>NC_045428.1:431855605-432504355 GCF_902635505.1 Sarcophilus harrisii | reverse complement strand
TGTATATAAGTGAGATTTTTATGTAAATTAAGTCATATTTTTAAACACAGTATAGTTTCTCACTGTTTGAAGACCCCTGTGGTCAATGTATTCCAAATTTTTCTCCCTTCTTTCTCCCATTCCCCTCCCCAGACAGCAAGCAATCCAATATAGGTTAAATATGTGCAGTTCTTCCAAATGTATTTCCACATTTCTCATGTTATGCAAAAAAAATCAGATCAAAAGAGGGAAAATAACATGAGAAAGAAAAAAAAACAAGCAAACAACAACTACCACAAAGGTGAAAATACCATCACAATTGATCATCACATAATCTTATTGTTGCTATGTATAATGTTCTCTTGGTTCTTCTCCCTTCACTTAGCATCAGTTCATGTAAATCTTTCCAGGCTAAGAAAAAGGAACTTTGAGAAATTTAGAAAAAGGGAAGAGCCTCTGAATCTCTCCAAGACACTGCTTATTAGTAATTATTTCTCACACTTACTAGCACATTTACTTTAAGCAAATCACTTAATCTCTGTCTACCTTGGTTTCTTTATCAGTAAAATGGGGATAATTATAGCACATATATCCAAGGCTGGTTATGAGAATCAAATGAGATTATTGTAAAATGCTTATCACAGTGCCTGGCACACATTAGGTGCTATGTAAATATTAGGCATTATTATTATTAGGACATCTAAGTGGATAGAGTGTCAGACCTGGAATAATTTATGGCTTTAATTCAGTTCTACCCTCAGACTTATCCTAGCTATGACAAGTCACTTAATCTTATTTGCCTCAGTTTCTTCATCTGTAAAATAAGCTAGAGAAGGAAAGTGGTCAACCATTCCATTCAATTTGCTAAGAAAACCCCAAAATGGAGTCACAAACAGCTGAACATGTCTGAAGCAACTCAAACAAATTTTTAGTATTGTTATTATTACTATATATCCATTATATTTGCCTTTATTTTTAAGAAACTGCTTCTGAGGAAACTTGAAAAGATAGACCACATAGTTTTCCTAACTAAATCATGTCCTTATTCATAGTGCATCTAACATTGTTAACTAGTTCCTAACCAATTAATTATTAAGTAACCAAGAAGAGAGTTTTAAGAACGAATAATAATAGCTGGTTTTGTGTTTGTTCTTCAAATTAAGTTTTCACCTCAAGAAATAACTATCTCTTTATAAAACTTAATCAAACAGTAAAATGTGGCTTCCCCCTTTTTTTTCCTCTGTCTTCCTGCCTGAATGATATAAACAAGGGAATGGTTGAGTCAGAATTAGATCTAATCCTTATAAAGCCAGTGAACGGGACTTAGCTTGTCTTTTTCCTGAAAGGGCATCTGATAAGAGCATCATTTTTCCCCTCACATATCATAAAATTTCAGATTAGAAAAAACCCTAAAGATCATCTTACTTGACTATTTCATTTTACAGATGAGAAAATACAACAGCCTCAGGTCCTAGATCCTGACTTCACCCAGTATTCTCTCCAATATATCATACTATCTGGTCCTCTTCTTTTCTCCTATCTCAGTTTCTTTCCTTTGCTCTTTTTTTCTTTTTCTGTGCATAGGCACAGAAAAGGTAATTAGGATTAAGTGACTTGCCCAGGGTCATACATTAGTCTCAATTATCTAAAGCCGGATTTGAACATAGGTCCTCCTGATTCCAGGGCCAGTGCTTTATCCACTATGCCATTCCCCTCTTTTCTCTCTCTCTCTAAAAAAAAACAAAAACAAAAAAAAAAAAAATGTTAGGTTCACCTTTCTTCTAAATTCTTGGGATATCAGATGCCAGATAATTAAAATATTATTTACCATCTTGGAGATTATCATATTGTATAGATAAGCAGAGTGTACCTGTCCACTTAGAACATAATCTATAAGATTCAGATGTATCATTAGTCAAATCATATTCTTCTAAACAGGGGTCCTCAAACTACGGCCTGCGGGCCAGATGCAGCAGCTAAGGACGTTTATCCCCCTCACCCAGGGCTATGAAGTTTCTTTATTTAAAGGCCCACAAAACAGAGTGTTTGTTTTTATTATAGTCTGGCCCTCCAACAGTCTGAGGGACAGTAAACTGGCCCCCTATTTAAAAAGTTTGAGGACCCCTGCAAAACATAGCTACTTAATTAAAAGCTTAATTGTAACACAGCCTATACCAGTGTTAATCCTCCTATTTCCTAACACCAACATTCTAAAAGATTTCTATAATTTGTACATGTATATGTCTAACTGCAATAAACTTAGACCTTAAATATCCTAGGTACAAACCTACATTAAGCAGGAGTTTATAAAATATATGTTCAGGATTTGAGATTTAAATACTGCTAAAACTAAGAGTTTAAAGGATTTTTTAATGCAAACAAAAAGATAATATAGTTTCAGCTCAATTTGAAAGGAGATGGAGTTTTCTAAAATTTCACCAAGACAAAAGCTTATTATGTCATGTGAATTAAGACAGAACAGATTTTCTTATGCTAAGAAGCATAATATTCTCAAGCCATCACTAAACCTAACTATGCTTCTATTTTTGATGTCTGTCTTTTTTTTTTTTTAAACAGTGGCTTGCAAATTGTAAAGCAACATTTGCTGGAGGATCGAGAGATGGAGTAATTACTTGTCAACCAGGAGACTCAGAAGAAAAGGTAATAAAAGATTGCTAGTATTTTTCTCTTCTGTGCTTTGACATGGTGTGTTGTTTTTTTGTCTCTCTATCCCCAACCCCCATAAAAAAAAAAAGTCTGTTCACTGAGGTAATGGTGTAAGGTTAGCTTTAGTGTATGAAATATAAAATGCAGAACTCATTTTATAAAATAGCTACTGAAATTTGAGAGTAGGAATGCGAGAAAATGGGGAGGTATGCCTTGTATTGGTATAAAAGGCACATGGCTTTAGTGTTATTAGTTGTAGGAATCCACACCTTATTTGAGAGAGCACATCAGTGTGTTATTGTGCAATTATTGTGTGCTTTTTTTAAAGAAACAAAACTGTATAAGTATATATCCCTGATTTTCTGCTTACAACTTAACTATACTAATTAAAATTAAATATACTAAAAAAAAGACTTTGTCATAACCAAAAACACCAAAGATTCATGTCCTCTATTCAGATGTAAGCTTCTTTCATGAGTATTTTTTTAATTCCTTGTATTTGTATTCCTAGTACCTAATATAGTTCCTAGCACATAGTAGGTACTTTAAAAATATCATTAGTTGATGAACTCATAAATTGTCCTTTGCTCACCTGTCAGTTCCACTTCCAAAGCAGGAGCTTGTCTAGTTCTCCAAGCTTATAGTACTACCCCTTAAAGCTTATAATACTACACATTTATGAGATGGTCTACTTAACTACAGTCTATGGCTGTGAAATAATTCTAAGTCATAGTATTAAAATTAATGCTGAGGGAAGCACTATCCTACCACTTATAATCTACCCCAAAAGATAAGGGCCTTGCTCAGGGTCTTAAAAAAAACCTGCCTTCCCCATTTATATGTCCCTTTATGTTCTTTGGCTTTAGCTCCTGTTTGCTCCAGAAACTCCTCCCCTAGATCTAGCTAGATCTAAACCAGAAGACTGGTCCAGGAATTCCTCTCTGAAGGACAAGGTTCTCCAAGGAGTCTTAAGACTACCCAGCCTTTCCTTCCAGCAGACCAAGTCCATGAGGGTCCAGCCACTTTCTCTCAGTCTAACTTCACTTTGTCAGTTCTTGTCCTCTCTCCAACCTTCTTTTAAAAGCTATGTCCAACCCAAAAATCTTGTTCAGTCTAAGAACAAGAAGTGATTCATCAATGTTTTATCCTTAATGTTCTGGGACAAGTAACCAAGAGAAGTTTACACCTTATCATAGTTAACCTTGTCAAGTGAATTTCATACCTTATTAGGGAACCTTGTCAATGATGAACAATGTCTTCTTCAATGGAGGCTGAGAATCCAAGATTATATCTGGAAATACCCGCTACATACAAATTAGGTTTTGTTGGGCTTTTTTTTTTTTTTTTTTTTTTTTTTGATGACTAAGAATAAATGTTTTGAATGTCTGTCTACATGACAGAGAAAGAGAGGTAAACAGAAAAAAAGCATGAAAACTTTTTTTTCAAAAAGAAAGGAAACTGTATATTGGAGAAATAAAAAGTGAGTTTGGCAACAGTGAATACCATTTCCCCCACCTTTGTGAAACTATAGAATTAAGTAATTGTTTCACTGCATGAAACAGAAGGCAAGTAAAACAACTGATATTGTTTAGAGCAAATATTATTTGGTCTTCCCTCATGTGTTCCTCCTCCCTAAGAGGGAAGTGCTATTATTATCCCCATTTTACAGAGAAGGAAACTGAGGCCCAATGAGAATAAATGACTTGTGTAGGGTCACATACCAGTCAGGTTTTTGTTCTGTTCACTAGGTGAATTAAGGTTGCTAAAGGTACAGAACAACAAAGGATGCAACATTCTGGGAAGGGTACAAAAAGAAACTTTTTACAAAATTACTTTTTATAAATGCACATTTTTATGCCTAAAAATTCCATTCTCCATAACAGGTTGGTGTTTATTTTGTGGCTACATTAGAATCAAAGTTCAAAGTTTCTGTTAGATGGGAGGATGAGGGGCAAGTCCAATTTTTTAAATGCAAAGGATGTAGTTTTCAGAGTGCTAAGGAGCTTTGCTCTAAATCTCTTTTTTAGCACTATTTTGGCCTCATGCCAGGGATGAAATGGAAGTAGAAGAAAGGACAGTGAGCAAAGAAGATGTATAGAAAGTACCATTGCTGTATGTAGCCTTTTTATCTACTAAAAAGTGGTAGATGAATTTAGACTATTTAAAAAATGGCAAAATAGCTTCTATCAGATTTGATTTTGCTGTATTGACAGTAAGAAAAAACACACTAAATCTTAGGAAAATGAGTTAGTCGAGAAAGCAGTTCCCCAATTACATGTTGGAACCAGTGCAGATTCTGTCCCAATTTTCCTTTCTTTTCTATTTACCTTCAAGTTCAATGCTGTGATCTTGATAATGGATAATCTAAATACTTCAAGATCTTCATTCATCAACAGGAATTCACTAGATTTTACTTACTAAGTCAGGAAAATGTATTGATGTAGAAATACTTTTTAACAAGAACCAAAACAGAAAATTTTCTAATTAACACCAAATTAATTAGAAAATTCACTGAGCTGGAGCACTTATCCCACAAGCATTTAGATCGAGGTTCTACCATATATCTCTTACATATTTTAAGAAGAAACATATAATATGTCTGATTTTTTTTAATTCTTATTTTTAATTTTTTCAGTTGCTTCTTTAGGTTTCTCTCCCTTTCCCTCCCTCCTTCTCTCTCTCTCTCCTTCTCCCTCCCCCCTTTCTGTCTCCCCTCTTATACCTTTTCTCCTTTTCTACTTTATTCTTCCATTTTTACTCACAAGATCTTCTCTTTTCCTCCCCTCAGTCCTACCTTTCTTCTCCCTGCTCCATCTTTTTTCTCTCTCTTCTCCAAATATTTTAACAAAATGTTAAGCTTGAGAGAGCTGAAAAAAGTTCATTCATGTATTCTGTGCAGTCAGGTAGTGGCTTTTGTAAACAAAAGTAGAAAACCTAATAGCTGGCCTCAGGGAACTTAAAACCCAGGTTTGTTGACCAAACATCTATAAACTATGAGAAAATAATTGAACATCAAATGTGCAAATAAGTGTTTAGGAAAACTATCTCTCTGAGTTAGTTCATGCAACGGGATAAATGCTGCCAAATATATATATTGACCATCACACAGGAATTATGGAGGTAAAAACCTAAGTTTTATTAGTATGCTCAAGCATAGATTTAGAGAAAACCTGAGCAATTATGAGGGCTGACAGGGCTTCTTACAGGAAAAATTAAAAAGCAGATTAACAAAGAAATAATTCATTTACATGTTGCAATCTTGTTCATTCCTCTTAGGCCATAAAAGTTAAAGAGAAGATAGCTCCATGATCCCATGCTTTCTTCAGTGTCATAAAAGTTTAACAAATTTAGTCATAATCTCATACATCCAGTAAGAAAACAAACCTTGCCAAACAAAGTCTGTAGCTGACCTAAATCAGATTACAAATTAAAATACATTTAAAGAATTCCTAATTAGGAGGAGGATTTGTATGTGTGTAGAATTGAAATCAGTGTTGGAATCCTCTGACTTCTTATCTGAGCAATGCTTAAGGCTCTTCAGTTTTCACACTCCATGAGACAGCTTTGTTCAGGTGAGGGTTTAGTTAACTTGTTTTTTTATTGAGACTTTTAGTTAACCAAAAATTGCAGGAAAAGAAATGGTCCTGAGTCCCAGATAATAAAAAGGAAATTTTTAAAATTCACATAACACAAGTGCAAACTGACAGTAAAAACTCTTTCCATGTAAGTTCTGAGAGAATGGGGAGTGCAGAGATAAGTCGAGGTTAGAATAGGATTAGTCAAGGAAAACTTTAAAGAAGTTATGTTTGCAGGATAAAGTTAGCTTTTAACATTCACTTCTTTAATACCAGTAGAATCTTGACTAGGTGGTGAATATCAACTCTACTTCAACTCATAATGAAGTCAGTCTCAGTGATCCAAAAGTGGCCCAAACATTTCCTTCTTCCTTGCCAAAAATAGGTTGCCCACAGCAAGAAGAAAAGTAATAAAATTAACTGTTTTGAATTTTTGGGGAGGCATAGACTATATTTAGCAGACTTGAGGCTAGTCCTAAGTTAGCCAACCTAAAATTTCTCTAACTCTTGACAATTTAGGCAAAGGCAAGTAATTTGTCTAGATCACTTAAATAACAGCTTCAATTTGCCATTTTTCTTTGCCAATAGAAATCTGGAATTAGAGCAGCATCTGGTACAAAATCCACATAACATACAAGTCTTAAGAGAATAGCCAGTTTTGTTATTCTGAATACAGAAAAAGCTTAAGAGTGGGTCAAATGATGCAGGAGACTCATTTGTTTGCTAACTTGAATTGTATTAACTGTCTGGCCTCCGACCTAAAAATAGTAAGAAAAGTTATGACCCAATACACTGTTTGTTTTTGCATGGATTCCTTCAATTCATGCTCCTTTCAAAAAAAGCAGGGTTTTCTTTTTCCTCTTGAATAACTTTTCCTTCCCACATATTTGAAAGAAATTGAAACTTTAAAGAAATTAAAGAGCCCTGTATCTTATAGATAAAATAGGAGCAAAAGTTAAATTTATAGACTCTATGCTTACAGCATTAATTTCCATTTTAAAAAAAGATCAGAATATGCTAATAACAAATATTGAGGTGTTTTATTTCAGAGATATGTATACTAATGTGAGGATTAGTACAAACCTTAGTAATCAGGCCAAGAGTTTTTTCCTCCTTACTAAATAAATTCATTCAACATAGATTAGCACATAGTAGAAATAGAAATGTTGAGCAGTTTTTTTTTTAAAAGTACATGGATAGTAGAGGATGCATTTATTAAGTATTTACTATATATCAGAAGTTGTAATAAAGTGCTGGCAATAAAATGCAAGCAGAAAAAAGATAGCTCCTTCAGGAGTTTCCACTCTAATGGAGTAAGACAACATATAAAATGGTGCTGAAAAGCCAGAAGAGATAGCAGAGGTACCTGGCAAGGGTAAAGTCTAGAATGATTCTCAGGAGTCATGGGCTGAACATGAAGAAAGCAGGCTGGCATGGATGCTTCATCTACTAGAGATTAGGGGGCCAAATTCACCACCATTACAGGAGGAAATTTGTGGAGGGGAAGATATTGCCAGCATGAATATAGACAGGGGTAGAGCTTTAGGAAAAAAAACACATTAATTTCTCTCCAGCGTACTAAGCTATACACCAAACTAAATTTATTTTTTCTAACAACTTTTGTCCATTTCCTTCTATTTGAAACAGATATATGTGAGAATGTTTGAGGAAGAGTCTCTGGGAGAGAGAAATTGATAGTTTTTCTCCAGGTAGTGAATGCTGCTTTTTCATATTCTCTTCTGCTCTCTTGAATGAGAAATAGCAGACATGTATTAAAAATGTAAGAAGTTAGAGACACCAGAAAACATAATAGCAGAAAAACAAAATGCTGCCTCTCTTTGATTGCCTGCTTAAGTTGGCTGTCAACAATAGTTTTTTTCCACAAATTTTAATTCAGTATCTCAAGAATTCTTGAACCCTCTTCCTACAGACACTGATCCTAAAAAAGAGGGAGGCCATTATTGGAGGGAGACAAATTATCCTTGAAGGAAAAAAAAAGTGCCAGCTGAATGATTTCTATTTCTTGATAATTTTGCTTTTGATATTGCTAGTGTTTATATAAAGGCTTTTCTATTCTTGATTTCATTTACTTGTAGTCACATTTTCTAAAGATACCCTCTCAACCTGACCACTTTAAAAAGAGGAGTGAAAAATATCTTTATCTGACTTGAACTCAATATTTATGAGTAGGATTTAAGGCTCTAATGAGGTGTCATGATTAATTAATTTAGACAAAAGATATTCTTATAGCCTCAATTACTATTTATGTAAAATATATAATGTGTATATAATTTATATAATATTCACATAATTTATTTCTATAATAAATTTAAACTGCTATTTGGAGAAAACTAAATATTTACCATTATTTCTACTGGTATTGGAGAGGAAATGAAAGAATTGGCTTAGGACATTTGCTTTTGACTCTAGTTATGTATGACTAATCAATATAACCAGATCACTGGTCCTAGATCAGCTACAGATGTTCCAGACTCATCTTATGCTGAGCTAAAAGTGAGACACTCAGTTGGAAAAATAGCCAAAGCACTATATTGTGAGTATTAGATATCTGGTACACATTCCTGATCTCCAAAGAATCCAAGGGATGCAGAGACCACACTCTCTCCTAGGCTGACTCCCAGACCTCAAGATTTCCCCAGTCAATGACTTGGCTTGATATCTACAATCTGAAACCCCAAGCAGCAAATCCTACTGCTACTGAAGCATTCCTTTGGTGAAAAACTGTCCCATCATCACCCATTTGAGAGTTATAAAACTGTCATAGGCAACTTTATAGGATGATGCATTAATTCACAAGTTAATAGATAAAAAGGAAAACTGTATTCTAACTAAACCTGTGTTTTTTCTGACTGTGCCCTTGTAAAGCTCTAATAAAAGTATCAAATAATGAGGGAAACCCTCTAACACTCATACAGCCTACCTCCTAATGCACCTTTTTTGAGCAAATATTGCATTGATAATGTATTCAGACATCTTCTGTCCCTGATATAAAGGGGAAAATGTTATTTCTCAGTGAATGAACCAAATTTAAAGATACCAATCTTTACTTAAATGATAGCTCAAAGATCATTACCACTTAGAATTGTAACAATATAGTAATCATGGTAAATGTCTTTGAATAGATATTTAAAATAATGTTTAAATGTGAATATAATGTCAGTATCATCTCCCAGGACCCTGAATAGGGCATTTCCTTTTCTTGAAAGACTTAGGTGAGGAGTTATAGCTGAGAAGCACTGTGATTGGATGGTTAAATTTGCACAGTTTGAGAACTAACTGGGAGGACTAAATTCCAAGATGGAGGTCTAAGAAAGGAATATCACCAATGGTGTTGTATAGCAAGGACTTTAAACCTTCTTTCCTTCTTCAAGTTGATGAGCAATTATGCTTACCTATTTCTTAAATGAACCACTTAGGTCTCCTAATTTTGCCATAGTCATATTAGAAATGTTTCTTAGCCAACAAAACTATAGAATTTTCTCCCATAGCAAATATCTCACGGGATGCTGTCCATTCTTTCAAAAGCCTAGGTCTAGCCCCAATCTGTTTTACTTAGCAATAAATTACTATAAGATATTCCATCTCCATGAGAAATCTAGTTCTTATCTAAGTATCAAAATCGAAAGTAACTAAAAAAACAGCTTTTATTAGATGCCTAATGCCCTTTCACTAAGGTCACTGAGGAACTTCGTACACCTCAACAAACTGCTGCTTAGGTACAGTATTCCTTATGCCTCATTAGTAAACAGAGAACAAACATGTTTGATTTTATGTACAGAAAAAAAAATCTATTTTTTACCTTTGAGTCAATTGTCACCTGTATCTTATTTCACAGAGTTTAAAGCAGTGGTTCTCAGGTTTTAAAGATTCAATCATTCAACATTTATTAAGCACTGATTATGTGAAGTGTTGAGTAAGGTACAGTTATTATAAATAAGACACAGTCACTGCCTTCAAGGAGCTAACACTGATAGTAGATTTTTAAAATACTTATGACATGTTTATATCTTCATAGTCAAGTTCTTTTAGATGCTTTTTTTTCCTAAGTCCCAAAGGCTTCACAGAAACATGATTAAGAATCTTGGGTATTATTGTTAATCGGCATTGAAATTGGGTGTTTCTGAGCTTTCTTTACTCCTTATAGAATCCCATTTTACCCAGTTGTCTGCGTGCCCCATCATATGGATTTGAGATCTTGGAGAGTTTTGGTGGAGTTTTTGTTTTAATCATTTTTCCTATGAGGAAAATAAATCTTTTAGTCATATTTACTTGTGTCTATTCTAGGAATCAAGGGATCCCAAGAACACAGCTAGGACTTAGGGAGGTACTTGGGAGTACAGAAAACAATGAGATTTCCTCATATTTTTAAGAACTTTAAAACTTTGGAACATTGAAAATGTTTTATGGCCTGAGTCTCCCCACCCAATAGCCTCATAAAAGGCCTACAAGCCTAAAAATAGATTAGGAAATAATAAAGTTTATCAAGAGACACCATGGTGTGATGTAATGCAGCATCAAGCTCAAACAGAAATGGATACCTTCAGATTTCATGCCTATTGTCTTAGAAAACCACAAATTTGACACTCCTGGTATAATGGATAGAGAACTAGCTTGGAATTAAGGCAAGCTGGGTTTTGTTGTATACTAGTTATTAGTCTGGTGAAATCATTTTACCTCTCAGGGCCCTAAGCAATTATCTGAGACACTAAATTACTAACCTTATAGGACTAGTATGAAATGAAATCACAAGTCTGAATGAGAGAGGGAAGGAGAAGGAGAAAGAAGGAGAGGAGAAAAGAGAAAAGGGAAGGGAAGGAGGGAAGAGAAAGAGGAAAGAGAAGGGAAGAGAGAAAAGGGCGTGGGAGAGACAGTGATAGAGAGAAAAGTGGGTTGAGAGAGAAAGAAACAGACATAGAGGGAGGGAAAGACAGAGAAAGAAGAGAGAAGGGAAGGGAAGGAGAGAGAGAGAATGAGAGAAAAGGAAGGAGGGAAAGAAGGGGAAAAAGGGGGAGGGAGAGAAGAAATCTGACTCTTTG
Organism: Sarcophilus harrisii; assembly: GCF_902635505.1. Lineage (NCBI taxonomy): Eukaryota > Metazoa > Chordata > Mammalia > Dasyuromorphia > Dasyuridae > Sarcophilus > Sarcophilus harrisii. The sequence goes on along the minus strand of NC_045428.1, from coordinate 432,493,077 downwards.
TGACCCCATTTGGAATTTTCTTGAAATTTGCCATTTCCTTCTTCAGCTCATTTTACACAGGAGGAAACTGAGACAAACAAGTGACATGCCCAGTGTCACCCAGTTAATGTCTGAGGTTAGATTTGAACTCAGAAAGATGAGTTTTCCTGACTCCAGGCCCTGCCTTCTGTCCAGTGAACCATCTAGCTTCTCTTCACATATTCAGGTGCTCCCACTCTAATGTTTGCCTGCATATAGTGTGGTATATAGTACAGGACTTCTTAAACTTTTTCCACTCAGAAACCCCTTTTCACCTGAGAATTTTTTACATGACCCCAGATATATAGTTATATAAAAGAGGTACAAATAGAACACTTGCTGATAATAGATCATAATTCTGTGACTCCCACATTCAGTTATACCATGACCCACAGTTTAACAAGTTTGGTATAGTAGCTAAAGAGCTGGCCTGGGTACTACCTGTGACATACCCTTCAGCAATTCCCCAAGACTTAGATCCTTTTTTATTTCCCAAACTCAACTTGTAGAGAAGGTGTTGCACTAGTAGAGGAAGTCTGATAATGAGGAATTCCCTAGCGAAATAACAGGTCCACTCCTTATCCATTTTAAGTTTGCAAAATACATCACCTCATTTGAGCCTCTCACCATTTCTTTGAGGTAGGCACCCTAACCATTGTTATCTCATCCCCATTTTATAGATAAGGAAACAGAAGTCATAGGGGCAAATGACTTGTCCAGAGTCACCTAGAAAGTGTGTCTAGAAAGAAGTAGTAATTGAATCCTAGATTTTCCTTATTCTATCTTTCCCTTTATTCACTATGCCATATTGCCTTGAAGATGCTTGAGATCTCCTGCCTACAAAGGTCAAGGACACCCAGAGCTCTATAAGTCAGAAATTGGCCATCCCCCAGGAAAGACATTATTTTTGACTAAAGAGAGTAGAGAGAAAAAATTAGCCTGCATTGCAATTCTTTAGCAGCTTTTTTTTTTTAACCTTTATTGACTAGAAAAGATGTTATTATCCTTTTTGGCTCACATTGATCCCTTCTTTTGGAAGACAGTTTTCCTAACCTGAGACCATGTAATTCACTCAATTTTGCTTCCTTCCGTGCTGCCAGAAAGCAAATTCCATAGTGGCAAACTATTAGTGATGGTAATTTGCTAAACTGTATATTAAATGCTCTGGTCCTATTTGAAGTTATTCTCCAGTTTTTCAAGGTAAAAAAGGAATGTACTTTAATGATAATTGGCTTTTGAATCTGCCACATATCTTGTGCAGATTTCATTGTCAAAGGCTTGGTTATGAAAACTGCATGACCTTGCCAGTTTTAAAGCTTTATTTAAAGCAATAAAACTATTAAATATTTTCAGCTATTTAGTTTCTATCATGGGTTTGAGGTATAAAATCTCAGCCACTGGAAGAATTGTGGAATCTATTCATTTTCAACAGAGTGAAAATCCCCATGTACTGGTCCCTAGTGAGATGACTGATGGAATAAATGCTATTGTTGTAGCTGGGGGTGAATGGGAGGGGGGGGGGTATGGTTTAAATTAATGTTTAGCATATTAGCATCTGTTCTTTTTAAAAAGAGTTTTAAATTGTTATTTTCATAATCAGAAATTCATGAGGAGCTAAGTACATAAAGTCTGAACTTGGTTTTGCCTCTGATACATTTTGGCTATAAGTTTCTTAACCATTCAGTGTTCTAGGCCAGAGATACCAGACTTATAGTCCAAACCAGATTAAAATGTAATTGGGAAATGTTTAACAAAATAAATTAAAATGCAATACAACATAGATAATAATAATTTGTGGTTTTCCAAGTTGACATGAGGCTGGCAGAGATCCATTTCTACTTGAGTTTGATGTCATTGCCCTACCAACTCCCTAAGATCCAAATTAAAGATTAATTGTTTAATTGTATCCATGGAGGGAGTTTTCATTCTGGAAGATCCCCACATTGATGATAAGGATATTAACCTCCACACTGAAGCACTATTTAAGTGTTATCAATATGAATGTTAAATTAATAATATTGTGAGCATGAAGATGGGAATTCTTATCATCATGGGTCAATGAACTTTAAACTAGACTAAAAATATTTTGATAATTCAGAATGAAGTATATGATTCTTTAAGATTAAGAATAACAAATCAATTCAAGTAATAATTCCATGCCAATTTATGGTCTCAGATTCCCATATATGCAGATTCCCTTAAGTTAATATTGTGATTGTGACTTAAGGAAACCAAAAATTACTGTCCTTGGAGCTACAGTTCTACCCTCCTATTCAGAGTTTTCATTCTCCTGTAATTAAAGGTGATTAGCTTAAAATGTAAGTTACAAATCCTTTTTGTAAAATAATTGTTATGAATTTTTATCATAAATTATCTATTTTGTTTAATCATAAAAATATGGAAAAAATGCTCACATGTTGACTCTCTTTGAGGAGGGGAATACCACCATCATCCTTTTGAAATAAGTATTAATATTCCTACTAAACATTTTCCAAATATAGAGGAACAAATTTTGTAATAAAAATGAAAATTGGATTATTAGTAGCATTTGTATTTATATTATCAATAAATAAAGGTAGAATTTCCAGAGTGCATAAGATCTTAAGATCCTATTAAAGACACAGACTTAAGCCTCCCAGCAGCTTATTTTATGCTCCAGTTCTAATAAATATCTTTAAAAATTACTGAGTTGATCTTTTGAGAATTATCATTATATTATTAGATTATCTCCTCAGAGTGAAGAAGTAGTCATTCAGGCTTATACAACTAAGTCCTTCAGTCACTAGAAGCTTGATTTTTTTGTTACCTGGCTGCCAAAATCTTAGCAAACTAAACTTAAAACCTACTAAATGCTGGTTCCATTATTTTGGCCAATGGCACTCCCCATTGTGTATAGAGCTTGTGTTTAACTGGAATGCAGTGCATGTTGTGGGAGTGAAACACTAGCAGCCATTGACAAAATTGAAACAAGCCATGCTAATACTGCTGAACAGTGATGTTCTTAAAGAGGGCTGTGCTTTCTGTTGCATGCATTACACTGACCCTCTACTTTCTTTCCTTTCCTTTTTTTTCCTGTGCCATGCTTGCTGGGTAGCAAATGGAATCTCTTGCAGTAAGTCAAAAGTTCTTTCATACTCTTTGTCCATTAAACTATGGACCCTGAATGAACCCTGATTTTACTGTTACTGTTGTATCTCTTAGCATGTTGTTCCTTTTTCATTTCTATTTATTTATTCATAGATAATTAGAAACTTGTCATTTATTAGTAGCATTCTGAGTTGTTTTCCTCACAAAAAAGAAAACCTCAATTGCTATGATTTCTGATATAGAACATGGGTCATTTACAATAATAATTTATATTATATATAAATATGTATTATATGTATGTAATAATATTATTTGAAGTCTGTGTATATCACAAATCCTAATTAGGGTTTTAAATTGAATTAAATTGCAGAGCTGTCTCTACTGAATTGTAAAATTACCATTAGGTCTTTTTTATAGTGTTTTTTTTTTTACTATCAATAGAATAAGATTTTAAATATGATTTAAAATTCTACTAAGTAGAATAAAATTTTTAAATTCTACTAAATAGAATTCTTTCATTTATAAATCGACTATCAAAAGGTTTCTATAAAGAAAAGTTTGTTGAAAGATGAGTGGTGTCAACCTCAGATAGAAAGAGGGAGCACCAAACTGTGCATAAAGATCACTGCAGGCTGCATATTGACTTAGAAAACCACATACTAATATTATCTATGTTTCATTGTGTTTTTATTTGTTTTCTTATATATTTCCCAAATCTGGTTCAACAGCACTCAGAGTGTTGTGGGCAGCTTGCAGTTTAACACTTCTGTTTTAAACATTGAAAACTTTCCTTTGCACTAGAGAGTGCTTGAAACCTAACCTATTAGCCTCTTCACAGAGGTCACCTCAATCATATTTTCTTTCATAAATCAAAAAGAATCTAACTTTACTCAGTTCAGATATATATGGTTTGATTATATATTATATCAGTCAATTTTTAAATGGCATTGTCTTGTTTGACAACCAGTAATCACCTCTTCTTCCCCCGTCCCCATTTTAAATCTTGTCAGACTCATTTGGAGAAAAGATATCTTCAGTAGCTTATATGTAACAAAGAGCTAAATCTGAATAACTAGATTTATAATTCCTCATCCTTTGAGGTATTCTTGAATTGGGAGTTTTAAAGTGCCCTATTTTGTCTTTAATTTAATCCTAATTAAGGAAAGAAACACTGGGTGGTTTGGATTCCCACAGCTCATGTCTAGTTGTCATATATATGTCAGTCTAATTCAATTCAGTAAACAATTATTAAGTGCCTTCTGAATGCCAAGCATGAATTCTGGGGGTTAGTTCTTATTGTTTTGAGTAATCTTACCCATCAATTACCTTATTCATCAGACCAATACTTGAAGTGTCGATGCCAAGTTTTAGAAAAAATAGTTATTAAAAAAAAACAGACTGGACAATAATTTCCCCAAGAGTAAAAGATATTGACTCCTTTTCCCTAAAAGATATGTGTGAGCTATTCTGATTTTAATGAAAATAACTTTTAAAGTCCAGAATTATCCATTTTAGTGGAGCTCAGTGGCCAGTTCCAGCAATTACTTCTAAATTTACTTTCCATAAAAAATGTTGTACTCTTCCTATAAAGCATTCGCTCTTTGATTATCATTTTATATATATATATATATATATATATATATTCCCTCTAATAATAACAAACCTAATTTTGATATTTTAAAAACATTTTTATTGATTTGTAAAAATATCTTGCGTGTGATAATCATAAAAACTTTTTTTAAATTGTCTGTGTGTGCTCTATCCTTAATAGTAGTTATAAATAATTAAGTAAGGCTCATCACTGTGGGATTCTGCTTATATAATAAGGTGACCCACTCAGAGCAACTTAATGTTTTCCCTTACAAAATACACTTTTATTCAAAATATTTTTCACTTAAAAAAGATTACTATCTCATAAAATTATGCTCATTGTCAATAATGTCTAAAAATTATAACTTAGCAAACAGGATAAATCTCCTTGGTCCTCTACCAGACATCCCTCAGGGGACTATGGCTATTCCACATTACTTATTCTGATTCACAATGTTAAATTTTACATACATTCATTGATTGGATTTTTGTTTTATTTTGAAATTAAATGGCTAATCATACATCATTTAAAAAATTGAAACTTATGAACCCATATATTTCACTTATTATATATAAAACTAATTCCAAGGTTATAAAAAAAATCTATTCCTTAATAACTATGTCTTCCCCTATAAATTTTTTCTTTAGCAATTGGAACTGTGTCAGAGATTATATAAACTACACTTCCAGCTGCTGTTGCTTTTTCAGTCCTACTGCAAACTCATTGGCCAGGTGCATGAAGTTAGTTCCATGCCAGAGGTAAGTCATAAGCCCAACCCAATCTTTTCATTCAAGTGATCAGTTCTATTTTGTGTTCCTCCTTTCCACTACTACTCCCTCTCCATGACAATCTGAGATTTCATTGATTCACAGGTTATTTACCTTAGACCTACTGTGCTGAAAAAGCATCTCATCTTTCTGTTTTTATAAAAAAGGTAGGGTTCTCATGTACTTTTTGCCTACTAGGCAATGGGAGAATCATTGACATGTTTTAGAGAGAGATGTTATAAGCAAAGAATGATAGCATAGCGCATTTAAGGGGAGATGATGCTATTATTCTTAATTAATCCTAAGGAAATTTTAATGACTTTCTCCACAACTCATATATGTAAGAAATGGTGAATTTAATAGGTGAACAAAGAAAATTTCATTCTCTTGATGAAATAAAAAAGCAACATTTATGTTTATTCAATTTTTAAAGATTTTTTCCTTTAGGAATAACTAACATTGAATTTAAGATTATATGTTAGCAAGAAAGGAACTTTAAATAATAAAAACTGAAATTATTCTAAATTTGAAAATATTATCTTTAGAGGACCTAGCACTGTCAGAGAAATTAAAATTCTTTTAGACCTTTGAGTCTCCTCAGAACCAAAAAAGAAAGATAGAATGCTCACCTGGCTATTCAGCTCAGCCCATCACTGACTGGGGAAAATTAGCCTGATGCTTTCACTAAGGAAAATTTCTATAAACCATCTAAAAGTTAGATCATTAGAGAGATGATCTATGACCTTATACTAACCATCCAAAAATTATTGAAAAGAATGTGTGTGTGTGTATATATATATATATATATATATACACATACTTATATATATAAATATTCTTTATAAAAATGAACAGTATTATTTAATTAAAAGAATAAGTTGTACCCTGTATTCTCTTTTCTCTTTAGTCAATCACTCTCTTCAGTACAGTTTATGAAGAATATATATTCTTTGGCTTTTCTCAGTTGACTTACAAATGATTCGGTGTCAGGGAAAGTGATGTCATTTATTTCTGGGACTAATAAGCCAGACTAAGCTTTATTCTTTTCCCTACCACTTGACCTTTCTGATTATAAAACAGAATTATCTTCATCCAGAAGCTAGAAAAAAAAATACTCCAAATCACTAAAAAGAACAATTCAAGTTTTATTTTAATGTGGATTAGACTACTTTGAAGAAGGAAAATGCTCATTTCCCAACTTCAAAAAATGAATCTGTAGAGCAGGATACTTTCAAATTTTAATTTAAAGGAATTTATTTAGTAAAATATCAGCAAAAGTTAAAGAACCTTTAAAAGTATCTTTTGACCATGCTTTTATAGAACATAAGATCAAATTGTTTAAATGGATGAGGAAAATATTACAAAATTTTAAACATAAAAAATGGCATACCTTGCTAGAACAATGAACTTTCCTTTATAGAAATAGTTGAAATTTTAAATCCTTATTTTTTTTAACAAAATACTTATCTTAACATGCCTTTTTTGGTGAAATACTCCCAGAATCAAATTACAAAGAAGTGTTCTTGTCTTATTTATACTTTTTCATCTCTCAAAAGCAGCAAAAATTCCTTTGACTAGTATCTCTTTGACTGCCAAGGAACTGGGTCTTTCAGGTCTTTCCCTTTTTAAGGGAAAAATTTTATGGTCACCTTGTGTGACTTCTAAAATACAATCCCAATATGAGACTTACCCTTCATTTTCTAGATAAATATTAGAAATCTCTCTGTTGTGATGTGATATGGAAAATACTGGTAAAGAAAAGAAGCATCAACAATTATCTGGATATGACTCCTGGGGAGTTCATATGAAGAAAGTAATGATAAACAAGTTTGGGGGGGAGAGTATGTAGTAAATGGGGAGGATATGTCTGTCTACACAGATCACTATAAATCGTTGTTACCTCATTTACACTTACATATACTGTGCCATACTTTTTTGTCATGACTCACTTGTCACTTTGGGTTCAGCAAGATTCTTTTTTGCTTAACTACATACACAAAATATATAAACACAAAAGTTAATGCCCTGTCTGCACCTATTGTGGTCTCTTTACTTTTTCTTTCACAGCTGTTGAATATGTCCAGAGAACTAAGTGACCTAAAGAAAAACCTGAAGGACGCAACAGCTGCCATTGCTATGGATCCTCTGTACATAGAGTCCTCCTGGCCTGAGCCTACATTCAGCTCCACAGAAGCAGCCATCCAATCTATGCTAGAATGCCTGAAGAACAATGAACTTGGCAAGGCATTACGGCAAATCAGAGAATGCAGGCAAGTCTTAACCACGTGTGGGATCTCTCTTTTGTTGCCATTTGTGGGACATGCATGAAGTTATGTGCTATCTAACCCTCACCTAGGTGACCCTGGGGAACGAGGTATTTCACTATTTGCTCTGAGGAATTTTATTATCAGTCAGCCAAAATCAGACCCAATTTGTGGAAGAGAAATCTGAAACTTAAGCAGGTAGCAAAGGAAATTGCAAAAAGTGCTTTATTTGGAGTCAAGAAGACCTGTATTCAGATTCTACTTCAAACATGTGCCTGTGTTACCCTGAGCAAATTAATTATTCTCTTTGGGGTTCCATTTCTTCATCTGTAAATGGAGGGGGATTATACTCAATGTCCAGCAAGTTCCCTTTCAGCTCTAAGTCTCTGGTCCTATGCAGAGCAGTGCATTGCCACAGAATCAGTTCTCAAACCCAACCCTGATTTTCTAACTACTAGGTCTTTCAGTTAGCCAGAAAAAAATGAGTGGAAGAGAGAAGAAAAAATAAACAGCTCTTCATACTTTAGAAATCTATATTCATGGTTTTGTGTTGGTCATTGAATAAATTCATCTTTGTTATAGGTATCATATCTAAAATAATGAAATGTTTGAAACCAGGTAAATTCAGTTACAGAAAGGACTAGAAAGCAGGGCTTCTTAAAATTTTTCTGCCCTGCCTCTTTTCACGCAAGAAATTTTTTACATGATACTGGGTATGTAGGTATATAAAATAAATATACAAGTCAAACATTTATTGATCATAATTTCATGACTTCCACATTTAGTTTCAAGATCCCCCATAGGATCAGGAAGATCATGAACCATGGTTTAAGAAGTTGGGGATGGATGACTTCTGACAATTCAGTCAACTCCGAGATTCTATGATTCGTTGTAAACTAATCATTAAGTTTCTTCTCTCCACCTTCAGTATTCTATAGCATTATGTCTTATAAGTAGTATGGGCACAGTGCCAATCTCTGTACCTGACTGGGTCAGCGGGAGAATTTTTGCCTCGTCAGTAATAGTCTTTTACTAAAGACATGAGTGAATAAATTTATACTATGAATCGAGGTCTCCTAACTTTGTAAGCAACACTGAAGAAACGTGTACTGTCCATCTCTCATTGCAGGAGTTTATGGCCCAATGACATCTTTGGGAGCAGCTCCGATGATGAGGTCCAGACACTACTGAACATTTACTTCCGACATCAAACGCTGGGACAGACTGGTACTTATGCACTCGTGGGATCCAACCAGAGCCTCACAGAAATCTGCACCAAGCTGATGGAGCTCAACATAGAGATCCGGGACATGATTCGCAGGGCTCAGAGCTACCGGGTCCTCACAACTTTTCTCCCAGACTCCAGTGTTTCAGGCACAAGTCTCTGACAGGAGTCTTCCGTCCTCCGTTGGTTCCAAGCTGGGAGTGCTGCCATGCTGGAGTGATGTCTTCCAGTGTCTTTTCAGTCTTCAGAAGACTTGGCCAGGCTGTCCTCCCTCTTGTTACCTGTAGGACTTTTTCTACAAAGAGGTGGGCGGAACTTCCAACATGTAGCAATACTGTCAGGACAGAGGTAGCCTAGAACACACCGGACATTCTCAAGTCTCCGTGCTGTGTTGCACAAAAAAAGTTAGCATTTCACTGAGCAACCACAACTCACTACTGAAGAGGCGACTTCCATTGCATACCAAAGCCGACAACACTGAACAATACCTTCCTTTCTAGAAACTGGTTTTAGATTGGCAAAAGTGCAATGTTCCCTTTACTAATTTTTTTTTCCCTTTTGTATCCTAAAACTTGTATATTATTTCCCTCTATTTTTCTTCTTTTTTCTTTTCTGGGGGAGGGGGTGAAAAGGGGCAGGCAGAATGAAGCTGGCCAATAGAAACTGAGACAGTTGGTCAAAAGCTGAGCGCCTGTATATATGAAAACAAACTGTAAATGGACTACAATTTAACATACACTGTAATTTGAATACGATTACTGTATCTAAAATGAGCTGCTATGAAGTACATTTCTTAATGTTGCTAGGCTACTGTCTCTGAAGGTACTGGATTGCTTTGCAGAGGTCTGTTATTAGGACCCAAGTACCAGAAATGGTATAGGTAGAATTTTTTTTTTTTTTTTTTTAAGGATCTTGGCTGCTTTTTCCTAGAGGGTTGCTTTTATGAACATATTTATACTACAAAAAAAAAAAAAAAAAAAAGATGGTTGTTAATTTGAATTAACTTTGACATTTTGTAGAACAAAGTTAATACATCCACATTAACTGTCTAAATCCTCTAATCTGTCATGCATGCATATTTTAATTTAATGTCCACTTGGATAACCGAAAATAGAACTATCAAGGTGAAGTGCAAGTCCTCACTTTGTTTTGTAGATGATATTTAATTTGTTTTATATATATATATATATATATATATATATATATATATATATATATATATATGTATATACATATATATATACACACACACACACACACACACACTCTTATAAATTTCCCCTCTCACACTTAATACTGTCAAGTGTTAAAATATGGGTGTGTAAAACTGTTGCACATCAGAAACACTTCTATTCAGATGTGATCTATGTAACTTATTCACTCTGTAAATACACTTGCAGGTTTTGTGAAGTAACTTGGGTTGATATTTTTATTCAATGCGTCCATTAAGTAAAAGATTAAAAGTCATATGATGGTGATTCGTTTTGCTGCTAATTCATGAAAATGTTTGACTTTGACCTAAATTTATCTTCCTACCTAAGGAAGAAGTGATCTAGCTTGTTTCAGGAGCAAAATCAAATATTATATCCTTCACTATGAAAAGCAGATTTTACTAAGAAAAGCAGAATTGTCACAGCAAATTTGAAATTATCTCAATTTAACAATAAACCTTAGAAACTCATTAGGATACAAAATCAGAATGAGGGAAAGTTTCTAGAACAGGAGTCAGCAAACTACTGCCCAAAATGCAGCCTGCACCTGGTTTGTTTGTTTTTTTGTATGAACCCCAGTTAAGAATGACTTTTACATTTTTTTAAAACAAAGTTTTATTTTATTTTAAAAATGTAAACCTCCCTCCCCTTAGCTTGGCAGGCTCACAGGCAGCAAGCCAGACTTGGCCCTCAGTTATAGTTTACCAATCTCTATTCCAAAATAAACAGCAAAGAAAGAAGTCATATTTCAATTTTCTAATTCTAGAATTATAGATTATCTACCTTACTAGGGAAGGAAAGAAAAGAACAGGATATAAATGGCATGGTTCTTAAACTTTTCCCATTCATAACCCCTTTTTACCCAAGAAATTTTTATGTGACTCCAGGTATATAGATATATAAAATATGAATACAAATCAGACATTTACTGATAATAAATCATAATTTCATGATCCTCATATCAGTTATGAGACTCCATATGGGATCACAAACCACAGTTTAAGAAGCTGGGCCAATAGAAGGTCAGCAGTGATTTCTGTTTTTCTCTAGCGTATAAGATATGATTCTCTTGATAACTGGCCTCCTTAATTATGTTTACTCATGACAATGTTAAAATTCCACTACAAGTGAATGCCTCTGATGCCTCATTCTGGCATGGAGGATTCTGCCCTGTATACTTAATGATTATGCCAACAGAGCCAAAGTTTTTTTGTTTTGGGTTTTTTTTTTTGGGGGGGGGGTAGAGGAGGTTGCTGAGGCAATTGGAATTAAATGACTTGCCCAGGGTCACACAGCCAGGAAGTGTTAAGTGTCTGAGTGAGATTTGAACTCTAATCCTCTTGACTTCAGAGCTGGTGCTCTATACGTTACACCATCTAGTTGCCCCAGATCTAAAGTTTTAAAAGATTCCACCATAGACTTTGAAGATAGACCTGGAAATAGAATGTAATCTAGTCTTAATTAGAAAACAATTATTTATCAAGGTATTGGCTCCTGCATGATCATTTGAAGTGGGGGGACACATATAAGCAGCTCATGAAAACTATCTCATCTCCTAAAGCATGGAGAGGCTACAACAAAACCATAGATCCTTAAAGTATTCATTAATAAGTAATATTAAAATTAATTTGGGTTCCTTGTGCACATATTAGAGAAGTAGTCAGTGTCAAGGATGGGAATATGTTGAATGATCAAGAAACCTGGACCAGGAAAGAAAATAAAAGTTGTAGATAATTTTAATAATACTTGAAATAAATAGGAATTAATTTTTAATTGTATGATGCCAAAGTTCACAGTTGGCAACATATTTATTGTGTGACTGACATCTGAAGGCTAATTTGCCATGGGTTTATATTGATCGATAAACTCTTAGGCTTCCTAAAAGTCAAAAATATAATTGCTTGTAGATTCCATTTTTTATTTTCTGCCCAGAATAGAAAAGACTGACCAAGTATTGACTTTTTTTTTTTTTTTTTTTTTGCTATATTCTCTTACAGACAAGAATCACAACTTGTAGTTTAAACTTAACTGTGGAAAACAGAAGAAAAAAAAAAAAAAAGACATCTCCACTTATGACAGATAAAAACTGACAACATTTCAACTATCTCAAATTGAAATGCAAAAATTCTAGTGTTTCTTAAAGTAAGAGACAGAAAAAGCATACAAACTTACAATTCAGGGCAGTTGGAGAGGGGGGAATTTCTAGGCTGGCAATACCCTGAGGATTTATCCTAGATAACAGAATGGTAGCATAAAAGGCCCTACAGATCCTCTCCAGTCCCAAACCTATACACAAACATCCACACACTTGAAAGTCTGCTATGTGCTTAGTACTGTGCTAACTAGTTTAAGAGGAACAAAATAACTGATCCTATCCTAAAAAGAGAGCACTCTAGGAATGATTAGCCTAGTAGCCAAAAGAGCTGGGTTGTGTTTCTGATAAAATAATCTCTCAGGTCTCTTCCAGCTTTGAGATCACATATAGCAAACACATATCCTATCCCGCCTCACACACATACACAGTCTATATAAATAAAATCTACCAGAAATTCAGGATGGAAGTTGACTAACCTCCCTTTTCTTAATGGGATAATCCCTTGAGAACCTCTGACACATTCAGCTCTGAATCTAGACTGGTTATTTTAACCTGGTTATTTTAAGGTCTGATGCATAGAATATAAAGGCAGCCTACTAGAGCAAGAATATATGGATTTCCTTAAGTGGATCCTGAGCTTGAGATATGAAAGATCTGGCAAATTGATTAATTTATAAACCAGAATGCCAATTTATCTAGCAGGAATTTGACCAGCAAGAATCAGACTCCCCAGAGTAGGGAGAGATCAGATAATAATACCAACTTCCTGAACCTTCAGAGCTATGAAGTTTTTCCAAAACATTTTTTAGCTATAGTAGTGGTAAAGAAAAAAAAATACCCCTTCTTCTCATGGGAAGATACTTCTATTACTTTAAGACTATTCCCCAGAGGCATCTTAATGAATAGATCTTATGTACCAAGTATGAACAGAAAGGGAAATAGGATGATTGGACAGCCCCAGGACACATCACTTGACATAAGTAGAAATCTTACTCTAGTAGAAAATATTCTTTTCTACATCAAAAATTAAGTCTAACTTTTTAGTTAGACTAAATTATTTCTGCAATAACTTCCAAAATCAAGACTGCATATCAACCTTAATCTACAATCTAGAAGAGTAGCTAAAATAATGACAGCAGTAAGACAGGATTAAAGTGCTAATTGTATATTATACTATAAATGCTATAAGAGCGCTTTGGGGAAAAAAATTCAGTGAGGGTTGATGTAATCAGGTGTGATTTTGAGCTTTGAAAAAAATGGATTGCAATGGATGAGATATGCCCAGAAGCAACAGAGGTAATAATGAACATGACATCAAAGGATTATTCAAAAATATATCTGGTTGTGAGTTGGGGAAAGAAAATGAGAGAATAGTCAGCCAGTGAACATTATGACTACTCTGTGCCAAGCACTGTGCCAAGTGCTAGGATACAAACATGAAAAAGAAGGATCTTCCTGCACTCAAGCTTACAGTCTAAAGAGAAAAAGACAACTCCCAGAAGAAAGTGAGAGGGGAAGGGAGAGATACTGGCACAGGGCATGATGGATATATACAAAGAAATGCAGTCTGTTGGAAATAAGATGTACTAAGAAATCACTAAAATTCCTTTCTAAGCAATAAGTAGAAAAAAAAAAACCCGCAGGCAGGCAGAAATTTTTAAAAAGGCATTTGTTCAACATGCACTGTATGCCAGGCACCGTTAAGATATATGTACATATTTCATTAATTTTCACAAGTTTGGGAGCTATTGTTATCCCCATTTTTCAGCTGAGGAAACTGAGGCAAATAGATTAAGGGACTTGCCCAGGGTCACAAAACTATAATAAGTGAGGTAGTATTTGAACTCAGATCTTCCCAACTCCAGACCCAAAGCTGTGTCCATTATGCTATCTAGCTGACTTTAAAACCCAAAATCTTGGGGCAGCTAGGTGGTGCAGTGGGTAGAGCACCAGTCCTGAATTCAGGAGGACCCGAATTCAAATGTGACCTCAGACAATTAACACTTCATGGCTGCGTGACCTGAGCAAATCACTTAACCCCAATTGCCTCAGCAAAAAAATAAAATAAAATAAAATAAAACCCAAGATCTTGGCCGCTAGAAGGTAGGCTTCTTTATGCTCAGCCATGATGTTTCCATTGAGTTCAAGGCTTAGAATGATAGATTTGGGAAATCATCAGCATAGATGTGATCTTTAAAGGTACTAGTTTAACTAACAAGAACAGGAAAGACCAGAGGCCCAAGAAGAGTTTAGAGGAATACTGAGAATAGAAGAAATGTACGTCCTTATTACAGCTAACAAACAGGTAAGCTCTAAGTCCACAAAAACAAACAAACAAACAAAAAACTCTTCTGTCTGCTAGGAACAGGGGGTGTATTTTGTTGGGCATTAAGGCTTTTGTTGCTTCTCTTTTGTTTACTTTCTTACTTTCAGAAAGGTAAGGCAAAGAAGCTCAGGAATTAATCCACTAAGATGATTATTTTGTTCTTTATGCTTCAGAGTTCCTTCAATAGGAAGCTTATCTTGGCAGATTTGATAAGAGATAATATACTTGAGTGGTAGAGAAGAAAAAGAGAAAAATGAAGATTTGGATTTTTTCTCCTACTTAGATAATTTTTAGGATAAATCATCAACAGGATTTGTGTTCAACTACTTCCTCCCTACCCAAAGTTATAAAACTTGTTAAGCTTCTTCTTGTGGAAAGATCAACCTAAAATCTACTTACTGGGAAGCCTAATTAGGACTCAATTTGAAATGTTAAACATTTGGTATTAATTATCCAAGTCCATCTTAATGTCCCGCCAACTGTCATGCCAACCATCAGTCTCACAGCTAAAGAAAAAGTAGAGCATCAAGAGATTAGAGCATAAGGTGGATCAATACCATCACTCATCTACCAACAGCCATTGCCACTCATGAGCCACCATTGTCCTTTCATTAGTTTCACCTGTTTCTCAAGGAAGTGGCAAATTACTTTATTAAAAGGCTAATTAATGTTGTCATGTTATGTCTATCATACACTAAGCCCTACAGATAAGAAACTTTAGATTTGGAATTCAGAAGCTTCAAAAGACTAAACAGCAGCTTAATATTTAGCCATACTAACTAATACTACTTTGTGAAAGCAGAGGCCAATATTATTCTATAAAATAGCCGATCCATCTCAAGAATCAAAGGATGGGATATTCACTTCTATAAAAGCAGGCTACCACTTAGAAGTAGCCCTGGACACAAGTTTAGAGCTGGCTTATCTGCATTTTTAGCCAAGCAGATGAGCCAAATCCATACTCTAAAAGGAGTAAATATAATATTCCACTTGCAGTAACTAGAATGGTACATGTACATTAAATGAAAAGTAACTTGCATGTTCGTTTTTCTATTTCAGCCTGTTTGTACGTAGAAGACCTTCTATTCGACATCTGTCTTAACTGACCACAGGAAGGTTTGGTGGATAAAACATATGTTTTATGTTTGTGTCAAATGTAGTTGAGTAGGTTAATCAACTATAGCTGGAGATCCAATATCCATTTTTCTAACAAGTATTTCTCAACTTGTTCTTGCCACAATTCAGTCTTCCACCATCAGGAAGCACATACCTCCATAGTATACCAAATTACTAGGACATTTGCTTCCTCTCTTAGTGGGGTACAATGACTGTAGACTATGTATAATCTGTCCCCACACAACCAATTGTAGCTCTCAACATTATCATAAATATAAAATATTGTCCATAGCCCTCTACTTCACTATGTCCCATAATCACCACACTGAACATGCCTTTGCCATGAATTTTACATGAGTTACTTTTATTTTATTCTATTTATACTATTCAGTTTTCATTCTACAAATTTTACAAAAAAATACAAAAGCCTAATCCATTTTCCATGCCAGGTCAAAGCCAAATGACAAAAGAATAGACAAAATGCAACAAAAGGAGCCCCAGGACCCTATCATCAGCCTCACTGGTCTTCAGACAATATACTTAAAGCTGTAAATATTATCACAGGAGAGTCTCTTGTCTTTGCAGCGACCACAGAGCTCTTGGCGATGAGGCCTCTTTAGGTCAATATGTCTTTTCTTCTGAGGACAGGAGCAGCGAGACTTTGAACAAGTCTTTAAGGGGAAAAAAAAGAATGTTTCCTTCAGTTTAGGGAGGAAAAACAACCAAAAATGAATCTAAAGCACCATCAGTGGATTATGAACCATATTTACTGTTCATCTTGCTTTTATTTCTTCAAGGAGTTATAAGTCAAACTGAGTCACAACTTAAGTTTATTTAAATTCCATGCTTTTTGTGGGAAAGAAATACTGTGGAAGATGGTATCAAGAAGAAGACTTTGATGAGGAGAAATTAGGTATATAAAACAGGTATAAAAATCAAACATTTACTGACAAATAATTTCATCACCCCCATATATTCAGTTATGTGATCACCATATAGGGTTATGACCCCACAATTCAAGAAATTTTGCTATAGAATGAGACTTAAATTGACAGATTTTCCCAAGAAGTACTGAAACATTAGATGAAGTTACCCAAAAAATTGTAAAATCATTTTCTCTAATGAAAATTATTTTGTAATTGTTTAAAATACCTTCTGGAATGGTTTGGTTAGATTATTATGTACATTGGAAAGGAGAGGTTTATGATTATATCCTAACTTCTATTGATAATTGTAAACAAAATCCTGGCTTACCTGGCACTGGATCCCTTCCACTCGATAAGGGTTAAAGCTCTTTTGACATTTGCGACAAAGTTGTTTGAAATAAACCTAAAGAGAGATTTGGCATTTATAAAAGTTTACATATCTCAATTCTCCTATTCTTAATCCAAGTAAAATTGACCCTATTCTTATCTACAAAGAGCAAAATAAATGCAAATTTTTATTCACTGTATTGATACAGAACTAGATCTCAAGGTCAGATTTAGACCACTAGTTGTCTGCTCAAGCTTCAGAACAATTATACTGCTTTGTTCTCTTTTCCTTCCTCCAGGAAAGCAAGCTTTTGGATGTAATACCCTTATGATGAGGCACTTCATACTCATTGCTCCATCTGGTGGTCTACCATGAAAATTTCTTGATTCCCTAAGAAAGTGGTTCAACCCATAAGTACACCAAAAAAATGTCCATCTGACCTAACAGTATCTAGAGCTTAAAAGAGACCCAGAGGACATCTAGACCAAGCCTTTTATTCTATAGATGAGGAAACTAAGACTAAGTGAAATTTTGTGATTTCCCCAAGTCACAGGGAGTAAGTTTCAGAAGCAGGATTTAAATCCAGATCTTCCACCACCAGAAATCTTGTTCTTTCTATTGTACCAGAGGCAGAAAAGCAAAATATCAAGTATATTTAATGACATTCAGCATTAACTACCTATTGTCATAGATGTGCTGTGTGTTGGTTGCATATATCCACATATGTATCTATATAGGTATCTGTGCATGTGTACACATACATCCACATGTGTATACCTTTCACCTTGTATATTACAAGTATGTGTGGATTGTGTGCCTCTACATATTTGTGTAACTAATGACCAAGAAGAAAAAATAAACAGCAAATTCATAAACTGTGGTCCTATTTACACTTTGTGTTAAGACTTTTTAAAGTTGGGTTTTCTGTTTTTTTTTTTCTTTTTCTTTTTTTTTTTTTGTAGTGATCAGAAAAACACAAACTGATCTTGGTTCCCAAGTGTAAATTTTTTTTTTTTGAAAAAAAAAAAAAAAAAAGCATGTCATTGTAATCGACATTTACATGATAAAGGTAGATAACTGTGTAAATACCTCCAGTTAGAGGGAAAACTGCAGGATCTGAAACCAACTATTCTACTTTTGGACAATTCTAATTCTTAAGAAGTTTTTCCTGACATAAAGCTTTATTTCACCTCTTTTTAACTTCTACTCATTACCCAAACAGAACAAGTATAATAATCTTTTTCACATGACAGGCCAAAGATAATATATTTCCCCAGGGTCATTTCTAGGCTGGGGTCCTTTTTTCCATCTGTGGATCACATAGAACAGACTTGAAGCCCTTCAGCTCTCTAGCTTATTAAATTCCTTCCTAAAATGTAGTGTTCAAAATGTGGTGTTCAAATTGAACACAGTATTTCAGAAGCAATCTGACCATGGCAGAGTATAGAAAGTTGTTTTCTGTATTCTAGACCAAGGATTTCATTAGTAAAGAGGGCCAATAGGCCAAAAAATATTTTCACCTTAAGAGCTAGAAGAAAAATATTTCTTCTAGTTATTCTTTTCACTTACCTTATTAGTCCCAGAAATACACCAGACATAAGCACTCTCCCACCTGGTCTTACAGTCTTTACAATGAAAGTAACCATATTTCTGTTCCAAAAACTGCAATAAGGAAAGAAGAAGAAAAGCTCATGACTACCCTCAAGATACAGCTATTCTCTTGACTGTTTTTAGCATCTTATAAAATTTAAGAGATAAACCAAAGAGAACAAAGTTTGCTTAATCTTTTGTCATTAGGCTCCACTGCTCCTAAATAATGGGATGCTCTGGGTTTTGGAAAAATGCCCCAGATTCTTTTAAGAATTCTAAACACCAATTCCAAGTCACTCTACCTCCTGGGCCTAAGTTTCTTTATTTGTAACTGAGATTGAGCTAAACAATAACTAAAGATGCCTCTTTAATAATGGCATTCCATATTTCTATAAGCATTACACATTATCCTTAAATAACAAAGAATTTCAGAACCACACAAGACCTTGGAGGTCATCTGATGTAACCCAAAACAGAAAAATCATCCCTTCTACAAAATCCTTTAACAGTCATTCAGCCTCTGCTTGAAAAGCTCTAGTGACTGAGGAGCTCAGTATTTTGTCAAGGCAGCCCACCATTCAAGTTTGGGACAGTTGCAATTGTTAGCAGTTTCTTTATTAGAGAATAAAAATCTGCTGTTGCAATTTCCATCCCTTGTATCCAAATGTCTTCTGTGATTAAGAGGAAAAAGTCTCATACCTCTGTCATATGACAACCCTTCATATATTTAAGGCTAGTTCTTATTCTTGCTCCCAATATTCTCTGCTGTGGGCCAAGTAAACATTCATTTCTTCCAGCCATTTTAAATTCCTCATTCTCATTCTACTAACCCTTCTTTGGACAAGCTTTGCCTTATAAGTATCTCTCCTAAAATGAGCTAGTCATACTAGGATATAATAGGAAATCTAGATATAATCTGGCCAGGACAGCAAACAATGAGACTGTCACTACTATTTGTTTTGGACACTAAATTTCTCCTTTAAAATCCTAATCCAGTACCTTATCTAGCTAGAACTGGTTATTAATTTTTAATAGATTTTAATATTAATAATATAATTATTTACTATAATTATCATTATAAATATAAAATAACATGTCATAAATATATTTTCATTAAATATTTCTCAATTACATTTAAACATTTTTTAATATTCATTTTTTTAAAACTGTGAATTACAAATCTCCCCTCTCCCTTTTCATCACTTAACCAATGAGAAAGCAAGCAATATGATGGGTATTATACATGTGAAATCATGCAAAATAAATTTCATGTTAGCCATGTTGCAAAAGAAAACATAAAAGACAGTTTTTTTTAATTATGCTTCAATCTATCCTGAGAGTTAATCCGTTTTCTCTTTACTTTCTCTTTACATAGATAATGGGATAATGTGCAATGCTTATAGAAATATAGGATGCCAAAATGAGTACCACCTTTAGATGTCATTTAGTTCATAGATAGCATTTTTCATCATGGATTCTCTGGAATTTCCTTGGTTCATTATCTTGATCAGAGTAGCTAAGTCTTTCACAGCTGATCATCCTTATAATATTTCTGTTACTATATATAATGTTCTTAGTTCTTACCATACTTTGTTTCTATTCATAAAAGACTTCCCAGGGTTTTGGGTTTTTTTTTTTTTTTTTTTTGAAGTCCTCTTCTTACAGTACAATTGTATTTCATCACTGATTGTTAAATTTTTGATGTGAGGATTTACACCTCAGAAATTGGCAAATAATAGTTATTTGCAAAATCAGTAACATCACTAGGCTTCTGAATCATATAATCATCAATTGTACACGTTTGGGAATAGGATGAAAGGAAATATTCAAACTACGCAGAAAAACATAGTGGGTCAATACTAATATTAACAGGATTCAAAAATTAGCTTGTCCTTTGTGCTCTAGTTGCCATATTTAAAAGCCAAGAGTAGTCACACTATTACTTTTACAGTGTGGACGTGGGACTTAAGATGCATGAGAAAAAAGAATCCAGAAGATTCCTGAAAATTTAATATCTTATCTAGCACAAACAAGCATTTCCCAAACAACCACCAAGGGCTTTTCCAGAAGAGTAAACTAAGCCCCTTACCCTGTCAGTCAGCTAATGGGGGCTGGAATCAGGCCAAATGCAAACTTAATTTTTTTTTCCTCTAGGTTCCAAACTAGAGGTTTCCTCATCATGACAGGGCCCTCTGCACATAAGCATGTAAAACCAAAGGTTAATCTGAACTTGAAACTAGTCTTATAAGACCACAGAACAGGATCGTAAATTAAAGAGACTGTAGAGCTCATGTCACACACACACACACACACACACACTCACTCTCTTTGCAGATAAGAAAACAGAGGCCCAAAAAGTTGAGATGATTTGCTGTCGCCCTTCTGAAGAGAAGAGTGTACTATCATTCAAAAATGAATATTACTTTCTATTTTCTTCCCTCAAATAAAAGAAAGCTGGTTGCTCAGTTTTTCACAGACCTTTGGAAATTGCACAGGGACAGACCCATGCTGGTGGCCGAGAACAATTGGGAGAGGGGTTAGCCTTTAAAGATGGGACTCACCTGGAAAGTGGGCTTCCTGGGAAGAATAATTCCCTCCTTCTGAAGTTCAGCCTCCCCATCTTGGGTCTCCTGCCCTGGGGCATCAGTCTCTTCATCTCCCTCCCCCTGGGGGTTCTCTTCCAGCTGGGGTGGCTGTTCCTCAGCCTCCTTGGTCCCTTCTGCCTCTGGAGAAAAGGGCTGCTGAGGTCCGGACTCCACTGGCTCCGAGAACGACTTCCCTTTCCCCTGGCCTTCTTGCTTGTTGAGGCGGAGCAGGAACCCCCGACCCAGCACTGGAGAATAGAAGCCTCGTGTGGAGACGCCGGAGGGGCTGCCGCCTTCGCAGGGGGAGCCGCTGTGCAGGGTCCGAGGCCCCAGGGAGCATTGAATGAACTTATCCGCCCGCGGGCTGACCTGCACCCCCACGTCTTTGGTGTTTGCTTTGCACAGCCGCAGGCTCATGTTGGGGTTCACCTGAGATAGGATGGCCTTGAGCTGTGCCCGCTTGTAACTGTCCAAATAGTCACCGGGGTTGGCGGGCACTTGCCCAGGACCCACCAAGAAAGCGGAAGGGCCAGGGTGTTTCTGCTTGGGGAGGCTGGGCCTGCCCACGGCCAGGGGGTTTCCATAGCCCTGATACAAGGGGAAACAAACGAATCTCTCCATGGCCCCCCTTCCCTCCCCGGGCAGCACATCCAAATTCTAGGCCTACTTTTCTTGTTTTGTTTTCAGTGCTTCTACACTTCCTAGCACATCCTTCCTCCTTCCAATCACATCCCCTCGATCGACTACCAGCTTCTCCATTTATCTCAAGTTTGTGTAGGAGCTGCTGCCTATTATCTCTGATTGAAATAAGAAACTAGGAAATACCCACTGTGCTAATTGCCACCTGGTTCTCCATCACTCAGAACCATTCATTCCTGCCCCCTTCCAGACTAACCCAAATTTTACTTCCATCACCTTCTTACCCCACCCATTTCAATGCTTTCCTCTAGGGCCAACCATGGTTATATCTTTTGCTTTACACCATTCAACCTAAGGATCAGGGTAATAGTGTCACCGTGTAATTTGCCTTTATATTTTAGCCATTCCAATACTCATCTTTTTGTTGGCACAATTTTTTTTTCATGTGTGAAGACACAGCTGTATCAAAACTGAGACTTGATACATAGTCCAAACTAGTACATACAAGTACATACATGTAGTTGATAATAATTCATCAAATATTGACTAAATATTCATTCTTGTTTAGCAATTCCTTAGAAGGGGAGGGTGGTAAATATAAGGAAATCATATGAGGTGGAAAGGTAGAAGAGAGGGATTCATCATAAGAAAAACAAATTTTAAAGCAGCAGATGGATCAAGAAAAGAAAAGGAAAGGAAGAAATAAAGAAAGAGAGAGAAGAAAGAGAAAAGGAGAGAGAAAGAAAAACAAAGAAAGAAAGAGACAGAGGGAGGGAGGGAGGAAAAAGAACTTATGATTGGGACTGGGTGAAGGAAAGAAAAAAAAAGAACAGAAGAATATTACATCAAGCATAGATTGATAGTGGTAAGCACACTCCATTCTTACCACTTTTTTCTTTATAAAGAATAGGCTAGAAATAAAAAGAAGAAAACTTGTAGGAGAATAAGATAAAGGGAAATACACAACTAATAATCATAAGTGTGAATGTTATTTGGATGAACTCACCATAAAACAAAAGAGGATAAGAGAATGACTTAGGAAGAAGAATATATCAATACGCTGTTCTTAAGAAATTCACTTGAAAGAGATAGATTCAGTTATAATAAAGGGCTAAAGAAAAATCTATCATGTGTCAGCTGAAGTTTTAAAAAAGGCTGGGGCAGCTAGATGATGCAGTGGATAGAGCACCAGCCCTGAAGTCAGGAGGACCTAAATTCAAATCTGACCTCAGACACTTAACACTTCCTACCTGTGTGACCCTGGGCAAAATCACTTAACCCCAATTGCCTCAGGGGAAAAAAAGAAAAGCCGGAAGGGGCAGCTGAGTGGAACAGAGGATAGAAAGAACACCTGCCTTGGAATCAGGAGAACCAGAATTCAAATTTCGACTCAGACACTTAAATACCTTTGTGATCCTGGGCAAGTCACTCAAACTGGATTGCTTTGCTAAAATTAGAAGAAAAGGAGAGATTGTAGAGAAAGCTTTGTAACAACCTTTTTTTTTCTGATAAGGATTACATTCTGAATACATATATGTGTGTATATATATATATATATATATATATGTGTGACTTTTATTCTCATGCATTTAAGAGGAAACTTAAATGCATGAGAATAAAAGTCATCCCCCAATTGATAAGAGATCCGAGGATATAAATAGGCAGTTATTAGAGGAAAAAATCCAAGTGACCAATAACCAATTTAAAAATGCCCCAAATCACTAATAACTAGATACATGAAAATCAAACATCTCTGAGGTTCTACCTAGTATTATCAGATTGCCTAAAATGATACAAAAGGAGCTGTGGGAAAACACTGTTGTTAGAGCTGTGAATTAGAACAGACATTCTGGAAGACTATTTTAAAACATGTCTCAAAAGCTGATATACTATGCATAGTATATCCTTTTAACACTTCTAGGTCTAAATCTAAAGAGTTCAAAGAAAGATCCATCTTTATAAATATATTAAGCAGCTTTTTTCATGGTGACAAAGAATTAAAAACTGAGGAGATTTATATCATTTGAGGAATGGCTGAACAAATTATGATTATTAATATAATAGAATAATATTTCTGCCATGTAAAATGATAAAAAGAACAGTTTCAGAGAAGATTGGTAAAACATATGAATTAATACAAAGTGACAATCATGTGGAGTCAAGAAGCATTAATTAAGCACTTACTGTATTCCAAACACCATACTAAGTATTGAGACTATAAATACAAGAAGAAAAAAAAAATGGTAGTCCTTGCCCTCAAGAAGCTTACATTCTAATGGGGGAAGACAACACAGAAAAGATGAAAATGTAGGAGAAGATTATACACACTGGAGCTTGATAGAGAAAGTCCAGAGAGTCAAGAGTCCAGCTTGCAGAAGAATAAAAACATGGCTAGCCTGGGAATCCTGTTTAAAATGTAAGTTCTCTTGTCAGAGCCAACCTTTATTAAAAAACAAAAATTGTAAGTAAGATAGAAAATATTCTGGAATCAGAGACAATTGACTAACTTATTGTTTTTCTTTTTCTTTTCTTTTTAGTAATAGCTTTTTTATTTTCAAAATACATGCAAAAATAGTTTTCAATATTCAGCCTTGCAAAACCTTGTGTTCCAAAATTTTTTCCCTCCCTTCCACTCCCTCTCCCCTAGACAGCAAGTAATCCAATATAGGTTAAACATATGCAGTTCTTCTAAACATATTTCTACATTTATCCTGATGCACCAAAAAAAATCAGAACAAAAAGGGGAAAAAAATGGGAAAGTTAAAAAAAAAAAAGCATAGCTTGTTATTTTTCAAAGGAAGTACCTCCTATGTGCCAAGCACTATGCTAAGTGTTATACAAATATTATGCCATTTAATTATTACAACCTGTGAAGTCTTTGGTAGTATAATCTCCATTTCACATTTGAGGAAACTAAGGCAGATAGAGGAGTTTAAAAATTTGCCCAGTCTTTTTCACTGCAGGCCAACACTCTAACTACAGGGTCAATTAACTGTCTCTTTTTGCATTATGTATATAAAATATCTACAGATAAAGAAATAGGACTCCTTTTAAAACACTTATATTTACTGTTAAAGAAAGGGAATAAGCATTTATATAATGCCTTTTATGTATCAGGAATTGTGCTTAGGACTTTACAAATAACTCAACCCTCAATAGCAACTCTGAAAGACAGTTATCCCCATTTTACAGCTGAAAAAAAACAAAGCAAACAAAAGTTAAATGACTTGTCCAAGGTCATACAGATAGTAAATATCTGAAGTCATATTTAAATGCAAGTCTTCTTGACTACAAGTGCAGCATTCTATCCACTGAGTCATCCATCTGCCACAAGAAATGGCAAAATAATGAAGCAGGATCTTAAAAGCATCTTGTCCAGTCCCCTCATTTTACAAATGAGAAAACTGAGGCCCAGGTGATTTGCCTATGATCCCACAGCTAATAAGTAGTATGGAACTGAGACAGTTAATGACTAACCACCTTGTTTTGCTTAAGCTCCTCTACCATCCAGAGGAGGCCAGACTAACCTGGGAATCAGAATCAGCCTTGCAGGAGACAAACTGAGTATTCCTTAAGCTGGGTACATCAGAAATCCCTAGCAGTATTCACTTGCTAAACTCTGAACTCCTTCAATGCTACAAAACCAATTCAGACTGACTCATGCCAACCCCAGTCCTGGGGATTGGCCTAATATGGCCATGATAGGGCTTCTGAAAAACAACCCAGCCCAGGGACACTCTGACTTGTGATTTTTGTCTCTATAACCCTTGCTGCCTAAGTCTACCCCAAGTTTAGTATATACACACACACACACACACACACACACACACGCACACACACACACCCATCTGCCTTCTTAAGAGGAATAAATCCACAGATACAATCTAACTCTGTCTTTCTTAGACCAAACTCTGAAAAAAGTTGACAGTAGCAAGATCAGTATCTAGAATCCAAGTGCTCAAACTACAAATCCATCACAGTTTCTCCTTTAAAACACTGCTATTCTATGCAATCAGTGACCTTGTTCTCAAAATCCAAAAATGAATTTTATGCTATTCATTAAAGTGAAATTTTTCACTCTCATCTTTTATATTTTTGTATTTTTGTTTTATTTGTGTACATTAGTGATTAGTACAACAGACATGAAATTTATATATAATATATATATCTTTGTTTAAATATTATAGTATATATAGTATATATTATAGTGTGTGTATAAATATATTATATATATTAGTACTCAAAAGTTTGAGGAACTTTTTGTTTTTCTTAAAAAATGTGTATGATCAAAAAAAATTTGGAAACCTAGGCTTTATAACAAACTGATGTTGAGGTGGCTTGGCTGGTACTGCAAGAAAAAGTCTAAAAAGTAGTAATAAGGAATAATACTCCATAAAAAGATACTGAGAAAGTGACAAGCAGAAAGCACTAGTAGACACTTTATGGCAAGACAGGCGTATTCCACACTCAGAAAGGAATAGGCCCTATGACCTAATGGAACCATGCTCTATACCTATAAATGGATTAAGCCCAATGAGTCCAGCAGAGACTGTGAGAGGCCCCTCCACACAGGATCACTATGAATACTTGCTTCCCCACTGATAGTATGTATTTTTGTGGGAGAATATTGCCAGGGGTTTATAAGGGAAACGAGCTATTACTAATCTCCCTACTTTATTTCATAAATTGTCCTTGCTTTGAACTATGTCTTCTGATCAGCTGTATCCTGGAGCCAGCTCTAATTTACTTATTAAATTTTCAGTGTAAGCATTTACACATCAGAAATCACAAATTAGGACTTGAGTTGTTGTTTTGTTGATTATCTAGACTTATAAAAATGTTAATGATGCAGATTAAACTTAAAAATGTATATGTGTATATGTATATAGATCCCCTCCTCCCTTAACTATTTATCAACACACCCTAGTATTGATCTATAAACACTGGTTAAACTGTGTCAGAATAGCATAGAAGTCTCTGGGAATTAAATTATCACCAATCTAAAAGCCAAGTGACTGCAATCTCATAATAAATTATAATGGCTAGCATTTATATATGCTTTAAACGTTTTGCAAGGCACTTTACATTTATTATTTCATTTGAGCCTTACAAAACACTTTGACTGACTAGGGAAAAAAGTAAACATATTGACAAGGGCTCCAGAGTTATTGATTTAAGTTTACTTTTCCGGGATCTATTGTGTTCCCAAGAGGACCAATGACATCAAGAGGGTAATGTCATGACTCTCAAGTGAATTGAATTTTAGTGAGGCAGTCTGTACAAAATCCTCACTCCATCAGAAGTCAACTGAGTTCATGGCATGACAGAGGTTAGGACAATTGGAAATGGCCCCAGTTGCAGAGAGAGACCTTAAATTAAGGTCTTTCCCAGGTCTCAGTTTGTCTGAGGACAACACCCATTTGGTGATTTAAGGCTAGATAAGAAATGAGGCAAAAGATAACCTAGTTTACCAACTTTAAAAAAAAAAAAAATTAATATGGGAGGGGAAGATCCTTAGTTTCTGGCCAAAACAGAAACAGTTACTATTTTCACTCACTCTGAGCTATCAAAACCCAAACAATGATCAAATGAAGTAAGACCTATTATTGGCCAGTCATTGAGACCCAGAATGATTTGGGGTTTAAGCTATAGTCTAGTAGCTCCATTTGAATTCCAATGGGTTTTGTCAGAGGCCAAAGGGAAGAGAAAAGAATTTTAAAAATCTATTCCCACAAACCCCAAGATAGCTAGAGAAGTTTAAACAATCAAAATTTCTATTCCTGTGAGTAGAACTCCTACATGTAGGGATATGACTTCCCATGTGGACAGAGGGAGAGGGAGGAAGGAAGGAAGGAAGGAAGGAAGGAAGGAAGGAAGGAAGGAAGGAAGGAAGGAAGGAAGGAAGGAAAGAAGAGAGGGAAGGAAGGAAGGAAAAGACTGCATAATTGGAACTGACCAATTGGGTCTCCAGTGGGGCAATCGCTACTAGTCCAGAATCTGAATAGATGAGGAAGGAAGAAGGGCCCTAGCTACTATAATGCTGATCAGGAACAGTCCTGGGAAAGGAATCAAGTTTTTTTGACAGTTTGGTGCTCTTTCTGGAAAATTCAACTGCGTATCAGTTTTAGCTTCTGAATTTTCTTTTGTAATGCCAGAGAAATTGAGGCAGGAGAGAGATTAGAGAGTTTTCAATATTCTATTAATTGGAGAGTATAATTGACTGGACAGGACTCTTGTCTCAAATTATCCAGTCAGATAGAGATAAAAATGTACTGGGACCAAGGAAACCATGTTGGTCCCAGGGCTGGAATCCAGCCATGAATAGGAACTGCCCAATTCCTTAAATACCCTTCTAGAGACAAAGAACCAAAATGCGTGGGAAGGCTTCTGTCAGGATGGGGGGAGACCATAAATCCTAAAAGCCCAGAGACAGGATGTCTGAATACCTAGAGATAAAGATGTCAGTGAGGTCTTGAGGGATATTGTAAATTCTTGAGGACAGGAGCTCTGCTCTTCTTGTTTATCTTGCTAGCAATTTATAACCTTAGAGTAAATGGTTCCCAATCTTAATGGACCAGAGTGGATTTTTACGACTAAGGGGATTTGACAGAACAGTTAAGGAAACTGAGACAAAGGAAACTAGTTCAGGGAAACCAAGTCAGAACAGTTAAAGAGAACTATGGCATAACACTTTTACTGCTACTAGTATTTCAGCTTTTCTCCTTGTTACTCAGGAAGCAATGCTATCTCACCCAATATGCTTCTCTGATGGAGAGATAGCATTGAAAGCTATGATGACTCAGTAACTCATTGTTTCCAATACTGCTTGTCAATCAATATTAAAGAAGGCAACCATCTGTAATTTTTCTATTTCCTGCTATCTGAGATATATCTCTAATTGTTAAGCATCACTTACAGGCAATTGAGAAGCTGAAATTCAATAGCCCACCCTCTTTTGCTTCTATGGACCAATCAGAATTATCTATCTTATTAGGAAAATTATTGATAAAAACTGGCTCTGTCCTGAATCCCTGGCTGATTTCTGGTAATTAGCTTTTCAAGTTGGCTAACATGATTTTTTTATTAAATTCTTTTAATTCTCTTTTCTCCAAGTTTGGCCTCTTTAAGTGGACAAAAACCTGGAGAAAGAATTTTCCTTCTAACAAGAAAGTATGCAAGCTAAGTCAGTGGTTACTGGAGTTTGGAATTATTATGCATTATTAACAATTTCCCCAGCACTTTTAAAGTCTAGACAGTTTACAAAATAATACCAATTTCAGAGATGTAAAAACTTGTTAGGTCCAGCAGACCCCTGCTTCCAGTTCATTATATTAGAAGGAAACATGGAGGTGTGAAAAAGGCTGTTTGGAGAACATATAGGAGTTAAATTTGACAGCAATTATGGTGTTAAGAGGAGTGGTAGAAAATAAAATTGGAAAAATAGAATTGTAAAGTGCCCTTAATAACAGACTAAAGAGTCAAAGATGTATTCCACTGGCATTAGGGAATATTGGAGTTTTTTTTTGTTTTTTTTTTGGTAAGAATGGTGACAGTACATAGTACTAAATGCTGACACAATCATAATAATGCTTTAAAAATATTAATCTATGTATGATGATAAACTATTATGGATTTGGCTCTTTTCAACAATGAGTTGATTCAGGCCAATTCCAATGGACTTGTGATGGAGAGAGACATCTTACCCAGAGAGATGACTGTGGGGACTAAATGTGGATCACAACATAGTATTTTCACCTTTTTTTGTTGCTGTTTGCTTGCTTTTTTCTCGTTTTTTTCCTTTTTGGTCTGATTTTTCTTGTGCAGCATGATAAATATGGAAATATATATAGAAGAATTGCACATGTATTAGCTTGCTGTCTAGGGGAGAGAGTGAAGGAGGGAGAAAAACTTGAAATACAGATTTTTGCAAGAGTGAAAGTTGGAAGGTATCTTTTATATATATTTTGAAAATAAAAGGCTATTATTTTAAAATTTTTCAAAGAAATATTAATCTGACATCAGAACATAAAATGGATGAAACAAAGGGGAAGGGAATAAGATAAAGGCCTACCATATGCTAGACACTTTATACATACTCTCTTATTTGATCCTCACAGAAACCCTGTGACCTAAATGCTATTATCTCCATTTTACAGTGTAGCATACTGAGGTAGATGAAGATTAAATGACTTTCCCATGATCACAGAACTAGCTAAGCATCTGAGGAAGAATTTGTATTCCAGGCCTACTTTTGGATAGAAATCATAGATCAAAGATAGAGAGTTGGAAGGAACTCAGAGGCTATTTAACCCAACTCATCAGTGGATTGAAAATTTCAGGCAAAACTTTGGGGCTACACCCCAAAGACCCTCGAGCTAAGTCTCTGACTTAAAAGGGCCTCACTGGGAACCCCTCTTTGCAGAGATTCCAAACATGGCAGCCATGTGAGGACCCTCTGTCCACTGGACCCTCTGTCCATTGCCCTCCTTATCTCTACCTTCACCTATCCCTTACTTCTAAACTCAATAATAAACATCTTTTATCAATCTAAAAAAAAAAAAAAAAAAAAAAAAAGAAAATTTCAGGCAAGAACTAGATATGGCAACAGTCCAGCCTGGAGATAATGATAGTTTTTAATTCTGATTCTTCCAAGGCCTGGAGAGACTTACACGAACTGATGCTGAGTGAAGCCATCACTCAGGTCAAGCAGGGCCTGAGCAGGCCCTGAGCAGGGCCAGGAGATCATTATATGCTTCAACAACAATACTATATGATGATCAATTCTGATGGATCTGGCCATCCTCAGCAATGAGATCAACCAAATCAGTTCCAATGGAGCAATAATGAACTGAACCAGCTGTGCCCAGAGAAAGAACTCTGAGAGATGACTAAAAACCATTACATTGAATTCCCAATCCCTATATTTTTGCCCACCTGCATTTTGGATTTCCTTCACAGGCTAATTGTACAATATTTCAGAGTCTGATTCTTTTTGTACAGCAAAATAACGGTTTGGTCATGTATACTTATTGTGTATCTAATTTATATTTTAATATATTTAACATCTACTGGTCATCCTGCCATCTGGGGGAGGGGGTGGGGGAAAGGAGGGGAAAAATTGGAACAAGAAGTTTGGCAATTGTCAATGCTGTAAAGTTACCCATACATATAACCTGTAAATAAAAGGCTATTAAAAAAAAATTCTGATTCTTCCACTGGTGTGACATAAGACAACAGAGAAGGAACCACAGTCTAGAAAGAAGCCTAATTTTGGAGTTAACAGAACTAAGTTCTAAGCACATCTCAGAATATTGCTACTTAGTGGAACTTGGGGAGATCATATAATCATCCTTAGCTTCCTCTGTAAAGGAAGAGAGGATGAGAATGCTCCTAGTTATCATGGCAATGATCAGATGTGATCTACTTTGACAGGACAGCAGTAGGAATGAAAGAAAGGGAATAGCAATAGTATTATAAAATTGAAATTCACTTCCCACCATCTCTACCAATTGTCATTCTGCCTCAGATACCCTATCAAACTACACCTCTCCCTAACCCTCTTCAGTCTAGACTAGAAGGTGATTTTAAAACTACAACATTGTAGCTAGAAGATGTTTCATTTCTATGTCCTCCTCTTCCCCATTCTTCATCCCTGTAACCTTCTGGATCAATAACTACTCCACGGTATACTTCCATTGTACGCTTCTGTTTAAAATATAAACTCCTTGACCATTATTGATCACAAAATAGAAATTTTTGATTACATCAAATTAAAAAGCTTCTGTACAAACAAAACTAATGCAAACAAGATTAGAAGGGAAGCAACAAAATGGGAAAACATCTTCACAGTTAAAGGTTCTGATAAAGGCCTCATTTCCAAAATATATAGAGAACTGACTCTAATTTATAAGAAACCAAGCCATTCTCCAATTGACAAATGGTCAAAGGATATGAACAGACAATTTTCAGATGATGAAATTGAAATCATTACCACTCATATGAAAGAGTGTTTCAAATCATTATTAATCAGAGAAATACAAATTAAGACAACTCTGAGATACCACTACACACCTGTCAGATTGGCTAAGATGACAGGAAAAAATAAGGATGATTGTTGGAGGGGATGTGGGAAAACTAAGACATTGATGCATTGTTGGTGGAGTTGTGAGCGAATCCAACCATTTTGGAGAGTAGTTTGGAACTATGCTCAAAAAGTTATCAAACTGTGCATACCCTTTGACCCAGCAGTGCTACTACTGAGCTTATACACCAAGGACATACTAAAGAAGGGAAAGGGACCTGTATGTGCCAAAATGTTTGTGGCAGCCCTGTTTGTAGTGGCTAGAAACTGGAAAATGAATGGATGCTCATCAATTGGAGAATGGTTGGGTAAATTGTGATATATGAATGTTATGGAATATTATTGTTCTGTAAGAAATGACCAGCAGGATGAATACAGAGAGAATTACATGAACTGATGCTGAGTGAAATGAGCAGAACCAAGAGATCATTATATACGTCAACAACGATACTGTATAAAGATGTATTCTGATGTCAGTGGATTTCTTTGACAAAGAGACCTAACTCAATTTCAATTGATCAAGGATGGACAGAAGCAGCGAAAAGAAAGAACACTGGGAAATGAATGTAAACTGCTTGCATTTTTGTTTTTCTTCCCGGGTTATTTTTACCTTCTGAATCCAATTCTCCCTGAGCAACAAGAAAACTGTTTGGATCTGCACACATACATTATATATCTAGGATATACTACGACATATTCAACATATATAGGACTGCTTGCCATCTAGGGGAGGGGGTGGAGGGTGGGAGGGGAAAATCGGAACAGAAGTGAGTGCAAGGGATAATGTTGTAAAAAAAAATTACCCTGGCATGGATTCTGTCAATAAAAAGTTACTATAATAAAAAAAAGGTATAAATATACATATATATATATGTATGTATATATAAACTTGAAAACAGGAGTTGTCTTTGATTTTGAAGTGAGACAGTGTTCGGCACACAGTAAGCATTTATTAAATGCTTCTTCATTCATTTAGCAAGAGGCTAGAAACCACAGCACCTTCCCGGGGAGACTACCCCAAGTTGATCCTGTCTATATCTTGCTTGTACCGAACTCCATACACGTCTGCTCATTTAAAAGGCGAGTTTCTTGACAGCAGGGGCTATATTTTGTCCTTGTTATCCCCAGGGCTTGACGGATACTATTTTTAGCTGACAGATGCGGTCCCTGAGAAAGATGAGGCAATGGTTTTTAGCCTGTGCCACTAAAAGAATGGGGGAGCTGTGATAGAAATGAGACGACAGAAAGACTTGGATTTTTTATTTTTTGAGGGAGCGGGGAATGGGGTGAGCGCAGGGACAAGGTCTAGAAATGTTGACTCCTCTTTCGCCTTAATTGCATTTTGCAGAAGAGGAAACTGAGGCAGAAAAGGAGTAATTAGCTTGCCCCCCCCCCCCCGGGGATGGAATTGGAATTTTTCTGTATCTACTCCATTTAACTTCCTGAGCAAAGTTTTAGAATCTTGGGATGGAAGAGGCTGCACAAACGCCCCACCAAGAACAGGCTAAAAACCAAAAGGGAGGAGAAACCTCCCTAGGACGCAAAGGGCGCAGCCCCGCCTCCCGCTTGGCCACGCCCTCCGCTTACGTAGACAGCGTCCTGGGGCCCCCGAAGAAAGCGGAAGACGGGGGGCGGGGCCAGGAGCGCACGTGCTCATGCGCAAAATACTTTTAGGCCTTTTTCGAGAGAGGCGAGCGGGAGTGAGAGGTCAAGTCCACCCTTGTCCCCGCCCAATCCCTCCGACTTGTCTTCCAATTCAGGGGAAGCCTGACAAGGGGCAATGGGTGGAGCCAAAGCGGCGTCGACTCGCGATTCCGGAAGCGACGCTCGTACGTCACGTGGTCACGTGACGGTCCGGCTGCCTTTTGGCGCGAGAACCCGAAAGTTTGCTGAGAAGTTGTGCAGACTAGATTAGTGGTCGGAGCCCGAATTGGGGAGGTGCATGGGCGCTTGCGCAGCTCTCTCCCTTCCTTCCCAACCTCCCCCGCCTCGGCCCGGTCAGTTCC
This sequence comes from Sarcophilus harrisii, assembly GCF_902635505.1. NCBI lineage: Eukaryota > Metazoa > Chordata > Mammalia > Dasyuromorphia > Dasyuridae > Sarcophilus > Sarcophilus harrisii. The sequence continues at coordinate 432,459,222 of NC_045428.1, read as the reverse complement.
GGGAGCTCCCGTCCGCCCGGGTGCCGGGCAGCATCTCCGGACCTGGCTGGTGTCAGCTTGAGGGCGGGCGTGGTGGTGACCGCCGTCACAGCCCTTCCCTCTTCCAGTCCTCCCGGCGCTGACCTAAGGATTGCCATTTCGGGAGAAACCGGATTCGTCTCGGACCTTTCGCCGCCTCAGTTTGCCTATCCTTACAATGGGAAGATTGGCCCACCGCGTAGCGGCCCCTCTGTTGGGTACTAACACTCGCTGATAACCTCCCCCTCCTTTCTCCAGGCATTCCTTATAACCCTCCATTTTGCAGGCTTCTTTAACAGACTAATGTTTCCGGGAGCAAGAAAATGCCATCCTTTTTTGACGTTTTTAAGACACAGTGCAGCGAATCAGGTAGGACGGCTTATTTCTTTCCGCTTTTGGAGCAGAAACGTGGTTCGCCAATCTCAGCGCCCCCCCCCCCCCCCCGTTTTTTTTTTTATTCATATTCATTTGCATTAAATTAGCCTAATCAGTAGCCCTCTCTCGCTGTCCCCTTCTTTATGTCTTTCTCTGCTTCCAGAGTATTATCGATCCCCTTGAGGACGGGGCTTGTCTTGTTTATTTTCCTATTCCTTCCCCTTAGCACGGCCCCAGACGTGCCAGTAAACAAACACTGTATTTACTCTTTCCAGAGAGCACTCCGTGAAGAATACTGTTAAACCTGGCAGCTTCCTTGGGAAACAGTTTAGTACACAAATTAGAAAATATGTGCAAGACAATTTAGAAGTAATTGTACGTCTCTTAAGGAGAAACTGGGGTTTCCTTTTGCCCCTCTATTTGCTATAATGTTAACAAATATTTTAACTGCCTGATAAATAACTTTTAATACACACATTATTATATAAGTTATATAAATTAATATATTATATAACTTGTGACTGGGTTGTTCGGGTATATGTCAGGCTTGAAAGAAAATTCACTTCAGTAAACATTTATTTAGTGTCTGTTATGCGTCTGGTACCCTTCAGTGCTGTCTTCATGTCATGTCACCTGCACATCTATTAATGTCCCTTATACGGCGCTTGTAATCAAAGATATTGTAAAAATATGTGTAGAAGTCACTTAGCTGAAACCTAATCCGTTTTTCTCTTATAGCAAGCATTTATTAAGCATCTTTTTGTTGTTTAGTCTTGTCTGATTTGCCTGTCAAAATGAAAGTAATGCTGTACAAAGTAAACATTTTGGATCTTAAGTTCTAGAAATAAATAGTGTCAATTTTTATACATAGTGAACTAATCAATCAAAAAATATTTATTAAGTACCTACTGTGTATCAAGCACCAGGGATATCTAAAGAAGGGAAATACAATCCCTGCCCTCAGGAAATTTGCCATCTAATGGCAGACAAACATATAAACAGATACATACAAAGCAAATCTTCTATAGGATAAATAGGAAATAATATTATATTAGGATAATATTATTATACTATAATAATTATAATAATATAATAAGTATATATTATATATTATATTATATATTATAATATTATATATTATTATATTATATATTATATAATAATTATAATAATATTATATATAGGAAATAATATTATATTAATATTATATTAGTGTGTGAATTATTTCCTATTTATTCCTATTATGTCATGGACATGAGAAATAGGGCCAACATCCATAGTAAGCCCTAGAATCAACATATGAATCAATCTAAATATACTAAATTAATTTATGTATCCCCAATACCTATTAATAATATTAATAGATAATAGGAAATAGAAATGAGAATAGTGGGGGTGGGGGCAGTATTGGAATGGAAAAGTTAAGCTTGAATTATTAGTGATCATTTTTCCAGTTCTACCACAGGTCAATAGACATGTTTGTTACCTGCTTAATAGCTCTTCTAGGAAATTTCTCACTTAAATCCCCTGTGCCCTCTCCCAAATGTTGTTTCTAATCCAATGAACATAAACACTTATGATAGCTTGATTTAACGGTAAACAAACTAGAAACATTCCCATTCTAATTCTTAACATTTTTTTCTTTATCAAAGCCATAAAATCTCATATCATGAATCTAGGTCCCTGGACATTTAAATGGCATTGATTAAAGCTTAACAAGTAAAGTATTTTGTGTTTCCTCACAGATTTAGGGCCAATAAGCCTTAACTGGTTTGAAGAACTTACTTCAGAAGCTCCACCCCATAATTATGAAATTTCAGAAGACCATGGAAGTAAAACTGAAATTATTGAGCTGAATTCTTTTAAAACACCACAGCGAAAACCTTTTACTTACAATCAGCTGGCATCAACACCATTAATCTTCAAAGAACAGAATGTAAATTTTTCCTTATATTCCTCTCCTTTAAGAGGACCAGATCATTGTAAATTAGACTTAGGTGAGTGAATTTCCTTTAAATATACTCACAAGGGTGAAATTTTTTTCCTATATTAGAAGTTGTGGTTTGTTTGACCATATATATCTCCAAAGGAAAAAAGCTCCAAACTATGATACATCTATATGTTATCATATAAGGGAGAAAAAGAGTTGTCAGTTAATCAAGAAAGATCTGTGTTGTTGATCATTTTTTTTTTTTAAATTTAATAGCCTTTTATTTACAGGTTATATGTATGGGTACAGCATTGACAATTGCCAAACCTCTTGTTCTAATTTTTCCCCTCTTTCCCCCACCCCCTCCCCCAGATGGCAAGGTTGTTGATCATTTTTATCAGTTCCTTTGATAAAGGAATGGATGATATCCTTATCAGATTTGCAGGTGACACTAAACTGACAGAGATGCTGACAAGAAAGGATGATGAAGCAGATCCCAAATGATCCTGATGGGGAAGAATATTAGATTAAATCAGTAATGTGAAACTTAATATAGAGAAAGTATTATATTTCATAATGTCAACTTCACTAGTACAAGATGTCTAGAGACATGGTAAGAAAGACATGAGAAAAGATCTAGGGATTTTAGTGGATTAAAAACTCATTCTGAGTCCAAGTATGCTATGGTATCTATCCAAAAAAGGGAACATATCTTGGGATGGATGAAGAGAGGAATAGCTTTTGAGAGTAATTATATTATTTTTTAGCTTTAGATCATATCTGGAGTATTGCTACAATATTGAGTTATCTCTATAGTCTTTTGATGGTGTGAGTCACTTAACCCTATTGTCTCTAGAATCAGATATAAAATCCTTGTAACTTTCAAGGCCCTTTATAATCTGATCTACCTTAATTTCACAGCTACATTGGATATTGCTTCCTTTTCAAATATATTTTGCTTCAGTAGCTTCTTTTTCAATAGTTTTCCTCTATTCACACAGATACCACCTTAGTTGAGACTAGACTACTGCAACAGTGACACTATCTTAAGTCTCTCACCACTCTGATCCATCTTACAGCTGGCAAAGTCTCTTTCATTAAAGCACAGTTCTGCCTGTGACATGTGACTTTCCTATTCAATTAACTTCATTGGGATGCTGTTGCCTCTAGGATCATGCCCAAACTTCTGAATCTTGTTGGATATTGCTTCATTTCCCAAACTTTGTGATCTAGCAAAACCAGTCTTCCCTCTTTCTTACATGTAATGTTGTTCACCTCCTATCTGTGTGCTTTTGCACATCCCATATACTTAAAATGTAGTCTCTCCTTCCCTTCTCATAAATCCCTCTTCTTCCTTTACAATGTGGCTCAAGCACCATCTTTCTTGATCTCCTCCAACTGCTAGTCCTAAGCTACTTTGTATTACTTTGTATATGTTTTATTCACTTTGTGTTTATACATATATACATACATATAAATTTATGTGTGTATACACACACCCACACACACATGTATTTGTCTTTCTTGTTAGGTTGGAACTCCATGTAATAGGGATTGTTTCTTTGTCCTTTTATCCTTAGTGCCTGACATGTACATATTTAATAAGTGTTCAATTTTTTTATTATGTTACATTCTGAGCATCACACTTTAGAAAGAACATTGTTTAGCTGTAGTATCCAGAGGACTCTCAGGATGGTGAATTTCCTTGAGTCCATGTTATTTGGGGTTTAGATTAAGAAACTGGAATGTTTAATATGGAAAGAAAAAAATAGGCTTCAGTTCAGAGAGAAGAACTAGCAGTCATTAGTAGAAGTTGGAATGAGGCAAATTTAGATCTTTTGTAAGACCTCAGTAATTAGATCTATCTAAAAGTAGAAGAAGGAGTAGGTTTCCCCTCAGTAGAGCAAAACTAGATGTTTTGTAAGATCCCTTCCACTCTTGAAATTCTGTAATTCAGAAGCCTGTCTGGATGGAAGGCCTTATATTAGATATTACTGGTTTTGCAAAATACGAACATAGTCTTTGTACATAAGTAGCTGACAATTAAATGCCTACTATGTGCCAAGTGCTATGCTCGGAGCTGGAGATACAAAGAAAGGCAAAAAACCAACAGTTCTTTTATCAAGGCATTCACACTCTAATGGGGAGACAATATGCAAACTGTGTGTAAGCAAAATATATCTATGAAAAATTGTAGGTGAATTTGGAGGGTGAAGAAGAACTGGGGAGGGGGGGAAGTGGAGGGAAAGGCAAGGTGAAAATGAAAAGCAAGCTGGTAGTATAGCATTTATTTTGTGCCAATAGCATATTATTGTGTACTTACTGGGCTAAATAAGCTTTTTTAAAGAATATTCTCATTTGATGCTCACAATTACTCTGAGAGATAGATGCTGTTATCCCCATCTTACAAATGAGGAAACTGATACAAACAGAGGTGAAATGACCTAGTAAGAGACTGGATTTGATGTGGGTCTTTCTGACTCTGGCCCAATACTTCATCTACTATGTCACCATTTACCTTTAGGGAAATGTTTGTTGTTCGATAGAAATTCAGCTGAAACTCTAAGAAAGCTAGGAAGCAGAGATGACACGGGAAAGCTTTCCAGTCATGGGGGCAGCCAGAGAAAATGTATGAAGATGGGAATGCTTGAGGAATAGGGAGGAGGCCATTGTCACTGGATTACTCTGTAAAAATGGAAAGGACTCACGTTATAAAGGACTTTGGAAGCAAAAAAGGATTTTATATATTTGAATTTGGAAGTAATAGGGAGTCCCTAGAGTTTGGTGAATAAGGATGTGATATGGTCAGACCTTTGTTTTAGGAAAATCAATTGGATAGCTGGGTGAAAGATGGAATGGATTGAGGAAAAATCTGAGGCAGGCAGAGACACCATTAGGCTATTGTAATAGTCGAGATGAGAGATGGAAAGGGCCTGCCAGGCTACTGGCAGTGTCAGGGGACAAGGAATTATATACAAGAGACGTTGTGAAGGTAGAAATGTCAAGAGTTGACAACTGATTAAATATGAGAAGATTGGTGAGAGGAGGAGTTAAAGATAGCGTCTAGGTTATAAACCAGGGTGACTGAAAGGGTACCTGCAAAAGTTATAAGGAAATTAGAAAGAGAGGACAAGGGTTTAGGAAGGAAAAATGAGTTCAGTTGGGACATGTTGGATTTAAAATGTTTATAGAACATCCAGTTTAAGATGTCTGAAAGGCAGTTGGTGAGGCAAGAAAGGTTAATACTGGACCATTGCATCTAAGAGTTGTTTTTATAGAGATGATAATTAGAAATCATGGGTGCTGGTGACATGACTAAGCAAAAATAGTATAAGGGGGGGGGGGGGATGGCCAGAAGACTCTTTACAGAGGACACCCACCATTAGGAGGCATGACATGGATGAGACTGGAGGGATCATACAGATAGAAGGAGAATTAGGAAAGAACGGGGTTATAAAAGTAAGAGAAAAGAGAATATCATCAAGAGCATGATTGACATTGTCATTGACTGAAGAAAGGTCAAGAAGGATGCCAGTGAGATCTGGCAATAAGTCATTAGTAACTTTGGAGAGAGCATCATTTGAGTGAAGTCAGAAGCCAGATGGTAGAGAGTTAAGAGAGTGAGAGGAAAGAAAGTGGGGACATCTATTAGCCTTCTCTGGGAGTTCAATCATAAAAGGGAAGAGAGACAGATATAGGATGATAGCTAGTGAGAAGAATTGGATCAAGTGAGAGTTTTCTGAAGATGAGGAAGAGATAGATATATTTGCAGGCAGGAAGGAAGCAACCAGTCAACAAGGATCGATTTAAGGTTAATGAGAGAGTGAGGATATTAGAGGGAACAGTCTGGTAGAGAATATGAGATATAATGGAATCACTTGTATATAGAGAGAGAGGGGTTTAGGTTAAAAAGGAAAAAGGCTACTTTGACATGTGAAATAGGCAAGGGAGATAATGTCAGAAAGCATCGAAATAAGGAATAAGAAAACTCAGAGGTTTTTTGTTTTGTTTTGTTTTATAAGTAAATATGAAGCAAGGCTCTTAGTTAAGATGTTGAGAGAAAAGGTTGGAAAAGTCTCTGGAATAACATTGGGATATGTAAAAAGATTGCCTGGCTGTAGTGAGGATTCAGCTGAGATCATCTTAACAAATTTGTAATGAATCCAGTTAGCTTGGAATTAGGGATTTCTCCAGCTTTGTTCAGTCCATAAGAAGGAATGAATGAAGTAGATAGTGAGAATAATCTAAGACTGTAGTTTGGAAAAAGACAAGAACTTCAATAGGTGAACCTACTATATGCAACACACTGGGGATACAAACAAAAATATTTTCCCTGCCCACAGGAAGGAATTTACAATTTGTTGTGGAGACAGACGTGAATTTTCCCTCTACATTTAGGTACTTATTGTCAAGTACTGATTATACAAATTGTGAAGATGAAATAGTCATAACCCATTCATAACTTTTCATGGATTCATTTCATGTTTTTGTCTTCTTATAAATCCTACTCAGAGGATCAATTGAAGGTGCAGGAGTATGTCTTCTAGGTCTCTTTTTTACATTGACAAATATAAATACAACATTGAGGCTATTTCTTTGACTGTTAGCCTTTGACTACAGAACTAATTTTACAAACTTTTTTAAATGTAAATTATTTTGATATTTTGCTTTTACTTCACCTTTTACTTTGCTTTCCAATCTATTCCTTCCTTCTCCTTTTCCCAGAGAGTCACTCCATAAAAGAGAGTGTGCAACATCAGCTAATCCTTCCCCCAAAACTGATATTATCTGCAGTGTTCATAAGCATAGTCCTCTTTGTCTATAAAGAAGGTTGGAGGGTGAGGGTGGGGAATACCTCCTAATAGCACTTTGAGGACTAGCTTATTCATTGTATTTTTGAGAGTATTTAGTGTGAGTTAAATTGTCATTGACATTGTGTATATTATATTCCTGATTATACTTACTTTAGTTTGCATCTGCTCATATATCTTCTTGTATTTCTCTGTATTCATTTTGTTTATCACTTCTTTCAGTATAGTAACATTTCATTATATTCCTGTTCCTCCTTAATGCTAATACATTCTCTTCATTCAATATCTCCCATTTATCCTGCATATATTTTGTTTGTACATAATTATTTCCATAAAGTTCTTTGAGAACAAGAATTCTCTTTTGCCTTTCATTATATTTCCACTGCTTGGCACATAGAAGGCACTTAATAAATCCTATTTGACTGACTTTTAGCTATTTCTGCTTCAAAGAGCATCTACTTCATTTCCTGTTTTTTGCTCGTACTAAAATTGCACCGATAAATATTTTAGTGTATATTGGGCCTTCATTTCTTCTTGGGATATATGTCATATCTATGGACTCTATATCTGAGGGTCCTGAAGTAGGAAAGACCCTGATTCCTTAGGATTACAATTGATATAGTTCTTCAGGGTCCTTAATCACTAGAAGTGATATTGCCTCTCAGTGCTTCTGCTGCCTTTTGATCATAAGTATATCTCACCACCTTTGAACTACAACCTAAAAATGGGTATAAACAGTGGAGCTGCCAAATAGCAGCTGTCCCTAAACCCAGTGCTAGCACAGAGGTCCCTTCAAATCTCTTTCCTACCATTTTCCATTTTCCACTTTCCTTATTGTATTTGGCTTATGGTATTTGAAGTTGCTGCTGCTTCTGTCATCATCACTAAAACCTGTCTCTGATATATAATCCATGTGGGCTCAAAGCCAGCCTTCACCCCTATATTATAGGTCTTATCTCTTCCTGTGTTGTCTTGGACTGGAAGAATTGTCTCACTCTTAACTCTTTGTTGATTCCGTCATTCCAGAATTTGATTGGAGAGATTATTGTAAAATTGTTTGGATGGGAATCTTGGGAGAGCTTGGCCAAGTGCTTCTCTATTCCACCATCTTGGTTCTGTCCCTGGAAATTCTGTACTACCATTTGTATTAATCTTCTGTCTTTTTAAAAAAATGGGTCATTGATGGAACTTTTTGAGTGTTGTGCTCCTAATTCCACTTTTTCCCATAAGTTTTTACTGTGCAGTTTTGCATAGCATGATGATTTTTAGTAATGTATAGGTTGCACTGTAGCAGAGCTGACTGCATTAATATCTCTGGCTTACATCTCACCTGACCCCAATTCTTCTTCCATATAGCTGCCAAAGGGATGTTTTTCCAGGTTTTAGTTCTGCCCCTGTCATACTGCTTTCCTATTCCAGTAATTCCATGTGGCCTCTGGTATCAAATACAACATTCTTTTGTTTGACTCTCCACACCTGGCCCCTTCCTTCCTTACACTCTTGTGTATAGCCCTTGCTTCTATTAGTTTTCTGGTCGAGATCATAGGAGAGCACTTGCTATACCTCCTGCATGATTCTGTGGTTCTTTCCTGTGTCTTTACATCAGCTGTTTCACTGGTCTAGAGCACTTTCTCACTCCACCTTTGCCTCTTAGATTCCCTAGTCTCCTCAAAATGTAGCTCCAACACACCTGCTACCAAGACCTTTCGTTATCTCTTTCCTTGTCACCCTCCCCTCAAAACTTAAACTCCTCATCATTCCCACTAAAACTTCTCAACTTTAACTTTTATGTTTTTTGTCCTTCTATGCTTCTATTGATTTTGGCTTATAACTTCAGTCATTTTTTACTCTCTTTTCTCCTTCCCCCTCCTTCATATTCATTTAGTAGTTCTGTGATGTTTCTTTATTTAATATTCATCATCAATCCCTACCTTTCCACTCTTGCTATTGCAATAGCAATAGCTATTGCTATTCCACTCATCCTATTGCACGTCCTATGTACTATATAATTGTTTGGGCTATTGTATAAGTGCTTCCTGACTGGTTTCTTTGACATCTGTCTCCTTTTCATTCTGTTCTCCACATGGTGGAGATAATCTCTCTTATCCCTCAATCAAATCACTTCACAAACCTTCCCAGGCAACTCATTGAAGGTAATGTCTGTCAGATTTTATTCAGATTGTCAAGAAGCCTAAAGTAATCTTCAGAAAATGTCTTCATTCTATTCCTCTGCCTTTGGGCTGGATCCAAACCATTCCAAATCAATGAGAATTTCTCCTAAGTGTAAAGACTCCTAGAGAGAAAAATTAACAGTTCTTAACAGTACTTATTAGTTACTCTGCTTTATTGCAGGTAAGGATAATGCAGTTGATAAAGAACTCAGGAAAAGTCATTGCTTAATAAAGACCAAATTAGGTCAAGCAAATGATGCTACCAGTCCACTTCTCAGTGCTTGTCTCAGTGAAAGGTATGATTTTTTTTTGAAGCTATGAATATAGAATGAAGTGCTTTCCTGCATTTGATTTGATTTGTTTTGTATGTGATTGTCTAACATTTTAGTCAGCATATAGAATGCTACAATTATATTTTTGAAGAATTTTGTGGACCCAGAGATCATACCTATTAGGGAAATACCTCACTATTTGATACAAATATACATACATATATATTTAGGAAATGTAATTAGAAAGCGGCAAAAACTACATAGAGATAAACAATTGACACCAAATTTAGAAGTCAAACTGATTTAAATAAATGACTTAGATATACAGGGTGAGAAACAAATTAGAGGAAGAATTTGCCTTTGCATCTTTGGATGGGAAAATTGTCATGGCCAAACAAGAAATAATCACTAAAAGTAAAATGGACAATTTTGATTACTTGAGATTTTAAAAGTTTTAAATAAACAAAAACAGGGCAATTAAAATTAGAAAAGAAACAAGTAAATGAGGAAAAAAATCTTTGTAGTAAATTTCCTTGATAAAGATCTCCTTTCTAATATGTACTTATTGACATTTGTAAGAATGAGCCATATGTCAACTGATAAATGGTCAAAAAATACGTATACCCAATTCTGTTCAAGCTATTAATAGCCAAATAAAAATCACTAATAATTAGAGAATTGTATATTTAAAAAACTGAGATACTACCTTACAACCACCAGACTGGTTAATCTGACAAAAAAAGAAAATAAGAGATGTTGGAGGGGTTGTGAGAAAACAGGTACATTAATGTACTGTTGGTGGAGCTGTGAACTGGTCTAGCTGTTCTGGGAAAAAGTTTGGAACTAAGCCAAAAAAGTTTTAAACTTTGCATGTCCTTTGACTCGGATTATACTAGTAAATCTTGTACTTGCAAAAGTCACTTGTTAATGTGAGCATTTACACCTTGAAAAATGAGCAAGTGCCACACATCAGGATTTGGTGTTTTGTTTTGTTTTGTTTAAGGAAGTGGTGTAGAAAATGTTAATAATGCAGATTAAACTTTAAAGTGTGCTGTACATTTTAGGAGAGCCAGTGTTAAACCAACATCCTCTTCTGTACTCCAAAGACGGCAAAAAAAAAAAAAAAAAAGAGAGAGAGAGAGAGAAAAGACCCATATATACAAAAATATTTATAGCACTTCTTTTTGTGGTGCCTCAGTCAATTTGGAAATGGTTAAACAAGTTATGTTATATACATATGATGGAATATATATTCCATAAAGTTCTAAGTATGATCGATTTATTAGCAAGGCTATCAGTTGCTGATAAATGGTCTCCAAAGCTCCTCAGTAGCCAGGGATAGAACTAACAGGCAGAGCATCACTTTTATAGCTTGTCACAGTTACTGTTTATAATCTGACTATTTATTGGTTAGTGCCCTCTTATATCATGATTTTCCTTACCAGGTAGTCTAACATCCTCTTACTAATCTTTTGAAAAGTCTCATGGTTGACAATTTTTTTTTTTTTGAGGGGAATTGGGGGATGGAGAAGTGGGAGGAGGACAGGGAAATAGGGACAGGAGTCTTGTGTTTTGCATACTTAGTACTTAAGGATGAGTTTAGAATTTTTATGGTTAGAAACACTGAGAAAAAGGGTACCAAGAATGAGACATCTGGAATTGTTTTCCTCTGTTGCCAGGCAATTGGCAAGATATAGATGGCAAACTATAAGCATGGAAGAAGACAACTGAAGTTAGAGGCTTAAAGAGCTCAGACTCACTCAACAAGGGGACCCAACTAATGCATAGTAAATTGATTAAATCCACTGAAATGGAGTGGAAATTTTAGTAAGACTCAATTCACCATACACTAATGATCACTCCCACATTATCACAACAATATTGTTAAGATAAATGACTTTTAAAGATTTAGGAACTCTGAACACAATGACCAACCACAGTTAGATGGGTTTATTTTGAAAGATGCTGCCACCTCCAAACTTTGTTTTTTGGACATGGTCAGTTCTGATTATTTGTTGGGTGCGGTTTTTTATTTCTGTTTTTCAGTACTATAGATTTGACAGCTGTTATATCTAGACTTCTTAAATCTTTTAAAATTTAAATTGTTAGCTATTCTCTTACAATTTTGTCATAATTCAATATTATACAATGTCATGTTTTTTTAGTTGTCTGTTGAATAATCTGAGTGGTTTTATATTTTTAGTCCAGTCGTTTTACGAGGCACATACAGAACTCCACAGAGGGAAAAGCCTGGTATGAATAGCCTTATTTTTATGTATGTGTTCTTTTAAAATCATACTTGATTTTTATATTTGTTAAGATATCTGGTGACTTAACTGAGTTTCACTCCATTTTTTTTAGTGGCATATGGAAATTTATTTTATACTCCTAAACTAATGAAGGTAAGTGTTATTTTAATTGTAATAATTGGAGCTTTTGAAAATTTTATATACTGTATCTTTGCTTTGAGATTCTCCATACAAATGTTTTTAATCTTCATTGCATTTCTGTAAATTAACTGTCATTTTTTAATAAGCAAATGTGTTTCATCTTAAAATTGTGAAACCAAACACCAAGATTGAGTGGCATATAGAGAGTCTGTTTTTTTCTTTTTTCTTGAGAGTCTGTTAAACACTTACATGTGTGTGTATTTGTATATGTATGTGTAAATTTTTGTATGTGTATGTGTAAATTTTTTTTCTATTTTCAGGTTAATACATCAAAACATATTTCTGAAAGTCTGGGAGCAGAAGTGGATCCAGATATGTCTTGGACTAGTTCTTTGGCCACTCCTCCCACCCTCAGTTCAACTGTGTTAATAGGTAATGTTATCAAAAAAGTGTCATATGATGAAAAATAGATTGAGTACAAAGTAATGCTTCTCCCTTCCCCCCCAAAAAAAAGCAAATAAAAATTTAAAAACATAATAAAGCTCTGTCTAAATGGTCGAGCTAGTGCTTATAAGCCAGTTCTGCCTCCTTTAGCAGGCCATTTCTCTGCATCTCGTGGGAATTTTCTAGGCAAATGGGGAATGTTACCTGTAATGTTAATTGAATGAAAAACATTATTTTGACTCTCGAATAGACTCTAAATTTGAACATTTATTTCTTAATCCATAAGCCTCAAAGGATGTTATCTGATATATATGAATTATTTAGCTGTTTAAAGGCAACTAAACCAAATTATAAAGGCCTAAGGATTTTAAAAGATGCTGGGTCTGATCATAGTCACAGTAGAGAGTGCAGAGAGAGAAGAAGGAAATAAAGGAAGACATGAAAATCCCTTACAGGTGTTAAAAGCAGAGACTTGAAGTAGAATAACCAAGAATGTGGTATGTCTAAAACCAGAGAAGGGAAGCTTCTTAGTAGAAGGAACTTCTCATTGTTATAAAAAAAAACTTTGGGAAGAAAAGTCAAGGAGCTTGTGTGTTAAACCAAAAGACTGATGATTTGGTATTAGGATCTCTGTGGCAACGTTGGTAGAAGCCTTTAGAATTGCTAGGAGGGAAGTGCATTGTAGAAGGCAAGTAGGAAAGAAGGAATGGAAGTGAAATTTTAGGAGGTTGAGAAGAGATTGATTTTATTGGAGACATAGGATGTAAAAAGTATCTTCAAATAGGTTATCATTGAAAGAGAAGAGAGAAATGGAACTAGGTTCAAGAAAAATCTTTTTCTAGGATTGAGGAGACCTGATTATTATTTAAAAGTAGATGGAAAGGAGCAATAGCAAAGAGAGTGAAGAAAATATCAAGTGATAGATTGTTCATAAAGTACTTTATAAAGCATCTTATAAATATCAGATATTTGAAGAGGAAGAGGAGGACTAATTAAAGAATTGGTTTTGACAACTAGAACATTTGCCTTAGTGCCTTAAAAGGAAACTTTTTGTGATAGAAAAAGAGAGAATGCGTGGTGATAGCTAACATTTATATAACATTTAGGTATTACAATTATTTTCTAATTTGATGTTCACAACTCTGGGAGGTAGGTAAGATGAGGCAGATGAAGCAAACAGGAGTTAAGTGACTTGTCCAGGATCACCCACATTCCAGTGGATGATTTTTCTAAGAAATTGGAGTCTCATTCTTAGGTAATAGAAAGCTCATTTAGATGAACTAAATCAGTTCCATTTGTTCAATAATGAAGAGAACCAGCTACATCCAGAAAAAGAACTATGGGAAATGAGTATGAACCACAACATAGCATTTCTACTCTCTCTGTTTTTGTCAACTTGCATTTTTGATTTCCTTCTCAGGTTATTTTTACCTTATTTCTAAGTCCAATTTTTCTTGTGCAGCAAAATAACTGTATGGATATGTATACATATATTGTATTAACATATACTTTAACATATTTAACATGTATTGGCCTATCTACCATCTAGGGGAGGAGATGGGGGGAAGGAGGGGAAAAGTTGGAACAGAAGATTTTGCAAGGTCAATGCTGAAAAATTACCCATGCATATATCTTGTAAATAAAAAGCTGTAATAAAAAAAAAAATTTTAAAAAGAAAAAGAAAGAAAGCTCATTTATCCATTGTAAATGTATGAGATCAAGATGTAGTTGAGCACTTGAGGAATGCTAAAAAAAAGATCTGGCCTGCAGAGAGTGGAAAATTAAGCCAAATGGCCACTTCCGGAGCACCTGGCTGATATAAGGTACCTTTAATTTATGGTTGGTTAAATAAGGAGTACATTTGTGATCCAGGAGCATAGCAAGCAAAAAATATAAATGGGACTTCTTGCAGAATTGTTTTTCTCTCTTATTTGTCAACCAGACAAATGTTTATTTATTAAACTGTAAGTACAATTATCCATATTATCTTTTCTGACTATTAAATCTTATATAAAATTTAATGTTTTGTTTTGTTTTGTTTTGTTTTTCAGTCAGAGATGGTCAGACTTCTGGAGCTAGGACCCCTAATGATACTACAATTGTAAGTACAATTTTGTTTTCCTTTGTACTAACTATATAATACTTTAAAATTTTCAGTAATTAAATTATGAAGGAGTTAGCAATAGCCCAGTATTGAAAACATTCAAATTCTCAATCTAGTAGAATTCTAAATAAATCAACTTTTAATTAATTTAATTATTTTATTTATTTATTATTTATTTATGATAATAAATTATTAATTTATTAATTAATTTAATTATTATGTATATTGCAAAGTAGAGCTCCTCACCAAATAGTTTCCTGACCAGTTTCATAAAATTTTTTTAAATGAACTTTTTAATTTATTTAATAAATGAACAACAGTGAACAAAAATTTAACTTTCTCTCCCTTTTCCTCTCTCCCTAATGTGAGAAAGAAAATTAAAACAAAACTCTTGTAACAAAGAAAACTCCATTGGTGATGTCCTGTTTTGTATCCTGTGTCCAAAAGTTTTTTGTCAGCTTGGATTTATTTAACTAACATGTTTGTTGCAAAGTACAGGAAGTCAAATGGCTTTCTGACCAGTTTTTTAAATGGTAACTTCTTAAAATATTAATAAGTTTTTAATGTATTAAAATAGATTTTGATATAAATAGTTTTTTAGTCCTCTTTAAAAAAAAAAAAGGGGAAAAACCCAGAACTCATAACAAATATACAGTCAATCAGAATTTCAATCTTTTGATCATTTACCAGTTGGAAAAAATTTTATAAATTTTAATTAAGCCCCTATGTCTTAGAAAAAGGTCTTAACCTTTTATCAGAGAAACTTCCTATTTGGTAATTTGGCTGTCATAGCACTGATTAAGTAAATTAATTTCACTAATTTTCTTAATATAATGAATTAGCCTACCTATGAGCAATTAAAATTTCTTCAGTTATTTAGGTTTCTCTATTAATAAAAAGAACGCTTTATACTTATTATAATTCTTGTGTATCTTCAAAAGTATATTCCCAAGTATTTTATGTACTACAGTTATTTTAAGCACGGTTTCTCTTTCTGTCTTCCTGCTGAGTTTTGTTACTAAGTCAAAGAAATACTGATGATTTATGTGTATTTATTTCATTTCCTCCTACTTTGATGAACTTGTTTATTGTTTCACCTAATTTTTAAATTAACTTTCTAGGATTTTCTAATTAAACCATTATATGATCTGCAAAAAGTGGGGTTTTTATTTCTTTTTTTTGTCTATTCTGATGTCCTCATTTTGTCTTGCTAATGAATTTTCAATGCTACTGTGAGTTTTCATTTTAGAGACTATGTTTCTGGTCTATATTATAGATATAAATATATTTTCTCTCATGCTGTGCCATCTCCCTATTTTGTCCATTCTATAAGAACATGATCAATTGTTTAAGGTATATAGAAGTTTTACTACAATGGAAAGCAATTTCCAAATATAAGCAATATGTTGATTAAATAACATACCCTTTTCCTGATGTTTCAGGCTTTTACAGATTTCTGCATGTTTATTAGCTATTGATTTTTAGTTCCCCTCTTACTGTGTTCCTTATTTTTGCTCTTTAGTTCAGAGTTGGATTTCCTTTCTCTTAGTTCCAATGTTCATTAAGTCTCCCACTTGGATTTCAGTTGTGGTCTCTAGTCAGAATTGCTTTCTTCATTGGCAGGGCTTAGCAAGCTCCATATATTTTTCCCCCATTAAAGGGAGAAGAGATTTTGGAGTTCAGACTGGGTTCATAACCAAAAAGAAATTTCAAGGAAGTTGGACAGAAATTGCCTAAGCTTTTTCTGACTGAAGGATGAGGACTCCATGAAACAGCTGTACTGGGTATACTTGTCAGCAGATAGCTGGATAGTAGTAATATAGCCTTCTGGGTTTTTTTTCCACTTGTTTAATTTTTTAGTTGAAATTATCTTGTGAGGAAGTGTTTCCTTTTTTCTCTTATAATTTTTGTCATTGTTTTTTGTTTTTTGTTTGCTTTGTTTAATTTGAAATGGTGAACCTGAGATTTAGGTTGACGTTCAATTTTTTCCTCTGCCATTATGTAAAAAGTACCAAATAGCTAAAGAATGTGAAATGATACATAAGGGCAGAAAAATAGTTTGAACCAAATACTTTTTGGGTTCAAAGGAAAAAAAGCCTATTAATTGGCTCTAATTTTTAAAAAATGTTTGAATAGAGAGCTTTAAAAATTGATGGTGCTTAAGCAGTATTTTGGTGAATTGAGAAGAGGCTCTTGCATTGTGTAGGAGGTTGAGCTTCAAGCCTTATTAAAATAGTAGATTCTTAAAACATTGAAATCAAGATTAAATTATGGGACATGTAGACACTATAGGGATGAAAATTAGTAGGCATAAATTTGTTTCCAATCCTACCACTCCAGGTACTACTCCTGTCAAAGAGACATATTCACCTGGCAACAAACTTGCCATGGAGAGATGGCAATGATATCCCTAATTGTTCCTGCTAGGCAACTTTTAATAATACCATTTATGGAATGCTTAAAAATTTGCAGAATGCTTACAATATTAGCTTATTTTATCCTTACAACAACCTTTGTAAGTAGGTGCTGCTGTTATAATCATCACTAATTTATAGATGGAGAAACTGAGAGAAACAATTTAAATGACTTGCCCAGGAAGGATTACATAGCTAATAATAAATCTTAGGCAAGATTTGAAGTCAAGTCTGTGATTTCAAGTCTAGCATGATCTTATCTTCTGCTTCTTAGCTGCCTAGTGATCATCTTTTTGGACAAGATTCCCTGAATTCTATATTAGCGTGCATGTGATACATGCAATTTATGAGATGCTTGAAGATTAAGCTTGTTTAATTATTTGCACTTGTATCTCTAGCACCAAACAGTGCCTGGAACCTTGTAAAGTCTTAATTAATTAATACATGCACGTAGTCTTCTACTCCCTCTCTTCCAAGAGAAGACTTGGATTAGGACTTGGGACCTTATTTACTTGAAATCAACTAAAGGCAGTTAATAATTTATAGGTTTTTCCCAAACAACTTTCTAAATACAATAAATAAGTTGTATACATCAAGCTCTTTGACAGTAAGCTAGAAAAATGCATAAAACAACAGAATTTAATCTTAAATTCATATACTTAATGATATTATCAATATTATGCTGCATGGTTGGTAATATGATAAAATTAATAGAATTATAATTTTTACTATATTTATATAACCAATTTAGACTTTTATACATTTAACTTCTAAATTTTCCAGTGATGAAGAGAGAGATCTTTCTATCTTTTTAAGCTGAGAGGTAGCTTAGTGGAAACATCAGTTGTCCTGGAGTCAGGAAGATCTAAGTTCAAATCCTACTCTAGATACTTACACTGGATGATCCAGGGCAAGTCATTTAACCTCTGTCTACTTCAGTTTCTTCTGTAAAATGGGTTAATAATAGTATCTTCTTCCCAGGGGTTGTTGTGAAGATAATATTTGTAGAGTGCTTTTCATTCCATAAAGTGGAATGTTCTTACTAAGAACATTAAGTAGTCATAAGTGTCATAAGTGACAGTTCTTACTACCATTAATATTTCCCAGTTCCTTTCATCACTATTAAGTAATGGTTTCAAAGCTTTTCATCATCCTGTTTCCTGTCTCTGGTATATTCTCTAACTGATTAATATCCAAATACACCCCAGAACTGGACATAATATTTTAGATATGGTCTAACTGGAGAGTGTTCCCAAGAGAATTCTCCCATTTCCTTTCATTTTGGACACTCACATTAACTAACTGATTGCAATCTGTAATCAAGATCTGGGACAAAAAAATGACATGTTATTAATAATGTGAATCATTTCTAGGTGATTATTTTCCTGGCCTGATTTTATTGGTACTGGGAACTCCTTATGAAAAGTTTCCCTCCACCAATGAACATTCCCACCTTTTCTGCAGTATAGAGTATTAGAGATATACAGAGAGGGTGAATGATTTGTCCAGAACCCAAGACCACTCTCCACCAAAGATGGGACTTGAACTCTGGGTGCTCCTGATTCTAGGATGCCTAATCCACTGTGACATAAGGCCTCTCAAATGATTATTATATGGGAAAAATGACCAAATAACACATTCAAGTTTAAATTGCATAGAACCTTCCCCTGTAGTCACTCTTCCAGCACTTTTTTGGTTTAGTAGCATTTTTTTTCCTTGGTTTTGATAGGTATATAAGTCTAAATTTTACTTATTAAATAAAATATGGTAAAAGACATGGTAAATTTTTATTTTTAGAATGATTAAAAACTAAGGCTTGGTTTTGTAGCTTTAAACAATATTCAAACAACAATATTCAAACAATATTCAACTCCTCTTTTGGGGAGGGACTGCTGAAATTGGAACCTTATTCTTCCTGTCTTCATTGTTGCTCACCACTATACAATTTATCTTTAATACTTGACAGTTTTTGCTTTATGTTTAATCTAAACTGAAATTTTACTTTACGACTTCACCTCCCATATGAATCTGTCTTATACCATAACATTACTCTCTTCCTATGCCATTTTTCCCATACTACTCTCTGTGGTGTTTTTCTTCACCTACAATCTCCTATACCCTAATAAATTATTTATTTAAAATTTCTATAAAGTAATTTGTGACATTACTTTTAGAAATAGGTTATATCTAATTTATATTTTAATATATTTAACATCTACTGGTCATCCTGCCATCTAGGGGAGGGGGGGGGGAGGGTAAGAGGTGGAAAATTGGAACAAGAGGTTTGGCAGTTGTTAATGCTGTAAAGTTACCCATGTATATATCCTGTAAATAAAAGGCTATTAAATAAAAAAAAAAAAGAAATAGGTTATATCACTGACTTATTAAAATGTTTAACATATGTAAAAATGTAAGACTTGAAATTTTTATATCATTTTTAATTTTTGCAGATGTTGCAAAAATCTTTATCTCAGCATGGTGAAAGTCCTAAGAGACTTGATAGGACCACCTCTTCTGTACCAAATATTGAAAATACACATGCAGAAAGCTCTGTCACAAGCCAGGGTAAGAATCTGTGTTTTACCGATTTGCTCAGCTTCATTACCATTAGTCTACAATTAGATGCTTTTCTTGCCACCTCAAGTGAAAAGAGATGAAATCTGTCTAAGATCATTCCTGTGGAGTAAATTCCTCTGTAATCCCTGTTTCCCAGCATCCTTATAATGTAATTAGTGAAATTATTCCTACTTTCATTTAACACTTGGGTAATAAACCAAAGCTCCTCAAGATGAAGAGGACTTAGTCAAGATCACACTAGCCCCTAGGATTGAATCCCAGCTTTCCCATCTTTTAGTCCAATGCTCATTCCCCAATATTAGGCTACAATTCTGTTTTTTTCCAAAGTGAGTATTTGGATTTATCTAAAATTCTCTCAGTTTATTAATTTTACTTGAGGAATAAATAAAAGAGGGGAAAAAAAGGAGATTTGATTTGACTCTCTTGGTAAAGAAAAATCTGTGGCACACATTTATACAGGATATTCCAAAAGTCTTAAAGCATTTTAAAACTTTAATAAAGCTTAACTATGATTTTTGGGCTACCCTGAATTTTTGGTTTTCAAAAAAGAATTTTCAGTTTTGTAAAGTGCTTTGCACAGTTACTTCTTTTGACAAGGTATGACAAGATAGATATGGTATAGGTGCCTTTACATGCCTGATTTTGCAAATGGGACAACTGGTTTATAGAGGATGTTAGTTGTTAATATTTGAATCTGTCTCTCCTGATTCCAAAGCCCAGTTCTCGTTCCACTATATCTGCTGCCTTTCTGAAAAGAATAAAAAATAGAGCAGCTAGTTGGTGCAATGAATAGAGCATCAGCCCTGAAGTCAGAAAGATCTGAGTTCAAAGCTGACCTCAGACATTTAACACTCCCTGGCTGTGTGACCCTGGACAAGTCATTTAATCCCTGTTGCCTCAGGAAAAAAGAATAGAAAACACTAAGGATATTATAAGAATAAAAAGCATCGTGAGTTTTTAGTTGTCAAATTAAAAACATGAATATTCTTTAGATACTTAATAAAGTCAAATTTTTAGATACTTCATAAATATTTAAGTTTGATGAAATAGATATTATAAATAATTCCCTAATGCCCTTATCAAGAACTACCTTGGTTTTGCCTTTAAATCCTTAGAACTTAGCTTCAGTCTTACTGCTAAAAATATGAGAAACATATGAAACAATAGTAACTGAACTTTCTTCTTTTTAACTTTCTTTTTTTCAAAATACATGCAAAAATAGTTTTCAACATTCACCCTTGCAAAATTTTATGTTCCATATTTTTCTTTCTTTCTCTCCACCTTCCCTCATCCAGTATAGGTTAAACATGTGCAATTCTTCTAAAGATATTTCCACATTTATCATACTACACAAGGAAAATCAGATCAAAAGGGGATAAAAATGAGAAAATAAAAAACAAATAAGCAAACAATACCACCAACAAGAAAGGTGAAAATACTATGTTGTGATCCACATTCAGTCCCCATGGTCCTCTTGGATGCAGATGGCTCTCTCTATCACAAGTCCTTTGGAATTGTCCTGAAAAGAGCCAAATCCATCACAATTGATCATCACATAATCTTCTTGTTGCTATATATAATGTTGTTGCTGTGTAACTTGAAAATGTTTAGTATTTTATTACTTTCCTATAATTTGGATAAAGATAATCTCCTCCCCTCTCTGTTTAACTGATTATATGTATATATGCATACATGGATATTTTTGAAATAACAAAATAGCTTCATATAATTTTTGTGTGGTTTGATATGCATTGAATGGTACTTATAATGATTTTCATAATGTTATATTTTTAATTTAACAGAACTGGAAAAAATGATAAATGATTCATTTGGTGATGGAAATAGCTTTGAAGACCTTGATGGAAAGATGATGAAAAATATACCAAATGTTATGGAAGATGAAATGTGTGGTCCAGTCATTGATACACCTGACGATGATGCTTCATATAGTTTTCCTGATTATAAAATAGGAAGTCTACGAAAAGTAAAACTTGACAAGACCAGGAAAAAATATTTTAAAATGAAAACTAATGAATGTGAAGAAACTGAAAGATTAAATAAGGATAGGTATTCAAATATTTCTGAAACTGAACTAGAATACTGTTATCCATCTATTTCAAAAGTTACAAAAAATGAAATTCAGAAGCCCATTGAGAATATTAATGAAGAATTGTTGAAGGATGATGTTCCATCCTCAGCAACAGAGTGGTCTCAACTAAATCTTTCTGGTCTAAATGTAACACAGATAGAGAAAACACCACTGCCACATCTTTCTTTTTGTGACGAAGATTCAAGAGAAAGATCAGCAAATTCAAACAGTGAATGTTCCAACCTCATTACTTTAAAAAAATTGGAAATATCAACTTGTGAGGAAGATGAAGGGAAAATTACCATACCTCAGAAAGAAACTGTTCTATTATTAAAAAAGTCATCCCCTGAAATTTCTCCATTGAAATCTTTATCTCAAAATAGAAAAAGTTCCACATTCGAGATGGGACAAACATCTGAAAAAACGATCAGCGTGGATTATTCTTCCTTTTGCACAGTCAACACAAACATTACTACAGAATCTAAAATTCTTGGAAATAAACTGGAAAATCCCAACTCTTCTGTAAATGATATTGTTTGTTCTGGAGAGCATAGTTTCTTATATCCAAATACAGATGATAAAAGACACTGTCCAACAATTACCAAATGTAATTCATCATCTTTGAACAGTATAGGTATAATATCTCATTTTAAAAAGAAGACAAAAAAGTTTATTTATGTGGTGAATGATGATTCATCTTGTCAAGATGAAAATATACAAAAATCTCAAGAAATAGATTCAATGAACTGTTCTGAATCATCCCATTTAGAAATGAGTTCTTCTGGTATGCATCCTGAATTCACAGATGCTGTTTCAGGTACTTATATTGTTACAACTAATATTGGTTGTGAATTTCTTCCTATCATAATTTAAGCATACAGCATTGGGTATATAAACTGAATTTTAAAATTGTACAGAAATAACATTGATATCAATTTAACATCTATTTTATGCTTCATCTAAAGTCAGACCATTTGTAATTACATAATTTGTGGTTTTTTTGACTAGTAACTGATTAAACCTCTGTATTTAGATAGATGTATATTTTCATTCAGAATAAGAGTTTCATAAACTAAATAAACCTTCAATAGAAACTTTATGCTGATATTACATTTAAGATAGAAGCTTTATTTTAAATATATTAAAGCTTATTGCACAGATTTTTCTGAAATATAATTATATAATTGTGCAATTGCTTTTCTGAGTTTAAATGGGAAGCACTTAATAAAATTATTTAGTATACCCATATATGTATACCAATCATGTTTTTCATATAGGCCTAAAATGAAAGTACTTTTTATTTTGGCTGTCTTTTATTTTCTAAAGATAGCAGTACCAATGATAGTGAAAGAGATATGAAAGGACCCAATTGTGTATATTTTATGATACATAAATTGTCTTGTGATTGTATAGACTACTTGCAGAACAGTGGATAAGCTATGTAAAAACATGAATGATCGGCAGGGTCACGAATATTGGTATTTTATATCTAACCACATCTATATCTATAATATCTAACTATTGCAGTTAGATAGCCATTGGTATTAACTTTTTAAAGAGCAGTTTTATTGGAATGTCAGGAAAAGAAGCTTGATAGTGAGATATTGGGAAGAGAGGGATCAATGAAGTGGAGTTATATTGAGTAGAAAGGGTTTTTTGCTTCACTTTTCTCCTTTCCCCCTTCCAATTTAGAAATGTGAAGGAAGAGGAGTTGTGAGAGAGCAGTTTAATGGAGTAAAATAATAAAAGACAGGATTGGATTGGGGAAATCTAAGTTTATGTGTTAGTGGATAGGAAAGAATCACTCAATGAGAGGTAGAAAAAAACTACTTAATGCTAAGTCTTGGAAAAGGCAAGAGAGGATAGAATTAAGGATGCAAATAGAGGTACTAGCCTTAGTGATAATTAGAATACTTCATTTTCTATGATCAGAAGAAAGGAGACAGTAGCTAATGATGCTGAGAAACTTCAGTGTTCTCACTAAAGTAATCAGAATATAAGAGAGGAAAAAAGGTACTCAAAAACAAAGGGAGAACAGAATTATAGTCAAGCAGTATAGCCAGGTTTATGTGACATGACTTTATAGTGCACAAAGTTAAAACTATTTTGTTAATTTCTCCAGTGATACTCAATAGCTTTGGAACTCCTAAAGAGAAATTAGAATTAACAGAATATTACAATCATCAGCTATATCTGCCAATTTGTATAAGAATTTAACTGTCATCTTAGACAAATATGCCATTTGTTTGTTCATTCAGTATTTGCTTAACTTTCCATGATCAATTATTCAAATTCAAAAAAAGGGTAGCTTTTAAAAAGGAAAAAAAAAACCCAAAGCAAACTGTTTTGTTGTGCTGCTCTTCATGACAGTTTACATTTAAAGTCACAAGTTTATATTTGTAAATTGCAAAACTTACAAAAATGTTAGTGGGGGGGGGGGAGTTTCTTAAAATTTTTAACCTTTTACTTGATATCATATTAATTAATAAATTAATGGCCAGGTAAAAATGAGTATCTTTTAAGTTTGTGTGAACCATATCTTGGGATCATAAACTACTATAGGTTAAATTAACTACATTTCATATAATAGAAGGATTTCATTGGTATGGGGATTTATTAGAATAAGGGGGGAAAAAATGCAAGTTATCTTTAGATAGTGTATCGGGCCAGAGTCAAGAAAACATATGCTCAAATATGGCCTCATACACGTAATGTGTGACCCTGGGCATGTAATTCAATCTTTGCCTATTTCACTTTCCTCTTCTGTAAATATCAGTCAAGTCCTAAGGATTGTTTTGAGGATAAAATGAGATAATATTTATAAAGCATGTTGTAAATCTTGAGGCACTACTTAAATGGTAGTTTAGTAGTCATAGTTGTAGAAAGTTACTTAGAATGCTGAGAGATTAAGTGACTTTCCCAGCGTTCCACAAATGAATATGTGTCAAAAGTTAAGAATCTAATCCAAGTCTTCCTGGCTTTAAGGTTACTTTGCTCCCCCTTATTTCATGTTGCCACTCAAATACTCCCACAAGTCCTAGTGCAATTTATTCTGCTTTTCTAAAATAAACTTTTTTCATTTCCTTTTTTTTTTTTTTTGAGAATAGTTTAACTTTCAGGGTTTGAGCTATTGATATTAAATTATTGAAACTGACCTTTTGCTCATCATGTAATAATTTTCTTAGAAGTTGACTTTTTTAATGTAGGGAAAGTTATCCACTTGGTTTATTATAGCACTGCTTCTAAATTGGACTCTTCTCTTTTGTTTTTGTTGTTAGATTTTTTGGATTCCTCTGTCAAAAGAAAGTGTTTACAGTTTAATCCTGAAGAAGAGACCGTCTCCTTAACTGGTTGTGACAAAACGGTGCTGGAAGAATATTTTAATGAAAGCAGTTTTCCTCAAAATGAAGTAACATCTCAGGGTGTAGATTTTAAAGAAGTAAAAATAAAGAAAGGGGATCTAGAGTCAACTGTAACAGAAGCTGAAAAAAAAGACCACAACAATGCTTCAAAAAATCCAATAGTTTCAAATATAAAAGAACGAGCCTTGGCAAAAAAATATACAGAAATAGAATTGGGGAATATTGGACAGAATATTCACCTAACAACAAAAAATAGAACTTTAAATGGCTCCACTAATTCCATTATTAATACTTTAACTCAACTTCCTCAGGATCCACCAGAATTTTCTGTTGTGACTGATGAAGAAAAGGAACCTTTATGTAAAATGAAACAAAAACTAAGGTTTAGGAGAAACTCTGATTCAACTTTTGTCACAAATAAAGTTAATTCTGAATTTCCTAACAGCCACTTTAAGAAGAATCAAGAAACTGACATTTTAAATCAAATTTCAGGAGAATCTCAACAAATGTCATCTGAAAAATGCAAAGAAATATCATCAATTTCCTTGGGGACACAGGTCAATAGAAATACTGACCTCTTTGTAAGCCTGAGAGATCAAGAAAAAACTATCCTGCTTACAGGAAAAACAGCTTTAGAAACATATCCCAAGGAACATTTGCCTTTGAATAAAAGTAATTTCCTTTTTCAAACAACGGAAAAAAAACACATGCAGATTATGGACAGTTCTGAAGAACTTGAAACTAATTTCTGTTATTTAGGAGAGCCTATTTCTGAGAAATCTACAGAAATAGATTGTAAACAGACAGTTCAAGAGTTGTGCACAGAGGACTCTTTTTTATTAAAGGTGATTCCTGAATTTACAGGGGACAGCCAAAATAAAAACCAATCTCCAAAATTGGCTTATGAATATACAGCACCATGTAAAAATCTTTATTCAAAAAGGACTATTGATGCTAATGTGAAATCAAAGACAAATGAAGATAATTATTTGGGAAAATGGACAGGAAATTTTGATCCTGACTTAAATAAGAATTTTGGTAGTGGATTCAAAACAGCTTCCAATAAGGAAATAATACTCTCTGATAACAATATTAATAAAGGGAAACTTTTTTTCAAAGATATTGAACAGCACGATAACAATTGCTCTTCTGTAGAAATCATGAATACTTCAGTAGCAGAAAATGTCAAGATTGATTTAGATACTAAAAACCACATTAAGAATTCTACCTCAGGTTGGAATTCAGAGGCAAGCCATGCTATATCTAAGGATATACAGGATAACATATTTGTTATTAATAAGAAAGATACCAATGTAACTCTGGAAAATTTAGCTTTAAAAAAAGATCTTGATCTTAATCATAGTTTAACAGCTAGCCAAAAAGCAGAAATTACAGAGCTTTCCACAATATTAGAAGAAACTGGAAGCCAGTTTGAATTTACACAGTTCAAAAAACAAAGTCCTACAATACAGATACTTGAAATATCTACCAACAAAACAGGAAATCAATTAGATAACTTAAATACTTATGACGTCCAGCGCACTTTTGAACTTGATGGATATTTTGGAGCAAAAAATGAGATAAGTAATAGCAGAACTCCTGATTTAAATGTGAACTCTGAAATGGTAATAAATATACAGCAAGAAACTGCTTCTCTCTCTAGACAAGTCAACTCTACTGATACTTTCACTGAAAATGAAATGGAGTTTAAAGGGTTTTGTTCTGCTCTTGGAAGAAAGATGACTGTTTCTAATGAAGCTTTACAAAAAGCTCTTAAATTATTTAGTGATATTGAGGAAATTGGTGAGGAAGTGCCTCTGCAAAATTTTAGGAACAGTTCCTTAGAAAGAAGTCATAAGTCTAATATTGTTCCTACATTCAAAATTGCAAATCATAATAATAATGAAGATTTTAAAGGGAAAGAGGCTAAATGTGTACCCAAACCACAA
This sequence comes from Sarcophilus harrisii, assembly GCF_902635505.1. Classification (NCBI taxonomy): domain Eukaryota; kingdom Metazoa; phylum Chordata; class Mammalia; order Dasyuromorphia; family Dasyuridae; genus Sarcophilus; species Sarcophilus harrisii. The sequence goes on along the minus strand of NC_045428.1, from coordinate 432,432,316 downwards.
AACAACATTGAGGATTATACTGACATTTTTGTTGAGGAAAAGGTAGTAAATTCCAGTAGAGACCCAGAAAATATAAAGAGTAGTTGTCCATTATCTATTAGTTCACATGAAGATAATTGTACATTTAAAAGATCTGTTCCTAATTCAAATAATGGTTTGTCATTGAATGGCCAACAAAATATACATCTGAAAATGTCTAACCAACTTATGAAACAAGAAAATTACCAAATTAAAGAAGAATTGTTAGATTTAACTTGCTTGGGAGAAACTGTTAAAGATGAAGAAATGTTTACTTTGAATATAAGCCAAGTGGAACAGTTGATTTCTAATCAAAAGAAGCAAAAAATTAGGGAAAATGAAAGCCTCCATGACTTACAGCATTTTCAGACTGCTAGTGGTAGAAATATTATGGTCTCTAAGGAATCTTTCAATAAAGTTGCACACCTGTTTGCCAAGGAATGCTCAGTAGAAGAATTAAATGATTTTTCATTTCCTTCTATTTCAAAAATGCCAAATGTTGCCCATAATAAACTAACAGAACCTTCAGTAAAAGAGGAACAAAACTTACTTGAAAGTGAAACAGAAGAAATGCCTTTTGGTATCACTAAAAATCAATTGCTGTCTATCCAACAGGAACCAAAAATTGAAAACAAAAAATGTAAAGACCATAGTATGGTGGGTTTTCATACTGCTAGTGGGAAAAAGGTTACAATTTCAAAGGAATCTTTGGCTAAAGTAAAGCACTTTTTTGTTGAGGAAAATTTGAAAAATGATGTTACTAACATTAAGAATATTGAGACAGAATTTTTTCAGGAAAGAGAAAAAGCTAATGATGGGCAAGCTTGTGAGATGGTTGAGTTAAATAATGCCCAAGTTTGGGAAGAAATGCCAAGTTACCAGAATGATGATAAAAAAATCCTTGTTCCTTTTACAACTGCAGATCTGTCTAAAAAACTTGATAGTGCTCTCTCTAATGAATCTTCAAATGATATTTTATTTGAAAGAAAATTATCTGAAAATAAGAAAAGTAAAGAAAATTGTTTGTTGTCTGATACAAAAAAGTCTACTGGTTTGCCTGTTGAAATTTCAGGTTTGGGATTTTACACAGGACATGGTAAACGTATTTCTGTAAGTGAGACATCATTATTGGAAGCAAGAAAATGGCTTAGAGATAGAGATTTACAAGATGTAGGAGGAAAAACTGAAGCTTCAGATATGTTTGTTTCTTCTGTTGATGAGGCCATATATTTAAAAGGAGACCCCGATGTCCAAAAGGAGAAGCTTGTGCCTTTAAATGCTTTGTATAAGACATCGTCAGTTGAAGATGACAAAAATTGTATCTCTGAGGAGCAAGATTCAGTTAATTTAAGTAATAATGTATCAGACATTAAACATGATTTAAAACATGACCCTAAAAGGTCTGGTTTTTATCAATCAGATAATGCAGATTTCTTCCTAGAACATATCTCTGATAAAGGAATGTCGTATCTTAAGGCAAGACCACCTACGTTCACTACAGCAAGTGGCAAGACAGTTCACATTTCAAATGAAGCAGTACAGAAAGCAAGAGAAATGTTTATAAATGATTGTGATAAGGTCCTTAAACCAAACATTGAGACAAAATTAGAAAATAATGAAATGGAAGTGGTAAAATATTTTTCTGAGACATTGGGAAATAAAAAAGACATTTCTCTTAAGTTTGATGCCAAGAAAAGGAATATATCTACAACTGATATTTTTATTTCAAATACAAAATGCAGTAATCTAGCACAACTTGAAAGTATGTCTACAAGTACTGGATTAGAAGTGAACTCTGAACTGTCACATCATAAAATAAATTCCCAAACTTCTGATTTGTCTAAATCTATGGGAAGAATGCCCAAGTGTAGCTCATCTGTTGGGATTTTTTGTACAGCAAATGGCAAACCTGTACAAGTATCAGATAATTCATTAAAGAAAGCGAGACAAGTATTTTCTGAAATAGAAAGTAATTCTGAGCAATTACTTTCAATGGTACCCTTTAAAAATAGTGAAAGCCATATGGAAACATTAACCAAAGAAGAAAACACAACACTACATGCAAAAACTAACCTACTATCACAAAAGAAAGATTATTTAAGTGATATGGTAAATTCACATAACAACTCTGGATTTAGTACAGCAAGCGGAAAACAGGTTTTAATCTCAGAAAATGCACTAAAGAAAGTTAAAAATATGTTGGTAGAATTTGATTTAATGAAAAATGAAAGTTTAGAGCAGTTACCTGAATTTACACAAAATGTTACACCAAAAGTTTTGTCTCCTATCCATTGTATTGATGGTAGTAAAAACCCAGAAAATGTTGTAAATTCCAAAAATGAAGAAACTTGTAATAAAGAGTTTAATTTATCAAATAATTGTGATGTTGAAACAAATTATTTGGAAAATTGTACCATTACTAAAGTTTCTTGTAATCAATTTAAGCAAGATGAGATGCAGACACCTTTAGAAACCAATTTGATGCCTGATCAAGATTTTTCATTTTTGAAAAAAAAGCAAGGTGGCCCTAAAAATGTGAATATAGAAGGGGATGTAACTTTAAATGATTTTCTTGTCAAAGAAAGCCTACAAGTGTGTGTTTCTGACTCCAAAGCCCCAGAAAATTTTCTTGAAAGAGAAGCTATGGAAATTGCCAATGCTTTTATGCAAGATGATGAACTCACAGATTCTGAATTGCCTCATAATGCTAGACAGAACTTTATTACTTATAAAAACAAAGAAAAATGCATGCAGCTAAATTCAAGATTTGGGAAAAGAAGAATGGAAAAGGGTGCCTCGTATGGTAAGTTTCTTAATTATTTTTTCAGTGTCCAATTTAGTTAAGTAGAGTGAATCCCCTTATTTGATGTTATTAATCTAACCAAATTGTGTTAGACTTGGATGTAGTTTATGTTTGGGGAAAAATAATTTGACTCATTCTAAGTCCATGAAATAATAAATCCCAAAAGTAGCTATATATATTCCGGTATTTTTGCAGTAGTTTATAATGATACAAAATCATTGCATTTACAGTGTAGTACCTATATAAATATTATAAGGCTATTTGACAACATTTTACATATAAAAATATGGAGTATTTCAGGTTCATTTCATCCCATCCTATAGCATTTTTAGAAAAGTTAAAAAAGATCAGAATAAAATCTTAAAACTGAATTCTGAATCATTAACATTTTGATTTTAGGAGAAAATGTAAGTAATTCCAGTGAATCATCTCTTATATCGCATCATATTACATAATGAATCAAAGTTTGCCCTGTAGGAATGTTCCCTCCAATAGTTCAACTCATTGCAATTGCTTGTTGTTTTAGTCCATAAATATAGTGTTTACAATTTTTGCCTTTCCAAATTAACCTATAACTTCTCTGAGACTGAGAAAATAATTCTTGTATGTAGATTGGGCAGGAGACAGGGAGCAATGTAAATTCTTGGCTTCTAGTTCTATTTGTACTTCAACTCTTCAAAAATCTATTATAATTATCATGGTACTCCCTGTGTTGACATAATTTGTATTTCTTCTATAACTTAGTTAAGAGTTTCGTTGTCAAAAAATTTTTATTTCATAGCCACTTTGTTACTGTCTTGATTCTACTTAGCTAGAGTGATAGATTCTTGAATGACAGATTTCACTAGAGCCATATAGGAAACCCTTTCTAGCTTAGTATAGGATCTTCCACTTCCACTTCAGAATAAGATTTTAGTAGAGGATATATGTCTGTGTAACTGTGTATGTGTACATGTGTATTTATATATATGTACATATACATTTATGTGTGTATTAAATCAGTTTTCTTTGTAGCTTTGTAACTTTTAAATTTATCTTTTTAAATAAATTTGTTATATTTTGATAAATGGGATTGCAGAAAGCTACTTTCAGTTTTCTAGTTGTTTCATATTCAATTTTCCTTCACAAATGTTATTGCTATGCAGAATATAAGATAAACAACATATGGTACCTACATATTCAAAATAATGTGCTCTTTTTATTTGTGACCCCTTTAAACATATTTATTTTTAGTTCTTAATGCTATCCCATTTGAATTTAGCTTTGTTATAAATCGTATCAAAGCCAAATAATTGTAGCATGATAACTTTTGGTTTGTCTATTCAGTTTAAATCTGTTTATATCTTTGAGGATTAGATAGATTTCCTATAAACAACATGTTGTTGGATATTGCTTTCAAGCCATTTTCTTACCCTTTTTTATTTTATAATCCATTTACATTTCAATCTACTTACATTCTAGCACTTTTTCTTTACCCTTCTTCATTACATTCTTATTCATTTTGTTAGATAACCAATTATTTTTGCATCTGTTCCCAAAATTAAGAAATGCAAAATATTATCTCTAATAATCTTTCTTTCCCTTCCACTCTCCTGCCTTTTTTCTTTATTTGAAATGTTCTTTTAATTCATTTTTTAAAAGTTATTTTTGCTTTTCTATGTTTTTCTTACTCCCCTCTCACCAATGTCCCAACATAATCGGATCTTAGCACAATGCTTGAGACAGAATGTATACTGTATATACATGGTAATTGATACAGTATCATAATTGGTTTTTATAACACTGTAATTATTAATTTAAGATAGTAATTTGCTAATTACAATTGAAAAGTATTCTTCTGATTACTTAACTCTTCATATACCCTTTTTCCTCCAAATTACTCTTGTGTTTTTTTTTCCACATCTGGTCCAGAAGATCTTTTTTAAAGCTACTTTCTCATTCACCCCATCCTTCCAATGACTTTTTAGAAGTCATCTTAATTTTAAAATACAGTTTTGGTCAGAATTAACACATAAAATTTTCTGGGATTGAGGCTTAATTTTTGGTTTTAAATTTCATTTATTTCTCATTCTAATTCCTTATAAAATCTTTCTGGTTTTGAAAAGAAAGAATTTGTGAAGTAAAAGGATGAATAAGACTTGGCATAATACTGGATATGCAAATAAGGTAGAATGAAGAGTCAATGATGATTCTAAGGCTACAAAGCTTTTGCAGCTTTTAACGCTGACAACTATTCCCCCCACTCTCAACAATCTCTTCTCTCTTGGTTTTAATACTGCAGCAGTTTTGATCCTTCATTTTGTTTGACTCTTCCCTGAGAAGGAAAGGTCTTTCATCAACCTATTCCTTTGTGAAAAGATTTGTTTGCAGCCCCATGAATGAGAGGAAATCCAGTATTCTCAGAGACAGTTGCAAACTGTCCATTCCATTTTCAGACAACTTTGAGTGTTAGAAAGTTTTTCTTGACATCAATCCTCTATTTGCTTCTTTGGAGCTTCCATCTATTTCTAATAGCTCTGCACTCTGGAGACAAATAAAAGATAAAACTTCCATCCACCCCCTCCCCTCCCTTCCAAGGCAGTTCTTCAGTGCTGTGAGATGGCTATCTTGCTCTGGTCCCAGCTCCCATGATTTTAGTTATCTCTTATGATTATGACTCCCAAATCTATATATTCTACCCTGTTCTCTTTATTGGTCTAGTCCTTATTACTTATTAAGTGCTAGACCGATATTGATCTACAGAGATCTGGTCCTGCTAGCATCTATCACAAATTCAATGTGTACAAAATGAAATTTAACTTTTTCCCCACAAACTTCTCTCTTCAAACTTTCCAATTTACCTTTATGATCTTTATTTTATATCATTCCCCTTTCTGTGCTGTCTGTATTAGCCAAACTAGTTTATTAGCTGTTCCCCATACATAGAGGGTTGTTTTTTGTTATTTTTTTTTTTAATATGCCTTTGCAGTTTGGAATTCACTTTCTTCATAACAGGGAAATATATGCTTCTCTAAGGTATTCACCATTCATGAAGTATTCTGATCCAGATAATGAGGTTTTGTACTCCTGTTTTGGGGTAGCAGATTAAATCTGTCAAACATTAAAACATTGCAGGGCTAGTTTTTGGCATGGTCTTTGATTCCTCACTCTCTTATCCAATCATTTACAAATCTTATTGTTTCTACCTTTGTATCTTTAACATCTGAACCTTTTCTCTAGTCACAGTCATCACATTAGGTTCTCATTATTTCCTACCTGACATATTTCAATAGCCTCCTAAATGATTTCTCTGTCTCAGATCTCTTCCCTCTTCAATACAACCTTCAGACAGCTGTCAGAATGATTTTCCTTAAGCACTGATTTGACCTTCTTTTTGTCCTAGGTTAAAATAGCTTTTTAGTTTGGCTTTTTAGTCTCTTTGCGACTGAGCTCCAAACTCCTTATACATTACTCCTTTCAAAAATTGCAGTCCAGTTAACTTAGTCTTCTTTCTCTTCCTTATGCGTAATACTCTACTATCTCAGCCTTTGCCACATGTTAGGATGCACTCTCTCTTCTGTCTCATGGAATCCCTCACTCAAGACCAAGCTTAAGAATCATTTTTGTACCTGATTGACCCATTTTCCACCCGACCCCTAGCTTCTCATATCCTTTCTTCCTGACTATATGTGTTTTATTCCATTTCTGACTACAAAAGAGAAACACCTTCATCAAAAGAATGGTTCATTTTTTCTTTGTATCCCCAATATCCAGCACAATTCCTGACACATAGTAGGTGCTTATTGATACTTGTTGATTGATTGATTGAAACAAAATATATGAAAAATTCCTATGGTCCAAACGGTTTTGCAGCTAAATGGCTACACAACTAAATCATTTAATATATCCATTGCCAATAGACTGTAAGGTGAATCCAAAATTGAATGGAAGGAAGAGAGTGAGCTAGATTGCTTTAGGGAAGTTTTACAAGGCTTTTAATGGTTCTAAAGCTCTTCCCCAGGGCAAACATCTTTTCAACATGAGTATGTTTTCCTGTTAATGCTGTGTGGTTGTGAATCCTGTAATACTGTATTCTCTGAGGAATCACAATTGTGAGTGAACCAAAAGATTCAATGGATACAAAAGACATGGTAGGCACAAGTAGGCTATGTTATTTTTGAAGTTTTATTGATGCTTCTTATTATGTTTCTTATTTACAATTATCCACTACTACCACCCATTCCAAATAAACACAGCAAAGAAAGTAAAATGTAATTGACAGAAATATTAACAGCATACTCTTATACAGTATCCTGTTTTCTAATTCTCTTACATTTCTACTAAGAAGAGAGAAATATGGTTATATTCTGTTCTCAGAAACCATGATTAGACATTGTATCGATTTTAATTCCTTCTCCTTTTAATGTTTTCTTTTACATTTTTGTTGTATATATTGTGCTTATTTTTATAGTTTTATTTATTTGACTTTGCTTTAATTCATATACCATAGACTCTTTAACCATTCCTCAATTATCATGCATCCACTTTTGTTTCTAGAGTTTGTCTTAATCACATATATGTTAAAATATCACAAAAGATATCATCAAATAAATATATGAACAGGAAAAGTGTCACATTGATCATATCCAAGGAAGATAAAATGTATATCCCAAGTATATGTATAGGCACTGATACCTATCTAATGTCCAAAAATATGCAACAAAACCACATTGATTTCTGACACATTGGTAGAGTTTTCTAAACCATCTTGCATATAATTACTTTGTACATATTTATATTTATTTATTTTATGTTTACATATGCAGGGATGCACACACTTGCTTGTTGCCTGTCCCTCTATTTACTTTTCTTTATACTTAATAGTTGTAAAGATCAAGTTTTTTAATGTGAAAAATCCTATCTTCCATATAGTTAAATTTCTTTATGTTTTTTAATCTTAGTAAACTGCAAGAGATAAAAATGTTATCTTTGTGTGACCAACCTTATAATGATTGGTGAACTTTTCTGAACTTAGCTGGGGTAGTTCTCAGAAATAATCCTATATTCAATGTCTTTCTGTTGTGGAGAAGGCATGCTAGAATTTATTCTATGCTCTATAACAGATTTTGAGATCTTCAGATGACTTCATCTTCAGGATAGGGCATCAAAGTAGAGTTTGGAGAAGGATTTCTTTGAGTGCTAAGTGAATTTGTCTTTGGAAAACTCTCTCTTTCCACTAGAAAAAGGAAGACTTTTATAATACTTATAATTTTAAGTTAGAATAACATTCAGAGTACGTTAGTTTTAAAGATAGATGGGTTTATAATTTTAAAGATACAGCACATAATAAGTATGGTTTTTTTTTAAAAGACATTTATTTCATTTTAGGAGAGCCCCCAATTAAAAGAAAATTATTACATGAATTTGACAGAGTGGTGGAAAATCAAGAAAAATCTTTAAAACCTTCAAAAAGCAGTCCAGATGGTAAAAACCTTTTTTTGTTTTTTGTTTGTTTGCTTGCTTATTTTGCTATGTAGGTTGTCATTATATTGCTTCTTTAAGGTTGATATATAAATTTTTGGAGGAAGATTCTGTAGACTGCTGTAATCAAAACATTCTTTGTTCTTTTTGTTGTTTGAAATATTTATTCCTTGTTAATATAACAGTGTTCTTAGTGCATAATAGGTATGAAAGATGTAAAATGAATGAAATGACTGAGGCTTTTCTTCCGGGCATGTCAAATGCTAGGGATACCCTTCTCCCTGTCTTATGCATGGACTTCTCCTATTTTCAGATCCTATCTCTCCCAACCCCAACCCCTGACCAGCTTAATGTTCATGCTCCCATAACATATTCAAATTAAAAAAGACAACTGACCCTACATTCCCTTCTGCTTGCCACCTTCCTTTCCACCTCTACCTCCTTCTAGGAGATATGGGATTTTTAGGCATTATTGGATATACCATCAGGGCAGAGGCCACACACACTATGAAAAGGGGTCACTCATTCCTATTTCCCCTCCATTCCCACTAGTCGATACCTTCCTTGGCAGTGGTCTTGGGGTATATTGACATCGCAGGATTTTCCTTCCCCCTGTCCTTTTCAGGTACCAAAATAACTAATTACCACTCTGATAAGTATGTGCATCCTGATAGTTTTTATCTTTAAAGTAATTGCCTGCAAAAGCTATGTACATATTCCAATTCTGTCATTATTTAAAAGGTTTTTTGAACGGCTCTTATTACTAGTTTTTAATTCTCACAGTAAACCATGTTTTATCAATTTGTAGGTAATTTTTTATAAGGAACTCTTTTTTAAAGTAATGTGGTTTAGGGCTCTTTTATAGATAAAGAAAACTGAGTCCCAGTGAGGTTGACTGAGTTGCTTAAGGTCAGAGGTAATAAATGACAAAGTCAATTTAATTAAAAACCTTATTCACTAGACTTGGTTCCTACTGACCGTTTTCAAAAATTCAGTTCATTCTCAGACTGAAAGTTTATACCATCATTTAAGATATACAAAAGAATACTATAAAGACTTTGAAATCTATACTAGAACAGTTGTTTCAAGAATCTTTCTAAGCAATGTCATCTAGTTGAAATTAGTGTGATAATTCTTAAAATGTGCTTATGTGAGATGCAGGGACAGTTTGGTCACAACATTCATATGAATACTTAATTTCTAATATTTTTGTTAAGAATCTATCTTATTTTCTTATGGTTACATTTCATATATATTGATTTTTTTAAAAATTAAGAAGATATAAAACTAATTCAAACAATGCATAACTTCAAAACTATAAAGCTGAAATTTAAATTCAGTCTCTAAAACGTATGTTTTATGTAGTTGCTAAATTGACTAAACCATTTGAAATTTATATTGACATTGAGAAAATTCATATAAATATGTTAAATGTTGACACCACCTAATAGTATGTATTATATGCTAAGTAATTCAAATGATTTTGTAAAGCCAAAATTTTTCTAGCAATTGTGGGTCAACTTCTATTTATCAATGCTATTGGTAGGAAACCTAGCATAAGTGTTTCTTTTGAGTAAGCATTTATAATAAAAGTAAAGAAATAAGTTAACAGTAAAATTAGTCATTTGCTTTTTCATTAATGTACTTTAATATTTTTCTTTTAGGCACAATGAAAGATAGGCGAATGTTTATGCACCATATTCCCTTAAAGCCGCTTATTTGTGATCCCTTTAGGTAAGAAGTCTAATTTTTTAAATGAAAATTAATCAGGTAAATTTTTTTTAATTTTCAGATCAATATTTTCTTTCTTCCCAATTCTAATTCTCCTTACATTCTCTTTTCTCCTTTGAGAAAGCAAGAAAAACAAAGCTGCAGTTATAGATACATATGATCAAGCAAAACAAATTCTTTCATTGGTCATATTCCCCTTTTTCCCAGTGTCTCTGTATCATTTTTCTTTATTTAAAAAAAAAAAAAGGAAATAATATAGTGTACTTTTTTCCATGCTCTTGCTCTTGTCATTAACAAGGTGTGTGTGGGGAAATATTGTATTATCTCTAATTTTTCTGGAAATATTATGTTCCTTTTGTTATTAAAATGATACATTGCCAAAAGGGAATGCTAAGGCAGCTAGGGAGTGCGGTGGATGGGAGTACTAGTCTGGAAGACTTGAATTCAAATTTGATTTCAAGAACTTACTGTGTGGCCTTGGGGCAAGTCACATAATATGTTACCTCAATTTTCTCATCTGTAAAATGGAGATAACATATAATAATAATAATAATAGCACCTACCTTGAAGAGTTATTGTGAAGATTAAGTGAAATCATCTTAGTAAAGAGCCTCGCATAGTGCCTGGGATATAATAAGTGCTACATAAATGTAGCTTTTTACTCTTAGTTAAGTTAGTGTTAGGATTTAATGTAGATGTGGAGATAATTTTAGAATAAATCTGAGAGAAATATTCAGTTCACAAATTTATGATATATTTGTAGAGAATGTGTGGAAAAAGCTATGACCGTATGATATGTTAAGGAACCAGTCTTTTTACCCATTTAACAGTTGAAATCACTCAGGCTCACAGAGGTTGTGATTTGTCGAAAGCTAGTCGAATCATTGAATAGATTCAGTAGCTACTTTCTTCATTAGAGGTAATTTTATATGAGTTGTTTATAAAAAATCCAGAAAATATTAATTTCACTAATTTTTGTCAAGTTGTGAATTTGAAAAGAAAAAGAACATGTATTTCTCTAGAAAAAAAATTAAATCTTAAAATGTCATATGTATAAAAGAGAAACTTTTCTTCACTAATTAGATAACCTTAAACTAAACCTCATTCTATTAGATATCTAATTCAGTTTCAGTTGTACTGAACAAACATTTATGAAACAATTTTTCAACAAATACATATTAAATGTCTATTATATTCAACATATTGTGTTAGGAATTTGGAAATATAAAGATTGTCTCTACCTTCCTAGATCAAAGAGGAACTCTTCTTCCTATTTCAGACATCCATTTTGACTTGAAGTCCTTACAGGAAATTACTACATTGTTAAAAGCAAAAGTTAGCAATAAAATTGAAAAAAAAATAATAAAACAAAAATATTTTCCCTTTGTGTAGCACAACTAAGGAACGACAAGAAATGCGGCATCCCAATTTTACTGCACCTGATCAAGGATTTACATCCAAATCTCCTTTTTTTAAACGCCAGACTTTGGGAAATTCCAGCTATAAGTCATTTTTGGGAAGTCCATTATATAAAATTTTCTCTACAAATGATGGAAAGATACAACCTAATACTGTTGTAAACAAGCCTTCCAAAGTCTTTGTTCCGCCTTTCAAAACTAAGTCAAACTCTTTCACAGATGAACAGTATGTCAGTAAGAGACTTAAATTGAAGGTAAAGGATCACATACAAGAAAACGAGAAGCAAAAATATATAGATGGACATAATACTAGAGACAGTGAAAATAATGAAAATTATCTTACTGACAAAGATAACTACAATCAAGCAACAACTGATGTTTTTGAAGAGTTTGGGGACTCAACTCTAGGTATTGTATGTGGATTTTTTTTATTTTTTTATTTTTTTGCTTTTTAATTAGATATTTTTCTGAATATGATCTTTTTTCTTTTCAAACAGTGGTTAATGGAGTTCTCTGCTTTGCTTTTCCCACTGTTAATATGTTATTGTGCTATATCTTTAAAAGTTTGATCATGAAGCATCAATATGGAAATTCTCCACCTGAAACTTTTAAGTATATTGTTCACCAGTCTGAATTTTCTGTCCAAATTGAAATACAAGTAAAATTTTTTCTTTCCTTGTAGGGATTACTTATTTAAACTTTCTTCAACAATCCAAATGTTAAAGATTTTGGATACTCAAGTTTATTAAAAAAATATGCTCATTCTTTAAGAAGATATTAAAATATAATAATTCTTTGATATTAATATAGATGAAAACTTAAGATTGCTTTCTTATTGGAAAATCATTTTAGATTTTTTCTGATGTTTTTCTTTTAATAGAGATGAATAAAAATCTTCAGAATGCCAGAGAGTTGCAAGATATGAGAATTAAAAAGAAACAGACACAACAGATTTATCCACAGGCAGGCAGTTTGTATCTTACAAAAACATCTACCATTCCTAGAATATCTCTCAAAGTAGCAGTAGAAGGCAGAGTTCCCTCTACTTATTCCAGTAAACAGGTATGCTTTTGTCTGCATTGCTGATAATTTCATATGATTATCAGCAAATTAAATATTTCTTTGTATTAATTTGGGAATGATCTAGACTTAACTGTGATCTAACTATAACTGAAGCTTTAAAGAAACAGAATTAAGTTTGAAATAAGGAAATGAGAGCTGGAGGTCTAAGGATTTTGTTTAACTCTTTTATTGCTTCATGTGATTATTTCTATGGTTACTTTTAAATGTGTACAATAAGATTATTAACTCAAATAAATCTCTACAAATAGTTGAGAGAGATGTGGACTAGACAGTGATATAGTTAGGTGAACTTTTTGGATGTCAGTACTATTACAAAAAGTGCCTGTTAATGGTTCAGTCATAGTCTATAGCGAAGCACCTCAAGGATCTCTACTGGGTCTTGTATTATTTAACATTTTTGTCATTGACTTAAAAAAATAGATACCATGTTCATCGCATTTGCACATCACTTTGAGCTGAGAAGGATAACTAGTACTTATTGAAAGATGGACTTGGGATCCAAAAAGATTTTGGGAAAGTAGAACATTTAGTTGAATCTAATTAGATGAAATTCAGCAAGGATAAATGGGAAGTCTTGAACTTGAATATGAAAAGTAAACTTCCTAAGTATAGGATGAAAGATAAAACTGTAGTTCTGAAAGAGATACAGGAATTTCAATGGAGTGCAAGGTTAATATACATCAGCATTGTGATACGCTAGCCAAAAAACGTTAATGTAATCATGGGCTGCTTAAAGAGAGACATAGATTCCAGGAATGATAGTTCCACTGTCCACTGCCCCTACACTTTATCTGGAGAATTATGTCAGCCATGATCTTAAAAAAAAAAAAACAAAACATTGTTAAGCTGAACAGTGTCCAGAAGATAGCAACCAGAATGGTTGAGGGCCTTGAATATATACTTATAATCATACCTTGAAGGAACTGGGCATTTAATTTGGAAAAGAGAAGACTCATTAGGGACTTGAAAGTTATCTAAAAAAAAAAAAAAAAAAAGGCTACCACATAGAGAAGGGATTTAACTTATTCAGTTTATCCCCAGCAAACAACCAAAAACAATGGATAGATGTTATAGAAAGGCAAATTAGGCTAGAAAGAACTTCCTACAAAATTAGTTTTTCGACCTCCACTCCCCACCCTCTCCCAAGACCCTCCCCATCCTTGGAAATTTTCAAGCAGAGGTTGGATGCCTAGATGCTCTGTATATTAGGCTGGGAGTTTTTTTGAAATATGGGTTGGGCTATAACTATTGAGTACTTAGTGCTAAAGAAATAAGGATGCACCAGTTTCCAAACAGTTCCAAAAGTTCACTTGGAGATTGGTTGTTTTTAGTTTAGTAAATTTTTTATTAAAAACAGTGTTTTAAGTAGTATTTAGGCTTGCCAATAAAAGCGTGTGTATCTATGAAGTATGGATTGGAAAGAGAGAGAAGTCAAGGATAAGGATATTGCAATAATCCAGGAAGTTTGTCATAAGAATATTGAAGTTTTTATTATTTTAAGAATAAAAAGAGATGAGAAATTATAAGAGCTGAAGATAGAGGCAGAACTGACAGGACCCTAAATCACAATTCTATTATTTCTGTATAGCTAGCTGTGTTAGTTAAGTTCTTGACAATCTGATGGAACCATGCTTCAGTGCATGCATAACTGATAGCTACAAAAGTTGCTTGTTAACTCAAAAGAATTTCTAATTAATAAAATGTTTAGTGGAACAAAGTTAAGTGGAAAAAAATAAGCGGTACCACAGAGTGCTTTCAGTGAAGCATATCATGTTTGCATTTCAGCTTTCCATTAAAGCCAAACCTCTGAATTTGGGTCTCCTAATCTGTTTTTACTTTTTAACAGGTTTTCTAAATTCCGTTTCTAAATTCATAGATTCTCAAAAATATTTATCAAAAATATAAAATCTTGTTTGTTTTTTGGCTATATTCCTATGGAAATTAAACCACCAACGGTGAGGACAATGAGATGTGGGATACAATTTTTTGTAAATGTAGCTGCTTGTGAGTTAGTCTTCCTGTAGTGTTTCTGTGATCATTATATATATACTTTTTTTTAATGAATGAAGATTTTATACTTGATATATTAAGATTTATTGCAAATTTAGTTTTTGTTTACTATAATTTTATGTAATTTTTAAAAATCTTCCATATTCTAATCTCACTAATTACCTCTTTTTTTTTTAAATAGTTGTATATGTATGGGGTTTCAAAACAGTGCTCAAGAATTAACAGCAAAAATGCAGAGTCTTTCCAATTTCACAGTCAAGATTACTTTAGTAAGGAGTATTTATTGGATGGAAATGGAATACAACTGGCTGACGGTGGGTGGCTTATCCCAACTGATGAAGGAAAGCTTGGAAAAGAAGAATTTTATAGGTATTTCAGTTTTATAGAGGATTCTGCATTTACCATGAGAAAGGCACTATGATATCTTAAGAGTATTAAATTTGGAATCAGAATACCCGGGTTTTAATTCTGTTACTTAGAACAACAACTGTTATTTATATAGAGTTTTAAAATATCCAGAATGCTTTTAAAGTAGCCAAAATGCATCCAAAATGTATAGTTACATTTGAGCCTCATAACATTTCAAGGTAGACTCTAGATATATTGTTACCTGTTTCACCTTGAGGCCCAGATGTCACTTAGAAAATCATATACAGACTTTATCAAGTCTAGTTTAAGGTTAAGAAAGGTGGACTTATTGGTGCTGTCACAATATTACTTATGTATCTTTCATTCATATATATATATATATATACATATTTTTTAAATAAAATTGTAACAGTTTCCCTATTACATTATCTCTTTCATTATATTTTTTTTTATGTTTGTGTCTCTTATAGACTTAGCTCTATGAAAACAAGGATTGAAATTTAATTAATAAAAAATTTACTAAACTAAAAACAACCAATATCTAAGTGAATTTTGGAACTGTTTGGAAACTGGTGCATGCTTTTTCCTTAGCACTAAGTACTCAATAGTTATAACCCAACCCATATTTGAAAAGGATTCCTAAGACCTAGCCCAAAACTTTCTTAAGCTGCTCTGGGCCTTAGGTTTCTCTATAAATTGAGAGGCTGGACCAGAAGGCTTTTAAAGTCCCTTCCAACTTTAAATTTGTCATCATGGCCTACGTTTCTCTATATCTCTCTTCTGTCAAGGACTATCATTCCTGTCAACTCTTCAGTCATTCATACTGCTGAAGAATTTATTTAACTCTTAGGGCCCCTAGTAACTTTCTAAAATTATAAATTGTGGAACAAGTCTGAATTAATAGTGGAAGTTTTCTCCCTAAAATCCTTTTACCACTGAAATCATAGGTTTGACCAAAAAAAAAAAAAAAAAAAACCCTAAAGAAAACCTCAAAATTGACTATAAATTGATTTTTTTAATGTATTAAATAATTTTAAAAGCACTGACACACTTAATGTTTATAATAATTCTGTGGTTAAAACTTGTTTTTACTAATTATTTTCTATTTTATATATTTAATAAGTGTATTTTCTTGTATTGAATTTTCTTTAAGTAGGATCCAAATTAGTGTGTGTATTTTTGTCAGGATAGATCACAGGTTTAATAGAGTTTGGTTTCCATGTACAGCATTTGGGGGGGGGGAGGTGTATGTACATATAATCAATTCTTTATTAAATAATGCTTGGAATATATATATATATATACATATATAAACACTGCCAGCATTGAGATATCATTTGGAGCTGTTAAAATCCAAGCAAAATGTCAACATGCTTTAAAAGTAAAGTACTAATAACAAGTTTTCACAAAATTCTACCCCAGTACCTCAATATTGCATGAAGGTGAGACAGAGTTCTCACAAGATATGCCAGTAAAACATGCTTTGATAATTTTTGCCATGCAGGAAATATGGTCTTGGAAGCAGACAGACTTTTCAAGATAGAGAAGCTCATCTTATCACTAGTAGACCTGATTTATTTTTTGTCCATGGCACAGACACAGAGAAAAGTACAAAGTAATCTTTAGTTTTCTGTGACTGCTTTTATCTTCTGTAGTGATGGAGGCAGAATGGCAAAGTAGAATATATGGGAACTCAGAATTGTACGGTTTTTAGATCTATAAATATGAATTTCACAATTGGTTCTCAAAAAGTGAGATGTTTGTCCTGTGACAAACTGACATGCTGCTAAAGTAAGTGAATCATATCAATCTTTACATTCTCATAATAAATGAAAGCAGAAGACAAAAGGAAATTGCTATTGAATGGGAGGATGACTTTCAGGTTATCTTTAGAGAAGCAAATAAAGGTGCCAGCAGAGTTAAACCCCATTTTACAGGACTTGGTTTTCCAGCACTGCAAAAAAGAACACAAGGACAGTAATTTGCAACTTTTTGTATTGAAAAATATAGTTCAGAAATAAGAAATGAGGATAGCTACAGATTTGTAGACTACATAGGTACTTCACATCTTATCCATTATGGATATTTTTCTTCAAGAAATGTTTGGAATGTGAAAAACACCCAAATAACACCACAAAATATGAAATTGCTTATTTTTAATAGACAAGAAATAACTTGTCATTATTGTAAGAGTCATTTCTGAATTAGCTATTTTTTAATAAATATCTAGAGGGGAAATCAAAGTAAAAAGTGGAATTAAAAAAATACAATCTGACCTTTTAAAGAAGTAATTGGTGCTGGAAAATGAGATATGGATAGAGAAAAGTATATCAATGCTGACTAAAAATTTTGCATAGAAATTAAAAGACATCCATCAGTAGCTATATAGAAGAAATCAAAAGAGCCCCTTAAAAAACTTTCTCATTGGGTACTTAACAGAGTTGCCAAAAAGAGAGATGGCAGCCAATAGCAGCACCATGTAGAATATAAATTCATTTGTAACATGTTACAGAGGAGAGTAGTAAAGGATTATAAACACTATCACCTCACAAAAACAAACAGATTTAAAGAATGTTGATGGAGACCAAAAAATAGTCATCCTAAGGAAATTTAAAGGACAACAGAATAAAATATGGAAAAGACCTGCAAATTGAACTTAAACATTGGTGACCATGTAGAAACCATATCTTGAATTTAATATTCTGGGCTAAATAAAGTAAAAAAAAAAAAAAAAAAAAATTCTGAAGGAAACAGAAAAAGTAGCTGGATTATCTCAGTAAAATAAAGAAGGAAGTCAATGCTAAAGGTGTTGAAAGGTGTCAGAAGTTTGATTCTCAAGATATGTGGAGGAGGAAAATCCCAGAGGCGTGGAAAAAAAAAAAAAAAACTTAAGATCTTATTCCCCATTTAAAAGGTGACTTAAAGAAAAACTTAAAACTATTGTCCTAAATACCTATTTGTGTGTGTGTATCACATTTTTATGAGAATAATTTACACATAACAAGGACATCCCCAATGAGAATATTAGATGGAAACAAGATGACTTTTACTAGTAATGTTTCACAAACAGCCACTTGTTATTCTCATACGATTTCCTAAAAGGGAATTACAATTCCCTTTTGTATTGGCAATACAAGATTCCACTCTGCTTGTTGGTAACTATAAAAAAGTTTTATCTCAAGAATGGGAAATTTTCTCCTGTCTTCATTTTTAATTATTTAAAAAATTATTCTTCTTATTATATTATGTTATGTGCATAACATATATTATTTAAATTTTACAGTGTATTATTATGTTAGAATATTTTATTATTTTTCTGAATCTTTGTGTATGTTCTGCCTAATGGTTGACAGAAGATAGAATATTTATTTAGTATAGCCATATTTCTTAGCCTCTGTATATCCTTCCAGAATTTGTATTTGTGTAGGGTTTTAGAATAGTTTGTTTTACTCTATTTTTCAAACTAAATTTTTGTGTAGAAATATTAAATTCTACAAATATTTGCTCATTATTCCTTGTTATCATACTTCAGTACCAATATATCACTGTAATTATATATTTCTGATAAGCAAAAAATACTAAATAATCCTCATGTAAGTCAGAGCTTTAAAATTTAGTTTAATTTTGAAAAATATTACTTTATGTTTTTTATAAAGAGCCTAAAAGTTATTTGATTTCTTTATTTAATGATTTTAGCATTTAAATCCATTAACAATTGAATTTTGTTAGTTTTTTTTAAGATCATCTTCATTTCTTTTAAAATTCCAGCTTCTAAAAAATACCCAAAGACAACTTTTTGCAAAAGCCTACTTTCAGATGTGAAATTTTTTTTAAATATAAAAAAGAAATAACTTTGTTTTGACATACAACTCTCTAGAAGAAAGCTGGAACATTAAGATTTATAAAGCATTTTATATGTCTTAACTCATTTTGCTTTTTAAAAGCACTGAGAAGTGGGTGTTATCCTACAGATGAGAAAACTAAGACTAAGGTTCAGTGACTTGCTCAGGATCACAGAAGTATCTGAAGCAGAATAGGAACTCAGATCCATTCCTTTATCCTTGTATTAATTTGTTCCCAAGGGAAAACATTATAAATGTTAGAACAATCATTGGTGGCAAGCTCTGAAGTGAACCTTCATGAAAGCCTGACAGTGTTGTGTGATCATGGGGGCCCACATATTTTCTGTTAATTTTCGAAGTTTATCTTATATGGAGATTGTCACACTACTTTTCTTAGTAATTTTGAACTACAGACTGCCATGTTCCCCAAACTTTTTACTATCTAAAATAAAGTTATCTTCTTTCTGGGACTAGGGCCATACACGAGGAAATCCACATCTTTTGGCAATCATAGTTACTCATGGAGTCAATTCGCATTTCCACCTTCCTTGGCCCAAATTGCTTTTTATCTGGCCTTGAACCTATGACCCCTAGAACTTCATAATATCCACTGGGTATCCTGTTTTCTCTATGGTCAAGGACCATTGACTTCATGCTGCAGTTTCATATTTCTAGGATTTCACGAATAAGAATATTACTCAACAGTAGTTACATTGCTTAAGTAAAATAGTTATTTGCTCAGTATTCTGGTGCTAAATAATTTTCTGGATTTAAATTATTTATTATATTTGTAATATATACAATAAGACTTTTGTATTTTTAACCCAGATAAATTATTGTTTACTTTTTTTTTCTTATTTATTTATGTGCAGGGCTCTATGTGATACTCCTGGTGTTGATCCAAAACTTATTACTAAAACCTGGGTATATAACCACTATAGATGGATTATATGGAAACTAGCAGCCATGGAATTTACCTTTCCTAAGGAATTTGCTAGTAGGTGCTTAACTCCAGAACGGGTGCTTCTCCAACTGAAATATAGGTAAGTATAGAGCAGCAGTGTTGATTCGTAGAGATTCATAATCTGAACCATACATGCCAGAGATGGCAGCATTTCAATTTTCATTGATCCATAGATTGGATATCACAACAACTCATCCTCTTCCTGCCTATACAAGATACTGCCCATCATTCGTCATTCTTTCCCCAAATGACAACTAATACCTGATACAAAATTCAAAGTTATCCTGTCCTTTTGAAATGCCAGAAAAATATGAACGGCCAGCCTAGCAAATAATGTTCCAATGCTAATGACTCTGTATGGTAACAGAACTGTGTTAAATTTGTATAATTTTTACTTATGTTTATATTCATGTGATTACAATATGATTTGCCAGATTGAATGTGTTTTAAATTCTTCCATGTAGGGTGTTTTGTTTTGTTTTTAATGCTATGACTTTCCAGTTCACCAAATATAAAACTTGTACTTTTTAATATTCTATCTTTTTAGATATGACATAGAAATTGATAAGAGCAGAAGATCAGCTATTAAAAAGATAATGGAAAGAGATGAAACAGCTGCAAAAACATTAGTGCTTTGTGTTTCTGAAATAATTTCATCAGGAACAAATATGTCTATAGCTGCCAACAATAAAAACAGTAAGGTGGACACCAAAAAAGAATCAGCAGTTATAGAAGTTACAGATGGATGGTATGCAATTAAGGCACTGTTGGACATTCCCCTCTTAGCTCTGTTACACAGGGGCAAATTGACTGTTGGTCAGAAGATTATAACTCACGGAGCAGAACTGATAGGCTCTCAGGAGGCATGCACACCTTTTGAAGCTCCGCCATCTCTTATGTTAAAGGTAAAGAAAATCTTATTGTTTCTTAAAATTTATTAGTAAAATTTAAACAGAATTTTTGCATTATTGAGCTTTTAAGTCTGTTTATAAATTTTATTTAATGAAAACCTACTCAAAGTATAAATTCAATAACCTGAGTGCAATTAATGTCTAATTAAACATTCTTTTAAAAACTTTTTGGTAAAGTAAGAAGTATTTCCTATACCAACTATCCATCAATATTTAAAGTTCATTTGTAACAAGGAAAATAATGGTGAATTTGGGGTCAAATGTTGTAGTTCAGCGTTCCTTTTCCTGACATCTTACCAGCTTCCTTCCTCTTGTGCTACCTCAGTAGAACCTTTGCTCTGGTGGGATTAAGCAGCCAGAGGCCATGATGGAGCACCTCTTTTGGACTTCTGATTATATAAACTAATACAAGTATAATGTCTATTTTGAAAAATTGAATATAGATAAAAAAAGAAAAGTTAAAATCAGTTTTTTCATTTTGAGAATTTTTAATTTATTCACATTTAATTTTTCCAGCTTTCAGCTAATAGCACTCGTCCTGCTTGTTGGTATACCAAACTGGGCTTCTTTTCAGATCCCAGACCTTTTCCATTGCCCTTATCATCACTCTTTAGTGAAGGCGGAAGTGTTGGCTGTGTGGATATAGTTGTTCAAAGAGTTTATCCTACCCAGGTATGACATAAACTTGATACTTCCAATTGAATTTATTTAAACATTCTTCATGTTGCATACAGAAATATACTCATGTCTTGTCATTCATGGAAATCATGGTCTATAGATTGACAATGAACACTGGATTAGCAAATATCAAATTATTTGTTTTGAGGGGAAATAGAGAGTTGGGTTACTTGTGAACCTTTGGTCACAACATTTACTTCAGCACTTTCTAGAGTAATTTCATTGACAGATCAGTGAATTTCCTCTTACTTTTTTTGGATTTTATTGTTAATACATTAACATTGAATTCATGGCTAATAGCACTATAGCTTTTGCTTGAACAAAGCTTATCTAACTTACATATCTTCTCTGTAAGGACATCAAAACCTTTTTGTGCTAGCATTATTTGGGGGGGTCATTTTAAGTAGCAAAATCACCAACAAAAAACATAAAGATGTGAAAAAACGTGACATTAGATAGACCTCGAAAAGGATTCTTATTTCTAGTAAGCTCAATAATTCTTCTTTATAGTGTAATATAGAAATAGGAATGTAGAGCATTGCCTTATTTGACTTCAGATAGATGTACATCAGGAGGCTCATGTTTGCAAAAGTACAGTAAGTATTGATTTGGAGGAATTCTCAAATATGAAATCTCCAAGTTATGAGGATCTTCTGTATATTTATACATCTTCACTAAACAAAAATCTTATGCCATTACCATAATATAGACAATTCTATCTGATAAAGCCTATTAACTTTCAACCTTCTTTTGGAAATATGATAGAATGCATGGAAGCTGGATTTTAAAATTTTAATCTAGATATTTTGTGTAAAACATTCAAGTGGATGGAGAAAACATTATCTGGATTATATATATTTCGTAATGAACGAGCAGAAGAAAAGGAAGCTTTAAAGCATGCAGAATGTCAGCAGAAGAAACTGGAAGCCTTACTTACAAAAATTCAAGCAGAATTTGAAAAACATGAAGGTAAAGATTTCAAAATTTCACTTATGTAAATATATTATTAAAAGTTTTAAATTTTACCATCATTTCTCTGCTTGGTGTTAAGAGAGTTTGTGTAAGTTTTTCTACCAACTAGGAATTGTTTGATTTAGTTATGCTTGCTAGAATTCTGTTGTTTTCAGTCATTTCTGACTCTTTGTGACCCATTTGGGATTTTCTTGGTAAAGATACTGGAGTGGTTTTTCATTTTCTTCTCCAGCTCATTTTACAGATGAGGAAAGTAAGGAATACAGGGTTTAATGACTTGTCCAGGATCACACAGTTAGTAGTCTGAGGCTACAATTAAATTCAGTTCTTCCTGACTCCAGGGCTAGTGTTCTGTCCACTGTCCAATATTCTTAATATTCTAGTTAGTTTTCCCTTTATTCACTATGTAAAATTTTCAGTGAGGTAGTTCAAAATTGTCATATTTGTATGAGAATTATGAGTTTACTAATTCTCTGAGAGATGTACTTATTGCACAGATCTGATAATTCTTCCTTGCTCAGAAAACCACAGTGGCTACCTCTGATTTCTAGGATCTGATAAAAACTCCTCTTTCTTACATTAAAACTCTTCCCACTCTGACTCCAGCTGGCCTTTCCAGAGTTATTTAACATCAGCTTCCTTCACATACTACTTTTCTGTCACACTGTTTGGCTCGTGCTCACATTGGTTTATCCTTGTACATGATATTTCATCTCCTATCTCAAGGCCTTTGAATAGACTGTCACCAGGTTATGCTGTTTTATTAACTATGCCTCCTAGATTCTCTAGCTTTCCTGAGAGATCTGCTCAGGTGCTTTCACAGACTTTTCCTCTCACCTGCAAGTATGCCTCTAATGTTACTTACTTTGATATTTGTCCTTCATTCTGGCAGGAAATGTTCATGATATCAGAAAGGTGAGGCCATGGCTTGAAATATATTGGATTTGAGTGAAGGAAATTTGTGCAACAGTCACCAACCTCACTTTCTCCTCCAAGGCCATTTGGGGTCCAGTGGCCAAATACAGATTAGGACGATTGAAGATGGCCCTGAAAATAGTGGAAGGCTTGGGCTTTTTTAAGCTAAGGTCTTGCCCAGGTCTCATTTTGACTGAAGCAAAGCCCATTCAGTGATTAAGGCTACCTTCTTTTCTACTTTTCAGTCACATTGTTCTGCTTGTATTCACTATGATTTTATCTTGTACATCTCTGGGCCTATGTATAGACTATCTACAGGTAGCACTGTTTTCTCAGCTTTGCCTCCTAGACTAACTTTTCTGAAAGCTCTGTTTAGGTGCTATCTTACTTACAAGTCTGTCCTTAAAGTTGCTTATTTTTAACTATATGATTATCATATTTAAAAGAACAAACAAACAAAAAAAAACCCTTCTTTTAGAGTTCTTTTAGATGAGTTCTTTTAGAGTTCTTTTAGAACTCATCATAACCTTTTTTCCAGCAGCTAAAGAACCAGATCAAAAATTGAAAGTTAATAGACTTTATCAGGTAGAATTGTTGTCTACATTATGGAAATGGCAGAAGATTTTTGTTTAGTGAAGATGTATAAATAGTGTCAAAAAATAAATAGTGTCAGAGGTTAAGAGAAAGAGTACTGAGACAATTTGTAAGGAATTGACAATCCAAAAAAAAAGATGGAGACATCTTTTGTGAATGGTCTTTTCAAGGGATTTGGCTATAAAGGACAAAAGAAATAGAACAATAGTTAGCATGAATGGAAAGATCAAATGAAGGTGAAGAAGACATGGGCATATTTGTAATCACTAGAGAATGAGCCAATAAAAAGGGAGAGATTGAAGTGAAAGAGTGGAGATTACAGAGGGAGCAATCTGATGGAAGAAATGGGATAGAATGGGATCATTTGTTCAGGTAAAGGGATTAGCCTTGGTAAGTAAAGGGGTCACATCTTCATAGGAGGGATGAAGGCAGAGATAGTGACAGAAAGCACATGAGTGACAGGAGATAAGGAAAAGGGGAGAGGTCATGGCAAATGTACAAACTTCTGTGAAGCATGAAGCAAAATTCTCAGCTGAGGGTGGGAGGTTTGAGGAAAGATGAAAAGTTTAGAAGAGTCACTTCTAAAGATGGAGAAAGGGACAGTGATTTGAAAAGGAAGTATGATAAAATTGCCTAATAGCAGTGAAGGTCCACTTGGAGTTGTATAACAAATTTGTAGTAGACACATTGAGAACAGTTACATGATTGTCTTCACCTTCATTTCCACCATGTATGTATAAGGCTATAAATAGTGGGAGTGATCCAAGACTGAGATTTGTCAGAGTCCAATCAGTGACATGTTAAGAGGGCTAGAAAGTCGAGAGGTGAAGACTGTGTATGTAGAATTGAACTTGTTCACCATGGGACGAATCTGGGGGAAGGATGAGAGAGTGACTAACACGGGGAAATGGCTTGAAAGAAAACCTAGAGCGCGAGGGACTGAAGATCATGATATGGCTAAAGAATGGGGTTTAAGTGAAGGCAGAGGGAATAGAAAACCAATAGATTATGACCAGAATAAGAAGGGTTGGGAATTTTTAAACATGGAGGTGGTACATTTGTAGGTGATAGCAAAATCTAGGGGATGAGCATCTATGTGTGTGCCTGAAGAGAGGTGGAGGAGTATCTTATGGAAAGTGAATAGGTTGAGGGAACTGAGTATTTAGGTTGTTTGAGGCAGTCAGTATTTATGTTGAAGTTTCCAAGTATAAAGATATGAAGTGAGGAGGAGATGAGAATTGAGATATTAAGGAAGGAAGGAGAGTAACCTTGAGATCTAGTTACCAGGTTTTGATTAGGTGGTGAATATGGATAGTATGAACCTCAAATGAGAACTTGCTAAGTGTTGGGGATAGAAGAGGAACCTGGAAATGACAATGGGGAGTAAGGAGTTTTATTTCAATTCCCTTATTCCTACAGAGGGAAATGAGTGAAGGTGCAGTCATTACTGAAAAAAAGTGGCCCAGGAGGCCATGTCATCAGTGGGTTTGATAGGTTTCAGTAATAGCAAGAAGATGGAAAGAGTAAGAGAAGAAAAAATTTAGGATGAAGGGATGTTTGGAACAGGCATTCCAAAGGGAAAAGTGGAAAGAGTGTGCAGACTTTGGGGTAGGAGAGTTGAAGGGGATAGGAATAGGATTTGGACGATGGACCTACGGTAGTTTAAAATCCCTGGGATATGTAGGGTATGACTACAGGTGAGAATGATTATTCATAAGTGGAAGGTCCTAGTCCTCTTTCCCAGGAGAAAGCTGGAAATTAGGCTGGAAACAAACACATCAAAAGATGAAAGTACATTTTTTTAAAAAAATGAATGATAGGCAGGATGATTTCAGAACAACCTGAAAGACTTGCATGAACTATGCAGAGTGAAGTGAGCAGAACCAAAAGAACATTATATGCAGTAACAACATTGTATGATGAGCAGATATGAATGACTTAGCTATTCTCACCAAAACAGTGATCCAGGGCAATCCTAAAGAACTCAAGACAAAAATGATGCTATCTGCCTCCAAGAACTGATAGATTCTAAATCCTTCCTTTCCTTCCTTCTTTTCTTCCTTACTAGAATCCTTCCTTCCTTTTTTTCTTCTACAATCCATCCTTCTGTCTTTCTCCCACAAAATGGGATATGTTTTACATACTGGCCCATGTATAACCTATATTAGATTATTTATCATCTCAGAGAGGGGAGATGAGAGAATTTGGAAATCAAAATTTTTTTAAATGTTAAAGACAATTTTAAATGTAATGGGGGGTTAAATTTTTTTTTTTTTTTAAAGAAATAAGATACATAGTCATATGGGAGACCCTGTTTGACTACTACTCTTCCTTCTGAAGTTTGGAGAGTACCAGTAAAAAGTGCAGTGGAAAGTGTATTGAATTTGGAGTTAGAAGATTCAAATTCAAATCCTGGCTCTGCCATATAGAATCCTTATGATCATAGACAAATCACTTGCTATTTCTGGACCTCAATTCTTCATGTATAATAATTTAAAGGTCTTACCTAGCTCTTATTTTATAATCCTGTGAACATATTTTTTTATATTTCTTATGTTTCTAGTTTTATAGATTTTTTTTTTTTTTTTTTGGAGGCAGGTGGGTCTAGAGCCAGGAAAGACGAGTTCAGTCTTGGCCTCTTACACTTATTAGCTATGTGACCCTGGGCAAGTCACTTAGTCTCAGTTTCCTCAACTTTAAAAGGGGGAGAGGGGCACTGTTAGCACCCCACCTCTCAGGGTTGTTATGAAAATCAAATGAGATAATAATTGTAAAAGTGCAGGTGCAACATAAATGCTTAATCCTTTCTCTTCCCTCTCTTGTTTTTTCCCTAATCACTGTCGATTCTAAATAATCTATGTCTAGTGCTCTGTCCATTTCACCAATAGAATGTAAGCTATTTGAGGACAGGGACCGTTTTTTGTTTTTAAGCTTGTGTACTCCTCACAAGCACAATGTCCAACATAGAGTAGGTTAGTAAGTAATTATTGAATTGTCTTGAAATTTGATGTTCAACTTTTTTGTTTCATCATTGTGAGGGAGCCCAAGTGACTCTTAGATTTACTTTCCATGCTGTTTTCCAGATCAGTAGCCTTTGATATTCAGTCTCTTGTGTCTGTTCAGTTTTTCCATCTTTTGACTTTAACAAATCCTGAATTTTGAGTTCTGGTTTTCCATTCTTTTTCCTCAGGCCCCACCTTTTCTGAGCCATTTCTTCTATTTTCATTCTTTCACTAGAGCTTTCAGCTACATTGGCACTTGTGTCCATTCCATAGGTCTTCCTGCAATTCTGATCAGAGTTTTTACAGAATACTTTGTATTCTTTCCTCATTATGACTTTTAGTGATCTCCTCCTGTCCTTATACCTTTACCCCGAACTATAGCTTAACTTTCAATTTCTGAAAGGTTAAGGACTTTAGGAGAGATTACTTGATGATTATTCCTCTCCTATCAACTTGTAGTTTCTTTAGTTTTTCCTTATATTTCTCATTTATAGTTTTTTAAAAAATCTCCACATCCATATTTATTTCTGGTTTATATATCTGGACAGCAGTTATCAGAAGCAGCAGATACTCCACCATATGTAAATCTATCTAGCTTTTTTATTTGTTTGAAGATTTTAATACTTCACTTTTTCCTATAATACTAAATTGTACATCTTAGAGAAAATAATAGCGATATCATTGGTTTAAAATATCTCACTAGATCATTGCTATTTTGAGTACACTTATATAAATAAATTCTTTCCCTTTTATTCCATAGTAAATGTATTACTATCAAAGGAATGAAATAGCCAGTTTGGTTTTATTAGAGTAGTTGAAAACTTAATATAAAATTACTTTCTGGTTTTTGTATATATAGTTTTTGAAATATTCAGTGTGTAACTTGGTTCATTAGTTTACAATTTATTTTTAAAAGTTGTAGGGTCAGCTAGGTGGCACAGTGGATAGAGCACCAGCCCTGAAGTCAGGAAGACCTGAGTTCAGATCTGGCCTCAGACACTTAACACTATGGTAGCTGTGGTGACCCTGGGCAAGTCACTTAACCCCAATTACCTCAGCAAAAAAAAAAGGTTGTAAATAAATATATATGTATTTCTGGCATTTTAATTTTATTTGTTTTTTTAAAAAGAAAACAGTGCAACACAGCATGGGCTGTCACGTATTCTAACAAGACAGCAGGTTCGTGCTTTGCAGGATGGTGCAGACCTTTATGAAGCAGTTAAAAACGCACCAGATCCAGCTTACATTGAGGTGAGTCATTTAGATGATCCAATTACCCTAATATCTATGGGGACACTGAACACCTTAGAAAACTGCATCTACTTCATTCCTTAATGCATTAAAATACTAATTGAATATATGGTACCCTCTAGGGAGTCTAAGAAAAATGATGTAATTCCTTGGATTAGGTAGCAATAAGAAGCTAAATTTCAGGGACTGATTGCCAAGAATTAAAGGTGAAAGGTAGGATAGGTGGCTGGAGAGAATTATTGTTTAGCATTTTCCCAGATAGCAACACTACATATAATTTATACATAAATCTTCCCTTAATTTCATTTACTTTAGGTTTTCCTTATAGATCTTATTCATCTTTCCTCTTTTGACCTCTATTCAATTAAAATGTTCCATCCAATCCAAATTATGATGCCTGTAATATACTTGCTCTTAAGTCATTCTTTTTTTCTCAAGGAATACCCACATCATCATCTTCTATTCCTCTTAATTCTTGCCTTTGTACTAATATTTACAGATATGCTACCTCAAATCCCTTAGATACCCCAATTCAACCTTCTTGAATCACATGACGGGCTTTGTGCAATTTTATCCACAAATAGGAATGGTAACACGCGAAATCTAAACTTTACCCATAGTTGTTCAACTTTTCTAATTAGAAACTTGAGTCGTATCCCATTACTCCACTTTTCCCTATATCTAACCTCTCCTGAACCCATTCTTCATGGTTATTAAAATCTCCAGTCTGTCTATTTTTCATCACTTGCTTAAGCCATTACCCCTATCCTGACTTCACTTCCTTCTCTTATCTCAATCTAATTGTTAGGTGTTTCGGCTCTACACTGTCCTCTGTTTTGAAATTCCTTGTCTTTTGTTGTTGTCAATGATATCTTACCTGTGGTTTACTATGCTTTACGTGCAAAGAATTGGAAAACAAGTAGATACCTATCAATTGGGGAATGGCTGAATAAGTTATGGTATATGAAAGTTATGGAATATTATTGTTCTATAAAAATGATGAACAAGCTGATTTTAGAAAGGCTTGGAAAGATTTACACGAGCTGATATTGAGAGAAGGAAACAACCAGGAATACATTGTACAGAATAACAGCAAGAATGTGAGATGACCAACTATGAAAGAGATGGTTCTTTCTAGTGGTTCAGTGATCCAAAACAGTCCCAGTAGAGATTGACAAAAAAATGCCATCAGTGTCCAGAAAAAGAACTAAGGAGATTGAATGTAAATCATCACATGCTATGTTCACTTTTTTTGTTTGCTTGTTTTTTCTGTTTTTTCCTTTTTCTGATTTTTCTCTCCCATTATTCATAAAAAAATGTGTATTTTAAAAGTTTACACACACACACACTCACACACTCTCTCTCTCTCTCTCTCTCTCTCTCTCTCTCTCTCACACTCATATGTTTTTAAAAGTTTACACACACACACACTCACACACTCTCTCTCTCTCTCTCTCTCTCTCTCTCTCTCTCTCTCTCTCACACTCATATGTTTAAAAATAAAATAAAATACATCTGGGGGAAAAAAACAGATTGCTTTTACCTAAACCAGTTTCCAGGTTATAATTGGCATTGACTCACACTTAACACCATACACCAAGATAAGATCTGGGTTCATGATTTAGGAATAAAGAATGAGATTATAAATAAATTAGAAGAATACAGGATAGTTTATCTCTTAGACCTGTGAAAGAAGAAGGAATTTGTGACCAAAGAAGAACTAGAGATCATCATTGATCACAGAATAGAAAATTTTGATTATATCAAACATGTTGTCAGAAAGGTTCTGATGAAGACCTCATTTCCAAAACATAGAGAATTGACTCTAATTTATAAGAAATCAAGCCATTCTCCAATTGATAAATGGTCAAAGGATATGAACAGTTTTCAGATGAGGAAGTTGAAACTATTTCTAGTCATATGAAAAAGTGTTCCAAATCACTATTGATCAGAGAAATGCAAATTAAGACAGCTCTGAGATACCACTACACACCTGTCAGATTGGCTAGAATGACAGGGAAAGATAATGACAAATAATGGAGGGGATGTGGGAAGACTGGAATACTGATGCATTACTGGTGGAGTTATGAATGGATTCAACCATTCTGGAGAGCAATTTGGAACTATGCTCAAAAAGTTATCAAACTGTGCATCCCTTTGATCCAGCAGTGTTTGTACTGGGCTTATATCCCAAAGAGATCTTAAAGAAGGGAAAGGGTCCTATATGTGCAAAAATGTTTGTGGCAGCCCTTTTTGTAGTGGCTAGAAACTGGAAATTGAATGGATGCCCATCAATTGAAGAATGACTGAATAAATTGTGGTATATGAATGTTATGGAATATTATTGTTCTGTAAGAAATGACCAGCAGGATGAATACAGAGAGGCTTGGAGAAACATACATGAATGAACAGATGCTAAGTGAAATGAGCAGAACCAGGAGATCATTATATACTTCAACAGCAATACTATGTGATGAGCAATTCTGATGGAAGTGACTATCTTAAGCAAGGAAAGGATCCAATTCAGTTCTAATTAATCAGTAATGAACAGAACCAGTTACGCCCAGCGAAAGAACACTGGGAAATGAGTGTGGACCACAACATAGCATTTACACTCTTTCTGTTATTGTTTGCTTGCTTTTTGTTTTTCTTCCCAGGTTATTTTTACCTTCTTTCTAAATCCAATTTTTCTTGTACAACAAGATAACTATATAAATATGTATACATATGTTGTATTTAATATATACTTTAACATATTTAACATGTATGGGACTACCTGCCCTCTAGGGGAGGAGGTGGAGGAAAGGAGGGGAAATGTGGAAACAGAAGTTTTTGCAAGGGTCATTGTTGAAAAATTACCCATGCATATGTTTTGTCAATAAAAAACTATAATAATTTAAAAAAAAAAAAAAAAAAGGAAAAGGAAAATTCAAATTCTAGTTCCAACACTTTAAAAAAAAAAGTTCCTTAGTGGATGGCTGGACTCTCTCCATCTGAACTGAAGTTAAAATCTCCTATATGTATTGCTTCCACCATTAGAATGGGAAGCTCCTTAAAAGTAGAGACTGTCTTGTTTTTCTATGTATTTCCAATGTTTAGCACAGTGCTTTGTATACAATAGACCTATAATAAACTTTTTTCATTCAGAAAAAAAAAAAGTTCATTAGGTACTTTGAGAATATAACAGTTTATGGCTTCAAAGGATGTTGATTTCTGAATAATTGTCCACTTTATAAAGAAGATATACTTAATAATTTTTAGCACATTTTAATCTCTTACTAGCATCTTCTCAATTGGCTACAGAAAACAGATTTTTAAAAATTGTCCTAAATATTTTCTTTTTTTTTTTTTTTTCACTTTCTTATCTATTTATTCAGCAACTTGCAATGAGATTTCAATTCCTCTCATATTAAGTTTTGGTGGGCTTTTTTTCTATTTTTTTAATCCAAATTATCTATTTGCCATAATAACAAATAGTTTATTTTTTCCATCCTAAAATTCCTTGGCCTCTCCATTGTATTTATTTATTTATTATTTTTTTTAATAACTTTTTTATTGACAGAACCTATGCCAGGGTAATTTTTTACAGCATTATCCCTTGCACTCACTTCTGTTCCGATTTTTCCCCTCCTTCCCTCCACCCTCTCCCCCAGATGGCAAGCAGTCCTATACATGTTAAATAGGTTACAGTAGATCTTGGATACAATATATGTGTGCAGAACCAAACAGTTGTCTTGTTGTTCAGGGAGAATAGGATTTAGAAGGTATAAATAACCTGGGAAGAAGAACAAAAATGCAAGCAATTTACATTCATTTCCTAGTGTTCTTTCTTTGGGTGTAGCTGCTTCTGTCCATCCTTGATCAATTGAAACAAAATTAGATCTTCTCTTTGTTGAAGAAATCCACTTCCATCAGAATACATCCTCATACAGTATCGTTGTTGAGGTATATAATGATCTCCTGGTTCTGCTCATTTCACTCAGCATCAGTTCATGTAAGTCTCGCCAATCCTCTCTGTATTTGTCCTGCTGGTCATTTCTTACAAAACAATAATATTCCATAACATTCATATACCACAATTTACTCAACCATTCTCCAATTGATGGGCATCCATTCCCTAAATATTTTCTTGATCAACATTTTAAAATGTGTACATACACAAGAAGATTTTTTTTTGTGGTCACAGGGCTGTTTCAGCAAAGAGCAGTTAAGAGCTTTGAATAATCACAGGCAGATGTTGAATGATAAAAAGCAAGCACAGTTACAGTCAGAATTCAGAAAGGCTGTAGCAGCTGCTGAAATGGAGGAACAAGGATTGTCCAAAAGAGATGTGACTATGGTTTGGAAGTTACGAGTCATTAACTATGGGAAACAAGAGAAAGATTCAGGTCAGTAATTTTTATACATAAATGAGTTACTTATCTTCTATTAGTTTTTTTAAACTACATTAATAACTTTTTATGGCTAAATAATCACAAGTGCAAGATGAAGAATTTGGTATGTGAATTGTACTGCCTGTGTAATTATTACTGAAAACTTAAACCACTTCTCTTTTGAACTTCATTATCTTTTTTTTTAAGTTCAAATAATTCCTTTGAAATGTTATTTTTAAATAGTTATATTGAGCATCTGGCGTCCATTATCAGATATATATTCTCTACTAAAGGAGGGAAATCGATACAGAATCTATCACTTGGCAGCATC
The DNA here is from genome assembly GCF_902635505.1 of Sarcophilus harrisii. Lineage (NCBI taxonomy): Eukaryota > Metazoa > Chordata > Mammalia > Dasyuromorphia > Dasyuridae > Sarcophilus > Sarcophilus harrisii. The sequence goes on along the minus strand of NC_045428.1, from coordinate 432,399,591 downwards.
ACCATCTAAAAGCAAATCTGATAGCACTCATATCCGATTAACAGCAACCAAGAAAACTCAATATCAACAGCTGCCGGTATGAACCTTTTAACTCTCATTTTTACAATAACAATAAATTTATGCTATATTTATGAAACTTATGGAAGCAGGATGTTTTAAAAAATGTTTTTTGTAGGTCTCTCATGAAACACTGTTCCAAGTTTATCAACCAAGGGAAGCATTGCCATTGAGCAAGTTGGTGGATCCATCCTTTCAACCATCTTTTGCTGAAGTAGACATAGTAGGATTTGTAATTTTCATCACCAAAAAACCAGGTATTCTGAATGGGATTGCATGTGACATTTTTATTTATGTATTCTGAATTTCATCCTGGTAGATAATGGTAGTAATTATATATTTATCTTACTTTCTTTTTATTATTGTTGTAATAATTAGATGTTATAATAATGTTATTACATATAATATATTATTGTTATAAATACTAGCTAATACTACTGTTAATTATAGAAAGTGGTGCTTTGGATAGAGCATTAGGCTTAGAATCAAGAAGACATCTTTATAGATTCAAATTTTGCTTCAGATACTTCCTAGCTGTAGGACCCCGAGCAAATCATTTACCCTTGTTTACCTCAGTTTCCTTATCTGTAAAATGAGCCAGAAAAGGAAATAGCAAACCACTCCTGTGTCTATGCCAAGAAAACCCAAATAGGGTCATGAAGAGTCAGACATGAACTGAAATAAAAACAAAATTAATCATAAAGGATTGGAGAAAATTCTTGGTACATATTGCAGGCTTCATTAGTATACTAAACTGAGTAACCTATGAAACCAGTATTAAGCCAGTATTAGTACTTTGAGGTATGTGTTCTACTTCTGTTACTTTGATTTCTCATAATCTTTGAAAGGAGTATTACTACAAGTATTTTTATCTTTTAAAGATAAAATTAAGTTTCAAAGAGATTGTGATTTTCTTGTGATCTTACTCATCCCCTTCCAAGAGGCAGAAGTGAGATTCAGACCCAGGGATCTCCTGACTGATTCCAAATAGAGCATCTTCTCAGAACTTTTAAGAATAATAATTTTCAAATTAGATTTTAATGTAACAAGCTAACTTTGCATGTGGTTCTTAATTCTTGTATTTTAAAAATTAATATTTGCTCAGACCAAAATCTGATTATCTAGACCAAGACAAGTAATTTCTTCTTGGTCTTTAAATATTTTGTTATGTATGCAACAGGGACCCATTCATTGTATCTCATTCACTGAAGTAATTTGTTCTTAATGATTTTCTTGATCTTTTCTCGTTGTTTGCATTTGGGTACCCTCATGTCCAAATAGGACTAATGATAAAACTGCATGATTGTTTAATTTCAATCTTAAACTAGGGGATGTGGTCAGTAGAATCCTGGACTTAGCTCTATATTAGAATCCTATTTTAAACACCAGCTGTGTGCCCCTGGACCAGTCACTTAAAGGATGCTATAAGGATCACATGAGCTGTGGGTAGTGGCTGGGTTGTAAAACTTGAGTGCTATAAAATATTAGTGTCATTATTATTCTTGTTGTCACAGAGTCTCTTATTTTGATTGATGGAGAATTCTTAGTCACTCACTGGGGGGTAAATCATTTAAGAGACTTCACAGATTTTTCCAAATTTGTTTTCTTGAGTTTTGTTTTTATCCTTGGGATACACTAAAAACTGAGTGGGCACATTTGTATTTGTCTGCATTTCTGAATTTGTCCTATATAACTGGTAAATATATTCTTTCTTTTTAAAAAATTCCAGGTATTGCACCTTTGGTGTACTTGTCAGATGAATATTATAATGTACTAGCAATAAAGTTCTGGATAGACCTTAATGAAGATGTTATTAAACTGAATACACTGATAGCTGCAAGCAACCTTCAGTGGAGAACAGAATCCAGATCAGGAATTCCTACCTTATTTGCTGGAGAATTTTCTTCATTTTCTGCCAGTCCAAAGGAAAGTCATTTTCAAGAGGCATTCAGCAAATTGAAAAGTTCTGTTGAGGTAAAATTGCTTCTTATTATAACCATAGATCTTAAAGTAGCAAAAATAGCAAGACTATTTTTTTTTAAATAAAAATTCTATGTTCAGGATCAATGAGCAATGCTAAGGAAGAAGAAAGTGACCTTTACATTGCTTAACTTAATTAAGGGAAACCACAGGAAGGAAGACAGGAGATGTAAATCAGTGAATGAACTACATAGGTTAAACACCAGAAATTCGGTATAACTCATAAACTGAAGAGCCACCTAGGTTGAATTCAATCCAGCTGTCACTGCAGTGGCACCTGTGATTTAGTGGATAGAACACTGGCCCTGGAGTCAAGAAAAGATGAGTTCAAATCCATCCTCAGAGACTTCCTAGCTGTGTTCCCTTGGGCAAGTCACTTAACCCTGTTTGCCTCAGTTTCTTCATCTGTAAAGTAAACTAGAAAAGGAAATGGAAAACCATTCTAGTATCTTTGCCAAGAAAACCACAAATGGGATGGTCCTGAAGAGTTGGACACAACTCACATTGAAAAGAAGCAACACATCACTGTGGTGCCTACTGTGTTAAGTTAGCTATGAATTGTCCAAGACTATATGTAATCTGAGTATTTGAATTTAAAATTCACTTCCATTCTTTTATACTCTTTGCCCAGGTATTTTAATATTTGTGGTTCTAAATAGAAGAATAGGGAAATTATCCTCATTGTACCCTGTACTAGTAGAGTAGGAGTATATTCTACCTAAATCTATGTCTTTTTTTTTTTTTTTTTTTTTTTGTATTATCTAAATGAAGGATGGCAAGTCTCTACCATTTAGTTAAAGAAGTAAAGAGTAGATTTTTGTCTGTCTCTTTCTCTCCCACACTTCTTTTGTTTGTGTAGATACTTTGATTACCTTGGACTTCAGATCTGCCACTATTGGTAGTCCTATCTATGTTGAAGTATGTTTTAGTGTTTTTAGGGCTGCCATCAGACCCTGCTTCTTCAGTTCATCCTTTGATTCTAGTTCCTAAATATACTTTGAAAAGAGTGATTGTGAAGAGATCAGCCTTAGACAGATCACCTCTTAAGTCTCTTTCCAGCTCTAAATTTATAAATTTTTTTGTTGTGAGTTTTCATTTCACAAAGCTTTTATCATTTTGTCATTTTAGAATATTGACCTGTTTTGCAATGATGCAGAAAGTAAACTTACTCATCTGCACAACATACATAATTCCAAACAACCAAATACAGTCAAGGAATATAATTTAGATTCACCATCTCCTCAAGCAAAACTTGGCCTGGAGCATGTGGTAAGTTGGCACTACTAAGAGCATGTGCTAAATGACTATGTGATGTTTAGTAATAAATGCAAATTTTTATTTCAGTATCATTTAAGTATGAATTATAGTATCAGGCAAAGGAAATCTGGAATATGGGTGTTTTACTGTTTAACAACAACCACAAAACCACTTTTGGAGTCTGCCTTTGCAGGCTGAGTTTCTAATTCCAGGATTTAGTTTAGTAGTTGACCATTTATTAAGAGCCTGTTATATGCCAGGGACTTTGCTGGCCTTAGGAATAGATAAGATATTCAGCAAAACAATTCCTTCCTTCCAAGAACTTACATTTCATTAAGGAAATGACATGCTACTATCTTAGGATAATTGAAATTGCTTTTAACACAGTTCCTATATTAGTCACTCAAGAAAATGGCAGATGGTATAGTGGACAGAATGCAGGTCTTGAAAGTAGGAAGATCCTGCTTCACATAAGACATATTGGGCAAGTTGCTTAATCTCTCCCACTGTTTCCTCCTCTATAAAAATAGGTCTAACCATAATACCAATATTACAAGGTTCATATGAGGATTGAAGGAGATCAAATTTTATAAAGCACTTTACAGACTTTAAAGTGCTATAGAATTCTAGGGTCTTCTTACTACTGTAATTATACCTGGAAGTCATCAAAGCATTGGACAGAATCTTAATGGTATCCTCAGGGACAAGATGAAGTGGTGTAAACAAATCAGTACATTGAAATGGATTTAGAAGTTCATTGATTGGTTGACTTAAAAGTCATACTCCCAAGGAATGTCATTGAATGAACTGATATAGATCTAAGAGGAGAGGTCCAGTGAGAGTGCCACAGGGTTCTATTGGGCATGTTGATTGTATGTCAGATTTGTAGATGAAGTGAAGCAAGGAGAAATAGCTAGTATTTGACAGATTTCATTGCCTGGGATGTAAAAATATTTGACTAGAATTATGTCAAGACTACAAAATGATGAAATTTGGTGTATATGGTTCTTGTATACAGGTTCAAAATAATTAACGGTGCAAGATAGGTTGTGACAATTGTGGTCAATCAGGTTAGGTGAAAGCATCTAAATATCTTATTTGATGCAGAGTTTATCAAGAGTCAACTTTGTGTTAGAAGAGCCTAAATTACATTAATAGAAATATGGTGAGTGAGGGTTATTCTCTGTCCTGGTTGAAGTATTTTGTTTGGTTAGAGTCTGGTTTCATTTTTTCCCTCAAAGATTATTATCCATCTGGGAAGAATGTGGCAGTAGGATGGTGAAAGGATTCAAAACTCTGCTATGTCAAACTTAGTTAAAGGAACTAGAGATGAACCCAAAGAGTAAAATATTGAGTGGGGAGGGAGTAAATGCAGGCGAGAGAAGGAGAATAATAATTATTTTGAAATACTTGAAAGGTTGCCATGTGGAAATCAATTTTGAGATTAATTCTGCTTGGCTCCAATAGAAAGAACTTGAATTAAAAGACAGATGTTAGTAACAGTACATTTGTTGAGTACATGGGAACTTCATCCACAATGACAACAAGCTAAATATCTAAGGTCCCACCTAATAAGGTAGTAAGTTTCTTATCACCAAAAATCCTCAAACAGATCCAGAGTGGTGAGCACTTACTTGCTAAGGGATAGAAAGTCAGTTAATGTTTTGTATGGGGATACCTATTTTAAGTTCCTTTCAGTTCTGTTATTTTAAGGAATGGCTTTTTCATCTTCCCTTACCATATAAACTAGTTTTATTTGGAATTTTACATTGCAATAGTGATTTCTAGAATTATAATTCAAGACAGTGTTATGGTTGTTTGAATATACCTGTCTTCACTATTTTTTACAAGTCCATTATCTTTATTTAAACCTGTAAATTTTTACCTTTTTTCTCCCCTGGGTCTCTTTGTCCTTTTTTTTTTTTTTTTTTTTTTTTTTTAAATGTTATTATAAAACGCCTTTATTTTAAAATATTTCCTTCTGAAAGAATTAATTGATATTACAGGCATTAAATAATATGACTTATGCTATTAAAGCATTTATTTGACTTAGGGTTATTCTTTCTCTGTTGAATTTTTGCCTCCTATTAGATAACCACTTCTCATAGCGAACCAAGTCATCTCTGTCCTGAAGGGAATTCTGGTCTTACCACTAGCTCAGACAAAATAACCCCAACATCAGATTGTAGAGGAAACAGAAAAATGGATGACCCCAAAATCTGCAAAAAGAGAAGATCGTTGGATTTCTTCAGTAGACTGCCTTTACCTCCACCAATTAGCCCAATTTGTACTTTTGTTTCTCCAGCTGCACAGAAAGCATTTCAGCCACCACGGAGCTGTGGCAACAACTACAGCAGCAAACCCAATAAGAAAAATACATTGAATTCTCCTCCAATGACAACATTAAAAACATTAAGTGGAACAAATATGGTGGAAAATGATTTGATTGCAGATGAAGAATTGGCATTGATAAATACACAAGCCCTTTTGTCTAATTCATCTGAATAAAATTAAGTAAATTACTAAAAATTCATAGATCCACCAGCAGACAACTGTCCTAAAATTAATAGACATGGGAAATATTTCTTAAACCATTATTGAAGAAATTAAGATTGCTAAGTAAAATGAAATGTTTTATCAGGAAAGCTCAAAGTGACAAAAAACAAAAGAGACAAGAAGCAATATCACATCCTTTATTTCCGATTCTATTTTGTAAAGACTTGTATAATTTGTACTTGTATATATGTATTTAAAAAAATTGTAAATATAATAACGTGAAATGGGAGGAAATTGTCTTATTTTCAAGATTCTATAAGTATTCATGAGGATGTATGTATGTAATGTATTTAATGGGGAAACATGCTTTAAATTAAAATAGTTGTATTTTTTCCACTGTTTATATGTTTTCCCTGCTTTTTATTTTATGTTGTTATTACTATTATTGCTAGTTATATTGTTATTTGTTAAAAACCTATTTAATGAGCCTCTTTTTACAGGAAGAGATAATTTTTAACCTCTGTTGATATAAGTTCTTAATAATTATTCTGAGAAACAACCTCTTAGCAATGATTTCTTTGATTCATGTATTCATACTTTCATGGGATGGGGTGGGGGAAGTTATAGTTGTTTTTAAACTATACAATTTCAGTTGTTGAATTTGAAGCAAGCTAGTGTTACAACAGGGTTTTCTTTACAAATAAATATTTAGTCATCAGCATTCTGACTGCAGAGATAACAGCATATTCAGCTTAATTCTTCTGTCAATTGAACTTAATTATAATATCAAAAATTAATATTCTGTTGCTTAAATTTAAAATTTCAATTTTTAAAGAAATTTATTACTAAGCCAGGAGTTTTTTAAAGGTATCATTACCCAAAAGTGCTTTTACTATATGTTAAGCAATGTGATAATCACCAAGAATACAAAGAAAGGCAAAAGCATGGCTTCTGCCCTCAAGGAACTCACATTCTAATGGGGGAGATAACATGTAAAAAATTATGTATAATTAATATGCACACATATACTGAGTAAAGGGAAGATAATCTCACATATAAGGTAACAAGCAGTTGGAGTTCAGAAAAGACTTCTTGCACAAAGTCAGATGTCACTTAGTCTTTAAGAAAGTCGGGAGGTGAAGGTGAAGAAAGGAAAGTATTCCGGACATGATAGAAAGCCCCTAAAAGTCACAAAATTGGGAGAGTATTACTGAGGAAAGCATAGATTTGAAGGAAACTAGGAAAGATGAGAGGCTGAGATGAGAAAGAGAGCTCCAAGTGAAATGCCTAAGTCAGGAGTGTCATAATCTTGGAACAGCAAGGAGGCCTGAGCACTTAGAAGGGATGAAGTGGAAGGAAAATGCAAAGATAGAAAATCCCAGTTTGTGAAGATCCATAAAAACCAAAGAGATCTTATATTTGCTTCTAGAAATAACGTGTGCTGGACTTGGGGATGTGGATGGGGAGTGGAAGATGACAGGCTGGCTTAATACTTAGCATCTGAGAGGAGGAAGGGTGGACTGGAATAAAGAGAGTCAAGACAGCACACCCACAAGGTTGTTGTAATTGTGCAGATGTGCGGTGCTAAGGGCCTGGACAAGGATGGCAGCTGTGTGAGTAGAGAGGGGTGAACGTGTACAAGAGACAAAATGGTAAAAATGGCAAGATTTGACCAAAGATGAGGTATGTGGGCTGTGCTGATGACAACAGGGTCGTGTCCCTGCATGACTGACTGGAAGAGGGTGCTGGTACGCTTAATAGTCATGGGAAAGTTCTGGAGAAGGGAGGGTTTGGAAAAGATGATAATGAATTCAGTTTTTGAAATGTTGAATTTGCATTGGGTTCCAGAGTTCTAATAGACATTTGGTGATGGGCTACAGTAGGCTAGAAAATTAGTGAAGACGCTTTTTGGAATAGTTGGGAGGAGACGGGATTGTGGGTATAAGTGACATGGGGGAGGGGAGGTAATAGGCTTTGGCTAGAAGAAAACCAATTTGAGAATTATCTAGATAGAAAAGCTAATTGAATCCAGGAGTTGATGAGATTGCTAAACTAGATGGTAAGTAGGGCTAAGTTTCTTAATCTTGGATTCTTGGATTTGTATTTAAGAATATTTTGATTAACATTATGATCTTGTTTCAATCATTTAAAATCATTATTCTGAGAAAAAATCCATAGACTTCCAGATTGTCAAAAGAGATCATGACAAAAGTTTAAGGGCCCTGGTGATAGTGGAGAGAATATCCAGAACAGAATCTCGGGGGACACCCATAATTTTGTGGGCAATGCCTGGATGGAATTGATGTAAATTGTGGCCACTTTAACCTTTTGGGGAGGGGGCCTGAAACTGTGGCCCCTTTAATCTGTGAGAGAAGGGTGATTGGGGGTCTCAAGCTCTTCCCTGGGAAAAGCACAACTTTCCCAGACTACACCCTTTCCAAGTTAAGTGGTCTCATTCAATTGGAGATCGTGACCAAGGGCATAATCACCACCCTCTCTTGAATTGAAGATTAGTTCCTGGGCAAAACTTGGGAAAACCCTGAAAAAGCCTCAGAAAGCTAAATAAAAGGCAACTCTGAACTCTGAATCTTCGCAGATGTCCTAAACAGACCTTGCCCACTGCTGAAGATATTTTCTTCTCAACGTGACCCACCTTTATTATATTCCTTGTCCACTAAGTCTGTCTAACTAGCAAGTATAAAGTAAGGCTTTTTAGTGTAATTAAATCCCATTCTCTGCCACAAACCTTGTGCCTGTATTCATTAGGGTTTGTGAATTCTTTTGCAAAGCCTGCCACCAGCCAAGGGGATCCCATTGCTGTTAAGGGATCTCTTTTCTCTTTATTTTGCACCTCATCATTTGGTGGGCCTATTACAGGGATCCTGAGAATCTGGACGAGGTAAAGTCTTTTATTGTTGTCTGTTCTATAGCTAGGACACCCAAAAATTTCCAGGAAAGATTTGGGTCATCATTGGTGCTCCAAGAATTCTCTCAGGGAAAATGGGAATTCCTGTGGTCTGACAAAAGCCCCCCTTAATCAGGGAGTCTTTTGACATCTTTCCATCTCTGGGGACGCCTAGAGACAAACGAGGCACTATAGAAATCTGGGGCTTGTGGCAAAATGGGACAATCTTTCCCCAAGGATTCTCCCTTAGAAAGTTTCTCAAAAAACAGACAAATTCAGCTTAAAACATCTCAAAACTAAAAAGCTTAAATTAAAACAGCATTGCAAGATGCTACTTAAATTTGCTGGAAAGAAATCAAACTCCCTCCTTCCTGCTCCTCTAGGGACACAGGATCCCTTCTCGGCACCCCTATGCTGTCCTTATCAGGGGTCTTTTGAATCCCTTCCAGAACAGGACCTTATGTCTGACAATATTTCTTTAATTCTATCCCCCTCACCTGAACCAGATCCTGAGTCTTCTCAGCCCCCAAGCTTCAATCCCTCTGATACATGGAGTAGGACCCCTTTTTCTTCTCAGGATACCTCTGACCCCCTGGGAGAAGCAGCAGACACTCAGGGAGAGACACTCAAAGCAGAGGTGCCTCTTTCAATGTCAGATCTCTCCCAGACTAGGGAAAAACCTGGCCATTACTCTGAGGACCCCACCTAGATTTTTGAGGGGTCCAAGGCCAATGCCCTCCTTGATCTGTCCTGGGGAGATGTTAATATTAAACAATCTGCCCCAAAAATACAGAGGAAGCTGCAGAAGCCAGCTTTGGGCCCTCAAATTTCTCCCTTAGAAACAGCTGTTGGAGTCTTTAATGATAGGGATCAGGCTACAGCTGAGGAGAGAGGCCACAGAATTAAAGTGAGATTTGGAGAAAAGTCCCTACTCTTGGCTGCTGACATTTCCAGGAACCACAGAGGTTTGTGCTTTAGGTATCATGGAAGAAACTCCCCAGTCCTTGCCCTGAGGGGCACTGGAGGAGAGACTGGGATAGGGCACAAGTGCCCCTGCAATGCCCTGCCCTCTGGCAGGAGTTTGGGGCTTGGTCAAGCTCTCCCTTACTCCATCAAGACATGGGAACCCTGGCTATCCCCAGATGTGGCTGGTAAGATCATTGAATTTTTTTTTGCTATGGGAGGGGCTTCTCCTTCACTCTCACTGGCACTCTGGTCTCACTTACTCCTGCCCATAGAGAGTGGGGATTGTAGGGGAATTTAAGAACTGTCTTGAGACCTCTCCTGTGCCTCCCTAACTTGGTGACTTGTCATTTAAATGCTCCTTTCTTATTATTCCCTCCCATCCTGCTCCCTTATTGAGGCGTGATTTAATGGTGAAATTGAGGACCCAATTTTCTCTTCTCAGACCTTCAGGTGTTTTTTGGTGTTCCTCCCAAAGCTTTCCCAGATTTCCTCTGAAATCTGGGAGAAAATAGATTTCTCTGCTCCAGCCTTAGCCAGGATTGAGATATTTCTTAAGCACAAACTTTTGGAGCTGCTTAATAGCAGTCTCATCCAGTATGTGGGTGATATTGTAATCTGCAGTCCCACCAGAGAGGAGTCTCTAAATACAATCATGTAACCCGAGGGGCTACAGGGTCTCCTTACCCAAAGCCCCCATTGCCTGCCAGTTTGTCAAATATTTGGGCCACAACCTCACTCCCACTTCTCGAGGAAACACCATTGTAGGCCTTCCAGACCCTGCCTCACAGAAGCAGCTGCGCACTTTCCTGGGCATGGCTGGTTTCTGCAGCATCTGGATTCCCAATTTTGGGATTATTGCCAAACCTCTCTACGATTCTATCCAAGGTCCTGATAATCTTCCCCTTGGATGGGACCTGATCAGGCCAAGGCTTTTAAAACCCTGAAGGCCAAACTGACCTCTGCCCCTGCCCTGGCCCTATCTGACTTAGAAAAGCCTTTCACTCCGTATGTGGATAAAAGGCGTGGACAGGCTTGAGGGTCTTACTCAGACTCTGGGACCTGACCCCAGACTGATCACCTACTTCTCAAAGAAACTGGACTCGTTCCCTAGGATGGCCCTCCTGCCACAGAGTGGTGGCTACCACGGCCCTTTTAATCGAAGGGGCCTCAAAACTAACCTTGGGACATCCATTAGAGGTTCTAACCCCCTATTGGGTTCAGAGCATTTTAGAAGCCAAAGGGCATCAGTGGCTTGCCAGGTATCAGGCCTTCCTACCCGACCTGACTCTCCAGGTGTGCCATACCCTGAATCCTGCCATTCTGCTCCTTGGCAGCACCCAGTCGGGAGACATCAGTAATTGTGAGGAAGCTCTGGATTCTGTCCACTCCAGCCGACCTGACTTAAGTGACATTCCTCTTGACAACCCGGATGGTGAATGGTTTACAGAGCTTTCTTGGAAATGGGGTTGCAGATCCAGCTGCTGGGGCTGCTGCCCGTCACCCCTGGTCTTGACCCCCCAGCCCTGATTCTCACACCCCTCCTTATAGCCCACCAGAAGAAACACCCATAGGCCAACTTTTAGCTGTTAAACTTCCCCCTCTCCTGCAGAGAAAAGGCACATACCCAGGGGAGATTGGTTTCAAGTTTTTGTTGACACTTTTACCACCAAGTAAAAGCTTTTCCCTGCAGGACTGAGAAGGCTCAGGAGGATCAAGGTGCTCACTAAAAGAGATCATATCTCACCTAAGCTTCTAATTATTTTTTTACTCATATTTGGCCCCTGCCAGCGGTCCTTCTTAGCTTCTCCGCTAGGGATCTCTGTGGGCAGTGGGAGGTTCAGCATTGTTGGGTGGGCCATCAGCACCTCCAAGGTGGCCCACAGATGGGACCTGATGCATTTTTGGCAAAAGCTCCCTTCCCGAATGTCACCATCTCCACCCTGGATGACACCCCACTTTTAATCTGCTCTGAGATTTGCTTCCTCTAGACTCCGAACTAGGAACGTCTCCTTCAGCCTAGAGATCATGGAATAACTGGCTCGGACACACAACATCCCTTAGATGCTGCTGCAACTGTCTTTAGACCTTACACTTCCCTTCTGACTCAGACCCCCAGTGAAAGTAGGGACAGCTCAATGCCCCTTGTCAGCTTGAAGCAGCTACTGCAGATGAGACCTTTCTCCTGTTACCCCAAATTTGGCTCTGGACTACTTGAGGGGGAAAATAATATTAAATTGTGTCCCCTTTAACCTTTGGGGGGCTGAAACTGTGTCCCCTTTCATCTGAGAGAAGGGTGATTGGGGGTCTCAAGCTCTCCCCTGAGAAAAGCACACCCTCCAGACTATACCCTTTCCAAGTTAAGTGGTCTCATCCAGTTGGAGGTTTTGGCCAGGATATAATCACCACCCTCTCTTGAATTGGAGATTAGTTTCTAGGAGCAGTTGCTTTCAGCTTGAGACCTGGGAAACCCCCCCCCCCCCAAAACCTCAGAAGGCTAAATAAAAGGTGATTCAATCCCAAATTTTCACAGACGTCCTAAAGAGGACCTTGCCCACTGCTGAAGATATTTTCTTCTCAGTATAACCCACCTTTGCTATATTCCTTGCCCACCAAGAAGTCTGTCTTCCTAGCAGGCTGGTTTCTTAGTGTTATTAAATCCCATTCTCTGCCACAAACTTCGTGCCTATATTCATTAGGGTTTTCAAATTCTTTTGCAAAGCCTGCCACTGGCCAAGGGGATTCCATTGCTGTTAGGGGATCTCTTTCTCTTTATTTTGCACCTCACCAAAGTTATATAGAAGAAGATTGAGGATCATCAAACAGGTACAAAAAAACCCAGGAGAACTATCTGCCATCTAGGGGAGGAGGTGGAGGGAAGGAGGGGAAAAGTTGAAACTTAAAAAATATAAAAAACATATGTATGGCTAATTTTTCAACATTGACCCTTGCAAAAACTTGTTTCAACTTTCCCCCTCCCCTTTGTATATAAAAAGGTAAAATAATAAAAAAAGAAAAAGAAAAAACCCAGGAGACATCAATGTTGTGAAAATCTCAAAAGGAAAGTGGGAGATCAATAGTGTCAGTCTTCAGAGAACCCAAGAAGGATAAAGATGGAAAAGAAGCCATTAAATTTAGTATCATCTTGGATTATTTACAACCTAACTCTTTGTGTTTATGTCTTTCCAGAAAATCCTGCTTTTCAAGTTTTTCACATTGTCACTCACTGTACTCATTTCATCCTTTGATGTTTTCACAGGACCTCGATGGCAAAGCACTTTTAATTTAAATCATTACCTGCTTACAAAGGAGTCTGGATTCCAAGACAACTAACTTAAAGGGCAGCTCTGATTAGATTTATGAGTTTTTATTAATCTCATAGGTTAATTTCTTCATAGTAAGGAGAAGTAAGTAATGGAAAGAATTTGGCAAATTTATAATTTTATTGTTTTTCTTGTACCAGCTGTTCATAGCATGGCTTGCTTTTAAAATAATACTTAAAAATATTAAGCAAAAAAAAAATTCCAAATATTGGAATAACTTTGGTATTTTAGAAAACAATAACAGGCATTTAATAGTTCTTTTAAGGCTTAGGAGGCATTGTGGGGTGTAGCATAAAGATGCAGCCTTGAGGCTTAGAAAGACCATGCTGCTTTTATGGCCTTGGGCAAGTAATTTTATCTCTCAAAGCCCTCTAGGGCTTACTAGGAAGAAACTCCTTACCAGCCTTGCTAGAGGAATTCTCACTTGGGAGTTCCTTTTACTAGTGAAATAACAGACAGGCCCAATTCCTAAATTCCACCCTTTGAAAACTGATTTATACATGTTTTTATCTTGAGCTTTATAATGAGCCTTCTAGATTGTACAAGTATTTTATCCCCATTTTGCAGTTAGAGAAGTTGAAGATTATAAAGTTTGAGTGACTTTCCCTTGATCACACAGCTAATGTTAGGGTTAGTATTCACACAGATCTTTCTGTTTGAGATATGTGAGCTGAGTTGATGGCAACAACTTTGTGTTCCTGAATGACTGACTGGAAGTTACCCCAGAGTCATGTTGCTACTCTTCACAGTGTGTTATCCGCAGTTATGATTAATTACCTTGTACTTTAACTTTTAAAAGTATCATTATTATGATCTTTTTTGTTGGTGCTGGTGATCTTGAACATCTTTGTTTTATGGATTTTATTTTTCATTTGTTAAAATTGTTCATAGCCTAATTTACTTTGGACCCAATTTGTTCCTAGATTTCAAAGAATAATAACCCACATTTTTGTTGTATCTTAAGATTACGAATACTTTCCTGAAACCCCTGAGACTAGGTGTGTTGTTTTTATTTTACAGCTAGGACAACTGAGAACTAGAAAGTTGAATTAACTTGTGTAGGGACTCATAGCTAGAGAAAGGCCAGGTTTTGAAGCCTAATTTCAGTCTCAGTTTAGTCTATTTCCACTATAACTTATGTTCTTGCTAAGGGGACTGAGTCTAAAGGAAAAAAAAAAAAAAAAAAAAAAAACCCAGGGGATGAAAGAGCAGTTCTGAGATCATCCCAATTATCTGTGAAGTTTGCCAGAGGCTTCAGGAAAAGCTGCTCTTTCTGAGAAAATCTAGGAGAGAGAGAAATCTCAAAGCAACAACAGATTTTTAGAAAGGAGGAGTTGGCATATTTGAGAGTGAAGTGGCAGATTTGCAAAGGAATTAGTGTTTATGCGAATGGAGCAAAATCCAAGATACATCCTGCTGCTCCCTAATCACTAAAAGCATTTAAGTCATTAGTAGCCATAAAACATAAAATTTGTTGCAAAAGTCAATAGTCATTTAGTGGAATGCAAAATTGTTACTGTGCCATCTAATAATTAGGTAGTCATATGTAAATGGTAGTCAAAAAATATTGTTGAGCACCCTTCTCTGTCTACAAATAACTAAAATACTGTCAACAGAATGTACAAAGTAGCAAATAAATAAGCACTGGATCTGGAGTCAATCAGCAGGTCCTTACTCTAACACCTGACATCTGCTAATCGGATGACCTCAGGCAGGATCCAGTTTGGGATAAATGTGCCACCTAATTCACAAAGTTGTGAAGAAAATTATTAAAGCAGTACATAAGGGGAAGCTATTATCGTAAAAGTGAGTTAACCTTACAAAAATAGCCATTTGAAGGAATACCAGAAGGGATTGGGATTGGAGCAACAGAAAGGATAAAAAGAGGAAATTGCATGGCAACCCTTTGTTTGTTATGGGACAGACTCAGTTAAGTGCTGCAGGACAGCCCTTGGCTAGCAGACCCACCCAAACTCAGGTTTTGGCAGAAAGGTTAAAGTGGACAAGGGGTCCAAGAGGACAGGAGGCTTACTCCACTTTCCAGTAGGAAAAGGTGACCCTAGAAATGAGAAATATTGTCCTCTTTCACAGGTGGTCTACCTCTGCCTTGTTTTTCTTGTGCAGGGATGATTTAAGGGCTTTCCTGCCCCCAAAACATTTCACAGTTCATGGATCTAGAAGTAGAAGCGATCTTTGTTTAAATACAAAGTCTAAATCCCTCCTCCCCGTCTTGCACTTCCCATCACCACCACCCCCCACTCCCACCCATTTCATAAATGAGGAACTTAAGAACTGAAGCATCTTAATCCAGTGGCAAAACTGGGATTCAAATTCCTAATGCCAATTAAGCATTTGTGTGGAGTAATTAATAAACATGCTTGGGATGTTTCAGTGCCCAGTATCATTCACACCTTGACAGATAAATACATTAAGGAAATTGGAGGGAGGGTTAATGCAGGGAATAAAGAAGTTAAAAATTTTAGAGCATGAACCATCTAAACAGGAAGGATAGTCAGCTAGCATTTATTAGCCAATAAGCATTTATTAAGCACTACTCTATGTCAGGCTCTGTGTTAAGCACTGGGAATACAAAAAAGACACAAGATAGTCCCTACCCTCAAGGAGCTCACATTCAAATGGGGGGAGACAACAAAGCAAATAAGTACAAGTAAACTGAATACAGGCAAAATAAGAAATAATTTTAAAAGGAAGGTATTAGAATTGAAACAAGTTGGGAAAGGCTTCCTATAGAAGGGATTTTAATTAAGACTAAAGGAAGCCATAGAAGTCAATATTTAAAGCTGAGGAGAGAGAGTGTTCCAGATATGGGGAATAGCCAGAGAAAACGTCCAGATCCAGGAGATGGAGTATCACTGAATCTAGATGGTAAGGAGTAAAATGTTAAGAAAGCCGAGTATCCTTATTTCACTTCTTCTGATCACCACATTATTAAATAGTCGTCTAGGCAAATGCCTGATTGGCATTCAAACAAGACCAGTCTACCCAAGTTGCAAGCTCTGCAGTAGAGTTGAAATGCTTAGCAGTTCAGCTCAACAAAGGACCTTAGTGTCCAGAACTTCATCCCCTGTGACTTTCAGAATCTTCCTAAGACAATTCAAATGGAAGCTGCTCAATTTTCTGGTATGGTAGAAAATGGCCCAGGATAGAATACTGAAGGACACCTACAATTAGACAAAGTGATCTGAAGGAGGATCCAGCAAAAGAGATTGAGGAATGGTCTGTTGGAGGAGAGCCAGGAGATGTTGTTAAGCAGCCACTTCATGCCAGAGATACAAAGATGACAAATTATTTTCTCTGCATTCAAAGAGCTCACATTTTAATGGGAGAGAGAATATACCAAAAACACATACCAAAAAAATATGCATGATAAACTAGGGTTGTTTTGAAGTGGGTTGGGGTCCCTTTAAGAAACTGTAATCTGTGATTCCTTTCAGATTCCCAGCCCTTCCTGGCTGAGGTATATCCTCCCCAGACAAGTTGTCTTTCCAGGGTACCAGAGCCTTTGATTCAATGACAAATTCTGGCCAAAAAGCATCCCTTTGAAGTGTCGTTAATTCCAATAGGAGATCCTTGCTGTCCCACCCCCCCACCGGTTCTGATCTGCTCTGCTCAGACTGTCCCAGTCCCGACTGAGACATTCAATATAACAGCTTCCATCAACTAAAGTCCTTTGCAGATGGACCTTGGTAGCTCCCTTTACTGCCAGAATCTTCTGTCCACCGAGAACTGCATTCTCAGTGCAAAATTTCATTTTCCATAGATCTGCCACTATAGAAGTCGGTCTCTTGGTAAACTGATTTCTATCTAACAATAAACTTTCATTTTGCAACTAATAATTCTGGAATGAGTGAATTCTTTCACTCCTAAAACCTGTGGCCGATTTAAAGGGAATTCTTGATGTCTCTTTTATAACCACTAACCTCTAGACTACCAGGGATCTAGACCACTCAAACAGCATCAGTTTCAGAGGAAAGACACTAAAATCAAGGACTTGAAAAGACTTCTTGCAGAAGGCAGGATTTCACCTGAAGGAAGCCATGGAAGCCAGAAAGTGCAGATGAGGAGAGAGAGCATTCCAGTTACGGGCAACAGTCAGTGAATATATTTAGTGTCAGAAAAGGGAGTGTCTCCTGTGTTAGGAGGCCAATGTCACTAAATCCTAAAGTGTATGAAAGGGATAAGGTTTAAGAAAATTGGAAGGGGAAGCCGGTACTATAGTGATTTTAGATAGCACAGGACTGCTTGAGGTACGGATGGAGAAGAGTAAGAAAAAGCACTCAAATATTTTTAAAATTTGACTAGGGCTAGTCATCACTCTCTTTCCACAGAATTATTATTAAGGAGGCTACTGAATGTTGGGGAGAGCTCCAAAAACCACTTCATAGGGGCTACTCTATAATGACACCTCAAGAGTTTTTGAAAGGATTCTGTCCAAGACTTGTTGCACAAGAAAAAAAGGTATTTTTCCCTTTTTGTGTTCCTCTCCTGTTGTCTCCAAAATGCCCCATCTCTTCCACCCTCAAAAAATTCTCAAATAATGATTGTTTCCTCCATTTTGTTTTTTTCCCAGTACCTAGAACAATGCCTAACACATAGAGGTGCTTATTAAGTCATCTCCACTAACATTACATGCTTTATTTCTCCTCTCATATTCAGCCAAAGGCCTTGAAAAAATTGTCTTCACTTATAGTTTGCCTTTGGATTTCAAATGAAACTGCTCTTAATTACCAAATTTAATGATTTCAAACGTTTTACTTAATTTAATTTACAAATGAATAAATATTTATTAATGCTTAACAAAGCACCGTGTTAGTGCTAGAGATAGAGAAAGGAAGATCTGCTCTCAGATTCATGTTCTAATGGGAAAGATAACCTATATGAGGTTTCAATTGTAAGTCAAATGGAAAGGTCTAGTGGTCTCTAAAATACAGTAGCCACGCAGATGGAAATGCATCTTCTGAGGTCATTTCTATTGATAAAGCCATGGTGAAACATTTGAGACTATCAAGGACATTAAGGATAAGAATGTTCTTTTCTGAGCCCTTAGCAGCTTTGCAGGCCTATAACCCTGCCAGAAAGGTGCTAGTCATATCCCCGTGAGTGCACACCCCTCTATGATGCTTTCAAGGACTAGGATCTGGAGAATGCCTACAGAGTGACCTGCTCATCATGGCAGTTGGTGGCATTTCATGGTGGTGGGGGACAGTGATGGGCAGACTTCTCCTCTGTAAGAATTGATCCCCTGTATGGTGACTGTAAAGGTTAGATTAAAATGTTAAGGACCATGCCTGGGTGAAGAGGCAGATCAATTCTCCGAGAGCCTCCACAGCTGTGGACATAGCATCTGAGGGAGTTGCAGGGCAGCCTTTGTTGACACAGGTGTTCCTTGTGGACTGGGAATAAAATAAACTGGAGGCAGAGGGAAGAGGAGAAAGGTCAGACAAGGCAATGGCCTCTCAGTCACAGAGGTAAGAGAACAGCAGCTGCCTCTCAGTCTCCTTGTATCATCATCATCCTCTCACATGAAGGAATCCATTCTGCTGGTCTGAGTTAGACCTCCAGCAGCCACTGGCAGGTGGTTCCTGTATCACAATAGTAAAACAGGCCATGATCTCTCAGTAGCCCTTGGCACTATTTACTGTATTCCTCCTACATTGCCCTCTTGGTTTTCCTAACTTTCCAATTGCTCCTAGGTCTTCTATTGATTCATTATCTATATTACGTTGACTAGCAGCGAGTACATCCAGAGGCTCTGTCCTGCCCTTTTTATTTTGTACAGCCTCACTGGATGACTTAATCAGTTCCCATTCATTCTTCTGGTATCTCTGTGCAAACAGCTCCCAGAACCTTAAATTCAGCCTTATTCCAACTATTTCCAACTGCCTATTGTTCTTTTCAAAATTATCTTTCTCTTGAAAACCCAAGCCTGTTCCCAAATTTCCCTGTTCCTATCAAGAACACCATCATCTTTCCATTCAAATCTAAGTCCACAGTCTCCTTTTGCTTACCCCATATCCAATCAATAGTCAAACCTGCAGTGTTTTTGGAATGGGTCTCCTACATGTCACTCACACAACCACCCAGTTTAGACCCTTTTATTCTTGCATTAATTATTACGCTAGCTTCTATGGTCTGCCTCATTCTGCAATTTTGTCTTCCACACAGTAGAGCAATTTCCTTAATGCATAGCTCTGTGTTCCCTCCTTTCTCATCAACTCCAGTGGCTCCCTATTACCTTTACAACTTTTTCTGTTTGGTATTTAAATCTCTACATGTGAAGGAAAATAAGGTTTAAGACTGGAAAGAGAAGTGGGTCCTACATGTTTCTTCCCCTCTTAGATATTGCATACTACAATTCAGCCATATTAGTGACACCACATCTATCTCCTTTTGTTCTGTCTCTTTCTCAGGGCTAGATTGATTCCCCCATCCCAATCCGTTTTTCTTCATTCTTAGTTTAAGTGCTATATTCTCCTTGAAGCCCTTTCTGGTTCTCTTTGCTATTAAAGGATCCCTTCCCAAACTATCTTGTCTATGTTCTTATTGTATTCCCTATTTATATATAGGCTTGAGAACGTGAATTTTTAAACAAAATTTTGTTTCTTATCACTAGTGCTCACTAACTACTGTGCCTTGTACATAATAAGCACATGACTGATGTTTTTTGACTGAATTCACTCTTACAGTTTAGTAAAATTTATGGTGACACTTTAAATTTAAGCCTGTTATCCTTTGGCCCAAATTTGAACAGCAACATCTGTCAAAATTTATGGGATCTTCCTGTTAAAAAAAGGAAATACCAACTTAGAAAAGTTTATCTTTTTGCTGGAAATGGGCATTAAGATTACAACAAAATGAATGTTAAATGTTGCCAGATTATGGGATGCTAATTAATATTTCAGGCTTTCAAATGTCTTTAAGGTAAATCATTGGAGAAAATTTTATAGAGCAGATGTCACTTTCACTTGCTTACCAGCCTGCCTCAAGTAGCAGGAGGACTTAAAAAGATAAAATAAGGAATTTTTTTTTTACTTAGACTAACATATTACAGTGGCATTGTGGGCATAACTGGGGCTTGGCAATAGACTGTATGTCTTTCATCTCAAGATCAGCCTAGCTAAATTTAAAGATACTCATGAACAGGGCTAGTTCATCAACTAAGTTTGGTTGTATGTGTGTGTGTGTGTGTTTCAGAGGAGGTGTTTGTTTTTTGCCACAGTTAACTCAAAGAGGACCAACTGTTTTAATTTTTGACAGTGAAGGAAGTAGAAAATCATTAGTGTATTAGATGTATATTGATACAATGTAAGAAAATAGAATGTCATATCCAGAAAACATAGTTTACATTCAATATTTGCTTTGTTAAATTCATATAAATACAACATACAGTAAAGAACCACTTAAAGCACCATTGTTCAAAACACTTTAAAAATTAGAGGTTACAAAACACTAGAAAATATAGCCTATAGAGAACAATCCTACATTAGCCAAGAGCAAATGGAAAGCTATGTGATGATGGTTTATCACTATCTAAAGTGAAAAGGTAACAAGGGAAAAAAATTCTAATTAATTTGCACTAAGGAAACAGTACTTGTTAACAGATGCTTTCTTATGGTTTAACTCGAGAAAGGGACATTCCCAAGATACCCTCTTCTTGGATATTGTGCATGGTCCCATTGCTACCATATTAATGATGCTACTGGTCTTGATATTATGTTTTTTTTTTAGCCACTTAGTTTATCGTTGATGTTTAGTTAACTGAGTTGCCCAAAATTTGATCTGTTTCTGGTAAACTCGAAACAATGTTTCTATACAAACCTAAAGATACTTTAAAAGTAAAGTTAGCTTTTACCTAGTCTAATGTGGTCTAAAGCTCTTGGAAACCAATGTATTGAGGGGGGGGGGGGGATCAAAAAGGAGTTATGGCTGTGATTTCATTATTTAATTGAATTAGTTTCCTTTCCAAATATTTTGGAATGATAGCAATCTTGGATTTAATCTTTCTTAAAGTGACTATTTTCAAGGGAATATATATATTCCCTTGTTTGGATATATAAATTCTGCTACATTTGTTTTAAAAGAAAAATACCCCCCTTTTGGTCACAACTCATACATTCCCTAGCACATATATCTTAACCAAAACAACATATGCAATGGGACAATCTAAAATGAGATGGACACTCCCCATAGCACAACACAAGACATGCATAAGTGTCCTAAAGTCAAATATATCAAGTGAAAAAAATAAATCCATATCTATTACAGAGAAACAAACCAGTTGCACTAATGTTCAAATATCTATCATAGAAACACATTATGAACTGGTACAGTTTGATATAATCACATGGCCACACGTGTCCTCTACACCTGAGCACATATTTATTATCTATTTTCACCTGCAATTTCATTCTCAGAGGAAGGGACTGTACCTGTTTAGTCAGCTGTACACAGGCCCTCAGCACATGTGGTCACTTAATACATTCCTTTTGATGATAATAATGACTTAGGCACAAAGACTTCCCCAGTTCCATTATTTACCTCGGAATTACATTAGAATTCTGACAAACTGAACAGATAATAAAATACAAAAATTTGAAGTAAAAACTGATTTAGGAAAATTTAAAACAGTCAAAAAGATAAAATATAGAACTCTTAATATCCATTATGGTAACCCCCCCTTCTGTTAAAGTAGCTGTCACTTGGGAAGCCCCTGGGAACTCTCCGGTTTGGAAACCCTGAGTAGGTGTTCCAATATCCTGCATTGTTGAAAGGCGCCATGTGCCTGTCTTGGCTTCTGTTCAATCGGCTTGGTTTTTCGGAATGAAGCACACTGTGAAAGGTCACATCATGTTCATACTGTTCTTTCATTCGGTGGATTTTTTCTCTTGGGACTCCGTGTGTGTTTCTTCTGCATTGAAAAGATAGAAATAATTTAATTACAGCAACATGTCAAGGCTATTTTCTTATGCTAAAAAGTGTGATGATTCTTATTCCCAGAGTTAATGGGGAAAACGTAAAACCTGTCCCTTAAGTTACCTTGGAACCCTGCCTTCCTCTTGTCATGTAGTGCAAGGAAGCAGAAGCAAAAAAGGCACCACATATTTGGATTGAAGTGAAAATTTCTCTCAAACTCAAGGATGATCACTGGAGCTCATCAAGCATTTCACATTAATAATGTAGTTCAGAGTTAAGTATTGTTATATTGGAGTCCTCCTATGAGAGCTAGTACCAGGTTAGCATCTAACAATATCTTTTTTACCTAAGGGATGTTTTAAAACACAAATGTACAATCTCACTTCCACAACACTGCTTTAAAATGACCTGCTTGCGTGTTTTCTTCAGTTGACATTTCCTCTTTGAACAAGAATCTTTTTCTCAGAGTTTGTTTTATTTACTGATTTTTAAATGACCTTTTATTTCACCCAACTCCCTCAGATAGCCTTTCCCCCTCAAAGAACGGATGAAAAATACAGTTCAATAAGACTACTTAAAACTTCAACTGACTGATGGCATATTCGATATTCAAGATTTATAATCCCTCCTCTCTTCAAAGATTGGATGAAGGTACATTCTCATATCTCTTCTGAGCTAAGTTTGGTCATATAATTACACAGTACTTAGTTTCAATTGTTTTTGTGCTTTCCACTTCTATATACAATGTTTCCATTTTGGGTTCCCTGATTAGGTAAATTCCACTAAGTGGAAGCAGTTAAGTGCTGCACAGAATGACTTTAAACAGAAATCTAGCTAGGAAAGCAATGGAGGGAGGGGAGGGAAACAGTGGAAAAAAGTGTTTCCAAAATTGCTACTGCTAAGTGTTGCCAAGCTTCTGTGTCCTTCATGTACATCATTTCTTGCAGTGCAACAATACTGCACTATATATATCACCACATTTTACTTAGCCATTCCCCTTCAATGGGCATCTGTTTTTTTCTGGTTCTTTAGCAAATATTTATTTGTATTAAATCTTTTAGTACACAAAGACAAACCTTGAAATCAATAGTTTTATCAAAGGAATCAGAATTTGCTGAGATACCCAGTTCTAGACAAAAGGCTAAAAAATCTAAAACTCATCATTTGAGAGCCACTTTCAAGAATTATCATTTCTGTCATTTAAAGAGTCTTGTTTCATTTTGAAATAATTGAAAACTACAAGACATATACATGGTAAGAAGTACTAAAGGAAAAAAGTACCTTGCTAACTCTTGAACATTGAATTTCCAACAAGTCTCAGGTTCTCGGAATATAACTTCATAGTTATTTTCAAGTGCCTGATTTGAAAAGAAAATGCAAAAACCACTGAGGACATAGGCATGTGTTTGATATTATTTATTGTGCCACTTAGCATTTATTCTGTAACTTTTCTAAAACTCTCTTGCATTGCTGGTAATTCACAATCCTTGGTCATATCTTGATTTAGCTAATGACTTAACAGTATCTAGAATTGATTCTCTTTTTTATAATGTTTTAAATTTCTTATTATGTTCCTGAGAAAGGAGTTCTTTACATTCATTTTTTTAAAAAGTATTAAAAGGTTTCAGAAAAAATGTGATGGAGAAAGTCCATAAAATCCTCCCTGGAATGTTTAAAGAGAAGATGTAAAAGCTTACTCTATGTGGATCTATTTTGGCAAATGTAATCCTGTCCAAAGACATCAAGAATTGTTAAATGATCTTTAAATTCACTTCTATAATTACTCTAGGTAACCTAGCATGATCTTCATTTAGGAAGTGAGAATGTTAGGTGTGTTTTTGATAGTTGAGATTTTTGTTTGTTTGTTTTTCTAAGGTTAGGGTAAAACACAAAAAACTTCTCTGTAGCATCTGAATACAGAATAGTGTTTTACTTTTTCATTATATTGTTATGGAATATTTATCAATGAGTATGAACTCTCTCAGAGGCACTTAGAATCCACAGAAAGGTCATCATCTTCCCAGTTTAGGAACAAAGCTTAGTACAGTAATTTCCATTTAACCTACCTGGGCATTCTTCCCTAGAAGAAACTTTTCCTGCCATTCAGTACGATGGAACATGAGCCACTTTTCCCCCTTTCCAATCAAGACATTTTCTTTATTCCTTTAAACAATGTCCATTCATACGTATTCGTGTTTCACGTCTTGTCCACTTTCCTCCCTGTTTACTAGCCTGGTATACAAATTTTCATTTTCCTCTTCTTCAAATGTAACATTCATTCCCCTAACTGGAGGGTTATTTAAATAAAGTAATCTAGAAAGCACCTAATTCTTGTAAAGTCATAGATAACTGTTGAATGCATCCTAAGGAAAAAAGATTGAAGATATCCAGAAAGCTTAAAAATAAGACCAATTCAAATTCCTTCCACAAAAATCTGTTCTTTCTGGACTCTTAATTCTGAGTTTTGCTTTTCCCCATATACCCTATACTCCTTGCTCATTCTTTTTTCATTTTAGAACTAGCCAGCATAGACTACCCTCCCTCAACCAACCACCAAACACTATAACCTGAACCCATGAGAAACAATGAGAGAAGAAAGCAAGGAATGCTGCAGACCTGGGTTTAATGCTTTGCCAAAAGTAAAATAATATGATATAGATGAGTTTTGTATTTGTGATAGGAATCAAATGAATTAGAATAGAATGAGTCCCTTTTTGGAGATAGTCAATGCATGATTACCCATGTGGAGATCACTGGTAGTAAATGTTATATGCCAGTCTGTCCTCTCCCTGGTGCCCCAAGAGCTTCTGAATGCCTTCCCCCACTATCAGTAGATGTGTGGAGGAAAAGAAAGGAAGAAAATTTGTTTAATATCAATACAAAGAAGATTTGTTTTATTAATTTAAAAAAATTCATTCCAAAGTCAAAAGAAAAATTATTTGGGAATTATCCACGTTATTCTTTCCCATCATAGTTAATATGGATGTTTGAGAAGTGAATTATAGACACTTGAATATGTTTACAAAATACATATCACACACATAAGATCATAGCATTTGTTCCAGTTTAATTTTGACTCAAAAATTCTGTGGAGTTTGAACTTGCAAAGAAGCAGGCGTGCATGCATAGGACCCAAAGCCCTGGCTTACTAGAGAATTAAATTGGCCTGTTAGAGTACTGAAATATGCAAGAGACCAAAAGACAACTCTCCCTTTAAGTTGTCTGACCCAGCAACCTCTGTTTCTGGGAGAACCGCAGTGCCCTCTCCAAACAGACCAGCCCAAAACAGAGAATCTGCCAAGAACTCAGAACAGGAACAGGAAGGATTTGAAAATTGTCGTACTGTCATCTCCTAGGGACAGAGTAACAGCTGGGGAGGTGTCATTTTCAGAAAATTTCAGCCACAGAACAGCCAACGCAAGCGGCAGAATGAAGCCTCAGCCTCTTTGCTCCCAGGAGGGAGAAGGGCCATTGCTGCCAACAGATGGAAGCGGAAGATCAAGAAGAGAGGAAAGAATGAATGTTTCCACTTTCCCACCAACGTCTATAACTGAAAATTCAGAATGATACTTCTTCCTACCATGACTGCATAGGGCTTCATCTCCCAGGCGTGAAGGTTGGTATTATCAATTATAATTGGGGATATGCCATTCCTCATTGCTTTCCTTGCTGCAACACAACATGTTACACAACAGTAAACAACATGCAACAAACAGTGGAAGGGGTGAGTGACATCCACAGGGTTCATTTTTGTTTACTCTTGGACATTGCCATTACACAGCCTGAATGCCCTCTCTTCCAACCCTGGTCTGTATTAGATAGAGATCCCTTCTTCCTAGAGGCCACAGGAACAAGTTGGCTCAGGTGAGCCGCTCTGGGAGACAGTGAGTGAGTGGAGCTGCTGCCCTTCCTTAGAACATCTTCCTTCCGTTGCCCCTGCACTCTGCCTGGCATGCAAAACACATGGGGGCCTCCCAGGAGTCTAGGAGGCTTTCATCACCTCTTTTCTGGTTCCAGTCATGAGCTTCCTCTAGGACATCTGGGTTGAATTCATAAGTACCATCTTCCTTGAAGAAAAAGTCATCGGTACTGAAGATCAAGGCCCTGGGAAAGTCATGCTTCAGCTGTCTGGAAAATAAGGGGAGGACATGGATTGCTTTTCATCCTAGGTACAGTCACAACAGAAGGGTTTCCCTCTGGGGAAGTTTCGGTCTTGATGGCCCCCTCAAATCCCCTTTCAGCTCTGAACATCCTAAGAGTAAATGATTCTGTAACAAGACCGCAGTTCCCAGATTTTTGAATGATTAAAACTCAGTTAAAAATGGGTATCTCAGAATAAGGCAGGAAAGGGTCAGGGTTCCTGGAACATATCCGGCTTGGGGCAGGCCAAGTCAGCCCTAAGTACAGCTGAGTCAGGAAAAGTTCTCTTTGGGACATTTCTTTATTTCTCTTTTTAGTACGCTGATTCTTACCACTCCCTGTGTCTGTCCCACGAGACCTCGGTAGCTTACTCATTCTGGTCTAAGAGCCGTTGTCCACTGGCTCTACTTTGGATTTTCTTCTCAGGAATGCCCCAGACTTGCACCTTTTGTCTTTACACCTTGCCACCCGCTGCCCCCATTTCCAATCAACACTTACTTACCTTCCCTGTCTCCCATCTTCTTAAGAGACCTGCTCTCTCCTGGGGCTACTCTGATCAACTCAAGATGTTAATGTTAATAAGGAGGTAGTGCCTCACCCCCCGAGATTTATATAGAGGTCAAGGTTCACAAAGGGCTTTCTTTCCTCACAATAATACTGTAGGCATTACAAGTAGTATTAATTCACTGCACAGATAAACAGTTTCCAACAAGTTAAAAGGACTTTGTCCAGTGCCTCAAACCAGAATTCAAGCACAAATTTGGCAGTCCTCTTATTATGCTACAATAATGCAGCCAATAGCATAGAATAATTTAAGGCAAAGTATGAGAAATGGGGGGGGGGGGTGTTCAGCCACTGTGGCTGGCTGGTGGATAAGCCAAGGACACTCTCAAGGTGAAGGACCTGATAAAACCTTAAGTACAACACTGATGGAAAGCAGGGAGGCAGACTCTCACCTTTCAGTCCCTCCTCTGAAAAAAGGCTTATTCCTAATTACTGGTCACAGAGTGATTCAAGGTTTTTAAGTATTTATGTAAATTTTCTAATCTGGGCCTTACAACCTTGGGAACATAGAAATTACAATTCTTATTCCCATTTTATGGGTAAGAAAATTGGGACTTAACATCTATTGGATCTTTTCTCCATTGTCCCCCCCCCCCCCCCCCCCCATTGCTTTCCTATATTCCTGTTTAAATTCAATCTATGCAGCATTTAACTGCTCCTATTTGCTGGAAGGGAACAGTACAGAAAGTTTCTGTAATTTAAAGTACATAATTTTCCACTGGAAATACCCAGGTTATATTTCCTACATCTTGGAAAATCTGTATTCAAGAACCCTGGGTTCAATACACACGGTCACATTCAGAATAGCACATTGGACCCATCCCTCCCAAAGTATGAGCCAAGTGAGATAAAAGGCATGTGGCACATAAGCCTGGCAGCTGCAAGAAGCAAACAGTCTCGTCCCTCAGCCTAGGCTCCTTCTGAAGCCAGTTTTGTCCTGTCTGACCAAGGAAGACACAAGCAGGAAAGGGAACATTAATTTTTGAGATCCTGTATGTGGCAGCAGGAAATACCCTGAATTGCTTGAAGAAAAGTGATGTGTTCTTCTAAACTTGCCACAAGTATTTAATTTAAACTTTTACCTTATTACAAATCAAGTGAGGGCGGCATGTGATAAAGAGAAATGGAAGCAAGCAGCACCTGCTACTTACTTTAATAACTCTCTCCAGGAAGCTCAAGCACATGACATGGTTGAACTCTTTGAAGATAAAGAGAGTGAGAAAGAAAGAAAGATGCATAAAGGAGGGTTGCTGAAACTAGGTTTTATTCTTAAGTTTTCTATTTCATTATTATTATTTGTTTTGATTTAAGCCCATAGGCTTATTATTATTATTATTATTAGCAAACTGTCTCCCATGGCTGACAGTTATTCCAGACACTTTTTCAGAGTTCACATGATTTAAACTTAAAAAAAAAAAAAAAAAAAACCCTCACATTGGAACTAGGCTTATTTTCCAAGTCTTGAAATAAATGAAATATTGATTAATAAACTGTCTATGCCTGAAGATCAAATTCAATGGTGGTTACAGTAGCAAATGCCATATTGACTTCATGGATCAATATACTCGTTCTATAGCTTGTTAAATCATCACTTATCTATGTACTTTTGAAGCACCTTTGGCAGTCAATGTCCACATTTGCTTTTTAGTCCTGGATTTGAAATCTGTAGGATCAGTATTATTGACTTGCTACTGAATCTTTAAAAAAATATCCTTGGTGAACAGATGGTAGATGATAAAACATACTACCCTCACCTTAGAAATATAGGTACAGGTGTGAAAACCTGCATATGCAGTCATTTTTCTTTAGTTTGGACATTTATGGAAATGACTAGTGTAAAAAAATTTTTTTAATATTTAATTTTAAAATATCTTGGACATTGAGAACTGCTAATTAGTCTTGACTGATTTTCTAATTTTTGAACTAGATCTTCTCCGTTATCTCTTGTGATTGCTTTCTCAAGAACTCTCTAATCTCTATCACTCCTTTGGAGTTGAACTTTCTGTTCATGGAAATATTTATTTTGCTTCTTGTTCTTTTCAAATATACACATCCTAATAGCATTGTAAAGTAGAAAAACAACACTGGACTTGGTCAAGGACTTGGGTTCAAATGTTTGTTTTTTCATTTAATATCTAAATAATCTTGGGCAAATCATGATTTCCCTAAGCCTGTTTTAATGTTTTAATGGGGCTAATAATACTGTAGGTACCTAATTGACAGACTTGTAGGAGGAGTGTTTTGTAAATTATGTAAGCTCTTATTTTTTATGAACTCTTCTGTTGTCCCTGGGGAGAAGGAATGAGGAAAGATTCCCCTAGAAAAAAGCTGTTCAAAGCACATTTCTGTTTGATTTGTAGCCTTGCTCATTTCTTAGAAAAAATACTGCTGTTCTTGAAGAAAAAATTCTATGATTAAGAAAAAAGATCTGCTTGTACAACTTTCTGTAGTTTGGCTGACCAATTAATTTACATACATTTTATCTGTATGACTGATCAGAGAAAGAATGTTTATTACTATTATCTGTAAAGACAAAGCCCTCAAGTTACAAAGTATTTCCTAGCCTTCAGGTCCTGGATCTTTCATTGTTGGTGGCCCTTTTTCAGCACAGTGCCTAGCACTTAGGAGATACTTAATAAATGTTTATTAACTATTTTATTGGGTGGCCTGCCTTTAGTATCATTCCTTTAAAAACTGATTCATTGTGGATGACAACACAGTATTTTCACCTTTTTGTTGTTGCTTGCTTGCTTTTTGTTTCTCATTTTTTTTTCCTTTTTGATCTGATTTTTCTTGTGCAGCATGGTAACTGGGGAAGTATATATAGAGAAGTTGTACATGTTTGACATATATTGGATTAATTGCTGTCTAGGGGAGGGGAAAGGAAAAGAGAAGGAGAAAAATCTGGAACACAAGGTTTTACAAGGGTGAATGTTGAAAACTATCTGCATATATTTTGAAAATAAAAAGACATTACTTTAAAAAAAAAAAAAAAGAAAAATAACATTTCATTTGAATGTGGAAATACTCTAAGAGAGTAGCCTCTTTGAGTAAAGAAAGGCAGGAGCAGCTAGTTGGCTCTGTGGATAGCACACCAGACCTGGAGTCAGGAGGACTTGATTTCAAATGTGGTCTCAGACAATACTACTAGTTGTGTGACTTTAGGCAAGGTCACTTAACCCCAACTGCCTCTCAAAAAAAAAAGACAATACAAGCATACATATTTGTGGAAGAATAGGAGAGTTCTGTTATTGTTGGGGGGAAAATCTTCTAGACATCATCTTCTTAAACCTTATCATTTTACATGGAAAGAAATGGAGGCAGATATGACCCTAAGTCTTCTGGTTCTAAGCTTAGAGTTCTTTGTAACAACCATGTCTTTCTCTAATACCAGCCCTAACACTGACCTGCACATTAGCCCCTTTCTCATGCCTTTGAGCAGAATCACTGGCAACCAAGCTTTTAAGCTTCTCAGACTCCTCTCTGAGCCCTGCAAAAAACCTTTTACCCATTAGGTTTTCATCTCTCCAGTTTCCACTCATATGGATCTTTATTTTATCATAATTTCTTATGGACAGAGACTAATAATGGGGCTGAAACGGGTCAAAGTAGGAGCAGAGGGAAAGGGAGTTAGGTGGTTTGGGGAAAGATATTAGACCTGAGGCCAGAGGGGCAAACATTAGGCCTGGAGTTAGCAGGGACACCCTGAGTCATCTAATCCAACCCTGGAGTCTTGGAGCAGGAAGAGAAAGGCCAGGAGCTTGGGCTACTTGCCCAAAGTTACTTAGAGGTGGAAACTGAACTAAGGTGGTTGCCTGACTTGAAAGTTTCTCTCCATTTGTACCAAACAGAAGAGTCAAGGTATAGTGGAAAGCAGAGACCCCAAATTTCATCCATCCTCATTAAACAGGCAATTTGGTTAAAGCAAACACACACCACCAGCTCTGGAGGCTATTGGACCGTAAATCCTTAGTAAGGCTTGTTCTGTTCTTAGTTTTTAGTATATCCAATGTCTGGCACATGGCAGGTCCTTAATAAATGACTGTTGACAATTGGAGACAGAGAACACAGGTTCAAATGTTGGCTCTCCTACTTATTTACTTATCTGATCTTGGACAAACAATTCCCCCCAGCCCCCACTCCTGCCCCTGTACCATGACCTCATATAAAAATTAAACTAAATGACTTCTGACTGTTCCAACTCTAGATCTGTGATCCAAGGGACAAGGCACTTTATATAACTGCTTGTTCCTGATCTCAAGTGATCTGGATACTCAAAACAACTGTAGAACTGGTTGAAATTTAAATATCATTTATGGACTTGTGATTCAGGAGTGAGTAATCAGCAAAACTCAGCACATTAATATAAACATGGATTCATTTAAGGTTGCCCCATATTTTTTGGACCCCTCCCTCCCCAAACCTAGTCAAATTTAAAGAAAATAGAGATAAAAATGAGATACATTAAAAGCTATAAAAATAATCTCGCTTGTCTTGCTGACAAAAGGCATCCTACTTAAGGAAAACTAGGTTTTCTGCCCCTAGTTGGTTATGTTCTTTATCTTCCAAGGTCTTAGCTTCCTCCTCTATAAAAATGAAGATCCTGGGCCAGATGACTTTAAGCTTCTCTGATCTGTAAGGTTGGCAAGTTAAATGTCTGTCACATATATACACTGATCAATCTACCTCAAACCTTCTCCAAGAGTACATCAGAATACCTCAGTAGGGTATGCTATGACTACTGTACCAATCTAAATGAGATACTTAGTAATAGCTAATATTTATGTGTCAGTCACCAAGCTTAGTGCCTTATAAATATCTCATTTGATCCTCATAAGAACCCTGTGAGGTAAGTGTTATTATTATCCCCATTTTACAGTTGAGGAAATTGAGGCAGTTGGAATAAGTGACTAGCCTGGGTTCTCATTGCTAGACTGTCTGAGGCTCAATTTGAATTCAGGTCTTCCTGACTTTTGCCACCTAGTTGAGATAGGGGTAAGTACTCTAATTCCAGATGAATTTAGACTTTAAAGCCTGTTCTCATTAAATTTTGCTGAGGCAAGCCTATTTTTCATTTGTACAATGTTGACACAACTAATTAAAACTATGATTGGCAAATATGATCTAAAATTCTTCAAAACAGCTCTTCTCAACCGCAGTAACTGCAATGTTTGCTAAGGAGTATGCCATTTTCTTAATTTGGCAAATATTTGTAGACTCTGAACTATAAAAAATATAAGATATCTCAACCCCTTTATAGCTGCCTCCTTTGTTAAATAGTGCCTATTAATAAAATATTGTCACCTAAGATAACTTAATATGTAAATTTAAGACTAATGCTTAAATTAAGCATACTGTGTCCCAAAAAATGGAAGTATAAGGCTTTTTATTTTCAGCTTTATTAAGATTAGATACTATAGTAACAAAAGTCAGACAATAAAATGCTCTCTCTCCACATAATCTCGATTTCTTTTTGAGCTCCTTTTTCCTATTCAATAAGTAGCCTTTATTCAGGTAGGCATTAAAGTTCAAAACATGCATTAAATTTGGGAAAATTCTGTTTACCCCATGATGTAGTTATCCTCTACTTGCAAATGGACCTAGAATAACAGAAAAAAATTTATATAAAACAGAAGTATTTTTCACTGCTCCATTTGCTGTATTCTGGCCCTTCAAAAGAGAGCAAATTGAAAGAAAAGCAAAAATAGGAAAAAACAAAGATTCCCACTCAGGTAAGACACACACACACACACACAGAGCAGGGAAAAGTCTACAAAACTTATTAGCGGGTTTGGTATCAAGCACTTTAGAAGCAGTCCAGTCTTTTCTGTTTTTCTGACCCATGGGAGAAGGGAAGTGGTCAAAATAAGCTGAGAAAAGCAAGCCATGCAGGGACTGCTCAAACTCTTCATCATGTGAAATCATTGCTGATCTCATGCCTTCTTCAACTCAGGTGGTGAAAGGCCCACTGATGGTTCCTGAAGAATAGGACTCTTTCTACTGGGAAC
This sequence comes from Sarcophilus harrisii, assembly GCF_902635505.1. NCBI lineage: Eukaryota > Metazoa > Chordata > Mammalia > Dasyuromorphia > Dasyuridae > Sarcophilus > Sarcophilus harrisii. The sequence goes on along the minus strand of NC_045428.1, from coordinate 432,366,964 downwards.
TAAACAGAAAAGAAGGAAAGCAGGATAAAGGCTCCTGATGGTTTTTACATAATATTTACCAGAGAAGTACAAAGCAAAAGAAAAAGAGCTGGTCCAGGCCGGCCAGGTGGGCAGGCTTCCAGCTTCTGGGAAGAGATAAATGGAGGCAGAGAAAGAAATGACTGTCGTTATTAGTGTAGTTTCTACACTCAAGGGACAGAAAGCCATGGGAAAAAATAAAGCTAAGTGTAAGTGAATTATTAAATGGAAATACTTTTTTTTTTCTTAGACAACTAGACACTGAAGACTTCACTATAATTACATCTATTGACAAGAAAGTTAAGGCTGTCTCTAAAACTGTAGTTTGCCCAAAAATAGGTAGAGCAATATAGAGATACTATATAGTTTACTTAAATATGGTGATTTTAACTCCACTTAGTCACAGAACCTATTGACAAGAAAGTCAAGGCTGTCTCTAAAACTGTAGTTTGCCCAAAAGTAGGTAGAGCAATATAGAGATACTATATAGTTTACTTAAATATGGTGATTTTAATTCCACTCAGTCATAAAACCAGCTTCCTCTAGGCACAATTCCTCCTCCATCCCCAACACCCTCCCTTCATTTTAGGAATCTTCCTGCAAGGACTAGGCAAGAAGGAAGAAGAGAAGACTGGAGGCCAGTCTCCTCCTCTCTGGCACTTCCAGAAATATCCCCTCCTCCCAACCTGGACAATCAAGTCAGTTTTCTATTGAATCACAAATAAGTTCTTTGTGTACTCAAACACCCACATTTATCACTTTTTGTGGTCTTTGTCTTTTTTAAACTAAATCTGAGCTACAGAAGGACTAGGTACATCTGGAAAGGTAGCATGACAACAGACTGTGTGGGGAGGCTGAATGCAAGGCTAAGAAGTTGGGACTGTATCCAACAGATACCAGGGGATGAGGGGAGGGCTGATGCAAACATGCCTTTGTTAATAATAGCTAACAGATGTTGTATACTATGTGCCAGGCATTATGCTAAGCATACTACAATTCTCTCTTTTGGTCCTGGGAGGCAGGTGCTGCTGTTATAATCCCCGTTTTAGAGATGAGCAAACTGAGACAAACAGAAGTCCCAGAAAAATAGTGCTCTGTTCCTAGCTGTTTCACCTCAGTTTCCTCATTTGTATGAGTGAGTTTTCTCCAAGTTCTTAATATTAGGGATTTATTATTAATCTGGTATAAATCTGAAAAAGGGAGATGGAAATGGGAATGAAGAGAAAGAGAATGCAAGAGGTACATGACTGAATTTTATAGAAGATTTTACTGAAATTATATGAGGAGGGTTGAAGTACTGGATTATAAATCTCCAGTCAGGCCATGCTTAGGGACTGATGTTTGCTACAGCATCTGTCTAATAAGACACAACTGAACATCTCTGAGGAAATCTTAATAAAACCTCAGTTGTGGTTCAATTTTATCTTACAACTGGCCTTACAGCAGAACACTACACATAGATTAATTTCCCTATTGTCCAGGAACAGGAGTCTAACCATGTATTTTCAATGAAAACAAATCACCAGCTCTCTATACATCAAAACAGTTTACTCATATTCACAAGATTTTAATCAAGAAGAAAAGAAGAGAAGGGGGAAAGGAAGAAATGAGAAAACAAGATAACTAAACCACCAGAAAATATAAAGGTGAATAATAGAGACCAGTGAATGGATGCATGTCCTACCAAACAGAAGTATACACACTAACCAAAACATCTTGGTAGCATCATACACTGACACACAGAGCCTTAGAAAGGAAGAATGAACATAAATAAATAAATAGGAAATTGGTGAGAGCAGAGCGGGGCATGAAAGAAATTTGGAAACTCCTTCATCAAGCTCAGAAGTGAGGAATGTCCAGGCCATGGGTTCTGTAAGAGCCATTTGCAAAGATAATGACAGGTGATTAGCTGAAAACTAGATAGAACAACCTCCTGCTGCTTGAGTTCCATAAGTTGATAATTTTGTATGGCCCTCAAATGGTATTGTAAATATCCAAATGGCCCTTTGCAGAAAGAAGGTTCCCCACCCCTGATTTGGCTTGTTCAATTCAGGTCACCGAGCCAGAAGTCCAATGTTAAAAACCGTGATTAGGCTGTGTCACTCAGCATCATCAATAGCATTTAACCTATTAATTAATCTTTATGTATTCCCTAGAGTATGTGATTTACTGCCTTCAATTGTAAACTCCTTGAGTGGGGTCAGTGTAAAGCTTCTAACAAGCTCTTCCATATGCATATAAACAGTAGCTTACTTATGAGCTCTTTTTAAGTCCTACCTTTTGCCTCTTTTGTTTCCCTAGTGTTTAACAAAGTACCTGGCACATAGTAAGCATTTAATAAATGTTTGCTGACCTGACTAACTGGTCTTGCTCTATTCCAATCCAGTCTTCCAGACAACTGCTAAACAAATTCCCTGAAGCATTTTACTCCCTATTCAAACTTTAACATATCCCTATTACTTCTAGAAAGGAAGGTAAAGTCCTCTGACATTCAAATCCCTGAATCACATGACCAAACTTTCTGACCTTATTATACATTATTCTCCAGCATCCAACAGTCCACACTCACCTTCTCACTGTTCCTCATATCCAGCAATCCATTTCCCATCTCTTTGCACTGGCTGTCCCCCATGCTTGGGATGCACTTCCTCCTCACCTCCTCTTAGAATCTCATTTCCTTCCAGATCCAGTACAATCGCCAACTTCTCCATGAAGCCTATGGGGGCTAGATAAGTTTGGGGGCTATAAACAAAGAAAATGAGCGTCCAGAGTAGATAGAAAAGGGAGGATAATGAAGTGAGGGAGGGAAAGAAACCCCTTCTGGAAAGAAAGATCAGAAAATTAAATTTTAGAAACTAATAAAAAGGACAAATTAAAGAAGAGGGGAATAGGGGAGGGGGAATTCTACATGACTGACAGGAGAAAAAAGGTGAATGAAATAATCAGATAAAAGCAGAAAAGAAAAAGAACTTAAAACAAAACTTCAAAGACAAAGGGATAGATAGAGAGGCAGGGGAAGTGAGGAGAAAGACAGCCGCGAAGAATAGGGCTACCTCAAAAAAATGATTTGAACTAATGTAAATGAATAGGCATAGTATTATGCAGAAGGGGAAAAAATCATAACTTGAGGGAAAAAACAGTATTAGAGACAAATGAAAGAAAATGAAAACCTAATTTTATAATTTGAAATGTGAATGGATTAAACAATCCAATAAAATGAAAAACAGTGATAGACTGGTTAAGAAAATAAAACTCTAGAGGCACCTAGATGGCACAATGGATAGAACACCTGCTCTGGAGTCAGGAGGATTTGAAGAAAATAAAACTCCACAATGTGTTTCTTGAAACACATTTGAAAAACAAAGGCATACAAAGAATAGAATTGAGGAGCTAGGGGGAAAAATTTACTACACATCAATTGAATCCAAAAAAAGCAGGAACTGTAATCATGCTATGTGACAAAGAAAAAACAAACATTCAAAAAATAAAAAGTGCTAAATAAGAAAACTACATTATGCTAAAAGGAACTATAGGCAACAAATCATTATCAATATTAAACTTATTCACTTGAAATGCCTTAGTATCTAAATGTATAATGGAAACATCAACTGGACTAAAAGAATATACAGAAAGGCACACAGTAGTGATAGGAGATTTCAATATTATTTTCAATTATGGAAAAGTCTAAGAGAAAGATAAAAATAAACAAACTGCTAGCAAAACAAGAGCTAACAGACTTATGCAGTCTTCTAAAAGGAAATTCAAAGAACATACATATTTCTTAGCACTATATGGAACTCACAGAATTGACCATATATTAGGCCAGAGATTTTTTTTTTAACCTGTAAAAAGCAGAAATAGTAAATATATCCTTTACAGACTTCGATGCAATAAAAATTGTCATTAGTTCATGGAAGGGATGCTTATTCCAAAAACCAAACAGTTGAACCTATATCCAAACAATTCCTTCAACTACATGTCCAACAAGTGATCATCTAGCTCTAGCTTTAAAATGTCTAATAAGGTAATAATCTGCTGTCTCCCAAGGTAATCTATATTCTTTGAGATTGCTCTAACTATTTGGAAGTTTATGATTCTCTTAAGCTGAAATCTCCCTCTGCACCTTCCCCATATTGCTCCTAATTCTGGCCTCTTCTTCGATCAAGCAGAACAAATTTAAATATCTACAAATATTTAAAGGATTGTTATGTGGCAGGTGATTATATTTGTTTATGTCAAGATAATTACCATGTTTCTTCTGAGTCTCCTGTAAAGTAAACATTCCTTAATTCCTTCAAAAGATCCATGTATGACATGATCTCAAGGTCCTTTCCAATTATTTGTTACTTGTGAATAAAAGGTGTTAAAGATGCAGCCTTTGTGGCCCAAGCCAGATTAAATATAATAAAACAGATAATTTTACAGTTTTAAATTAAGTTAATAAGTTTAAATTAAGCCTGAAGAGCTTACTGGATTATGAACCCCTATTTTAATGCTAGTTTGGCACTGCTACTTCAGATGGTATCCAGCTTATCAAAGTAAAATGTGATTGTGCTTCTTCTAATATGGACTAATATTAGAGAAGTTTTTTGGCTACTATATCACACTGATCACCCATATTAAACCTAGGTCTTTTCCATGATTTTCTGACACAAGGTGTAAGACTTTACATTTATGCGTACTGAATTTCAGCCCATAGATTTGGCTCAATGTTCATACCTGTCACTCTTTTTGGATTCTGAATGTCACCCTATGTATTAGCTTTTCTTCCTTGCACTGGATCACCTGCAAATCTGTTGAGTATACCATGCACCTATTTTTATCTCTAAGTCACTGATGAAAATGTAAAACAGCACAAGGCCAAGCACGGAAGTCAGGAATTCTAGGAGAGCCCAACCAAGGTGATAACCAACTATTTATGAACACTTTTGGTTCTAACATTCAACCATTTGTGAATCCACTTAACTGTATCCTCTAGCCTACATATCTCCAGCTTATCCACAAGAATAACGAGACTTTGTCAAATGCTTTATAAAATTCGTGTAAACTTTATTTTTAGCATTTTTCTGGTCTACCAGTATAGTAACATTGAAAAGAAAAAGGGAAAGGCAATATCAGTCTTGCATGACATATTCTTGAATAAGCCTTTATTGGTTTTTGCAATTGTCTTCTTTTCTAGATGTTCACTAAGCATTCCTTTAACATTCAAATACTATAAATGATTCTTTGAACTTATCAATGTAGAGTTTCCCTTGATGCAGTTACCAACTCATCCACAACTGTCCATCTTATGTAAATATCTTCTCCACATCCCCTCTTAAGTTCATCATAGGAGATTCATCTAAATTGCTTTTTTTTCCCTTAATATCTTTTTTTTTTTTTTTAACTTTCTCTTGATATCACAAAGTTGCTGGTAGAGAACATGAGCTTTTGAATTACATCTTGCTCTCATCTTCTTTTTACTGTACAATTTCTTTAATGATATGACATCTTGTACTGCTTCATAGTCACTCATTTATTATGCATTGCAGTATGTTTACATCCTCTACTGTTCTCAGAGAGATACTCATTATTTTCAGTTGTACAACACCAGTCCCAGAATACTGGTATTTAAAAGATGGGTCTTTGTTTCTGGGAGAATTTGAGAAAGAATAGAAAGAAAGATGGAAAGAAGGATAGAAGGAAGGAAAGGGTGGAAGGAAGGAGGGAGGGAAGGAAGGAAGGAAAGAGGGAGGGAGGGAGGGAAGGAAAGGAGGGAACAAAAAGGGAAGAAAGAAGGAGGGAGGGAAGGAAAGGAGGGAAGGAAAGGGGAAGAAGGAAGGGGGAGGGAGGGAGGGATGGAAGGAAAGAAGGAAGGAAGGAAGGAAGGAAGGAAGGAAGGAAGGAAGGAAGGAAGGAAAGGAGGGAGGGAGGAAGGAAGGAAGGAAAAGAACAGACAGATACATACACATAAATTTTAATCCATTTAGGATTTTTTTTGCATAGGTTGTTAATCCAAAATCTTTTTCATGGTTGTGGATCTCACCCAACCATCTTTATAGTAGTATCCTGGGGTTTGACACAAATATTCACAAACAAAAAAATCTTGAGAGACCTCTCTGTAAGGGAATTTTTCTTCAACTTGACATCTGAATTGAATATCCATGAAAATCCTTCACACTTAAAAAAAAAGTCTCCTTGTTTTATGTACTTCATCTGCTATTAATCATCAAAAAATGTCTTCTCTGTTGATTATTTCTTTCAAAGAATTTTGCATAATTTTGATGTATTCATGGGAAATACTTTACTAGAAAAGAATCAACAGCATTTTGTTTTATTTAAGGTTTGTTGTTGTTGTTGTTTTTAGACAACAGAAGGCACAGTAAGATCCTGCATTCTTTCAGTCAACTAAATAATGGCATAGACGTGATCTACATTGATTATTAATTATTAAAGTCTGCTTGTTTTCTTCTAGTTGGAAAATATTGACCTTTTGATTGATAGTTGTTCTCTTGGTCATCTTTTTGTGTGTGTGGCATAAATTTCAAGATTTTTATACCTTATAAGTTGGTCTTCAATGCCCAACATAATCTCCTTTAGGCACATTTATTCTGATCTAACTACTTTAACTGTCTTTGCTCTTTAGTACTGATAAGGTCCTGGATGACTAACTGTGGTTGGCAGAAACTGGAACTTTGATGGAACTGTTCCCTGGGGTAGCAGGGAAAAGGCTCTGATACAGATCAGTTTAGTTTCCCAGTCCCACCCTCGGTGGAGGTCATGCAGTCAGAAATCCCAGTTCTTTCAAACCCGCTCACTCACAGGCAACCCAGCAATGTCTTGTCAGAAACCCCCAGTCAGATCCCTGAACTTAAATTTCCCATAAATCTGTTTGTGGCCCATGCCATCTTTGCTGCACTTCTCTGAGTCAGTCTGCCACCTCACTCTGGCTCAAGGTGTCTTTCCCCATGTCATGTAGTGTCTCGCCTCTTATTCCCCCCCATACCACTTATGATGTCTCTCCTTTTTACAGCAAACTAACTCTTTTAGTGCTAAGTCCCTTTTAGGATTTAGCCTGCCACCTAAGGACATGCCCAACCTTATGGGGAACACCCTTTCTCCTGGATAATTGTGAGTTCCGCTTAGGAATTTATCTTTTCCATCATTAATTATTAAAACACTTTTCTTGCTTAACTCTATGGTCTATTTCACATTTACCACTCCTATTGTCTATTGTATCCCTCATTTTTGTCTGTAACCTCCTAAATAAACCTACTTTTGCCAAAGAAAAAGACTGGTAAATTCTTCTCATGATCAAACCCCAACAGTTGTTGTTCTCCTAAATAACATTATTTGGTGCCTCCAACAACCAATCATTTGGTACTATTTCTACCTTCTCTCTAAGTTCAGGAACACAGAGTTAGAATACAAATGTGTTGGTTACAGCTCCATGGTCATTGATGGTGAAAAGAATTTGCAGTAAAAAAAAATCTTAGCAGAAAAAATATATTACCACCACTTCCCCATATAAACATATACATAAAATCCCTGAAATACATGAGATCTGTAGTTTCATGTATTGGTTTTTTCCCTGTCCTTTGCATATGGAAATATTTGTGTTAATTGGCATTTATCAAGTGTGGAATGACAAACCTAATGAACTGAAATTCTTTGCAGCTCTTTTCTTTCTTGGTTATCCTCCTAGATGAGTCATCCTTAAACTTCCTCAGGATGATTTTCTTATATTGGGTCTCTTTGCAAGCTTTCTCTAAACTGGTTTAACAAGGTGATACTGCTTAGAGTCCTTTGCTATCTTTCTCCCTAAGATTTCACAAACAAGTTTATATACAAAACCTAGTATTGCCCTTGGCTACCATAGATTTCCACTTGGCAAATGTTTGCTGACTAAAGCATTTTAGGAACTTTAGGTCTCTTCATTAATGCAATTTAAATGGCTAAACTTAAAGGAAATTATTTTAATAAGTGTTTACTCCTTCCTTCCACTCATATCCCAATTTTTGATCACCAATAACTTATTTAAATGGGTCATCATTCTCTCATACTTATTCTCTTAGCTTTGTACAAATTTTTTATCTTTGTTATAGTAAGACAAGGTCTGACTACGCAGATAGTTGATTCACAAATGACTCCCACATTAATGAGTCATTTTCTAATATAATGTATTCTATAAGATATTTTCTTATATATGATAAACTATATTATTTTTATGATGTTTATACAGTTGTTTGCATGTTGTGTCCCCCATTAGACTGTGAGTTCCTTGAAAGCAAAACTTTTCTTTGTATCCTCATCACTTAGCACAGGGCTTAGGACATAGTAATTATTTAATAAATATTTGTCTTGACTTAGTAATGATCTATCATATTTTGGATAAGAAGATCATTTATTTAGAGATAGGAAGTACCTCAGAAACCATCTAGTCAACCCCCTTATTTTATAAATAAGAAAATGAAGCCTAGGGAAGTCAGGGCCTATCCTCAATGGGCTTACAGTCTAATAGTCCCAAGGCAACAGATTTATAGAACAAGAATCTAATTTAAAGTTTAAAGACAGCCTAAAAATGAAATGATTCTTAGCACCTCAGATCCTTTACTTCTGCCTTCATCACGGCAGAAAGAAAAGTGGGGGTCCCACCACAGGACTGAAGATCATTTTATATTTTTGTTGTAGTTGTTTCATTGGTTGCCATGGCTCAAGAAATCATCACCAAAGGTCTAACCTACTGGTGATAAGCTCCTCCATACTTAGCCAGGCTGATCAATGGAAAGCAGACTCAGTCCACTGCCAGGACCACATACACCTGTCACCATGAGTATTTGTTGTTAATAACAACACTAATGACATTTTTTCTTAAGTAGTTCAGTTGTGTCCAACTCTTCATGTACCCATGGACCTTAATGTCCATGGGGTTTTCTTGGCAAAGATACTGGAGTGATTTGCCATTTCCTTCTCCAGTGGATGACTTAATATGGCATTTTTAAAAGCTCTTTCTTTCAAATATGTTCTCTCATGTGAGCCTGAACAGTTCTGCCAGGAATCAAAATCAAGCTCATTGGCCTATAGTTTGCAGACTCCATGTTCAGAAACACATATTCTTCCCCAACCTGCAAGTACCTCTCCCATTTTCCACATTCTTTCAACCTTCACTGACAGAGGCTCAGCAATTATATCCATCCATTCTTTCAGTACCCTGGAAGTAGATCATGTGGACAAGATGACATAAGCTCTCAAGGGCATGGGTGTTCTTAATTATGTCCTCACTTATACATTGTTTGACTTCTCTATTAGCCACTTCTATCCTTCATGGTCCAAAGATTATGCTCCTTGACAAAAAATAAAAAAATAGCAAAATAAAAGCTGAGGAGAGAAAGAGACAGAGAAATTGAGAAAGAAAAAAAAGTACCCCAGTAGATCCTTGGAAAGCTGACCCCATCACTGTTATATATTCTCTGTGCCTGGCTATAATATTTCCAAAAATTCTCATTTGTATCTTCCCCCTATGAGGAGTTCTGACTCATGTCAGAGAAATTGGGTTTCTGATATGTCACTTATAACCTATGTGACCTAAGAAAAGGTGTTTGATCTCTCTGGACCTCCGTTTTCTCAGCTGTAAAATGAGGGAGTTAGACTGTGAACTTTCCAAGTCCCTCCCAGCTCCAGACCTATAAGTTTTATGAGCCTTTGAAACTATCTTCTACGGCAAGAACAGCAGAAAAGAAAGGGGAAGTAGAGAGGAAGAGCCCAACCATGCAACTCCCACATACCTATTCTAGCAATTCTAAATCAAACTGAATAGTTATCAAAAAAAATCCAATGAGAAACTATTTTTTTAAAAAAAGGCTTCTTTCATCCCAGAAATACAAAAAAAAAAAAAAAAAAAAAAAAAAGTCCTAGTTTCAAGGGTTCTGAGGTCTAACGCTATGTTCCAGGATGCCAGAAAAAGCCTTGAACATTCAATGCGTTGAAGAGGTTAGGGAGAGAAGTTGAGAGGAGAAATGTCACTAAGTGCCTGGAGATATAAGTGAGCACAAGGACCCAAATGAGCCAGATGAAGACCAAGCAGGACAAACCATCCTAATCCAAAATTGAAGCGAGAGTGAAACTCTGCCCTGACACTGGTCAAAGGCCCAATGTGGACTGACTAGAGAAATTATTACTTTAAAAAGTATATCAGTGTAAGAAATTATTGCAAATCTAACTTGATAACAACTGCAGGTGGAGATTTAGATAGAAAAAATGTTTTTTTCACAAGGAGTACTTGAATATCAAGAAGAAATTTAAAATGAAATAAAGATTATAGAGTAAAGAACTGAAAAAATAAGTGACTTGAAATTTTAAAAATGATAAACCTACTCTAAGAAATGGAATTCCTGAAAAGAGAGAAAAGCCAAACAGATATCAACGAGTCCATAAAATAGCAAGAAATATTAAAACAAAATCAAAAGATTGGAAAAATAGAAGAAACCTTGAGAAAGAAGATATGGAGAGATTATTTAAGAATTAGTGCAATCTCTGAATAGAATGGTTTTCAAGAAATCCTAAATTAAAACTGCTCCATTTTATAAGAAACAGAGGGCAAAACAATGAAAGAATCCACCAATCACCTCCCAAAAGGTACTCCAAAAGCCAAAGTTCCAGGAATGTAATAACCAAAATCCACAACACCCTTATCAAAAAAAAAATTGCTTCCAAAATAAACTGATTCAAGTACTAAAAACTACAGTGGAGATCACAAAAGGCCTAGCAGCATCGACTAAAAATGAGAGATCCTGAGTATAATATTCCAAAGGACAAAATAGATAGGCTTATAACCAAACTTACCCTGAATAGCTGAATATAATCCTATAGGAGGAAAAATGGAAGAGAAGACTTACAAGTAATTCTGATGACCACAACAGAGTTGAGAAGAAATTCTGAAATACAAACACGAGTCCAAAGAAACCCAGAAAGATGAATTCATTTGAGAAGTTGGAAAATATATGATGACATATGCTAACATTCTAATAGAAAAAGAAGTGTGTCCCTTAAAAATCGTAATGTCTTCAAAGGCTATTGAGGGAGTTTAAATAAGAAAAACAGAGGTTCTGTGATGAGAGAGGATTGATTGTTTTGAATGTCTGAAAAGAAGAAAAAGAAGGAAACATAAAAGGGAACATACAACATAGTGTAGCAAAGAACAAGGAGAGTGAGAAGGCCTAGGAGGACCTCTCAGACAGGCAGAACTCGGGGACAGCTCTGAGTGCAGGCTCCAAAACTAGTCCTCTTGCCTGCTCCATCACAAAGACTCAAAGGTTTGTAAAAGAGAATTAACAATAACAATTATCATCATAAAAACTTGCATTTACATCTAGCTTAAAGGTTACCAAAATGTTTAACATAATTTTATCTCTTTCTCACCTATGGGACAAACTCCAAGTACATCCCCCAAGAAAGATGAATCTCAGAAAGGTAATCTTCACATATGAAGACCCCCATCTCAAGTTACAAGTACCTCCCAAATCTAAACACATTCCTTCTTTCTCTTTTAGCAACTTTCCTGATCTGTTGATACTTCTCTGAAAGTCTCTCCCTAGATGAGTTACTTAAACTTTTCGATACATGGAAAGAACACTGCAAGTATTCTCTGTCAAGTTTCTACTTGAATTGACTTAAACAACATCCCTAGAATTTAAATAGGAGTTTTGCCCATTTTTCAATCATTTCAGACTATAAAAATATAGTGTACAAAAGTGAGAACCGACCCTGTTCTGAAGCCTTTTCTTTCTCAGGATTCTTTGCTGTCTCAGAATTGTCTCTATTCCCATGAAGTAAACTGATCTTGGAAATGAGACATAACCAAATTTAGCAAAAGTGATTTTCCCTACAATTGTACCTTCAAGAATGGACACAAATCATTATCTTGTGTCTAGTTCTTCCTAGCTGAGCAGCCTTTTCTATTAGTGTTTCCTACTTCTAGGCTTATATGTACCAAGAGGCAGTGTGGTGTTAAATGAAACTTCACTAGGAAGAATTTTGGTTCAATGAAAAAAGTTTGAAACCAGAGGGACCTGGGTAAAGATATAACCTCTGCTACTTTAATAAAACTGTGACTTTGGGCATACACTTACTCTCTCTGGGTATCAGTTTCCCAATCTGATGCCTTCTGAGGAATAAGAACACTGCATTCTAGTACTAGTTGTGCTACATCATTAATAAGCTGTGATTCTGGATAAGCAATCAAAACTGGGCCTCAGTCTACTCATTTGTAAAATGAAGTGATCGGGAGTTTAAAAAAATAGTCATGCTAGAGGCCCATCTCCACAATTAAAATTCTTTGAGCTGAATTCAGAAGATCTTGGGTTCTTTCCCCTTTACTTCTTCTCCCCCCCCCCCAATGCACATTTTATAAGGATTACAGATGGCCCAATGTCCCTTCAAACCATCAAGATGTTAAAAGAGCCTATAGTCCTATTTCTGAAATTCTAGCTTTACCTCTAAGTAACAGTGAAGGGGACTAGAAATTATTTGAACCATAGTCTCTTAGAAAATAGAAATTTAGAACCAGAAAAGTCCTGATAAAAACATTTAATATAAATCCTTGTTTTATGGATGAAGAAACATGTTCAAAGTCACACAGCTGGTCACTCAGCCAAGCGGGAACTAAGCATCCAGTGTTCTTGGGATAAAGCCATTATGACTATATCTGAATCACCAATGCCATTAAATCTGTTCAATTATAATGTTTTTTTGTTTTAAAGGCTTCTAGGTGGACCAGAATTTTAACAAAAATTGACAGGACATCCCCGTTCCAGTCTTATACTGTTCCTGCTCACTGATGCTCGAAGGACATCACATGCTTAATCTCTGGGACACTGTTCTGTTCACCATGATTTAGTACTTGACTGTACTATTATCTAGTTAAAACATAGACAATGAGGTAGAAGGTTTACTTGACCACTTGATTCATAAATATGTCTTTTCTTTATAGTACACAACTGTTTATTAGAATATTCTATGTGCAAAGGTGCTAAACTAGATGCAGGAGACAAAAATATGAAAAAAAAAAAAAAAAAAGGCTCTTACCCTCAAATGGATTACATTCTAATGAAAATCTGAGACATGCACAAATATAATTGAAGACATGGGAAAAATAAAAAAGCGATCTAAGAGATTCAGGGAGGGAAGAATTACTTTTGAAAGCGATCCTGAGTGTATTCTTGGAGGGGACATGACACTTGGGGACAAGGATATCTCAGAAAGGAGAAGGGAATCTTTTTCCAGGCAGGAGGGTGAAATAAGAGAAAGTATTGGAAAACACTGTGAAATAAGGCTAACAAGACAGATTGGAGTGTTATGGGGACCCACTAACTGTATATAAGTAGGCACTATAAAACCAAAAAGAATGCCATGATCAGACTGACCCTGTTCACAAAAAAAGATTGCTCTAGCAGTGGAAGAAACAGAGTTCTGAAAGGCCAATAAATTATCAGTGACTTTGGAAAGAGCAGTTTTAGTGAATAGACAAAGAAGGAAACCAGTGAACTCTTCTACATCGATCTGCTTTATTTTTTGGCATGCCACCTTGTGTTGTGGTGGGGGGCACAGAATATAAAATAAAATCAAGAAGATAAAATGCCTAAATTACAGGTAGGACAGTGGGAATGTAGTAGAAGCAACAGGATTTGACCCATTCAACACAGTATGAAGGAGGGGCCAAGATTTCAGGAGTATTAGGAGATCAGTTGTGTAATTAACAGGATTGAGGCAATTCAGACAGATTTGTTAAAGTTCCCTACTGGATATGTTGATTTTGAGGTGCTGGATGGAATTGGAATGGAGGTGCAATTGGAAATACAAAAGGAAGGGGAGACATCCAGAAATGAGGAGCAGAGCAGAGGGCCAAGATGAAGCTCTCTAAGGATGTAGATTTGGGAGCCATTTGCTTAGAAGGGATAACAATCCATGAAAGTGGATGAAGTTGCCAAGAGAACGTAGAAAGAGCCCTTTGGGGACAAAAAAGGGGAAATAGCAGGAAAATCAAAAGGTAACAGAAAAAAAGGAAGTCCGGGAAAGAGATAACAAGGCCTGCGTGTGTGCAAAAGAGCAAATGCTGTAAAGGTCAAGGTGGAAACAGGAGTTTTGAGAAGCCAGTGGATTTGGTCACTCGGTGGTGACACGGCCAAGAGCAGAGGGATGAAGAAGGAACGCAGAAAGCTTTAAAATTCCTCCCGTCTTCTGCTTCTGTATGCTTCCTTGTGTAGGTGTAGGGGCACCGAATTTAAAAACAGTAACTCCAAATTACAGAGCTAGACAGTTTTTAGGTGTTTTCTGGCACTTTTATTATTATTTATTCAGCCCTCACTGCAATCCTGCAAAAATCGGTAATACATCCCAATTTTACAGATGAGAAAACAAGCTCCAAAAAAATTATATGACTACCTAAAGATAAGTACTGGCCGCGTGGTGCCCAGTGGACACTTCATAAATACTTCTGCCTGGGTCAAGGGAGAACCTCAGAGGCTATGGTGCTCACGTGCGCCCCAGTGCAGCCCCTCGGACTCGAGTGGCCAGCCGCCCCTTTCCGGAGGGGGGGGACCTGCAAACCTGCCGGCCTTTCAAGTGAAGGCCACTGTCGTTAGGCCACCAGCTCTCGGCCGGGGTATCTCCGGGGGGCTCCGTCCCTCACCCTGCGGGGGTCCTCCCGCCCTTCTAGCCCCCCTTCCAGCTTGGGCCTTCTCCCCGGCCCACCCCCCACGGGACGCTCCGAGAAGAGTGCGCACCGGCAGCACTAGTTCCCCCTCAGCTCCCCCCGCCCTCCGCCCCCCGTCCCCCACTTCCCTGGGGTAGGGGAGCCGCTCGGGAAGCAAGGCGGGGGCCGGGTCCGCAGCGCCCCCCGACCCCCAGCTCCAGCGCGCGCGGAGCTGCGGGGGGCGAACGGAGTGACAGGGGGCTCGTGGGGGGCGGCCGGCGCTCTCCCCGCCAGTCCCCGCAGCTCCTATTACCTGGCCAGCGTGCTCTTCCCCGAGCCCGGGAGGCCGCGCAGGAGGTAGAGGTGCTTCCTGAAGCTGCCCCGGCGCGGGGGTCTGCGGCGCGGGGGCGCAGGCTGCGGGGGCGCCGGCGGCTGCAAGCTCAAGCTGCTAAAGGAGTGAAGCAAACTCTCCTCCATGGGGAGGGCGGACGGGGCCCACGAGGCCCCCGGTACCTGAGCCGCGCTTTCTGCGGGGGCCGCCGAGGCTGCTGCTGCTGCTGCTGCTGCTGCTGTTGTTGTTGTGGCTTCTCGGCCATGTGACGGGGGGCGGGCTCAGCGGTCCGGGCTCCTCCTCCTCCTGCCCCCCTCCAGCTCCTGGAGGAAAGACCCCCGCCGAGGGCTCCACGCCTTCCGTGGAGCCCACTGGGGCCGAGCGCTTTACACGTAGTAGCTCTCTCGATTACGTCCCACAGACCCCCACGGCTTTTTATTCCCCAATTAAACTGTAATCTCCTGGAGGGCAATGACGATCTTTGGCCTTTCCTTCCATACCCGGGTGCTTAGCCCTGCAAGTACCGAATAAATACTTTGTATCGCTTGAGACTTTATTCCCATTTATAGAAGAGGAAAATGAAGCTCAAAAAAGTTAAAGGACTTGTCCGGAATCTAAAGTGGAGTTTGAATGTCGATTTTCCTGGCCCCAAACTGCCTCTGCTCCTAATCCCAATCTTGTTCTTACCCTGTAAGTGAGTGTACGAAATACCTAACAATAACATTGGGATGTGATTCAGAAAAAAAAAAGTTAATAGCTCCATACCGCTCACCATCCCTACCTCACCCCCCAGTATGCATAAATTCCAAACTGGCTGCTGGACACCTTTCTTTGGATTATTCTACAAAAGAGAATTCGGGTTTTTTGCCCGCTAAAGCATGTTCTTTCAATTTTTCCTATTTAAGTACTACAGGATGCCCTAAACACACGGTAAAGTCAGTATCCATCACTCAGTCTCTTCTCCCTCTCTCAAAACCTATGTCTAGACTATTCTACCTCCAAGACTGGCTGACTCTACCTTTGAATCTGTCCCCTTCTCGGCCCTTACACAGTCACCACCCTATTTAAAGTACTTGTCTCCATTATTTCAACAGGTACCAGATGGGTCACTCCGCTATCAATCTGCCTTTCAAATCTATTTCCCACACAACTGCCAAAATAATCCTCTCAAGACAGGTCTGACCCCATGTCTCCTCTCCACTCAGAAACTTCAGTGGTTCCCTATAGCTCCCGAAGCTAACTCCTCAGGCTAGTATATAAACTTCTCCGCTTTCTCACTCCAGATTCACTTTCCAGATACATATTACTTTATTTCCCTTCGGGATACTCTAGGGTCGGGCCAAAATGGACTACCAGCTGTTTACAAAACTGTTCAGCAGGCCACCTCCTCACAAGTTGATCCTCATTCTCTCTCTCTCTCTCTCTCTCTCTCTCTCTCTCTCTCTCTCTCTCTCTTTCTCTTCACCCTTCGCCCTTTCTCTCCTCTCCTTTTCCCTGTCCCCTTTCCCTCTCCTTTTCCCCTCCCTCTCCCTCTTTCTCTCTCTCTCCTGTCTGGTCTGTCTTCTCTGTCTCTCTGTCTCTGTCTCTCTCTCCTCTTTACTCTCTCTTCTCTCCCTCCTTCCCCTCTCTTTTTTCTCTCTCCTTATCTTTACATACACCCACATCCTCCCCCCACACAAACACCTGTTCAATTCCCCTCAAAGATAACAAACATTTCGAGGACAGGGGCTGCTTTCGATTTTGTCTTTGAGTAGATCCTTAATAAATGTTTGATTCCAATATTTAGCAGCACTACCCCTGCTCAGACCTTAAAAGGTTTTAGGCTCAGGGCAGAAGCTGGTAAATTGCCTTTCACTTTCAATACTTTGAACTATTTACATTTGCCAGGAAAATGTAACAAAGTCCAAAAAATCCACTTGTTTTTATAGACAAATACTCAGAATTCAGACTTTCTCCGAATTGGTAAGCACAAATAGTATTCTTATATTGTTTTCTAAAAAGTAAATTCACACTCGAGACTAGAAATGAGTAAAAATACAATTTCAACTTCATTTTCTGACATGAAAATAGTGGAAAGGTACTTGTGAATATGCCCTTTTTTCCTTCAAAAAACCAACCAAACAAACAAAAACGAAAGGGCAATTGTATATTCATGATAGGGAACAAGAGGAAGGCCTCCAGCAAATTTAGTTCCTCTTTAGTGCTTTTGTGGTAAAAGTTGGACAAAAGTCACAAAAGAAGGCATAAACAAGGCACCACTTGCATTGCTAAAGGAAATAACAACACAGGAAAATGAGGATCATTCTAAGTATAAAAAGTAGACTTTACTTCTTGAGATGTTAACTTGGGAGAAAGAAAGAGACAGAAAGAGACTGAGACAAAAACAGAGAAAGTAAGAGAGAGAAGAAACAGAGATAATAAGGAGATTCAGGAAACTCAACTCATACCGGTTTTGTAACCATGGGACCAGTTAATGAACTTTTCATTCCTCCCAGGAAACTCTTTAAGTTACTGTAAGTTACAAAGGAACTGCACATACACCCTGGCAGGAGAAGCTTTTACACAAAGAGTTCCCCACGTCAAATATAAGTACAGATGTCACAGGTACTATGGACAAGACCAAAAAAAAAAAAAAAAAAAAAAAAAAAGGAAGCAACTTGTGGAGTGTTAAAAATCAGTAAAATTCATAAAGTTATCACATAAGGAATATGATATTGTATCATATCAGTGTTCCCTCTAGCCTAGTATCCTGTCTCTGAAAGATAGTTCATAGTTAATATGTTCAAAAGTGTCTGTGTGGTGATAAAATCCCCTCCAAAACACCTGCAAATGAAGATATGAGGAGGCAAAGGACATGAAAATCAGGACATTTTACCCTTAAAAAGAGAGTAGAAAAGTGACTATAATCAATTTGAGAAGCACCTTGATAATAGTTTAAAGAAAATCACTACTTGTCATGGATTTCGATTCCACCACTTCTTTCTAGCCACTTAACATCTCTGCCTCTATTTCCTCATTTGTTAAACTTCAATAATACCATTACTATAACAACTTACCTTACATGGTTATTATGAAGATAAAATAAGAAAATATACAGGATGTCCCAAAAGTCTTGGTGAAATTTTAAGCTCTAATAATTCAAAACTGCACTAAGATGTTTGAAGCATCTTGTATATGAAAATACACAAAAGCTTTAAAACTTTGCAAAACTTATAAAAATGGTGACAAACATAAAATATAAGTAGTCATTGAGAAAAGTTATTTCTGTTAGAACTTTTAAGGAATCTTTCATGATTCTAAAAACATAATGAAGCAACTTATTAGAAGAAAGCCTTTGAGATGGCATTTTGTCATTGAGATGGCATTACTTCAAATGCAAGTAAATATTATTATAGAATCCATTTTTTTAAAAAAGAAATAATCAAGAAATATTGACACCTTGGTCAACTGTGTGATTGCAATAATAATAATAACTGTAAAAAATAAATGATATTTATGTAGCACTTACTATGTGCAAGGAGCTAAGTGCTTTACAATTATTAATCTCATTTTGATCCTCACAATTCTGTCAGGTAGGTGCTACTTAACAGTTGAGTAAACTGAGGCAAAAAGAAGTTTAAGTGATCATTCGGGGTAATACCACTTGTAAATGTGTGAGGCTGAATTTGAACATAGACTAGGCACTGTGTCACAAACAGATTATGGTCTGCTATAGACAAATATTGTTTGTGAAAGACCTCCATTCCCTTGTCAAACCTTCACTGAGGATTCCAATAAGTGAATATGTTATCCTGTCCTACTCTCTAAACCTCCCCCAACTTGCACTGGCGCTATAGCAGGCTAGGTCTCAGGGTCGTGGTTCAGGATTCACCTGTGGGTGGCTATCCTCCTAACACTAGTTTATGAGCTCCCACTGGTGTATTTCTCTTAACAATCAGCAAGTACACTCAATTCTTTGGTAAAGGCATTTACTACATGGCTTAGCAAGGATAATCCATGATTACCAGGTAAAACCAGGACACCTTCTCCTACAAAAACCCATTAAGTAATCGATGAGAGGAGGTAATGAGAGGGTACAAAAGGAAATGAGGTACAGTGAGACATGTATATGGATATACATTGCCAGGCAACTCACAACTCTAGAACTTGAGAGCTTCAATATCCTTTTTTTTTTTTTCTCTAGAGGTCCTTATAAAGTTCACTGCAGGGTGTGACATCAGTTATGGGTAAATGGTTCTCCCGGTCTGGCTCTTCCCCAGGCATGGTTTCTCTAATGAATGGGTAGTTCTTCGGGAGTTTATCAAGCAGATTGCTTGACTTCAGTCTAGACTAGGCAGATGGATTAATTGTTAGGCATAGCTATTTCTTAGATGAGCCAGAAAGGTTACTCAGTCACTGGCTCAATGCTGGACTGAGCTGGCTTCTGTCATGGGATGATGGATACAGGATAGGGCCAAGTAGGTCAGTGGGTTCTTCTCAAAACCCTAGACTGACGCAAAATGATACATACATTTTGAGGAAATGGCTAACGTAAGAATTGGTTTTACTTAACCATGCACATTACTATAAAAGGTTTTCTTTCTCTTTTTAAAATGGGGGCAGATAGGGAAAGAAAATGAATACTTATCAATTGAAAAAAAATCAAATTGTGAAAAAAAAAGAGGGCAATGTATTTATACTGAATATATTATTAATTAGAGGTACAAAATGGTGTAGTCAAAAAGCATTAAATTTGAAGTCAGAAAATCCAGAATCAAAATTTTGGCTTTGAGTCTAATTTGTGTGGCCTTGGATAAATCATTTAGCCTGTATAAAACTTAATTTTCTCATCCATAAAATGAGGGAGTTGTATTAAATGCTTTCAAGCCTAGATCATATGATCCTATAAATTTCTTCCTGACACTAATGCTATTCTGTTAACCATTTACTGCCCAGAAATTCTTCCCTCAATTGTAATCTACTAAAAAAAAAAAAAAATCCCATCCTTTTATTTTGTTCATTTTAGACCTTTTTGAGAGAATGTTTCCAACTTTCCTAATGTCTTTATTTGTGTTGGGGAGTCAGCAGCCAGAACTTCATCCAGCATTTCAGATTTTGCTATATCCTGGTTATACACAAAGGTAAAAATATGTTGGAATTCTGCCTTTTTTTGGTACCCCCATCCTTAGTACAGTTCCTGGCACATAGGGGGTAAAAAAATGCTTGCTGTTATTGTTTTGTTTGCAAACCTTCTCTGTATACTGTTTGCTTAAATATTATGTGAATAATAAGACTACCTGTATTTATCTGCTAAGACTGAACGTAGGTACTTCCCCATATCTCTAACAATAAGAGAGATATAAATCAAAATAATTCTTGAGTTCTCACTCTCCAATTGTCAAATTTACAAAGATGATGAAAAATATAACTAGCGCTGAAAAAGATGTATAAAGCTGGACACATGTGGAGATGTTAACTGGTCCAACTATTTTAGAAAACAATTTGGAATTTGTCAAGAAAATTGGCTTAGTAATTTATAGGTTTTGTCGCGACACATCTGCTGTCTTACCTGAGGAGGTCAAGTAAAGGAAGATTCCATAATGACCAAAATATTCATAGCAAAAAACTTTTTATTTTGTAGTGGAAAACCTGGAAACAAAGTGAGTACTCATCATTTGAGGAATGACTGAATTATGTATTAATATAGTTCCAAATGATATATTTGGGGTTTAGCACCAAATGATGAGATTGATATAGGTATCAAATATTGGAGTTCAGTCATATGAAGAATTCAAAATGACTTCTCTTTGCCAAAAAGGTAGGTTTATTTAGAAGAGATTACAAATAAAACAAAGAGATACAATAGGCATCAGGAGTAGTAAATATGAGAGTTGAGAGAGCAACAGTTAACAATGAATGGGATTTTAACAATTAATGATGGAAAAGACAAGTGCCCTTATAGAACTCAAAATTAATCAGGAGAAAGGATGTACTCTGTGAGATGGGAATATGCCCTTAATTGACAGGCTAAATCTATAGAGGAGTTTAGCAACCTAAAAAAGTTAGTTATAAGAAGGAAAAAAGACACCACAAGGCATGTGGAACGAGAGAAGAGACACCACGTGGCATGAGGAGGGGTAAGGGGAAAGTCACTAAGAGGCAGAGTGTCTTGGAGGGCTATAACCACAAAAGGGATTCAGTAAAGCTGATGTGAGCCATGGACAGATTTATAGGGGAAATTTAACCTCAGGGGTTTAACATAACTCTTTCTTTACTGAACATAGCACAGTGGGGTTACCTAGGACCTCCACAGAAGGTGGGACTGTTTAAGACTGAACTGATTCCCATCAGTGCCCTTCCTTGCTTGACTCAAGAAGTAATTTTACCAGTATTTCAGGCTTTTTGTGTCAATCCCACCTAGTTACTCAGGACCTCCATTAGTAAAAATGAAATGGGCAACTTGATTAGATATACATTAGATGGGTAAAGGAGATATGAATAATTCAAAACAGTAGATAAAACAGAATTTGTTTAAAATTAAAAACAGCAATTACCATTAATAAATTGCTTTAAGGAGTGCAAAGCACTTTATAAACATCTCATTTGATTTTTAAAACCTCCCTCTAAAATAGGTATTACAGGTAATATTATGTCCATTTTACAAATAAGATTCAGAGACTGATTCACTCTAAATCACACAGCTAGTGATGTGGAGTTCTGCACCAAAATGATGTGAGTGATGTAGACTTCAGGTGATGGTAGGCACCAAAAGTTGGAGTTCAGTCATGTGAAAAATTCACAATGGTCATTCTCTTTGGCAAAAGGTAGATTTATTTAGGGAAGAGGTTACAGACAAAATGAAGGGATACAATAGACACCAGAAATGATATAGAGTGGGAGAGCATATGAAAGACAAGTTCCTCAGTGAAACTCACACATACCCAGGAGAAAGGGAGCCCCCCCCATGAGGTTGGGGCATGTTCTTAACTGGCAGGCTAAATCCTGGAAGGGACTTAGCGCCCTAAAAGAGTTAGCTAGCTGTAAGGAGGAGAAAGGACTTTGAGAAGTCTAGTAGGATTAGGAGAAACACCAAGTGGCTTAGGGGAAGGGTAAAGGGAAAGACATCAGAAGGCAAAGTGTGGTGATGGCTAACCCTAAGGAAGGCAGCAGCCATGGGATGGTGATTAAGTAGATTTTATGGGGAAAATTTATATAGGGACATAACTGGGATTTCTGACAGGGTGTGGCAAGGAGGGACTGCTGGAGAACTCTACAGAGGGTGGAACCACGGAGCTAAACTGATCTCTATCAATCCCTTCACCCTGCTTACTCAGAGATCAATTCTTTAGTTTCTCTCTGTCCAATACAACATTCAGGACTTTATTATATAGTAAGGATCAGAGGTGGAATTTGAATGAAGAACTCTTCTAACTCCAAAACCAGTTCTCTTCTGACTACATTTGTATGATTTGGGCTGTAGTCCTATACCTATTTTTTAATATAACTATCTGAAGTTAAGAGCATTTAAAACACTTCACGCTAACAAAGCTATATGCACTAATATCTGTGTAAGACCATATATATATGTAGCCTTTTTTAGGGCTTAGTGGAGGGAAGAGAAGGGGGAAAATAAAATAAAAAGTATACAGCAGAGAACAAAAAACTTACAAGGAGCCAAAGGAAAGCTGGGCAGCTTTGAAAACAATGTGTAGTATTTTTTATACAGTCTTTCTTGAGATAGAAATTTATTGTTTTATATTGAATCCTCTCTTATGTTCTACTATATACATGGCAATGTTTTTTTTCTTATTTTATATTTAAGTTTAAAATAAAATTTACAAATTTGTAAAATAAAAAAATTTGGGGATACAAAACAAAACAAAACATGATGAAAATATGTTGCTCAAGAAAGGTGAGAAGTTTGTCCAGCTTCCTCATCCCACTCTTGGCTGAACTACATTCTTTGCCTCATTCCAGGATAAGGTATCAGCCTTTAATACTCATGAAAAGAGTATCAGCTTAGATAAATTAATCTTTCTTTTTATCTCACTTTTCTTCATTTCTCCTTTCTCTCTATTCTGAATTCACATCCTGGAGATAGGGAAAGTAATAAAGTATTTTGTTTTTAAATTTACTGGCAACTGAGCCTAAGAATAGAATTAGAGATTGTATTTTATTCACATGTAAAATTTAATAGAAATAATGACATCAACAATTTTTAAGAACTTTCTGCTCAATTTTTATACAATTATACTTCTCTGCAGTCAAAGGCATTAAGAGGATTTTATAAATGACACTTTGATAGACCCATGATTTCATAAATATAGGAATTTCTTACCAAGACCTTCTCATCTTATGTGACTCATATCCATATCTTTCTATTATTAAGAGTGGATTAAGAGTTGATATAAACAACTCCATTTTGTTTTAATCTATCATTTACTAAATATGACTCCAGCACTTATTGCAGCATAGATTTATAACAGTTGATTCTCTACAGGATTTAAAAATTTTTTAAAAAATTGTTCTAAGGATTTTCCACTCCTTTGTCTCATGTCTCAAGTAATGTATATCCTCTTTTAACTCATGTAAATAGCTGTGTTTTTGTTGTGTTCTGCTGTCTAGAGCTCTCCAAGTTGGGTGACAAAATGTACTGTGCTTTTTAGAGCCCCCATGCCGGGGGTGAAAAAACATACTGTTTTAGTGGAGTAATGAGGCAAGACTCCTGAGGATGGTCAAAATATGGAGTCCATTTATTCCAAATTCTTTCACCCTTATATACCCTCATACCATTATATAATCAAAGCAACACTGCACATGCGCTAAATATATACTGCACACGTGGGACCACATAAACAACTTGCTGTTTGCACCTGCTATCACTCTTCCACTGGTATCACTCTGCTTCAATCACAACACAGGTGGTCACGCCCTCCCTGACTTCTCAGGAAGGACGAGAGCCCTTAGGGGAGATGGGAAGCCGAACCAGACATTGTTAGCAGGTTCCCTCTGAGCTGAAGGGTCTTTTACCTCACCCAGAGTTTCCCCAATATCTGTGGCCCTCTACAGTTTTAACAAGCACACAATCTATCTTTATCTGTTGAATTAAGTAATATGCATTTTCTTTTAACAAGAACAATTTTCTATGTAACTAGCTGTTTTGTAACAACCATCTTTTTTGTGTTATCTAAGAAATGGCATATATTTATGTATATATACATATACATATATAATTTGAAAGAGACACACATTCTGATCCATTTGCTGGTAGAGTTTGTCTCTCCTTAAAAATAATTATTTATATGTAACTTTTTTTTTAAATTTTAACTTCCAAATTCTTACCCTGTCTCCTATTCCCTCTCCCAACAGATACAAGCAATATGATATCAATTATATATGTGAAATTATGCAAAATATATTTCCATATCAGCCATATTTTTTAAAGCAAGAAAAAGGAAGTGAGAAAATTATACTTCAATTTACACTCAGAGTTCATTAATTTTTTCCCTGGAGGTGGACAGCATTTTTTGATCATAAATTCTCTGGAATTGTCTTGGATTATTGTGTTGATCAGAGTAACCGAGTTTCTTACAATTGATCATTACAACATTGCCATTACTGTACATAATGATCTCCTGTTCCTTCTTACTTCACTTTGCATCAGTTCATATAAATCTTGTCATGTTTTTCAGAAACCACTCTTTTTGTTATTTGTCATAGCACAATAGTACTACATTACAATCACATGCTACAACTTGTTCAGCCATTCCCCAACTGATGAGCATCCCCTCAATTTCCAATTCTTAGCCACCACAAAAAGAGCTGCTATAAATATTTTTGTATAATTAGGTCCTTTTTCCTTTTCTTTGATCTATTTGGAATACAGACCTAGTAGAAGTATTGCTGGATTAAAGGGTATGGCCCTTTGAGCCTACTTCCAAATTGTTCTTTAGAATGATTGGACATCAATAGTTCATTAGTGTATCTATTTTCCTGTTATCTTCTCCAGCATTTGTCACTTCTAAGAGGTATGAGAAGATACTTCAAAATTGTTTTAATTTGCCTTTCTCTAATAGATAGTGATTGAGGGCATTTTTGTATTACTATAGATAGCTTTGATTTCCTCTTCTGAAAATCTCCTGTCTTTATCCTCTATCAATTGGAAGATGGCTCTCATTTTTGTAAGTGATTTATTTCTTTTCATTACATATTTGAGAAGTTAAGTTTTTATCAGAGAAATTTGCTAGAAATTTTTTTGATATTTTATTCTCTATGTAGTTTCCCTGATTATCACTTTTAGTTAGGCTTATTTTTTTTTCTTTTTCTAAGATCATGATTATCATCCTGACTTTTTTTTTTTTTTTTTTAGTTTTTCCAAAATAAACTAGATTCTTCTACGAACCTTTTTTTTTTTTTTTTTTTAAGCTCTGTCTAACTGCATTGTTTGTCTCTTACAAAAATCATATTGTTGAATTCTGGTTTCTAAAACACTATGCTACCCACTTTCATTAACTTTCATAGTTATGCTTACTAACTTTATATTTCTGTACATCCCATTTTCTTCGCCTTCTTTCTGTTTTTATCCTATCCCTTCTCAAAAGTTCATTTTTCTTGTAATTATTGTCTTTTTTATTCTGTTCTCCCTTTTATTACACCCCCCCCTTTTTCTTGTACCCTTCTTTTCTTATTTCTCTATTGGGTAAATTACATTCCTATATACAGTGGCATATATGTATATTCTTCCCTCTTTGAATCAATTCCAATGAGAATGAGATTCAAGCATTGCTCACATTTACCACCCCCATTTTCCTTTCACTGTAAAAAGCTCTTTCTTGAACATCTCTTTTTTTTTTTTTATAGAAAACAATTTATTTCTGAACCCAAGTTTCCCCTAACTTCTATATTATAGCAAAGAGAATATATTCTTTTTTTTTTTTTAATTTAATAGCCTTTTATTTACAGGTTATATGCATGGGTAACTTTACAGCATTAACAATTGCCAAACCTCTTGTGAACATCTCTTTTTTATTTTGTTATTATTTTTGCTGAGGCAACACAGCAGGAAGTGTTAAGTATCTGAGGGAACATTTGAACTCAGGTCCTCCTGACTTTGGGGCTGGTGCTCTATCCACTGTTGCACACCTCTTTTATGTGAAAATTTCCCCATTCTAATCTCTTCCTTCCCTTCTCTCCCAATGTATTCCTCTTTCTTTTTTTCTTTTTCACACTTACTAATATTTTATTTTTTTCCAATTATATATAGTTATTTTTAAAATTTTTTATAAATTTATTTTATAAATTTTGAGTTCCAAATTTTTTCTTTTTCTCCCCTCCTTTTTCTCAGAAAGCAAGCAATCTGATATAGATTATACATGCACGATCATGTTAAATATATTTCCACATTATTCACCTTGTGAAAGAAGAATTAGAACAAGAGAAAAAACAGAAACAAAGAAAAGCAAAAATAGAATGCTTCAATCCCCATTCAGACTCTTTTTCTGGATTTGGCTAGGATTTTCCATCATGTGTTTTGGAATTGTCTTGGAACTTGACTTGTATTGCCTTGTATTGCTGAAAAGAGCTAAGTCTATATTGGCTTATCACTCTACAATATGGATGGTATGGTGTTCAATGTTCTCCTGGTTCTACTAATTCACTCAGCCTCAGTTCACATAAGTCTTTTCAGCTTTTTCTGAAATCTACTTGCTCATCATTTCTTATAGAACAATAGCATTCTACACACATTCATATGCTACAATTTGTTTAGCCATTCCCCAATTAATGAGTATCATCATAATTTCCAATTCTTTGCCCTCACAAAAAAAAAAAAAAAAAAAAGCTGCTATAAACATTTTTTTGTATATATGGGTCCTTTTGCATTTTTTATGATATCTTTGGGATGCAGACTTACTAGTGGAATTGCTGGATCTTTCTCATGTGTCATGGAGTCATCATTTTCCACTTGCCTAATTCTAATTTTTAAGGAATTATTTTCTTCAGTGAGATTTTTATACTTTTTTAAACTTCTTTTACCATCTGACTAATTCTGTTGAAGGATTTCTTTTCTTTTTTTTTTGTGCCTCTTTTGATATTCTTTTACATCACTCATTTCTTTTCTCAGTTTTTCCTTTCTTGAACTCTTCCAGCAATTCTTGTTGGGCTTATGTTCAATTAGCATTTTTCTTTGAGGCTTTGGTTTTAACCTTTTTTACATTGCTTGGATTGGGAGGCACTGTCTCGCTTTAATATTTTTCATGATGTTTTCAGACCTAGTTCTGAGAGTTTGCAAGTTTTTGGTGTTTACAGAGTGGTGTGATTTGGAGAGAGGTATGGTTACTGTTCTCCTAGTTTGTACCCAGGTCTTTATCAGAGAGAACTATAAGCGCTAGTGCTGCCTTTGTCTTGGAACTGCAATTGGGGCCCTTGCCCTCTTGTAACTGACTCTCAAATGCTCCTCTCTGTTCAAGAACTATGACCCCAAACTAGAAAATGGGCAAGAGTGCCAATTAGTGACATTTGTACACAGTGCAGCAGGTATCTTATAATTTCTTTCTGACCAGTTGTTTAATCTCCTTACCATCTACGAACTTAGAGCTTTTGAAACTGCTGCTGGAGTGTTTGTGACAAATTTTCACTCCAATGTTACAAATTTTTCTTGCTGACATCTAAGTTATCTTGAACTGGAAAAATGTCTAAGGCATCTTTTTGTTGGCACTGCTCCTCCAAAATTTGATTTGAGACATTATTTTAAATTTATTTGGTGGAAAATGTTGAGAGAGTTCAGGTGGGTTGCCTCTAATCTGTTATCTTCAAAGTTTGTCCCACTCTGAATGAATGTCCTATAGTAGTCTCATTGTTGATCTATTGACTTTGGCTAGTCAACAAAAATAAGAAATCATGTGATAATTTTAGCACCCTAGATGAGACTGCTGTTGTTCATACTCTCCCACATCTACCTCTCTGGCAGCTTTATAACATGTAATCTATTTGGATATCACCAAAAAAGGGGAAAGAAGAGGGTTGATAAAATTGTCATCTAGCATTTTTGTGATCTAAATTTCGACTCACAGAGACAGGTTAATATTTTGTATACTTTCTACTTTTGCCCTTTGATATTATCTAATAATCTATCTCCTACCCCTTACCTAAACTTCTGGTGTGAATGTAAATTTGACACAAATCTTTAGATATCTATCTATTTATCCATCCATCTATCTCTATTTCTTAATGTTCAGTGATCAACTTTTATTAGGGATATAAACTTGATATAATTTTTCAAGTGGTCAGTAATCAATCTTTATCCCTTGGTCATTCATCTGACATAAATCTCAATATCCATTTGAACAGTCAGTGGTCATTATGGGATCTAATTGGGAAAAATTCCAGGAATGATTGGTCTAAATTCATACTCATTTAACCGTCCATCTAAATGATCAATCTTTTACATTTTTGAATGGCTGTGCCTACTACATGGTACTTTCAAACCATGAAATTTTGAAAATTCTAAAGCATAAATTAGAGATTCAATTCCTGAAACAAATGAGTTATTGTTTTATCTGGGTACCCCCTGAGGTGCACACATTTTGTCAAATTATATTTTTCAAAAAGATTCTTTCTTACTAAGAAAAGAAAAAATACATTCTTATGAAGCTTCATCATATGAGTGTTAATTTCCTTTGCCACCATCACCTTCTTTAGCATCTAGTGTAACTCCTGTAATTTTTCTTCAACCTTCCTCTGTTTCTCACTGTCACTGTCATCTTCCCTGACTTTAACTGCCTCTTTAGTCTTGACTCTTCCTTCTTAATGCCAGCTTTACCCTGATCTTTCTGTCATCCAAATACAGAGTATTAAGAATAGACCATGGAAGGACTTTTCTCTATTTGCCCCTCTCTGGAAATACAAGCACTGCTGACATAGTATCTCATTCCTTTACAGAATGATACAATAGTTCTCTGCTACCATGCTTCTGGATAGTAAAGACAATTCTCTGAACTCCTCTTGATGATGATTTTTTATCTTCAAAAAGCAAATGAGATAAGAAGAGAAAAAGGGAAAAAGGGATAGAGACTCAGAGGCAAGAAGAGTGTCAAGTGCAAATACTCCTTTAGCAAGGCTCTAATCAAAACTGACCCTCTGTCACTATAAACTAAACAAAAAAATTAGCCAAATCCTTAGAAGTACAAATGTTTAATAATACAATTTAACAGGTATGTGCCTGTAATTATTTACTGTAAACTACTAGAGCAGATAAATTATTATTCATAACATAATTGATCTTTGTACTGAGTAGGAACTCCTGGTGCTACCTTTATAAGAATAAGAGCAAAAGAGACACCTACTCTATTCTGGTTACTGAATGTAACTAGTATAGAATCCCAAAATTAGTAAGCAAATGAAATATTTTTTTCATGTAAGATAATTTAAAGATTTATTTAATTGGATTAAGATTTTATGTCTATCTTTTAAATCCATGGCATTGTTTTATGTTAGTATTATGCTTATAATTTCTTGCATTGAGATTCTAGGAAACTACTGTATAGAAATGATGTTAATTTATGGCATAATATTTATAGTATTAATACATTTGTATTATATAGCAAAATAAACAATTTGGGCCAAAAAGAGTTATAGTGATTATGAAACAAAAAACATGTGACTAACATATATAAAACCCAGAATGTTGTCTTTAAAATTAAATAGTAGATACCAATCGATTATACTCCAATAAATCGAAGAAGAAATACACATACATCTAACAGCTTGAAAAAAATTTCTTAGCAAGACTGAATTGTCATGAGAGATTATTTCAAATTTTGATATGAATTCTGTGAAATTATGAATTTGACTTTTCACTTATTAGAGACTATTGCCTAGATAATATATACAGTGCCTATACAATAAAATAATACAGTTTTAAACCACACATAAGGATGATGTCCTTGTATGTGGTTTAAAACTGTATTATTAAAATGGGTGTATTTTGGTGTAAAAATAATGATGATGATTACTTAGTATTTGGGGAAAGTCCAAAGACCTTGGAAAGTCTCATTATCTTGGAAATTCTTTGAGGACTTTCCAGGTCCTCTGGAATTTTTGACTTTTAAAAATGTCTTAAAATTTTATTTCCTTTATGAAAGAAGTTCTATTCTCTATGGAAGAAAGATAACATCGTAAATTCTAAAATAGCATATTGGTTTACAGAGAAACTAACATGCCCTTCAACACAATGACTCATAGCCAAAGAAAGGATTATTTAAAAGTTTAAAGTATAGAAATGATCTCATTGAAGGCTTTCTGCACGTTCATTTTTTTCTCAACTGTTTTTCATTGTTTTTTGAGGCAATCAGGAGGCTAAGCAGGCTTAGCCTTTCATCTTCCTCTTCTAGAATATTTTACATGATCTTATATATGAAAGAGGTGCTGCTATGGCCTTTTGGTCTCTACTCTTGGCAAATTCCAAAATGAGATGAATTATGGGCTCTTTTGATTATGGGAATCTGGACAAGTTCATTAACCACCCATTCACTGCCCCTAGATCATTCTGTAAGTCTATACATTGCACTTTTGTAGAGAGGTTCACCACACTGAGAATTCCCTAGACCAGTGAAATCACAGATCACAATAAAAAAATTCTTTAAGAGATGGTGACAAATACTTTTACTTTTGCCTTCTTTTTATATTAATGACCTAATGATACAAACTTTAAAAAAAGGATCTAGTTGTTATAAAGTCATTATAATTGCTCCTTATTTTTCATCCTTTCTTCTAGTGTGCTACTTACTTGGACCTTTATGCTAACCAGTTAGTTGCATGTGAGTAGCAAAATCTGAAATGATTACCATGTTTTCAATAAGTCACCTGACCTGTTTGCCTCAGTTTCTTCATCTGTAAAACAAGGGTAATAATAGTACTTAGCTCAGAGAGTTGTTGTGAGGATGAAGTGAGACAACTGTAATAAACCTATCACACTATCTTGGCACATAGTAAATGCTATATAAATGTAAGCTATTATTATTTTCCCCTCATCTTCTCCTGTTGCCATTCCATGGATACCACCACATATTAATGTATATTTTTACTTAGAGAGCTTTGTCAGTTTCTTCATAGAGTTCTTCATCCTTTACCTTGGATGTTAGTACATAAATTGCAATCAGGTTCATCATGATTTTTTTTTAATGTTCACTGTGAGCTCTATAAATCATGACCAGGTATCTCAAGAAATACAAAAACTGGATGTGTTTATATAAGATTTACAAAAAGTGTTTTTATCACAATAACCCTGCATGGGTCATATCTCCATTTTACAGATGAGAAAAAGGAATTTCAGAGACATTAAATAATTTGCTTGAAGTCACACAGACCAGAAATTTTGGAAGCTGAACTCAAAGCGAGGTCTTCTTATCCTCACTAATACGCATTTTACCTTTTTGGACTTTCAGCAAAAAGAACTCTCCCAATTCCTTTATTCATTGCTCTGAGAAGTCATTATTCTAATTAGTTGAAACTTTTTTTTGAAATGTCTTATTTCATTTGCAATGAAAATATTGATAGGAATATAGATCATTTCCTGAAGTAGGATATGAAATCATTGCTTCTGAGATAAGGATTGATTACACAATAATAGTTTCAAAATTTAATGCACGATTCTGTGAGTTTTGCTCATTTTCTACTCTGTCACCTTCACTACCACACAATAGGGAGCTAAAGGGTGTGAAGGACATTTATTTTTGTTCATTTCATGATCTACTACAGCCAAAATAATTGATCGTCTGGTAGCACATATTCTGGTAATAAGTCTTTCCAACTTTTGATTGGCTGGTACTCTAACAGAAGAAACATATTGTGAACTTAAATCCTTTTCAGTTCTTTCTACATCAAAAGAAATGATGAATAGGAAGAATATAGGATGGTAGGGGATAACCTATAGGAACTCATGAAAAGTGTAGACATAACTAGGAAAAATACCTCAACAACCTCAATATTGTAAATGAAAACAAGAAATACAAATTAAATACTATGTATTAGAATGATCAAGATTGGCCCCACTGAAAAAACATAACATACCTCCCTCTATTTTTTGCAGGCAAAGGGACCTGTGGTTGTAGAATATTGAATATATTTTTAAACCTGATTGATTTGTTGATTTATTTTCCTGAACTGCTTTTTCTTTTTCTCTTCTTTTTAAAAATTCATCATAAAGGATGGCTTTCTGGTTGGGAAAATGGGGGAAGAGATATATTAAGAAGAAATGAAGGTAATATAAAAACAAAAGATAGAAATAAAATTTCTTTTTCAATATTGGTAGAATTAGTTAGAGATAATACTATAAAAACATAGCCTTGAGAATCCAATGCCACTTACATGCCATGATAAGGAAAATGGAGTAGGATTTCTGCAAAGGATGTTGAACTAGTTTTTTGAAATTAAAAATGATTGTAAGTTCCTTGAAGTCCAGGACTGTCGTGCTTGCTTCTATAGTTCCTCCTGTACTTTGGCAATGCCTGCCACATAATAAACCTTTAATAAAAACTATATCCTTCATCCATAAAAGAGAAAAGAAGTGAAGAAGTGCAGTTTTAAAATTTGTTTAATGATGGGGGAAGGACACAAGGAAATGCATATAGCTGAGTTAGAACAACAACAAAAAAAAAAACCTAATGGAGAACAGAAATTTTCCACCTAATCCTATAGGTTCATCTCCCCCAGTATAGCTGGTATTTGGATAGAATCAACTGACTCCTTTTCAAGTCCTTCACAGAATCACATTATTTAAGAGTTGATAGGAACTTCAGTGACATACTACTCTAAACCATATCCCCCAAAGCACATCTTCTGCATTATACCTGATTAGCCTGAGTTTGAAGGCCTGGGGGAGGGAAGAAAGAAAAAACCCTACAATCTCCTGAGCCTGTTCATTTTTCTTTTTAAATAGCTGTATTTATTGAAGAGTTTTTTTTTCTTTATTTTAAGCTCAGATTTGCAACTTTGCAATCTCCTCCCATTGCTAATAGTTCTGTCCTCTGTGCATAGGCAGATCACCCAAATCCCTCTTCCACTTAAGTGTTCAAAAATTTGAGAAGTATCCTAGTCCTTCTTAAATTTCTTCTCCAGGTTAAACATCCCAATTCCTTTAACAACTTTTTATATGGCATGAGCTCAAATCTTTATTCTGTATGCTCTACTCTGTACTTGCAATCTCCTCCCATTGCTAATAGTTCTGTCCTCTGTGCATAGGCAGATCACCCAAATCCCTCTTCCACTTAAGTGTTCAAAAATTTGAGAAGTATCCTAGTCCTTCTTAAATTTCTTCTCCAGGTTAAACATCCCAATTCCTTTAACAACTTTTTATATGGCATGAGCTCAAATCTTTATTCTGTATGCTCTACTCTGTACCTTCTTTAGTTTAGCAATGGCTTTTTCCGATCGGAACACCTAGATATAAATCACAATTCTTACAGCTAGATGCTACAATTCTTTTACTTCAGCATAAAATCACATTAGTTTTTTTTTGACTACTGTAGTATACTGTTGACTTATATTGACCTTGCACTGCAGTAACCTTTCCCCCATTCTCAGTTTTTTCCCCCCAACATATACTGACTTAATGAAACATGACTTAAGAAAGTGATTCTTTGAATCCAGGTGTAGCTCTCCTAAATTTTAACTTATTAAATTTAACTCACAAAAACATCAAAATGTTTTTGAACCCTATCATCTACTGTGTTGGTTTTCCATCCAAGCGTTGTCATTTGCGCATTGAATAAGTATGCCATTTATAAAAATGTTAAGCAACAACATTGGAAGAAGCACAGATACCTGAGGCACTCCACTAAAGAGCTCTTTCCATATCCAAATGAAACCATTCATGAGTATTCTTTTAGTTTGGCCATTTGATCAATCCTCAGTCCACTTGGTTTTATTGCTATTTTTTACTCCACTTTGTCTACAAGAATGAGAAATTCTATCAAGTGTTTAGATAAAAGATAGGTTGTTGTTAAATAGTGTCCAACTCTTCATGATCCCATTTGGGGTCTTCTTGGCAAAGATACTGAAGTAGTTTGCCATTTCCTCTTCCAGTTCATTCTAAAATAAGGAAAGTGAGGCAAACAGGATTAAGTGAGTTGCCAAGGGCCACATAGTAACTGAAGCCAAATCTGAACCCAGGCCTTCCTGATTCCAGGCCCAGAATTCTATCCACTGTGCCATTATATATTTATAGTGCTCTCCTCACTTGACAATTTAGTGACCCTATCAAAAGGAGAAAATGAAATTAGTCATGACTAATTCTTGATAATTTTATTTATTTATTTATTTAGTCCAAAATCTTTCTAGGATTCTAAACTAAATCTACTAGTCTATAGTGTGCAGAAACAATTTATTCCCTTCTTTAAAAAAAAGAGAATATTTGCTTTCTCTAATTTTCATTGCCTAGAGTCTCTCAGAGATCACACTAACAATGATCCCACAGTCACATGTACCAGGCTTTCAGTACCTAAAGATGACCGTATATCAAGTGACTTGAATTGATGAAATGATCCTTGGTGTTCTTGAAAAGAAAAGAGAAGCAAAATAAGAGCAGCTCTGCTCTGTCTTATGTCATCAATATTCTCTCCTCTTTACCAGAGGTCCTATACCTTCTTTTCCCTAAAGTAACTAAAAATTTGTTATCTTTGGCTTGCCTTACCAACCTCAATCTAAGCTTTAATCCTCCTGAAGTTACACTTACAGTGCTGTCATACTTTTGTATCCATTCTTTTTTTTCTTGTCATTGTTTCCATAATTCTATATTTCTCCAGTTTAAATCTTTATTATATGATGAATTCTATAAACATCCACAGCAGATTCTTTAGACAGGAAGTGGGTTTGGTTTTTTTTTTTTGGTGACTTCAGAATTTCATCTTCGAGAGCTTAACATTTCTCCTATACTGATTTCTCCATTAGAATTTTAAACCGTGTGATCTCATCTATCCTTCTATGGATAGAAATCTATTCTTCCTGAATCCAAGGCACATGTCAGAATAGTCTTTTTTCTCCTTCTATTACAAATCCTAAGAGTGGTCACTTGCTCCCAATATTTCCATAATTAATGTTCTAGAAATCAACTCTTCCCAACTGATAAGAATCAGATCCATGAAAGAATTTCCCTTTGTTGATTTCCTTCATATTTTTAAGTTTTAAAATTATCATTAAAGCAACTCAAGAAGTTATAAGCTCTATCACTTTTCACAGAAAGTATTAGTGCAGACTTCTAATCAATTGAAGTCTCCCTTCAATATATCCTTTCATGATGATGCCAAGATTGATAAAAGTATATAAAATAAAATAATCTTCAGAGGCAGAACAAAAAACCAAAAAGTTAGCAGAAAATATCAAATCACTTAAAATTATGCAACACAATTTCTAATTTACATAGTTTCTCTTCCAGAAGTTCTTAATCTGGGACTGCAAAAACATCTTTCATGTTTTGATAAATATATCTCAGTGGAACTGGTTTCCTTTGCAATTCTATGTATTTTACTTTATGCATTTACAAACATTATTCTGGGAAGGGCTCCATCCAGTCTTGCCAGTTTCTTCCACCTGTAGGAGACTTTTTAACTCTTCCTAATAAAAGTTATTTTTTCATGTTGATTGGATACTTGGGTTAACTATAAAGAGTTAGTCATAATTCTGTATAATAAATAAATGTGATGAACATAAAAGTAATACAAGCATATCACAGTATAATAATGTTTCTCTCCATTTTTGTGGCTGGACTAAATTTTTGGTCTAGTGTCTCAAACTCACACAATTTGCCAAACTATTTACAATCTTGCTAAAGACTGGTGCACAGATATATCATTCAACATTTAAAACATCATTCTAGTATATCTTTAGTTATTTCCTGGTTTTCACTTCTTTTCTAGAGGCACAGCAATGGCTTTAGTTGTAAGAAAGTAGAAGGGCAAGAAGAAAAAAAGAGAGAAGGAAAAAAGGAACAAAAAGTAAAGCCCAATTTCTTTAACTGTGGGTCACAATCCCATAAGGAGTTTTGTAAATGAATGTGGGGTACACAAAATCATGATTATCAGTAAATGTCTGATTTGTATTCTTATTTTATATATCTATATACCCAGAGTCACACAAAAAATTTTGGGTGGAAAGACGTTACAAGTAGAAAAAGTTTAAGAAACCCTTAGATAAAGTAGATTATCCTAGCTGTGATGGAAAGACAGGTCTAGAATGATTAAAATTAGCAAGGACAAGTAGTCATACCAAGTGCAGAGCTATGTTAACACATACCTCTCCCAGTGATTCCAAGCCTTCCATTACAATACTATCTTTGAACAGCACTTAGTACCATTTGCTTTACAAGTAGGTATTCAGCAAATACAGATTACCTGGAATTTGCAGATGTTAATTTAATTAGTTGAGAGGGGAAAAGTAATTTTTCCTATTTTCCCAGTGATTGGTTCTATAAATGAGAACAGGGAAGGGAAGACCCAACTTTTAATGAACACATAAGATATAGCAATTCAGTTAATACCTCTGGAGGTATGAAAAGTAATCAGCACACTACAAAAATAACTGAGTACAGCACAAAGAGCAACTGGAAGTGTTGTTAGAGCTCCCTGAGAAATGACAATTTCTTTAGGGCTAGATCCAACCTTATCTATGGTCATATTTTTATATTTTTTATTATTAAAGCTTTTTATTTTCAAAACACATACATAAATAATTTTAAACATTCACCCTTGTAAAACTTTGTGTTCCCTCTCACCCCTTTCCTTAGATGGCAAGTAATCCAACATATATTAAACCACAACTCTTCTTCTATACATATTTCCACAATTATCATGCTGCACAAGAAAAATCAAGTGAAAAGGGGAAAAAATGAGAAAGAAAACAAAATGCAAGCAAACAACAATAAAAAAAAGTGAAAATACTACGTTGTGATCCACAGTACTCTCTCTGGATACAGATGGCTCTCTTCATCACAAGACCATTGGAACTGGTATGGTGATATTTTTAGAACAAGGAAGTGAGAACAACCCTAAAGGAATCAAAAAGGATTTGAGAGACTGGATACGTAAGTGAAAAAGCAACCACAGAAAACTGTCTCTTATTCAAAAGAATTAGAGTAGGTACAAAGGCAATAAAATAGCCCTACATGTTATGATGTTATATACTTGTATAGAAAATGCCATCAACTTGCTAGGGAAGGCCTAGCAGAGAATATTAGTGAGGGTATAGTAGGGAGATACAAGTGTGATCCTAATGGAGGAATACACTCTATATAGACCATCTGGTCAAGAAGAAGGGGAAGGTTGGAAAAGTGGAAAACGAATTCTAGAAACATCACAAAAAATAAAACAGAACCAAGACATAATTGTATTGCAACTATCCAGGCATCTGCTTGGAACTTTTTTTCATTAAAAGCAGAGCATCTGAAGCTTTCTTGATCTAGTTTGTTGGTACTTTAATCTTCAGAAAGTAGAAGAAACACATAAAACAAAAAACAAAAAACCTGTCAAATGGACAGCTCTGAACACAACGTGTATTTTCTTGAGATGGAAATTTATTGTTTCATATTTTGAATCCTCTCATGTTCTGATATGCAGTGCTTGTTTCTTTGTTTTAGTTGCATTTAAATTTTAAATAAATAAATTTTCTTTAAAAAAAATTTTTTTAATGATAAGGAGGAACCAAAATGAAAATAAAAAGAATCTTGGTATCAACTGTTACTACCATTCTAGAGGTCCTAATAGCCAAGGAAAATGATGGTTTTATTCTCTAGACTTTAAGAGAAAAGATAAGTATAATTTCATTGTCTAGAATGAAAAATGGAAGATGGAAAGCTATCATATCAGAGAGACTCTATTCATAGGTGTGCTTCCTGTATAACTATTCTGCAGATTTTATGAATTTAGGATCATTTGGCATTGTGCAGCTTACAATATTGTTCCTCCAAACTCATCTCTTTTTGAAAACAGGTAGACAAA
This sequence comes from Sarcophilus harrisii, assembly GCF_902635505.1. Classification (NCBI taxonomy): domain Eukaryota; kingdom Metazoa; phylum Chordata; class Mammalia; order Dasyuromorphia; family Dasyuridae; genus Sarcophilus; species Sarcophilus harrisii. The sequence goes on along the minus strand of NC_045428.1, from coordinate 432,328,983 downwards.
TTAATATGTTTATAGAATTAATATATACTGATCTTGGAAGTTCAGTTGATTGACAAATATGTAAATCATTATTAAAAATTAGTTCAACCAAATTAACTCCTTGTCATATGTACCCATTTCTAATAGTAAACACATATACACCACTGTTGTGTAGAGAAGACATGGCCACAAGATGGATTGAACAGAGAGGTGAGGCTCACAAGAAGGGAAAGGCACACAGAACTAGAATACTGGGGACAGAAGTGGAAGCTGACTTGCTGATGAGGTCCCGAATAACAAAGTGAGTTGGCAGAGAAAGTCCAAAGTGCTAAGATTACTCCCTGAAACAAGCAGGGAAGGGCATTGATGGGTTTCAGTTCAACCTTAAAGCCCATCCTGTGGAGGTCTTGGATAAACCCACCTTACTGTATCCAATCAGAAAGCCAAGTTTTGTCAAATCCCATAAATCTGTCCCTGGTCCATAACATCTTGCTAAATCCCTTTTGGGTTAGCCCTCCAGGTTGTTCTGCCTCCTGCTGTCTTTCTCCTCCCCACTCCCCCCATGCCTCGTGGTGTTTTGTCTCTCATTCCTCACCGTGCCTCCTGATGTCTTTCTCCTTACCTCATTCCCTACTCCTAATCCCAAGCCTAACATCTAAGAGGTGTCTAACTCTATGCTCTCCCAAATCTATTTTATATTTCCCACTCCTGGGTGTCTGTTGTATCTCTTAATTTTGTCTGTAACCTTTTCTCACAAATAAACTTACCTTTTGCCAAAGACAATGGCCATTGTGAATTCATCACATGACTCAACCCAACATTTGATGTCAAATGCCAACATTTGATGCCAGTTATTCTCCTAAAGCACATCATTTGGTGCTTGAATATCAATTTCAATATTTGGTGCTGAACCTCAAATGCATTATTGGCATCTAAGTACTTTTGGAAAGACAGGACAGGACAATAAAGAGAACGTGACAACAGCAAAAATACTTTGAGTTTTTCTTCAAACCAAAGAGAAAAAGATTTAAACTGCCCCTCCCCATAAGATTATCCAACACAAAACAAGTAGTAACAGCAAGAGAGAAAGAGAAAATATGTAACAAGAAATTACCCTTTTTAAAACAAAAAATTGTAATGGTACAATAGTTAAGAGAGAAAACCCTAGCCTCATTCCCTTCCTCCCAAAAAAGTTCTACCTTTACTCTTCAATACATATATACACCTTTTTTTTTTTCCCAAACTGCAAAATATGGAGTTATCACTGATATTCCTGCTTTCCCATGATATGAACTTGTGTAGAAAAACTCTATTCTAGCCTCTTTCACTTTAATCTTTAAAAACATTTGTTTCTTTTTTATATAAATAAGTTAGATAACTGCACAAAAGATTATAGAGCTCTTAGGTATCTTCAAGGACCATCCTAATTTGCTCTGGAGCTGGGATAGGGAAACCTTTGGTGACCTATTGGAGATTGAGTTCTGCCAAATTATGGACTGGGAATTACGAACCATGACAAGCTAACAAAGAGGTTTGGGAAGGGGACAGGGACACCTTGTTTTCATTAAAAATGGTTTTTATTCTAGGTAATATTTTGTTCCAGAATTGTTCATTCATGCTCTTTATCTTCATACTGACCAAGAGGTATAGTAGGTTTTGTTGAGCCCTGGATAATAAGCCATAGCCACTCCCCTCCCTTGCAATTAGGACTGGGAAAATTTCATTTAAAGAAGAGCCTAGGAAAACCTTGAAGCTCTGACTTCCCTTTTTACATACCATTGCATCATAAATGTCCAGGTGATTACCTCAATTTTTGCTAGGAAAATTCCCCCTCTTTTTGAGTAATCGCCCCACACCTCATTATCTCCTATCCTTGATCTTTTCTTGACCCTTATCCTGTCAGGTTTAAATTATAATCCTATGCTGGAATTATGGCTTGTCCATCCTCCCAGTGTCCTTGATCACCCCCCTTACCTGCCTTTGTTTCCCCTAAAGCTGCAATATGTTAGGATAAAATTGTATACTCAGGTTATGTATTTTGTTTACAAAACCTAGTAAGCTAAAAGCCTATATAAGCTCTCTGCCTCTGTTTATTTGCATCGAATGCTTTGGATTGTAGTCCCATTCAGTCAGCTAGTTTAAACTCTCTATATTAAAATTAAAAACTAATCTCTACTTGCCTCAGTTTCTTTGGCATTACAATTTATGGTCAGCAAGGTTGATGCACTGCCCCTTTCAAGAGACAAAAAGTCACTCGCTTTGTGAGCCTAATCCTATCCCAATGCTTCTGTGTATATATATATATATATATATATATATATTTTTTTTTTTCTTTTTTCTATCTACAGAACATTCAATATTAAGGTGTGACATTCAGAAACATTGTTGGGGTTTCAGTATGCCTCTAAAGGGAGTGGTTGGCTGGCACAGCAGATCGAATGCTGGCCCTGGAGTCAGGACTGATCTTCCTGAGTTCAAATCTGGCCTCAGACTCTTTCTAGCTGGTAAACTTGACCCTTGTCAAATCACTTAATCCCGTTTACCTCAGTTTTTTAATCTGTAAAATGAGCTGGAGTAAGAAATAGCAAACCACTGCCATCTCTTTGCCAAAAAAACAAAAAACAAAAAAAACCCAAAACAACAAAATGGACACAACTGAGATGATTGAACAACAACATAACGGCTCCAAGATATCTTGGGATTTACTGACTAGATTTCTTAAGGACCAAGCCTTAAATAACCCTGGATTTCATTAATTGCCTAACAAGTTGCAGTTCAAGCCCCAATCTATTATTGTTGCACCCTCCCATCTCCCCACCTCCATTGTCTCAGAGTAAATATACATAGCAATTTCTGTTTTGGCTAGAAACCCTAAGGATCTTCTCTTCCCAAATTGATTTTTTTGGACTGGTTAAAAGAAGCCATTCTTTGCTTCAATTCTTACTTATCCCTAAAAAGATCCTGTTCTCCCACTGCTTCCAAGGCCATTTCCAGTTGTCCTGATCTATATCCTGCCACTGGACCCAGATGGCTCTGGAGGGGAAAGTGAGGCAGGTAACCTTGCACAGCTCTCCCTCACTTAAATCTAACTACTTGCCTGTCATGGCATCTCATCCCCGATGTCATGGTCCTCTTAGAGAACAAAGCACAAACAACAATAAATATTGAATAAATATTAAATATGACTTAATATAACTGTTAATACTTAAGAAAAAAATTCCATCAACATTATAAAATAATCATTTTAATGAAGAATTAAGAAGCTTCTAATTAGCCATTTGGCTACATAAAGAGCTCTCTGATAAGCTCATAATTTAGAAAGACATATGTCATACTAAAAACCATTACATTGAATTCCCAATCCCTATATTTATGCCCACCTGCATTTTTGATTTCCTTCACAAGCTAATTGTACAATATTTCAGAGTCTGATTCTTTTTATACAGCAAAATAACGGTTTGGTCATGTATACTTATTGGGTATCTAATTTATATTTTAATGTATTTAACATCTACTGGTCATCCTGCCATCTAGGGGAGGGGGTGGGGGGTAAGAGGTGAAAAATTGGAACAAGAGGTTTGGCAATTGTTAACGCTGTAAAGTTACCCATGCATATAACCTGTAAATAAAAGGCTATTAAATTAAAAAAAAAAAAAAAAGACATATGTCATAAAAAGTAGGGGCACAGAACCAAAGGGTGTGGCATGAACCAATAAAAATAACGTCAAAAAGAACAAAGTCAATAATGAAATGAGACATGAAAAAATACTGTGGACAAGAAAAGGAGATGTGTTGGGGTTTGTGGTTTTTCGAATATATCTGGGAAAAATATGTTTCTGTACATGGATGATGTTACTGGCTGACCAAGAGAGAGAACAGAAATAATTAACTTCCATTTTGTTTCCATTGTTTCTTATAAAAAGTAAACTGAACGAAAAAACAGTGAAACAAAAATTAAGAGGAAAGTGGAACCATAGGAACCATATGTATGTATGTATATATATATATATATATATATATATATATATATATGATTGAAATTTTCCCACCTAAAATAAAAGAGACTGAGGCAGAACTCTTGAGCCAATGGCACTTTAATAAAGGGTCAATGGTTCCCTCCAACGAAGTGGACGTCAGATCTTCTTCATAATCTGAGATCCCTTCTCCTTCCAGAGCCTGTTTTTATAGGGCTAGATGTCCAGTCACTCAAGAACAGCTATACCAATACAGAATAATTCCACTGATTGATATGTGATACATAAACTAAAATAAGCAAAATATTATATCAGCTGGGTCACAAGTTGGGCGAAGCAAGAAATATCTCCAAAGATAGACAGGGTTCTCCTTAGGTTGAGCAGGAAAAAATGGTACAAGCTATCATAGTAATCTAAGTGGTGATAAGATAGTCACCTGCTCCTACTGGAGAAGAGATTGGTCCCAAGATACCAAAATATTTTGGGGGACTTTTCATGTTGTTGTCACCTCTGTCACCCTGGACTTGGTCACCATGACAATGAAAAACAAGGGTGGAGGAACTCTCATTAACTTCCTATAATTAAGGAAGTGGATTTTTAATCTGTAGCTCGCAGCTCCGGAGCCTTATATATGAACTTTGGTTAAAGGATTGAAATATAGTAATGAATGGGACTGAGGGGATGAAGTTTTCTCAGTATTGAGAATGGGCCTGGGTCACATGATCCCTATACCCACAGTGGGAGGATGGGGTCTTGGGCTCAGGTTTCAGGAAGTCACAATGATCCCTATTCCTAGTTTTGAATCTTGGGATGCAGGAAGTTAGTGAAGTTACAGGAAGTAATGTGAACCACGCAAAGTAGACAACATTGATGACCATTGGTCAAGGATGGTTACATCCTTTTAGTCTATCCAGTGAAAAGGCTCCGATCTTTTCCCATTTAACCGGGTGTTTTGCTTCCTGCTCGTCAGGTTCAGGAGCACATGTTGGGAGTTGGGATGGCTTCCAGGTGTGTTTGGGCCTTTCCCTGCAGGGATAAATAAATGCTTTCTCTTTTTACCTGAAAGTTAATTTGGGAAAGGAGATTTTGCACCTGTCCCACACTGTAAGGATCCAAATGAACTACTTTTTCTCTCTCTCTTTCTCTACACACACACACACCTGCATACATAGATTATATATGTATATACATAGATGTCTACATGTATGTGTAATGCCAAAGTTCCCTTTTAATGGGGTGACCAATTGTCCTATTTCGTATTCTGCCTTAAGGTTATGACCATCCCCTCTTAATGGTTGAGATAAAGGTTTTATAGACATTCCTTAATGTCATTAGAATATCAGTAACCTCCCTCTATCCCCACCTAGGTCCCTCCATTGTTGTTATTCCATAAAAAGCTCCCTGCCCAGAGCCTCGAGGCTAGGCTCTTTGAGATGAGTCTCGTCTAGCCCTGGGATCCATTGGTCCCAGTATTTCTCTCCACTTAATAAATTATTGAATTGGTCTCTAATCTCTGTCTTGCTCAGTTTCTTTGGCATTACATATGTATGTGTGTGTATCTGTCAGACATAGCTCTTTTGAGAGAGTTCAAATCATTTATTCTAGCTGACTCCTAGGGTAACTAGAATAATCCTAATTACTTTTATTTAATACGTTAACATTTCCAAAGCATTTTCCACACAACAAATTATCCAATCAGTTGACAAACATTTATTAGGCACTTATTATATGCCAGGCACTTGTAATACAAATACAAAGAACAAAATAATCTCCACTTTGGAGAACTTTATATTTTCTCATAGGTGGACTACAAATACACACATACAACACACACACAACATGAAGTCATTAGGAAGGGAGCCCCTGGAGAAGAAGCAAATATATTCCAGGCACATAGGATGATCTGAGCAAAGTCATTAAGCCAGGAGGAGTGCCATGTGTGAATAACTAGAGAAATCCATTTTGGGAGTATGGGAAGAGTAATATATAATGAGACTGGAAATATAGGTTCACTAGGTTATGTAGAGCTTTAAAAGTCAAATATAGTTTTTATTTTATCCTAGAGGCAATAGAGTCACTGAAGTTTCCTGAGGGAAAAAAGGACATAGACAAGTCTGTGCTTAAGGAAATCACTTTGGAAACCACATATACTATACATTAGGGTAGGGAGAATAATTTAAAAGCCACTGTAATAGTTTTTGCAGGAAATAATAAGGGCCTGAATAAGATGATGCTTGTGTGAAAAGAGCGGTGAGATCTAAAAATGCTATAGACATAGAAATGTCAATTGCTGAGATATGTGGGGCAGAACTACAGCACCCTAAAGAGGATATATTTGCATTCTAACAGACTTTAAGAACTTAAATCAGTAGGGGTAGTTTTTGTTTGTTTTTTTTTTGAAACTAGGTCTCCCCATCTTACCTGGGTTGAAAGGGCAATGGCCACCCATGAGTCAAATCCCACTGCTGATTAACACAAGAAATTTTTATCTCTTCTTTTTTTGACTTTGGCAGGTCCAAGGATTCCCCATATTTTTGCCAGACTTAATGTGAACACCCTTTGAGCTTTAGACCTGCAGTATCTCAGAATTCTGGAAATCAAAAGATTCTCCAGCCTTAGCTTCCCCCAGGCCCAGCCCAATGTGAGGATTTCAAGAACTATGGAAGATATTTTAGGGAGGGGGGGTTCTTTTTTTTTTTAGCCCTACTTGACAATACCTTATATTTGTACAACATTTTGAGATACATACATATATATAATATGATCTCATTGAATAATTTCATTATCCTGTAAAATTGCAATCTGCCTGATACTCACATTTCATTAGGACTCTGTGCTCCTCTGATGGAACCTCTGACTATGGGGCAGAATCCTGGACTCCAGGGCTTCTGTTTAAGGAAGGAGCTCAGCACATTCTTCTTCCTATTTTCTATCAGCTACACTTTCAGGACTTCATTATACCCTAACTGAGTACCTTCCTTTCTCTACTCCCCTTCCTTCCTCTATCTCCCCTTTTCAGCTTCTTTTTGTGCCTTTTCCAATTAGCTTCTTAAGAGCAGGGATTTGTCTTCTCTTACTATATTGTAAGCTCTTTGAGGGCAAGAACTATTTCTTTTTCTTTGTATTTGCATCCACAGGGCTTAGCACAGTGCCTGACACATAGCAGGAACTTAACAAATGTTTATAGACTGAATTATTTTTGTAAAATACTTACAGATGTTAATAATAATAGAAAAAGTACTTTCACATATATAATCTCATTTGATTGATAATCATTTGAATCTTCATTGTTGATGAAGCAGACAGGGCACATATCTGTTACAGATAAAAAAAACTGAGATCCAGAGAGGTGACCTATCTTAAAATCATGTGACTAGAAAATGGTGGAGTGAGGGCTAAATCTGATACCTGGTACATAGAATTGAGGGCTGAAGGACCTTAGGGAATCATTTAATCCTATCCCATTGTCTTAAAGATCAAAGAAACTGATACTGATGTCTTAAAAAAATTTTAGATAAGATTGCTGAACTGTTGTCAGTGAGCTTTGAAAAATTAGGTCCTCTATGGTTAGAAATGGACAAATGTGATCCTGATTTCCAAGAATGGAGACAAATAAGTTCTTCAAATTATATATCTAGAATTTAATGCCCAATGCCATCAAAATTCCTGAACAGATTATTAAACAGATTTGTGAACATTTGGAAATAGACATGCTAATCATTAAACATGCTGAATGGGTTCACTAAGAAAAAAATGCCAGATTCACTCAATATCATAGAATTTTAGAGTTAAAAGGGACATTAGAGCCATCTAGTTCTGACAATATCATTCTCTCTGTAACATTTCCAAAAAGGAGTCATCTAAACTTTGTTGAATGTCTGTTGGTAAAGGGAAATTTCTGTAATTTATAATCTTGGAAAGTTGTCCAGATTTCTGAGACATTAAGTAATTTTCTCAGGGCCACAAAGTCAATAGTATTCGAAGTGAAACTTGAATCTAGGTCTTCCTGGCTTTGAGATCAGGTAATTTGTCCACTATGCCATGCTATCTCCAACTTGTAAATATTCTTTCTAAAATATAGCACCTCAATTGAATCCTCTAAACATTGTTTGAATAGGGCATCTATCACTTCATTTCTTCCCAAAATTGAGTTACCAGACTGAAAGATCAAAGAATAGCATATACATAGATTAACTTATTTGTAGTGAAGCATTTGATAAAAGCCCACATATTTTTGTTAACAAATGGAAAGATGTGTGCAGGATTATCATGTAATTGGATGGATTGAATGGATTCATAACTGCTTTAATGAGAGGACCAAAAGAGCAATCAATGTCAAGGCTCAGTTCAGCCCTATTCTAACAACATTTTTTAGTGACTAATATGAAGACAAAGGCTGCATGCTTATGAAATCTGTAGCAAACACTGAATTGGAGGAAGATGGCTGATATGTCAGATGAATCATGCTGCTGCCAAAAATAGCTCTACCAACTGGAATAAGGATCAAAATCCAGAGAGAGAAAATATGAAGGTGGCATGATTTTGAAGCCCCTGACCATCCTGGTCACAATTTTGCTTATGCTTTCCAAATTCTTATTAATGTCCTTCATAAAATATGGACCCAGAACTGAATACAGCATTCCTCAGAAATATGTTTGGCCAAGGGAACTGCCACTGTTAATGAAATCTAAGATCAATTTGCTTTTTTAGGTTGTAATATTGCACTGCTGGTTATTATTAAGCTTGCAGTCTATCAGAAATTGGGTACTTCCTCAAATAACCTGCTTCCTATTTAAGCTAGAAACAGTCCTGTGGCTTTTTTTTTTCCTTTCTCAAATGGAAGGAAATGAGCAAAGCCATTTATAAAGCATTACTAATGAAGAATACAGTCTTCAGTTAGATTAACTTTAGCCAAATGAAAATGAGGAACAGAAAATCCAGAAATGGTCTCAGCTCTGAAGAAGTGTCTAATGAAGCTGGAAAGATAAAAAATACACACATGAGAATTACAAGAACTGATAGCAAGAAAACACATAAACAAGAGCTATTTGATCTTCCAGGCTCTACTGGATTCAGCACCTGAGTAGTTAAAGCATATACCCCTCAAGAACGAGAAATTGGTTCTGTGCTTTTTAAAGCACCTTGCTTTTGCAGAAGAGATGAATTCCTTGGGTATTAGATAATCTATGCATAAAGAAATCCTATAGACTAAATTCTTTTGTAAACTGGCCAACTACTTTTAATTTCTCTTTTTGAGGGTAAAATATAAAATATTTTTCGTATTTGGGGGATTTGAGTTCAAATCTAGCCTCAGACATTGACTAGCTGGGTAGTCTTGGGCAAGCCAAGGCAATCTATGTTTTCCTGGGGTTTCTTCAACTATAAAATGGGGATATCATAAATAGCACCTGCTTCTTGGGGTTGTTGTGAGGATGAAATGAGTATTTGTAGTGCTTAGCATAGTGCTTGGTATATAGCAGAGGCCATAAAAATGCTGCTTGTTATTGTTGTTGTTGCTGTTGTTTTTATACTAAAATAAAGTGAGGGATAGAACACAAGATATTACTATAGGACTTGGCTACAGCAACCTGACTCTTGTCCTTATCTGTTGCTATTTATCATTTTTATCAGCAATTTGGGCAAAAGGAGACATAGTATACTTATTAAATATTCAGATGACACAAAGCTGGGGTGGGAGGGTAGTGGTTGGCCAAAACAGAGAATAATGGAGAGGTTTTCAATAAGATCTTTGTGAGCTAAAGTACTGGACTGAATCAAATAAGATGAAATTCAGCAGGGGTCTCATCGAATGAAGTCTCACAGAAGGATTTTTAAAAATCAATTTTTTTTCCTATAAGCACAGAAGGGAGAAGAGATGATTAGACTACAGTTTAAAAAGAACCTGAGGTTTTCAGTAGGCTATAAACTAAATATGAATTGGCAGTGTGATGTGATATTCAAGAAAAACTAATGTAACTTTGTGTTAAGGAAAGCATGATTCACGAGGTATAATGGGGAAACTGGCTAATGAAAGTCCAGTCTTTGGAGCACGCTCAATGTTCTCTGTTTGCTACACATCTATATAGTGGCTTGGTGAGGTCTAACTTTGTGATGGAGGGGTTCTTTTCTTCTGTTTCATAGTAGGCACAGGTATTCTCACCCTGTCACTTATTGGCTTACTGGATGACGAAGAAAAGCCTTTAAGTTGATTGCTGAATTAAAACAAATGACTGTATGCACACAAAAGGCTTGAATGACAAAATCTCTCCCTCTTTTGCTTCACTACCAGAGATGGTGAACTAGGCAAAAACTGCTATAAGTTGTAAACATCCAAATGTGGGGATAGGGAGCAGCAGCAGAAGTAGCAATGACAGCTTCCTTATCTCCCCATCTGGCCATCATATGGCTGAATACGTTTGATTTTTTGTGGGTTTCAAAAGATAAGTAAGGCAGAAGTCTAGCAACTGGAGTTCATAGTAGAATCTACCACTAGTTACATTAGTGAGAAATCAGCCCTGAGGAATGATCTGCTTAATCCAGCTCAGCAATGAATCAATCCAGCCAAAAAAGCACTATGTTCTATCTCTACACAGGAATAATGCTTCTATCAGCTATGCCCAGAGGCATGCTGGTAAATGTTTAACAGATCTCCAAAATATATATATATATATATATATATATATATATATATATATATATATGCACAATGTAAATTTAAATTTAATATTATCCATGGTTTCTTAAACCCAAATAAAACAATAAGTCCTGATTTGTTCATTTCTGAGGAATAAATACTCACAATAAAAATTTAATAATTGGCTCTTCTAATTCAGTTCAAATCAGTTCCAGTATACTCCTATTTATGCTACAGCTAGAAGTAAACCTGAGGAAAGAGTGTTTCATAGCAACCATTTTAAGTTTGAGTACAATCTCCACAAAGATTGAAGTGGCAATCTGCAAACTTTTATAATTTTGTTCTTGCTATATTTTTTCAATAGATACCCCTTTGTAAAATCTAATTACCTAAAGTTAATTGGTCAACTAATAATGGAAAGAACACATAAGATGGGGTTTTGCAAATAATAATATCAGAGATAACCTCTTCAAGTCCAGAGCAGTAGCTTCTCTGGGTACCTGCCTTGTTAGTGCAGGTGTGGGATGGGAGGGAACTCCAGAGTTTAGGCTACAGGAATCCCTACAGGGATAAGTAGGTAGAATCTGTATGCCCTGGCCACACTATATCTAAAGTATTTTGTACTCAGTTCTAGACATCATAGTTTGAGAAGGACATTAATAAATGGGAAACTGCTCAGGAAGCAATGAGGAAGGACCTTAAATCTATGCCAGAAGGGGATCAGATGGAAGAATTAGGGATATTTAGCCTGAAGAAGAGAAGATTCAGGGAGGACAAGGTTCATATTGTTGTTTAAGTATATGAAGGTCTATCAAGAGGAAGAAGACTGGATTTATTCTTTGTTTGGCTTTAGGGGGCAGGACCAGGTGGGAAGGGTTAAGAGATAAACACAGATTTGACACCAGGAAAAATATTCTAACAGAGCTATATGAAAATGGAGAGGGTTATTTCAGTTAGCAAATGGATTCTCCATCACTGGGAGCTCTTTGGGCCAAGGATGAACAGGGGAAAGCTGAGATACCTTCCAACTCTAAAATTTTGTGATTCTGTAATTATCCTTTCCTCTTAAGTTTTAAACCCTTTTAGAAGCCTATAAGTTCTATTTCCTTCTTTAAAAGAGAAATTGTTGGTTCTGATAAATATTTAGGGATTTAGAAGCTAGTAAAACAAAACATTTTCAAATTGTTACCTTTCTCTTTGATGTGGCATTTTATTCAAATAATTCTTCAAGAATGACTGGGTATGGTATCCAAAATCAGTGTTGTATTGGCTTGGAAATTATCCTTTATATCATCAGCTTTAGAAAGGTTTGTTTCTGAAAGTATTTTAAAATATCCTTGACTCTCTTGATGATCAGGTTTCTCATTATCATGAAGGCTAGTCACATCAACTACAAAGAAAAAACTATAATTTAGGACTAGCCATAGGCAAAATTCTAAAACAGGGAAAATTCGTCTTTGGTACCACATTTTTGGCACCTAATGTCCCCATAACACCTCCCAACCTCCCTTGACTTACAGCGTCAATTGCCTTCAACCACCTTCCCCAAATCAGAAACTATCCTTCTTACGTAGTATCCCTTTCATTCTACACCTCTTACATCCAAATAGAGTTCCATTTCAGTGTCCTATTTCTTTAGGACTCAGTAAGTTACTATGACAAATGTTTTTGTAGATATACTGAATTAGAATATAATAATTAGCAAATAATATATGATAATATAATCATATTATTAATTCATACTAATAAAATTTATTAATCATATATTGATATCATGTACACACACACGCACACACACATGCAAGTAATGTATATGCTTTTTTTTTAAACCAAAGATCATATGGAGATAATGTTTTAACATGCAAAAAAAGAACTGTTATAGTAGGAGAAATTTAAATAATTGCATCAGGTCAATGGAAAGATATATTGTAGCAGGCTAGGCCTTAAGAGTATCCCACCAAGACTAGCTAGCTTCTCTTAACTAGTCTCTCCTTCCTGAATTTTTATTTGTTCTCTGTTGTCAACCTTAATGTTCTTTTTACTCTTAGTACCTTTAGAATTATCTTTTTTCAACATTCTCTAACTTACATCTTAGTTTTGTTTCTCTGAAATAACTTTTCATTATGTCCTCCTAACATTCTTCATTTCACCTTAAAATTATTTCTTTTTAAAATTTCACCTTTTACAGGATGGCTTCCCCAATCCCTCTTAATTCCAGTGCTTTCCCTTGGTTTATTATTTCCTATTTCTCTTGCATTTAGCTTGCTTTATATATATGTTTGTTTTCATATTGTCTCCCCAATTAAACTGTAAACTCTTTGAGGGCAGGGACTGCCTTTTGTTTCTTTATGTATTCCTAGAACTTAGCATAATGCCTGGTACATGGTAGTCACCTAATAAACATTTATTGATTATTGATTGATTGAGCTTTCTCTCTTCCCCAACATCCATAATTTCTTTGCTTATCTTCCTAACAATTCCCATCTCATCTTTTGTCATATAACATATAGCCTCTATTCCTAAGTGGCCCAAAATTTCTAAACTTTTTTTTCAAATGCCTTAATTCTTCCCTCTTCCTCCAAGTACTGCCTCCCCTTCTAAGAACTCTAACTTTTTTTTTTAACTAGATAAATATATGATTATAAATGAAGAATAGATATACAGTGTGATTTGAGAAATAAATTACCTTAAAAATTAGTTTAAAATGACTGAAGATAACATGTGGTGTATATACAGTACATAATTTTTTTTATCAGTTAGAAGCAGTCTTCTAGTCCTGTGCATTCAGAATAAAGACAGCTGCGTTTATTTCAACAATTGGCATTCAAATAAATGTGTAATATGTTTATTTAACATCTGCTTGATATCACGTTTAAAATATACTCTAATGTGAACATGAGCTTTTCTACATTTTTAACCTATTTTCCTAGTGTCTTTAATTTTTTTTTTTACTTAATCATTACCCATATTCCTAATTCTTTCCAAAAAATAAAATAAAAAAAATCTCTTCAAACTCTTGAGAGAATGTCATAAAATATGTTCAACCCAATAAAGGTAGAAAAATAAATTCAGCACCAACAATACCAGCATTGTTATGTTCCAAAAAAAAAAAAAAAAAGAACTAAATTTATAGAAATCTTACATTTGAAACAGCAGATATATGTTGCTATAGTAACAAATTTAATTTTCTTCTATTTTAGTTTCAGGAATAGCATGCCAATTACAGTTTTTTAAATATCAAGTAACATCAACATTTATTTCTTTCTGCGTTTAGAGTCCTGCGGGATAAATTGTACTTACCAATCAAGGAATTTTCATTTTTCTTTCTAATCTTCTTCTGTCGTTCCTAGAAATCATCATGATAAAATGTACATGTTGAAAAGGGACAGTCAGCATTCAGTATTCAATTTACATTGCCATTAAGCTTCAAATCAGAGAACTCCCAAGAGAAGCAGAGCCAAGAGGAATTGAAAACTTCCCAATGGAGCACAAAGAATGATGGTTCAACTTGCTAAAATATTGCTACTTTTCAGACTATCATTAGGAGATGGAAAACTATAAGAAGTCTTCAGAAAAAAAATCTATCTGAATAAATGGGAAGAATAAGCTACTGCTTTCATTGAAGTGTATATATAAACAAGAAAAATTAGAAGCATCTATTATCCTGAGCTTTTAGATTTCCAATGCTCCATTACATTTCCGTCATTATAATTTTGATTTCAAGATGCACTAACAATGCCTCTGAGCACACATAATTTAACATACAACAATAACAAATCCAATGAAACAAACATTTATTAAACACCTACTATGTGCAGAGCACTGTGCTGCATGGGAGAGATACAAAGTTTAGATAAGACATGGTTCCTGGACTCTTGGAGCTCAAACTGCTGTAGGAAAGAATATGGCACATACACACACACACACACACACACATAAACCTATAAAACCAAATAATACAAGTTACATAAAATAGGTACGAATAAAGAGATGTGTTAGGTTTGAGAAAGGGCACACTTGGAGGACATCAGAGGCAATAGCTCATATCTTCAGAATAATCTTAACCTGTATTTTCACCATCACCACTTAACATTAACTGATCTCTCCCTAGGGTTAATATTGTATTGTATTTTCTACAATTTTAGTTTATAAGGTTTCTACCTTCTCAGCCAGTGTACCCATATCCATCAGTGAAATTTCCTGACAAAATAAATGGATCAATGACATCTTGTATCACAATAGAGGACCACTGAAACCTCATGAGTGATTTCTGAATCTGTAAAATAAGCGTCAAATTTTTAGTTTAGATACATAGATAGCCACATTAATATAGAGAGAGCCAGACAGAAAGATCTGGGTTCAAGTCCTTCCAACACATTATGTGATCCTGGACAATCTCATAACTTCTCAGTGCTTTAAACAGCTAATTCTCCAAAACTATAAATTGCAAAGATCTGTAATTTTATAGGTTTGGGAGCTACTAGTAGAAAAACTCTTTCTATTTCACGCAGTACCAGCAACTTTTCTGTTGTTTACAGTCATAAAGAGCTGTCTGTACTGAGGTTAAAGGACTGACCCAGGATCACAGAATTAGTAGGTGGTATTGTACAATTGGAATTTAGATCATCCAAAGCTGGCCTTCCATCCAATATACCACATTGCCTCTCCAGTTTATATGATACCCAAAACAGAATAAAATCAGGGAAATGAAAGGAAATATGATACACATACACACATATATAACATATGGACATATGTATTTATATGGATACAGATTCAAGGATAGAGATATATGGTTAATGAGAGAGAGAGATATAATGACAAGTATATAGGTATAGCTATAGACAAAGAGATAGATACAAATACAAATAGATAATAGGTACAAACATAGATACAGTGTTAGAGCTATACAGATAGATGTAGATACAGATATAGATATAGAAAGATACAGATACATATAATGCTAGTGATACATAGATACAAATAGATACTTCCAGATATAAGTATAGGCCTTGAGAGATATAGATATGTAGATAGAGCTATAGGTACAGATAGACATAGGTATAGGCATATGGATTTATACAGGGTGTTCTAAAAGGCATAGTTCAGTTTTAATTAATATTTTCAAACTATATTATGATTTTTGGGATACTCTGTCTATATCCAAATTAGTGGAGAAACACTTTTAAAAAGATAGTTGCTGAATCACGTGCTATGGATAGCTACAAAACAGCTTGCTTAGAAAATGTAAGCAAATAAATGCTACACTATTTTATTAACTAGTTGTATAGAATATACAGTCACATTATCCATTCATATAATTTCCTATTTTATCCAGTAATAACACATTTTAATATTCAAATTTAATAGATGTATGTTTTTTTCCAGCTGTTTTTGGTTAAGGTGGGTGTGTGTTTAAAATATAAATTAGGGAAGGTTTGTTTTGGTTTTTTTTTTTAAACAAGACAATATACCTCTACTGATGTCTTCCACTGCAAATAGATCATCTTTAATGTTTTCCAGTCTAGGCTAACTACATAGTCATCAAGCAACAAAGATTCTGTAAAAAAAAAAAAGAAATGGGATATATTTAGTCACTAATGTCACAGAAGCCTTTTACTTTACATAGGAATATAGGTATATTTAGCTATACAGATAGAGACAGATAGATAGCTATATAGATGTAGCTATAGATCTAACTAGAGATATAATATTAAAAACAGACAGATTAAGATGTAGCTGTAACTAGATATAGAGAACAAATATAAGATAGGCTTTGACCTTAAAAGTCCTTTAAAAATGTGAATTAAAACTTGGAACTGCTTCCAGATACCAGAATAACAGGAAGATGTTGATTAGTGAAAAGCATTTGGACTTATTGAAAATGGTTATTACACACATGTAATTCTATGCATTTGTAAATTTTAACTGTATGTGGCTATATATGTGAAGTAGAAGCAGCCTAAGAAACAAAGACAACAAAAGAATCATTTCTAATGGTATATAGAGGCAACGAGGTGGTGCATTGGAGAGAGTCTAGAGGATCTGAGTTCAAATATGACCTTAGAGACTTCCTATGTATGAACCTGGGCAAATCTGGGTGTTTGCCTCAGTTTCCTCAATTGTCCACTAAGAAAAGTACTAGCTGGTAAAAGAATTGCTTAAAATCAAGCACAGCCATACTCAGATCTTTGTCAAGACTTTATCATGCACTTTTAATTTGTGTGCAACATCTTTATTATGAAATATAAGTGAGATGTAATTTTGTCATGTGGTATCCCTCCTACAAAATTTTAGCCACTTTCAAATATACCAGTCACTTGTTTAGACTTTTTAGTTAGACTTAGTCAAACAAATCTATTCACACTGCTTCACTGACATTCTCTTCTCACTCTCCTTCACTGACAATTCTCAGCCTGATCATTCTTCCTTCCTACTTTGCCTTTCCCGAGGTAAGTTTTTTATCTCCTTTAAAAAACATAGCAAAACTTGATTTTTCCATCTAGGCATTTCAGAAATCTAAGCCAAAATCACAGGCCCCTTCAATGATCCCCTTAACATTTCTCTTATAATATTTATAGAATGCTTACACCATCCATGCCTTTTTCTATTTAGCAAGTGTGAAGACTGAGTTAGCCCTCTGGATGCATTAGAATCAGCTGGAGTCAGAATAAGCAAAAGTCCTTGGTCTTTATTCTTGGTCTTTAGGGGTAGAAGTGAAGGAAATGGACACAAGGTCTCCACAACCTCCCTTCTCCTCATCCACTGTAAAAGTGACTCTGGCTTGTCTTACTCCACCCTCTAATCCTTGCTACAATTATCTGTATACACCAAAAGATTGAGCCAGCACAGAATAGTGGGAAGGGCCATTTTCCAAGCATATGCTAATAGAGTATTGTCCAATGGATAATTAGCCTTAAGTGCTCAGTTGTCTGATTCCAGTGCACCTACTCAGAGTTTCAGCCCTTTACAAGCAAGTACTCCTAAAGATACTTATCTAGATTCTGTGTGTAGGACTCCTAGGAGATCAGGTGCTCTGACCAAGCCACTGTTAGTAACTTATATCCCAAATTCTTACCAAAGGAATCCCTGGAGTATACTGATATGGTTAGAAATATGTTCAAGGAAGTCACTTTAACACCTATGTGGGAAAATGGATTTGAATGGGGAGACAGTGGAGACAAGGAAACAAATTAGAAAGCCATTGTGATGCTACAGGTAAGGGTTAGGGGGGCCTGAACTAATATGGAAGCAATCTGAGTAATGAGAAGAGGTTCGATAGGAGAGATATTTTGAAGGTAGATGCAAAATTTGGCAGATAATTGGTTATGTGAGGTGAGGGAAAGCAAAGAGTCAAGATTAATGTCAAGATTACAAATCCAGGAATCAGAAAGATGATAGTTCCCTCAATAGAAAGAGATATGTAGGAGGGGGTGGGTGAGTGGGTTTGGAAGAAAAGATAATGAATTTAGTCTGGGAACAGTGAATTCAAAATGTCTTTAAGACATGCACTTTAAAATGTCAAATATACATCTGGTGATTCACAGCTACAGGTCCAGAGAGAAATTGGAATGGAGACATGGATCTGTGAGTCATCAAAACAGACATGATAATTAAGCCCATGGGAGCTTGTGTAAGGAGTGATATTTTGTTCTGTAGGTGTTTTGAGCTGGGCCTAATAGTGAGTCCTCTTAATAGTTTAAACTTGATACTGGAACAACATGAAGATTATTCATTGTTAACAAAAGGAGATTTACTGAGCCACTATAGAAAGAAAAAGGTATACAATAAGGACAGGTATTCAGGACAGCTCAAGCTGATTGAGCCGAGTTACTACTTGCTTCAGCTGCACATCGTCTTCCATCAGCCAAGCATCAATGCACATCTGGAACTTCCCACAGCTACTTTGTATTCAGGTAACCAAAATATAGTAACACTAGCCATAGTCTTTAATCCCTGAGCCAACTAAGTTTCAAGGATAGTCTCAATACCATTTAAGGAAAAACTATTTTAGGATTAGGGTATAGTATCACATTGGCTATATTGTATCCCTGAAAATGACTTCATTCCCCCTCTAAGGTTGAGTTGTGGAGAGATGAGTCCAGAACCACCACATCATGATCAGAATTCTCACTTACACTGCTCAGTTTCCTCTTAATTCACTCTCTACATTAGCTACCTTGACTCCATGCAGTTATAACTCCAACCCGTCATTCCCATCCATTCCATCTCCTATGTGTTTACTTCTCCCATTAGAATAAAAGTTCCTTGAAAAGGAGCTTATTTTTTGTATTTCCAGTGTTAAATACATAGTAAATGTTTAATGCCTTATCTGTAGGCTAGCTTAATTTTCCTTAGAAACATCCTCAAGACTTCATCAGCTCAGGAGACTAAGACTTGTGCCACTGATTATCCTAAGTACAGTCAACTCACAGGAGGGTAAAAGTTGCTCTGTCACAATTTACTGGTAGATCAGGATGGTTAATACAGAAGCAAGGAAGCTAGTCAAATTAGTTGATTTTACATCCTTGCTGAATATTATTTCTATCTTATGGCTAAGTATACCTCTTTTTGTTAACTTAGAGTATATGAGATGTTTAGAAGGACTAACACCTCGGGTGTGAGGACTTACTCAGCTCTTTTTAGGGATGTTCATCCACATCTGATTTATTCAACTCTTACCTATGGCTCCAAGAAGCTGCAGCATGCATAGAAGCCACACTCTGGTAAAACATCTTGGCTAAATCAGGTTAAGAGTAACTAAAGGGCTTCTAAACTATCAGTGAGTTAGGGGGATGTCTATCCCAAGTGTATGAATGAAGATTTTCTTTGGCAAAGGTGTCTGAAGCACCTGTGGAGCTGTAGGGCATGGATAGCTTGGTCAAACATTGAAGATGCTTGGGTCATCGATTACATCCTAGGGTATCCTCAGTCATCTCCATTTTTGTCTTCCCACTGGACTTCAATGACTCTGGAAGAAACAGTAAGGTTGATGATTTTGTGTAACTCTGCCTCCCTTAAATCCAATTTGGGAGCAAGCAAAGACAGGGTGATCCCTGTGATGTCACTGGCCCTCTCAAAAAAGAAAGAACAACAACAATTGTTAGATGATCCAATATCTCATTTTATTGCACTTCCAATCATAAGATAACAAGACTAACCTGAACCAAGTCCAATCTATGACAAAACTGATGAGGTTGTCAAATGTAAGTTTAGAGAGAAAAATAGTCCCAGGAAAGTGTATTGGGGGTAAAGCCAATTAGGAGGTATGACATATTTGATGATCCAGCAAAGGAGCCTAAGAATCAGTAAGACGAGCAGGGGAAGTTGTGTCACAAAAACCTAAAGAGGGAGCAACAGAAAAGAAAGGGTGGTCAAAAATGTTAAATGCAATAGAAAGGTCAGAAAGGATAAGGACTGAGAAAAGCCTATCAAACTGGCAATTGAGAGGGAAACTTGGGAGAGATCAATTTCAGTTGAGTGATAAGGTCAGAAATCAGACAACAGATTGTTGAGAAACAAGAAAGGGGGAAATAGAAGCAATGAGTTTAGATATCTTTTTCTAAGGGTTTGACTGAGAAAAGGAGGTGCACTATAGGAAAATAACTTGAGAGGATGATAGAGTCTAAAATAAAGTGTTTTTTTTTTTTTCCTAAAGGACAGAGAAGATGGGCATGTTTGAAGGTAGTGGTGAAGGAATAGGTAAATGAAAAAATGAAGATTACATAGTGAGGGGGGATGATTGAGAAGACAGTCTGTCAGAGAAAAAGGAGGGAACAGGATAAAGACCACGTGTGGAAGAGTTGACCTTAGCAAGAAGAGCTACTTCATAATTGGAGCCTGGAGGAAAAGAGATGAGCCAACTTCCCTGCCTTTGTATCGAATATCTTGATATACTGTGTATGTGTATATGTGTGTGTGCGTGTGTGCGTGTGTATAACAGAGAGAGAGCAATTCTTGCCCCGTCATGGGCTGGCTTGTACTTAGGACTTAAGAAAGTTATGTCAATAACCCAAGCCTTAGCAAAATGCCCTCTACTTTTTCAGCAAAATACAAAACAGTAAGGGAGTTGGGGGGAAGGAGGAAAAGATGATATGGAAGATTTGAGGAGAAAAGGTTTTAAATAGCCTTTTTCACAAGTGGGATGGGCAATCTGTTAGGGAGGAGCAAAATAGGATTCCTTGCTAGAATGAGAGCCCAAGTAAAGTTAGGTAACATAAATTTGTAAGTGGAGGCCTTGGGCTGGCTGGCTGAACTATCTTCAACTTCATTCTGCAGCATTAACTAGAGTGAAGAAGATTGGGGGCAGAAATCAAAAGTTTCAGTTTGGTAAGGCAGGAATGGAAATAGGACAGAGAGAAGCACAAGGCATTTGTAAATAGAAGACGGTAGAATTGAACTGATTAATTTGAGAATTCAGATTGGAAAGAAAGAAAAGTGAAGTTAGAAAGGAGTAATAGCCTCAGAAAGTCCAGGATTAGAGGGCACAATGGAAACAAAGAACAGGGTCAGGAGAGGCAACTCAAAAGGAGAGATAAGATGATGGAAGGTTATGATCAGACATAGGTTTGTTAAGTATTTTATCACAGAAATTGAATACTTATAGTCTAGGATGATGCCATCATTGTGTGGTACTAAGGGAGGGTCAAAGAATAAGTTATAGAATTTGAAGAGACTAAGAAACTGGGATATTAGAGTATTTAAAGGAATGTTAACATATGTAATGAGGTCTCTTGTGACAGGAGTTGTGGAGAAAGTGAACCAGGCAATGAACTCCTTGAGAGGAAAGAGAATGACCTGGGGAAGTAGTAATTTAAATAAAAAAAAAAAAAAAAAAAAAAAAAAGAAACACAACAATGATGATAGCTAACATATATGTAGCTTTGGCATTTTCAAGGTGTTTTATATACATCATCTCATTTCATTCTCACAACAATGCTGGAAGGTTGATGCTAATTTTATCCTCATTTTACAGATGAAGAGACTGACGCTGACCAAAATTAAGTGATTCACTAGGATCACAATGGTAGGAGGTTTTTAAGGCAGGATCCTCATCACTTAACCTTTCTCAGCCTTAGTTTCCTCATCTGTAAAATAGGAATAATAATAGCACTTAACAGTGTTGGATTGTGCTGATCAAATGAGAATTAAAAAGTTTTTAAATTAAACCAAATATAAGTGAATGAATGAATGTGGCATATAGCATTTTTTTTAGAGGGCAGAAAATGAAAAAAACATAGCAATTCTTTAAAAGCTGGGAATCACTACTTTAAAGCATTAATAGGATTCAAAAATGTCCCAAACAAGGCACTGACTCTGCCTGTCCGGCCATGAAATTTGTTGCTAATTTTTAGTAAGATGTTTTGGGAGCTAAGCTATCTGAGAATACCAAATTGAAAAAGAAGGATTCAGAACAGAGTAGAAAAGTGAGCAAGCAAGGTGAGAGATAACAGTTGCTGTTTTGCCATAGGGATTTTTAACCTGGGGTTTGTAAATTTGTTTTTGTTTTTAATATTTTGACAATTATATTTTAATATAAATGGTTTTCTTTGTAATCCTATATATTTTATTTTATGCACTTAAAGAAATTCTGAGCAGTGGTCTGTAAGCTTAGCTAGACTAACAAAGAGATCCATGACATTAAAAAAAACAGATTAAGACACACTGCCCTATTGGCAAAAATTGGACATGCAAATCTTTTTAATTTCATGCCAGCTAGTGTCTTAAATATACCTGACGGTGTATGATGATTTTTTTTAAAGACTAAACAAGTTTCATATGAAATTATTTAGATGTGTAGACTAGTCCATCTTATAATCAATACCATTGTATATATAAATGGATTTTTTTTCCAACTCAAGTCACAGAATTGGGAAGTGAACTTGGAGGTCACTCAGTGCAAATTCCCTTTCTTTTACAACATTCCTCAAAGATGGTTATCAAAGCTCATCTTGAAAGGGTTCAAAATTGTTATTGTTAATGTTGCTCCTATTGCTGGTTTTTTTCCAATGATTAATGTAGTCTTACATTTCAACCTGAGCTGGACAATTTTATTATAACTGAATGAAGACAAAATAGAGATCACATACCAACTGGAAATTCTGACAAGATAGCAAGTTGTGAGGGAAATAAGAGTTAAATTTCCTCAATAATCCCTACACCACTTATTTGTCCAGTCCGACTCTCATCTTCTCTCCAAATTCTCCCAGAATTTATTCAGATTAAAAATACCCATAATATCATTCATTCAAAATAACTAATAGTGAGGGAAAAGCACAATTCATGATGAATCTTCTGATTGCAAAACTGAACTATATGAAAACAGTAAGTGAAACACCATGTAATAACTGACTATAAGACAACTTGAAGGATGAAACTAGAAAACTCATTTTAAGAAAGTGACCAAAAGAGTTACCTATTGGCACTCCAGGAGATCCAAACAGATTTACAAGTTGGAAAGCAAATCTCTGAGATAAGGGCAGACCAAAGGAATTAGGCATGATCCTTAGTGAATCTTGATTATATTTAGTTTGTACACATTGTGATGACTTGGACTCCTTTTCTTTGTGAACTTTGGCACCAAAACTTCCAGAAAAAACATCAAAGCCAAAACTAGGATGCTCTGAAGAAATTTTAGCAGGTAATAAAATTTTGGGCTTATGATTTGAAATTTCTGAAGAAATTAGTTCTACCTCATTCAGCCTATTTCCCACTGTTTGTGATTTAAACATTAAAATTCTTTTCTCACTTGTAAACAAAAACTTTAGAACAGCCCTTTTAGGGAGACACAAAGACTTTCTCAGCTGACTGAATGATACATCATGAGACTGCAGTTCTCCTCCAGAGTTGGATGGAAGATCTATGGGATAACCTAGTGATAGATTACATTGGACAGTCATGTCTTCTGGCTTATTCTTCTCTTCATGATTCACTTCTGGACTTCTGTCATTTTCTACAACCAAAATGTTTTTAAATGTTTGACTATCTGTTATCAGAGCATCCCTCTTTTCTTCTACACTAACCACAGCTTGTCTTGGCAGGTGAAAGTTTGGAGCCAAATTAAAAATCCGTCTGGGTCTTCCCTTCTTAGTAATTATGGCTGATGTTTTCCTTTGGACACATATTTCAGGCAAGTTGCTTCTAAGGACATTAGTTTCTGTCTCCATGAATGGAATTAGGTCTATAAGTTTATTTGGAGAAGATGCCAGCTCCTCATTTCTTAATGCATCAGCATTCTCCTCCATCAGTGCTTGCAGATGGTTTCCTGGGTCTGTGCCTTTATCTGTGTAGACAAGTCTTATCAGTTCTCTAGGGCCATCAGGACAAGTCTGTCTGGAACACCTAGATTTCTTTTGTCTCTGTGGGTTTATAAAATTATGAGGCCCCTCAGGCCAACCAGTAAAAGAAGGCTGTGTGTCCAAATCCCACTCCAGTTTTTCATCAGATAATGTAGCTGAGAAAAAAGCCCAACAATTTGTTTGATTCCTATTTGCTCTGTGCCCGTATTTTAAATTTTCATATGAAGAGTTAAATCTGCATTGATTAGGCAGCATTTCTTTATCACTGAGTTTTTCAGCTGACATGCTATCCTCCTCTGTGAGAACACAAGTGGCTTTAGCAGACACAATTCTATCCTTAATGCCGAACACCACAGAATGACTTGGTTCAACATGACTATCAGCCTTCACTTCAGAGCATCTGATACCTGGTACATAGGAATTATTTTGTTTTTCTATAAAGTTTTGAACTGTTGTCTGATGATTATACATGTGTCCAAGTGCATTTTCATGGGGAATGGATGTCAAACTTAATTGATACAAATTGTTACTTTCTGCAGTTGAGTCACACGTTGGTGGATTTTCCCAAGTTACAGATGTGACAGATTGAGCATTAGAAATATTTTCTTTTCCAAGCTCAAATTTTATGCTTTTACTACCTTCCTTACTGTGTCTATTTACAGAATCTGCTGATGTACATCCCAGATCTCCAATGGACATGGAGACTAAATTTCCATTATTCTCTTCTTCTGAGTAATGCTCTTCACTTTCAGATGTGCCTTCATCCTCTGGCACAGGATAACTTAGGGTTCCATATGATTCTTTCTTCATAGATTTAGCATTACTATTCTTCAGTTTCCTATTTCTTCTTCTATTTCTTCTCTGACTTGCTCTGCTAGGTTTCTTCAATTTTTCTTCTCTAAATATAGAAAACAGAAATTAGAAAATTTACAACAATGCTATTTAATTTACTATGCATGACAAAATGATGGCATTTTGTATCATGTAACAATATTAGCAAGTTTCCAGGACTATACTCCTGCATGGAACTGAACAATTTACATAAAAAATAAATTTATGTTTAAAATTCCATTCTCAAATAATTTTTTAAATCAGCAAATTTTATAAAATAGCTTTAGTGGCAATCTCTTGAAACAAGGAAATTTTATCTTTTTAATACTGCCTTTTAATCTATCAATAAACAATTGAAATTTCCTAAAGTCAAGAAGTAAACTCATTGTGAAACACATTTTGTTCATTCTCAGAACATCAATGCTTCCTAATGGATCAACCCAACTAAATTCAACATCATTTATTAAATTCGTAACATGTACCAAGAATTGTGCTAATGCTAGGCATATAAAACCTCCCCCCCCCCCCAAAAAAAAAACCCACTTACCTTTAAGGAACTCATTTTTTGATTTACAAAACTGATCTGTGATACTGACTTTTCAATATCACCCCAAGATCTGGGGTGAGCAAATTCCCTAAGTGACAATAATTCCCTCTCTGTCTAGCTTATAAAACAAATTTACCTTATTTGGATATTTGGTGGAAGTCATTTTCTTTTAAGTGACTTCTCTTTGGTGTCACTTTATACAAAAATGTGATTATCCTTTTTCTAACAATGAGAAAGTAAAAAGGGATAGGAAAGAGAGATCATAGGGAATAAGGGAGGCAAGGTAGAAAGAGAAAAAAGGGTACAGAAATAGGAGTAGAGACAAAAAAAAAAAAAAAAAAGCCATGGTAAAAGAAGGAAAAGAAAGAATACAGAATGAAGCAAATACATCATTGACCTTAAGAGCTGAAAAGAGTAAAGCAGAATTTTACTGACCTTTTACCTAATTGTTTTCATTTCCAGATTATGGAGTAATTTATGAGAGGTAAGATATGAACAACTCAATATTTTTATCTTCTAACTAGAACACAAAAGTCTTTTTCCATTTAATTGAATATTGGTTGAGAAATGTAAACACAGAAAGATAATGATCTCAATATAGTACTGATGGGACTTCTGTGAAAATAGCCAGACTAGGGGGATGATTCCAAAACATTATTATTATCTCAAGTGTCAATGAAGTAAATGTTTTCAACAATTAAACTCTGAGTCTCAGTTTTCTCATCTGTAATAACTTGCAGTACCTCTCTTTCAGGGCAGTTGTGAGAAAAGAATGAGACAGCGAAGTGGTTCCCTAAGATTAAACAGGGCTGTCAGTCATTCTTGCCCTCCTTTGTATTTTTTTTGTGGGTGGGTCTATTCATCCCTTCAGGCATAACTATCTCTCCAATTTCTCTTAGCTACTACCCTCAGACAGGGTCTTGTCTGCTCCAAAAATAGCAGAGGCCTCATCTAATAATTAGCACAGGTAGTTACAGTTTCCTTATCTCTGATGACTCATTCACTTGACTAGAATTTAACCTAAAGTCCTTGGACTTTTAAAAAGTTGCTTTTGTTAATTGCATTTTAATATAGCTTTCTTTGTAATCCTATGTTAAAATGTTATTAGAAAATTTGGCTTTTAAAGTTTTAACTCCTAAAGATTGGAAATCTATAGCAAGGACATGTTTAGAACCTGGACAAAACTTGTTGTAGCTTTCTGAGTATAGTGAACTCGGTAGAATGCAAGCCCAGTGAAATAGGCAACCTGGAGTTAATATACCAATCACCTATGGTCAACTAACAAGTTTAGGTTTTTATGCAGACACTTTAGCACAAATTAATTACCTTATGGAAGCATATGAGCAAATTGCTGCTGCTGCTATCAAAGCATGGGGCACCCTCCCAGGAAGGCAAAATAGAGGGGAAGCCTTCAGGAAAATAGAGCAAAGTCCAAATGAACCCTTTGCTGATTTTGTGGGACATTTGCAGACAGTTGTCACAAGAACTATTGATGAAAATATAGCAACAGAAACAAAGATGAGACAATTTGCTAAAGAAAATGCCAATGAGGTTTGTAGAAGAATTATACTATGACTACACAAGTTTGCTCCTTTAGAGGAGATCATAACATGCTGCGTCACAGTGGGCACAAATATCTTTTATACCCAGGCTATAATGCAGACTTCCCAAGATCCCTTTGGCAAGGGACTTCCAGAGAGACTCGTCAATGCTTTCAATGTGGTAAAGTAGGGTATCTGAAAGCTCAATGTTGGCACACAGACAGAGTGAGAAAACAGGGTGGGAGAACAAGGCCCAATATCTCATGTTCAAAATGCAACAGAGGCTTCCACTGGACCTCAGAATGTAGACTGACTCAGGGAAATGGGAAATGAGGTCCAGCTCCAGGGTTCCAGGCAAAAAACAGGTGGGGCATGATGGCAGCCGATCTCACATCCAGACAATCTTTAGAAGTTCAATACTCAAACATGATAAATCAGCTGAGAAGCAACCTGATGGGAGAAAGGGATTACAATTGGGGAGAATAGAGTTGTATGCAGCTAGGACTACTGAGATATCCCCTGGAGAAGTGAAATCGGTCCTTGTCCGGCCTCTGGATCCCTTGCCTCCAGGCACAGTAGGCTTGACCATTTCACCTCCTGAGAGTACATACAAAACAGTGTCCATCCACACACTGATGTGGGAAACTGGGGAATGTGTAGATTATATCCCAATCACTAATACAGGTAAATAATGTATGACTTATCAACCAGGAGAAGTAGTAGCATCAGGTTTACTGATACAGACTCCTAATAAGCAATCTGGTGATAGTAGCCCAGATTTTGACTTCAAGCAACAGAATCCAGGAATATTCTGGCTTGCAGCTGTTACAGTTGACCGACCTATGCTCACTATCTTTGCAAATGGCCTACCATTAGAAGGATTGGTAGACACAGGTGCAGATCATACAGTCATTAGAGGTGCCAATTGTCCCAGTCACTGGCCAAAAATTAAGGCAGACTCCTACATGTCTGGCATAGGAGGATCAATAGCAGCTGAAGTTAATGCTAACAGGAGCTTTTACTCTTTTTGTAGTTGAAAAAATCCCCATCAATCTATGGGGAAGAGACATCTTACAACACTTATGATTATAATTGAGTACTTCAGCTTTTTAGGCAGGGCTGTTATTGAAGGCCTGCCTGTACTCTCACTTGTTCTCCTTCAATGGAAAACTGATATCTTTAGATAATTGCCAGGTGATGTGTAGAGATCTAGAAAGTGGTGAATGGACCAGATAGGCTAACTGTTCGGGGAACAGGGTTTGTTTGTATCTCTACAGATGGAGAAGGAATCAAATGGGTACCAATGAGCCATATTCACCTTGTCCATCAGAGAGAGATAGAGAAGACCCTTGAAATGAAGGAAAAGACCCAAGAAACATCAGATGGTTCCATCTCTGACTACATGTGCCAATGAATAATAAAAATTGCCAATGAGACTGCTGCTGGACTTCAAAATCTACAGGAATCATTGGATTCCCTGACACACGAAGTAATGGACAATAGATTGGTTATGAACTACTTCTAGGACATATGGACATGTACAATTCCTCATGTTGATTCATATTGTTTGTTACATCACTCCTAGCCTGTGTTATATTACTATGTGCTTGTGTAATACCTCCCATGCTGATGGATTTATGTATACCTGTTTCAAGTAAGACCCCTTCAGTCCAGAGGAAACCTAATAACAATATCTGGCTTGATGTTTTTACCTCCCTCCTTGAGAAGTCAGGGAGGGCATGATCACCTTCTTTTTTGGTGTTAACTCAATGGAATTGATGAGATGATTGTTCTCTAGTTCACATATATATTTAGTACTTAGAATGGTGATATAATGGTTCTTTAAGTTCACACATAATCAGTATGCTATAATGATGTAATTACAATAAAGTATATAAGGGTTAACAAGGACTGGAAGACAGATATTTTATCACTGACTATCCTTGTGGTGGCTCTCCTGCCTCCTGCACTATAGGGGAGACTGGCAGATTGCTGGAAGAAACTGGGGACAGTCAGTCAAGCTGTAAGTCAGACTGCTCGAAGAGACTGTGGAGCAGATTGGTTCAGACTGGAAGACTGAAGGAGACAATAAAGACTTTGGACTTTATTCCTGACTATTCTCGTAGTGATTATTCTGCTGAAACCAAGACTGGTCCCAAGGCCCTCCAGAAAGCTAGTCTGAACATTATAGAAATAGAACTAAGAAAGCAATATACATAATGACTACACCAATGGAAATGGGAATAACAATAAGAACAAAACAAATGAAAGTAAATATTGCAAAATTATGATCAAACTTAGCCCCATGAAGAGAAATGAGATTATATCTTTCTAAGCTTCTTTGCAGAAGGATTTTGAAATACTGTACATAATTTCAGACTTTTTTGATTTATTGTTTAGTGATGCTTCTTTTTTTATTCTTTGTTATAAGATATTCTTTTCAGGAGTAAGGGGAGAAGACATACTTTGGAAAATGTAGGTGCTGTAAAAATAATATTGCTTTTAAAAATAAGCCATCAGCAACCTTGAAGGCAGCTGACACAACCTTTGGAGAACAGTTGTCTATGATCTTTATGTGATTATTCAATTAGTTCAAGATTTCACAGGTTCCAGGGACTTTTCTCTCTCTGTACAAAAAGCAATCCATTGATACCTTTACACTTTATGCAATTCTTCTTGACATAGTCTATGAATCATTCGTAGAGGAGTTATTCCATGGCCTAAAGGCTTCCCTATTTTTCTCCTATTTTTGTACACCAGTGAAGCACTTAGACCACCTATTATTCCTTACTTTTGCTACATTACCAGCTCACTTCCTTTTCTAGGAATATAAATGAAGGATAAAATCTTTTATACTTTTGCTTGCCAATATAATTCTCATTGATAGTAAAATATAGCATGCTCACACCAATCATGTATTTTTCTATTCCCTTGGTTTACTTGCCATTATGATTTATAGTATTCTTTGATTTATCACTTTATTTTAGTACCAAAAGAATACTCCTAGTAAAAATATGGACTTTTAGGTCAGCAAACAGCATAAGATTACTAAAAGAACTGAGAAAATTTCTAAATATAATACAATCATTTTTTCCTTTCTGTTTCATTTTGTATCCAACTCATTACCCATGTGAAATAGCAGTTTAAGATATAAATTGATGAAATCATGCAATGAACTTCAATGGACAAATAATATATGTTGCAATTTAAGAAATATACATTTTAAAGTATATCTTTATTAGTGACCTTTCCCACTCCAAGCATTGAGAATTTACAATAAATACTCTCCCCTCCACTTAAACATTCTCTTTTAACAAAGAAAAGTTAAATAAAATTGAAAAATTGATATCTGACAGAGTATGCAACATTCTGCAACCAGTCATCCACCTATATAATTAATCTACAGGCATTTATTATATGTCTACTCTGTGTGTATCAGTCTTGGTGCTGAATGAAACTATCTCTATTCTTAAGAGATTTGCATTTATTAAGAGGGAAGGGTATTTCATTATTTACTGTAGAAAAGATACTTACAGCAATGAATCTGAATTCAGATGCCATTATTTTTAATTTGATTATTGTAGTCATTATATAGATTGTTCTCTTGGTCCTACTCTTTTCATTATGTATTATTTCATATTAAGTCTTGCCATGTTTACCTAGATTTTCTCATAGTTGACATTTCTAAGGATAGAAAATTGTATTCATATGCCACATTTTGTTATTTTCCAGTAGATGGATGCCTCTTTGTTTCCAGGCTTTTGGTGCTTACAAATAATGCTACTATGGATAATTTATTACATTTAAGAGCAATATATTATTGTGGACAGGTCACTGGCTTGGAATCAAGAAGATTTGGGTTCAAAACCTAATACTTACTAGCTGCATGACCCTGAGGAAACAAACTCTCATCCTCAGTTATAAATGTCCTACATTGATTCTCCAGACTTCATAATAGAAGTAACAAAATCTTTCACCTTTCTTACTTCCCACATCCTAATTGAGAAACTGTAGTATTCATTTATTTACTCAACAGATATTTCTTGGATACCCAATATGTACAAAGAACTGTGTAAAATGCTATAATAGTAAACAATGTCCTTTATTGTTGGTCAGGTGTTTCATTTATGTCCAGCTTTTTGCAACCCCATTTGGGATTTTCTTGGCAAAGATACTGGAGTGGTTTGCCATTTCCTTCTGCACTTCATTTTAAAGATGAGGAAACTGAGGTAAATTAGTTAAGTAGCTTGTCTAGGACCTCATAGCTGGTGAGTCCAGATTTGAATTAAGGAAAATGACTTCTAATTCCAAGGTCAATTCTCTACTGTGCTCCCTACTGCCCCTAACAATGTCCTAGACAAGTACTAATTAAAGATACTGATT
Organism: Sarcophilus harrisii; assembly: GCF_902635505.1. Lineage (NCBI taxonomy): Eukaryota > Metazoa > Chordata > Mammalia > Dasyuromorphia > Dasyuridae > Sarcophilus > Sarcophilus harrisii. Next base: position 432,297,796 of record NC_045428.1, on the reverse strand, counting down.
CCAGGAACTAAAGGAATGGGCTCTAAATCTGTGAGATTGTGATCCTTTACTTGTTTTTTCTTCATGGATAACTAGATCAATGTCTTTTGAATAATTATGGCTCAGAGAAAGATACAGAAACTTCTGGGGCTCAATGCAATCAGCACCATGTCATCCATGAATTCAACACCTGAGGAATCTCACCATCAATAGGTAAGTAACCTTCTTTTGAATTCTGAATAGGAGATTCTCCACATCGCTGACAAACCCATTTGACAAGCATATGTATCCCTATCACATTTTCTTTGGCATTGCTCAGTGGACTGTTGTGCAAAGTTATCTCCATGGTTCTCTGTGATATGTCACTGAAATTTAAAGAACCTGAACATAATGGTAGAGATAAATTTCACATGAAAAAAGAAACTTGAAGATGTGAAGAGATTTTCACATGTGAAAAAATTCACATGAGAGATTGCCCAAGGGTCACACAGATAGTAACATTGTGCCACCTAGCTGCCTCTGTTTGTAAGACATTGTCAGCAAAATCCCACTTCCTTTTCATCTATTTTTTTTTAAATCAAGGATGACTTCAATAGGTTTCCTAGATGATGCTCATAAAGATTTTAGAGATAGGAAAAACAGGATCAGTTACATTACTTTTCTGGTGCATTATTTACTCTAGCTCCTAAATAGTGCCCTATACATATTAAGTACCTTAATGAATAAGGGAATTCCATGGTTCCCTGGTTAGGATATAGGAAGTTAGATGTATACTTATATTGTATTTAATTTATACTTTAACATATTTAACAGGTATTGGTCAAACTGCCATTGGGGGAGGTAATGGGGGGAAGGAGGGGAAAAAGTGAAACAAAAGGTTTGGCAATTGTCAATGCTGTAAAATTACATATATATAATATATATATATATGTATATATATATATACATATATATATATAACTTGTAAATTATAAGCATTGTAAATGTAAATGTAAATTTGTAAATTACATTTTGTAAATGTAAATTACATTTACAAGCATTTAATTTACATTTACATTTACATTACAAGCATATAACTTGTAAATAAAAAGCTATAAAAAAAAAAGATATAGGAAGTTAGGAGAGATTTATTAACTCTAGGGAATCAACACACAACAGTTCATTTATAAAATCAATAATATAAGTTATATTCCTTCAGTTTTCCTTATCTCTGCCTTATATTCTTAAAAACCTTAAAAACCTTAAATTTCTATTACATAATCTTCAATTTCTAGGAATAAAGATTTTGGTTATTAAGATAACTGAAGAACATCTTGAGAGTTTTTAACTTATAAAAACATGGCAATTAAATTGACACTAATTTTAAGAACAGTGAAGGAGCACAAAATTCCTTCTATTACAATGACTATATAATGAAAAAAAATTAAATGATTTTCTTGTCAGTCACTATTTTCTCTTATAAAATGTAGCTCACCATCAAAATACTGAGAGAGCCAGCCTAGTTCCACAACAGATACCCACATACGGGTTATACTATTGGCACTTTTGTTTTTAAAAAGACACCATACCCTGAGTTTAAAATATTAAAATAACTCAACAATTACATTCCCAGGCCTTCCAGGACCTAATGAACGTATATTAGTTACCATAAGCAAAAAATACATATTTAATGAATTTGCCCTAGTCTTTTACTATAGTTTTGAATTGTTCATTCATAGCCCAGTGAATTATTGACCAGTTGTACCAAAAGTAAACTTCGATAACATTTTGTTCTTGGGAAAATACCTTTTGCTTTAACAAACAAACAATTGTTATATGAATTGGTATGGTCCCTTGCTGGATAACAGCTTTGAAATTAAAAAAAAAAAATTGTCATAGACCCAAGTATACAGCTTACACAAACATACTAGGAATGTTTCTATTCTATAGAGTAATTATGGAGGAATGGGATAAGATGAGAATAAATAGATGGGTTGCAGTGTCTAACAGTAACACACTGATGTGATAATTTGCAGAAATATGAGTAAAGCTAATGCTTGAAATAAAATAGAATTAGAGAAGGAATGAGAAAGTAAAAGGAGACTTGGAGAGAATCTGAAGGGGCTTTTAACATTTTTATAGTTTTTAGAGTTTGATGAAATTTACACATGTAATTTCACAAATGTTTTTCCTTTTCCTTGAGACAAGAGTATTTTCAGGATTATATTCATGCCTATCACTAATAATTAAGGCCATTTCAGGGATCACAAATTGAGTGGAGTGAGGACAGGTGACCAAGGTCATTCTTGAGAAAACTCAGCAATAGCTGGAAATGATGACCAAGTAGAAAAGAAATTAAAGGATAAAAATAAAGATGAAAATGAGATTGAGTGAACTGAAGTAGATTGAGCAGTAATAATCAGTGAAAAAAAGAAAAGTTTCAAGAAATGCTGTATTTACACAATCATTTTAAGAGACACAGTGGTAGGAAAATATTAAATCAGACAATTCCATGTTTGGAATGAAATTAGTACTGTCGAGTTGGGTGAGCTTAATTGCTGTTTGGAGGGACCTCAAGAAAGTAGGTAGGAGAATTTAAAAGTACTGTGAAATTAGTCAATTATGCATATGGAAAATACTTTAGAAAGGTGAATATTGGTAACTCAAGGGACACCTATGCTATTTAAACTGCTGGTATTTTTAATAATAAGGATTTATATGTAAGCAGATGTGGAAATCATAAATTGTGCTTATTACAACCACCTGTTGAAAGATTTATAGAGTAGATATCTATGTAAATGACAACCCATTTAATGTCTTTTTATCTTATAACTAGTCCATGCCTCCCATCAGTTCACTATAGAGGATCTACCCAATCTTTCTCTAGGTCTTTTTATGAACCACAGTTTATAAAAAACAGAAAACCAAAATGTGTGAATTTTTAAAAAACAAATGTGACTATGACATAAAAAAAGGAGGGAAAGAAGTATGTTTTAGGGAAACTCAGATAAACTGTCAAGAAGCACCCTTAATGCATCCTTTGTCATTTTTTAAGCCAAGCAAAATGAAGGAAAACAATAAAGATAAAATTTGAGCTAAAAGTTGTACCTACTATAAAAATTCTAAATTAGGTTAAACATAGCCAGTTCATTTGGAAACATAAGTGACTTACAAAGACATTCCAACCTGTAAATCCAGTCTAGTCATTACATACAATTTCCTCCATCAGAAAAGTCCTCTACAAAACCTAATGATCTCATAGCCTCCTTCCCAGTCATTAGAAGAACTAATTTCATTTCTAGAAATGGTGCACCGAGATGATTTTTCTGCATCATAAATTCTCTATTTCAGATTATAATACTATTTGAAATGAATTATTATCATCAATAATAATGAGTTCAATATACCAAAGTGATTAGTACAATAGTAGACAATACCAAACCTGCCCACCTTTTCATTCCTTCCTTCTTAAACATAAATTATTCTTAAATTCTTAAATGTAATTATCATACTCATTATGCCTATCCTTATAAAAGAAATATAGAAAGTAGATCTTGCTAAAAAAATTTTTTTTTTATCAAAACTAGCATTTTCTTGACATTTTGATTTCTTGGAATGAATATTTAAGCCATATCTTCTCAACAGTTTATCAGCAAATTCAGCTAAGTCCCAATTACTTCAACTGACTAGGTCAAATACAAAAAGCTTTTTATTTTACCTTAACAATAGCCTTGCCATCTGTGTAGAATAAAAACTGATGAAATATGGATTCAATGTTCTAAAGTGTTAACTCAATCTATGACAATTACATCTTTCCTATGCTATTGATATACTACTTAGTTGCCAAGACTTAACTCATTTTCTGTTCCTTTATAAAAATGTGACATGTCATTTTTGCTGCCAAGAAATAGATGAATACATTTTGCAATGTACAGTCAATATCATGACAAACAGCTAAACATAAATAATTGTCATGCATTCCTAAGAATTCATAGGTCTAATATTAAAAATAAAGTTTCTCACACCTATTAAAACTATAATTAAAGACAAAATAGACTAGAGAATTAATCTGCCTCTATATAAGTTGCAGATCTAGCATAGGTTGGGGTCAAAAACTGTTTTACTAGTAACAAAAACAGATATGGAATGCACATTTGAAATATGCAAAAAGTTAAGTCTTTTTGGTTCATCACAGAATGACTTACAGTTTCTTTAATTCGCTGTCCTGCTAAGGAAAGAAAGGCCCTTTTTTTCTTTTGGTTCCATTGACCTGCCTTCTTACCACCATTGCCTTTTACTCTGAGCAGATACCCAGACCTCTTTTGGGGGGACCCTAGAGAGGACAGAGGGGAGAGTTTTCAGAAATTGAATAGACAAATCTGTGGATACAGTAGTCCATATACTGCTCTTATGTACTCTGGGTGTCTAGTATAGCACTGAAACAATCTTCTTACTCAGTGGCTCATCGTTTATTATGACCCTAAACAGGGACTTCTCATATTTAAATACCTCTGCTAACCCTATTCCTTTTACATTAAATAGAACTTGGGTGTAAATAATCTGTAACAAGTCTACTTGATATAAAATTGAAAATAGTTGCAGAACACATTAAGTGATTGATGTAATGTAAGGAGTACAGTACAATAGCGTGTTAAGACTTGGAACCAATCAGAAGACCTGAGTTTGAATCCTATCATAGACATTTACAGCAATATGACCTGGGCAAGTCACCTAAATTCTCACTGTTTCAAATTCCTAATTGGTAAAATAGAGATATTTGTAGTACGAATTTCACTCAAAGGGGCTGTTGTGAGGTTCAGGTGAGAAGTATACAAACTATTTTACAAATCTTAAAACACTATATAAAAGTTATTATTATTATTACTATTATTATAACTGACAATAGCTATAATATTTAAGTTCTATAGCTAATCTTAAATTCCAGGGTGCCTCTATCATTGTGAAGTATATATGAAAAACTATGAGAAATGTTATTTACTATAAAAAGAATCTCTTCCCAAATGGAGAATATCCAATTTACTATGGATTTCACTGATGTGTAAAACAGAAATAATACTTTTCTCAGAGGGAAAAAAAATGTCTCAAGCAGGCCAGAACTATGTTTATACCTCAGCACGTAGGGAATTGACTGCTAAATTTAAGTAAATTTATTTCCTTATAATATGGAAAAACTTATTAATGAAGGTATTTTACATAACTATCAGAAATTTTTTTTAAAATGGCCAGTAACCATAAAACCCCTTATGCCACTATTATTCAAAGAGATTGTGAGCTAGAGAGTATATCCTGGTGAGTAGAGATTTGGTCCTGCCAAAATTTGTTGCTGGGTGATGAAATGTAATCTGGAGAGGCTGTCTAGAATTCTTCACTTGATGGAGATCATCCAGAAGTCTCTTAAGTAGAGGCTCGGCGATCAAGTCCAGAACCAGATAGTGGAATTACCCTGAGGTGTGCATATGGTTCTTCAGCAGGTTAGATCTGATTTGCCAGAGAAAGCAATATGCTTGAGGTGAATTCCAGCTGAGTAATGTATTTAATCGAAGGAAACCAAAAAGAGAGAAACAATACACTGAAAATATTTCCAAAAGTTAATAAGTCACAGGGTGGAGGCAAGATATTTAATGGCATTTGAGATTCATGGAAAACAGAACAAAGTGAATTAAGCTGAGTAGTTCAAACTGTCCTGAAGGCAGTCATTTGCTGCAGCAGAAAACAGGATTCCCTATATCACAGACTGCTTCTGACCTTCAGAAAATTGGGGAAACATAAGAGGGTATGAAAGGGCAGTGGGTGAAACTTGGAACTAGATATAACAGCAATAAATGAAATGTGGGATGGATTCAGATTGAGTAGAGGATCTTGGATCTGAAAGGCTACAAGAACAACTACTTGCATGATGGCCAAAGGACTAATCTTCCAATTTTCTGGGAAGCAAGTAAAGCAGAGGTTCCTAGTAGTTAACCTGTCCTTCTAGCTGGAAGTGTTCCTTCAAGGCGCAATGGTGGCAGCAATTATTTATAAACCATCTTGAGAGTTTCCAAAGTCATCTGCTGTTTAGATTGATGATTTCAAATTCTCCTAGGTAACCATCTTCAACTAAGAACAGGGTCCACATAATGGGAATTGGGGAAAACAACAGTAATAAAGATTTTCAAAGAAAGAGGAAAAAAATGAAAACTTCAAAGTGATGATTATGGTGGTCCAATCATCATGGGAAGAGGTATAGCTTAGGTATTGATCTAAGAAGCAATTGGTATTCTCCATTCACCCAAAGGAAGCAGACAGGTTGATCTTGACTTGGGAGTAATCAGTCTTCAATTATAGATGAGGGTGGAAGAGCAGCTTGAGAAGAAGTAACATGAATCCTGGAAATACACTCATAGAGCTTCAGGAGCTGTGTGGGAAAAGACAAAAGAGGAAATGGGCCACTTCTGTTTGTACTATGCCTTACCAAGATAGAAACCTGATTCTGAAAGGTAGGCAGGTCAGTGGTAAAATCCAGAAACACAGAAGATGCAAGACAAGTAGAGTAGTAGTAGAAGTGCTGAGTGATTATGTCAAGGCCCCCCAGTGTTCAATCTACACAAAATTTAGCCACAATTGTCGAGGATCCAAGAATAGGAGTTCAGTGATGAATTGCCTTCAAAAGACCTGAAGGTTTGTTCTAAGACATCTGGTTATTTTAATGATTTGGAAATTTTCAGTATATCAGGGATGGGAACTCTACAATGAGGTGATGATAGTATTTCATAGGAAATATTCAAAATCCTTCATCTTATTGGTAGTATTCCTATTTAAGTACATCTTCCAATGAATCTTTCTAACATCATGCCCACCTACTAGCTGCCCAGGAAATTCCAGCTCCTTGGTGATTGAATACATTTGAACTTCACAGAGATGGTGATCATGAAGGTACACTGAAACCACATAGACTACTTTGATATGGGAATTAGGGACCTATAAGTAACTGAAGGTATCATGTAGCTACACTACCACTTTACAACTCAATTATATTTTAGAAGATGGAGTTCACAAAATATGGAAACACAGCTGAAAGATAAGCTAAAGGGCATGGCTACGTTTTTAATATGTGTGTATAGAGTTTGGAATAAATTTCCCATTCATCTCTCATGTCAAAATAGACCTCCAACTTGATAGAGGTTCACTTTAACTGGTCCACAAAGTCCAAGATGAGAAGTAACAAGAACTAACCCCTTATTGTAATGGCAATTCAATAATTGGGACGTAACCAGATCTTATTCTTTTTCATGGAACTTTAGGATTCTAGGGCAGAAAGTGTGCAAGAGTGTCAAGAAAGGTTATTCTCCAAAAACTCAGATAATCTAGATCTTGAGTCCTAAAATCAAACAAAAAGTACACACAAAGACAAAGTCTAATGAAAGTAGTGTCAGGAGATAGCATTTTCCCATTTAAACATTTCCTGAGGAGTCAAAGGACTGATAGTTCAGGAGTTAGTGTGGATGGTGGTAGCTTAGAATGGGTATTAAAGTACTATGGGAGGCAGTAAGAGTTGAATAAAACTTACCTAGAATCCCAAAAAATGTAGATATACAAGAAAAACCTCAAAACTCCTGTGGATGTCATACAAGAAAAACCTCAGGATCTTGAGTACTGCCAGGAACAAGAGATATTTAGTGATTCCAGAGGAAATGACTTTCTGTTCTATAGTTGGTGGCCTCCTCCAGCTAATGAGAATCTACATCCAGAGTTTCTGTTAGCCACAAAACCTCAGGTAGGAAAGACTGATCAACCAGCTAGGTCCCTATTGAAAGAGACTGGGACTTGAGAGAGTACCACAGAAAGGCTAGTCACTGAAGAACTTGGCCATTTCCTGTTTTTTAGTTCTTAGATCCTTAGTAGGGCAAGCTGTGAAACAGTCCTAACAAGCTGAAGTATAAACAAATTCTTGCCAAGCAGGCATGCATTCAACAAGATAAGTTTTGAGTTTTACCTGTAGATGTCTTTCAGGGTTCAACAGTAGGATTACTGTCTTGTACTGGTACCTTGGTCAAGAAGCAGGGTCCATCAATATAGATGAATTCAAATCTTCATATACTAGTTTAAGAGAAATTATGGATGGCCTTTGAACTTCATGCACTGCAGAAATTGTTTGAAAAGCACAGCTTCATCCTTCTTAAATTGATTGAAGATTCAGAAGGAGTTAGCATAAATAATATCTAATCCTTGGCTCTCCCGAGACTACCATTGCCTTAAATGGATATCTTGCTCATAGACAGGGCTGTCAAATATTTGCTAAAGCACCCAGAGGACAGTATTCAAAATTTCCCAGTATTAAGTGATTAGTTAAGGAGGGCATGGTAATAACTAGAGTGATCCAAGTGGCAGAGCAAAAAGACCCTATTTTGGTTCAGAGAGTGAGGAATGGTGTTCTAAAAAAACTAAGAAGTCTTTGTTGTCCTTTATAATTTTTTGCATGAGCTAATAGGCCAGGCTTTGTAAAGGAGACCTTTCTTGAAGTGCTCTGAGAGCCATACTTCTCTTTCTTGTAACTTGCTAATAGTACTGTAGATTTGTATTCTCTGCTTGTAATTGGTCCAAATTAACTGACAAGGCAGGAAACTCTCAGTTAGAATCAACCCACTCCATTCAGCTTCTAATGCTATGATGTTAGCTGATGAATACTCTATGCCTACTTGGGAAAAGAAAAATTCCCTATGGTCAGAGAAGTATCCTTAAGTGGCCAGAACATGAATTAGCCTGAGTTTCATGAGAACATTTCTCCTAAATGAAGAAAATCCTGAAAATGGAGTGGAAGTTGGATGAAACACTATAATTGAGGTCAGTTGGAAATCCATCAAGAGAGATTCTAGAAGACAGCTTGAAGAGAGAAGATGGAGTCTCAGTGAGATGAAAACAAGGACTTAAAAGCAGTTTAAATAAGATGTGCCATTATTTCAAAGTCTGATTCTTTTTGTACAGCAAAATAACTGTATGGACATGTGTGTGTGTGTGTGTGTGTACATATATATGTTGTATTTAACATATACTTTAACATATATAACATGTATTGGTCAACCTGCCATTTGGGGGAGGGGGTGGGGGGAAGGAGGGGAAAAATTGTAATAGAAGGTTTTGCAATTATCAATGCTGAAAAATTACCCATGCATGTGTCTTGTAAATAAAAAGCTATAATAAAAAAATAAATAAATAAGATGTGCCAGAGAAAGCTGTATGTTGAAGCAAGTCAGAGGTCAGCAACAGAATTTGCAGGAATTGAAGAGACAAAAAAGTTGTAAGACAAAAATAGAATCCAGACAAGTACAGAAGGAATTAAGCTGAAGCACTGGGGCAGGAACAGTAGAGCAAATGGAGTGAAGGTGCCTAGTCTTCAAAAGAATTTTGTTTTGATTTCTGCTAAGACATCTGGATACAACTTGTATGCTAATAATGACTCTGCCTCTTTGGAGGGAAGCAAAACAAGTTAGTTCAAACTCTTTTTGCATTATAAACTAAGTTTCTTTTCTAAAAGTGTGGAGAATAAAACTATATATACATATTTGGCAAGGCAAATGGATGAGTGCTAGCAAGTACTAAGCATTTGAGGCTGAATTCAAACTCAGATTCTCCTGACTTCCTGTGCACTATCCACTGTGCCATTTACCTGCCCCAAGAATTCAATAATATCAACACTGAAAAATTGAAATATCACCTGAGGCAATGCTCTTCAAAATATATCATATAGAAAAGACTTTATTTTAGATGTTAAAAAAAGCTTTACTTAACTTTATCTCCATAACCTAATGTTATTTTCTGACAAATGTGTTTACATACATTATATCTAGTACACTCACAACAGTGTATTTAATATTTCACAGTATATATTCTCTTTAAAAGCCAAGGTAAAGAGGAAAATACTTAAATTACAAGCTTTTATATCCCACATTTTATAAAATCTATATAACTTTCCTCCAAAGAGCTATTAATAAAAATAGTTTGCTATGCTTGAAATTTTTTTAGATTACTGTCCCAATAAGCACTTTGTTTAATTCCAATATTGAATTTTCTTTTTTCTTTCTTTTTTTTTTTTTTTGCATTCCTTTTCAACTTTTTGTTCTTTAATTGTATGACACAAGACCCAGCTTAGGCAATATTTTCTTCTTTCTTTCTAATTTAAAAAAAAAATTTTCTCTCTCTCTTTTTTTAATTATAACTTTGTATTGACAGAGTCCATGCCTGGGTAATTTTTTTACAACATTATCCCTTGCACTCACTTCTGTTCCGACTTTTCCCCTCCCTCCCTTCACTCCCTCCCCCAGATGGCAAGCAGTCCTATACAAGTTAAATATGTCACAGTGTATCCTAGATACAATATATGTATTGAACAGAACAGAACAGTTCTCTTGTTGCACAAAACCAATATTAAATTTTCATAAACCTATCATCTCACACATACAATATAACATCCACCTTAAGAAATGTTCTCTGAAATGCTTCAGCTATTCATACTATTAACATTTGTGAATATCCAAACTACCTTCTGTCACTTTTTAATTTAGAGTTTTGTCTGGAGCTCTCAGATATTAATGTTTTGTCCATGATCACACAGTCTAGATATCAGAGTTAGGATTTGAATTTAGGTCTTCCTGACTCCAAAGTTAGCTCATATCACTATGCCATGTTAGTTTTCAAGAATTCTTTTGAATTAAAATTGTTTCGAATTTTTCATCAAATCAAAGGACCTAAATTTAAGCAATCTACTTTGGCTACTTTTATATTCAGGTCTTTAGCTTAATGTCACTGTGAATCTCATCCCAAGTACAACTTTGCTTTGTCTATCAATGTTCCAAGCTGACAATTGAAGATACAAAGAAAAATTTAAATTCTGGTACTGACAAGTCAGATATTGAATAGGTATGGGTATTCTAATCGGCTTTTAGCATTTGAACTACATACCTTAAGTTTTTTAATTGTTCATGCTTGTCCTTCAAAGTTGATGATGCTACCAAATGTTTGTAATGCACATTATTAAAGTGTCAAGTATGTGATTAAAATGGTCATTGTATCTTCTACTCTATGCATGTGTAGATATTGTCTTTCAATACATAACTACAATCATTGTTGGCATCCCTCCTATTCTGCCAAATGGGATGCACAATATCTACTTCTGATCAGAAAGAACTCCATCTCTTATAAGTTAATATATAAATGTGGTCGTATCTGTTGTTTCCCAACATTATATAGCTAAGTTGCATTGTTTTAGATTTGCAAAAATATTCAGTTAGAGCTAAAAATGACCTTACAGGCCATCTGGTACAAAATCTTTTTATAAATGAAGAAACTGTACCCTAGAGAAGTTGTGACTTGTCCAGTGTCACAAAGAGCCAGGATTCAAATCCAGTTATGCTTAAAGTCTGTTTCTGTGACTTTCTAGTTCTGCTTAGATTGTCAAATTTACATCATCTGTTTTTTAATTCTAATACCATTAGCTGTAGAACAAATACATCTGGCCCAGCAGTTATATGACCTCATGCTGACAGACAGGCTGTACTAATGGAAATCCTGTTACATCAAATAGGACATTGCCTCTAAGAAATTAAGAAACAGAAGATGACATCTGAGGCAGGTTGAGGTCTCTTAACTAACACTGAGATAATACAATAACTCAACAGACATTCAACTATATTTAGTTTGAGGTATTAATACCACATTGCTTATCTTCAAGTGATGAGCTCACTGATTTCTAACAATTCTACTTAGAATTTTAAAAATGGGATTTTAATGGAAATTAAAAATTTTGCAGTGGGATTTTTAAAGAACATTTTTATGTCTTTGACTATCAATAATTATACTAAACAGCATGGAAGCCAGTTAGACAAATTTAGTAACGTTGCAACTCCATGTTAGTGAAAATCCTGAGCTGTAGGTAGGATTTTCATGACCTCCATGTCATCCCTTTAACATAATATTCATGCCATGCATATACGCATGATTCTCTGCATGTCTTCTTGTATGACTCAAATATGCAGTTTTTACCACAGAATGAACAGCACTGACCTACATGGCTATCCTAAAAACCTTGGATGCTGCTGTGCAAGTTTTAGAGAAGACTGAAAATGAAGTCTAATACCAATTTCTAGATTTAAGATACTGACTATAGATATAAAAAAGAGACTAAATAGAACTTGTTTTTATATATGTCTACCAATAAAAACCTAAAAACAATCATCACTAAATGAAAAATTATTTTAAAACCTTCACCTACCAAAGAACTGAAAGAAATAAAAGAAAAAGGAGGAAAAGGAGAAAATGATGACAACAATAATGACAAAGACAATGGCGATAATGACAACAACAATGACAACTATATAGTCTACAAGTCTTGTTATCTGAAAGCAACAAGAATAAAGGGCTCCTATCAGAAACCCATATTGTGGATTTTGGAAGCAAATTTAAGTAGCAAAGACTAGTATGAGTGAAGTTCAGCCTAGAGCTCCCCAGGCCCAGGGGCTTCAAGTTTCCTAGAACTCTGATGCCAAGAGAAGGCCCTTATGATTCAGTATCTTAAACCACAAAAACACAGAAGAGTATAAAACCTACCAGCACTCTTAGCACGGATACATCCCAGGAGGTGGAGGTCAGCACAGTAACTTGGATGATCTTGGTAAAGATAAAAGTAAGGGTGATTAGCTTACCCAAAACCTCAGTAGGTGAGAGTTGGCACTAGAAAAAGCTCCAGTTCAGAAACTCAATGTGCAGATTCAGAAAAAAGAAGATACTGATCACTATCAGGAATTAGTTTAGATCCAGAATCATCAGAAAATCCATACTAAAAAGAGTAATTCTATTATACTAGATTTTTTTAAAGTGGATTTTCCATAAAGCTATTATTTCTAGCATCCCCTCTATCATTTTCATTTTGACTAAATCAGCTAGTTTTCTGCTGCCTACAAATATACCAGTTTCTCATCTTTGAAAAATCCTCATTTGATGCATCCATCTCTGCTAGATGTCACAGCTGTCTCCCTTCTGAGGCTAACTTCCTTTGCAGAAAGTCTTCCATAATCAAAGCCTTCACTGCCTCTCCTCTCTCTCTTCAAAACTCTCTGTAGTCGGTTTCTGACTTCCTCATTCAACTGAAACTGCTCTTTTCAAAGTTATCAATGCAGTCTTAATTGTCAAATTTAACTCTTTTCTCGACCCTAATCACTCTTGACTTCTCCTTAATCTTTGACACTGCCAATCTCCTTTTTGAATCTCTCCTTTCTAGGTTTCTGGATTGCTACTGTCTCCTGATTCTCCTCCCTGCCTGAATATTTCATAATCTCCTTTGTAGGCTCTTTAACCAGGTCATAGCCAAAACGGTGGGAGACCCAAAGGCTTTGTCCTGAACACTCTTCTATTCTCCTTCTCTACTAACTTCCTTGAAAATCTCATTGGCTCCCATGGACTCTGTTATCATCTCTATGCAGATGATTTTCAGATCTGCTGATCTATTCTTAACCTCTCCTAAGCCCCAAATCTGTATATCTAAATTCCATTGGACATATAGAATTATATAACTTATAGATATATTAAATTCAACATGTCCAAAATAATAATTATAGCAGGCAACATTTATATAGCATTTATTATGAGCTCACCATTCTTTTTATCCTTTTTTTGTTCAGTTATCTCACTCTCTTATCCAACATATGTAAGCCAGTTTTCAAATTTTGTCATTTTTTTAGCCACAAATATCTCCTTGTCTCTCCATGGCCACTACCCACAGTTTAGACTCACAAGACCTCTTATCTGGTACTGAATGGGCTTCTTAAATTATTTCCCCGATTTGTCTCAGCCTTCCCCAAGTCAAGTGATGCTCCTCAAGTCCAGATCTGACCACATTATTGGCTAAGATCAAATAGCTCCCTATTGATTCTAGGATCAAATATAAGTTCCTTTATTTAATCTGTAAAGCACTTTACAATGTGGCCCTAATCTATTTCTCTACCCTTTCACTTTCAAATGCTCACTGATCTAAATAAACTGCAGCCTACTTACTGTTTCCAGGCACAAAATTCCAGCTCCTGGGTCTGCACAGGCTGTTGTGGTCCATATCTGGAATGCTCTTGCTCATCCTCCTCTCCACTTCTTAAAATTCTATTTCCTTTTTTTCCCCTCATGTACCATATTCAATATGAAACCATTTCTGACAACTCCAGCTGGTAATGCCCTGTCTTTTGATTGTTATTTTTTAATCTTGTTTTTATTTGGCATATACTCTCTTAGGCAACCTCAAAGAATGCGAGTCCCCTCAATGAAGACCATTTCTCACTTTTTTATCTTTCTAAGTGTCTTTGTCCTTACCCAGACAACTTACCAACTATATATGTCCTGGAACAAGTTTAACCACTTGGTTAAAGTTTCGATAAAATGGGACCATCTACTTCATAGGATTGCTTTGAAAGATACTATAATCTTATAGTTTCTTAATCTAATTGAATCTTAAAGCACTTTACAAATGCTATCATCACCATCCTTGTACTACTAGCACAGTGCTTGACATATAACATGGGCTTAATAAATGCTTGGTGAATGTGAGGGAAGACCAATTAGGCAAGCCATTAATTACTATAGTCCAGGTGAGAAGAGATGATGGCAGTAGTCCATGTGAATTGAGAGGAGGAGTCAAAAATACAAGTTGTATTTTTATACAGGTAGGTAGGGCAACATTTGGTAATGGAATGGATATCTCAGATGAGGGAATGAGTAGTCAAGAATAATGATGAGGTTGTGAATCTGGAAGACCAAAAGGATGGTGGTGTCCTTAATAGAAATAGGGAAGTTGAGAATAGGGAAAGTATAGGGATGTTAGTGGGGAGGAAGATAATGATCTGTTTTGAATATGTGACATCTGAGTTATCTAATTGACACCTAATTTATAATCTCCAATGAGCAGCTAGAGATGTAAAACTGGAGCTTGGCAAAATAGGACCAGATATATCAATGTATAAATCATCTTCTAAGTGATGCTAATCAAACCTAAGGAAAACAAAGGGACCACACCAAGTGAAAGAGCAGAGAGGAGGTTTAGGCTAAGGTCTTGTGGTGCACATAGTAATAATGATAAGGGATGATGATGAGGCAGCAAACAAACAAAACAAAAGAGTAACTGCATGAAAATTCAGAGAAGAAACAGTATCCAAGAGAGAAACAGATATCAATAACATCAAACACTAGAGTTTATGATGGATAAAAACTGAAGGAAAAAACTTAAGATTATTAATTAAATAATCACACTCATGATTGAAAAATAGTACTCACCTCCTGTAAGAAATGATCAACTCCAAAGTGCAGTCTGAGACAATTTCTTTGAATATAACTAATGTAGTAATTTGTATGGCTTGACTCTACAAGTTTACAAGTATTTTGTTTTTCCTGTTCTCTCAGAGGATAGTAGCAGAGAGGGGAGGAAAATGAGTCTTTGTTTGAAACAAGCAAAATTTAATTTAAAAAAGATCACAAAAGATTACCTCTGAATTGACTTTAATTTATAAGAAATCAAGCTATTCTCCAATTGATAAATGGTCAAAGGATATGAACAGACAATTCTCAGATGAAGAAATTGAAACTATTTCTAGCCATATGAAAAGATGCTCCAAGTCATTATTAGAGAAATGCAAATTAAGACAACTCTGAGATACTATTATACACCTATCAAATTGGCTAGAATGACAGGGCAAGATAATACGGAATGTTGGAGGGGATGTGGGGAAACTGGGACACTGATATATTGTTGGTGGAATTGTGAATACATCCAGACATTCTGGAGAGCAATTTGGAACTATGCTCAAAAAACTATCAAACTGTGCATAATACCCTATGACCCAGCAGTGTTTCTACTTGGCTTATATCCCAAAGAGATCATAAAGAAGGGAAAGGGACCTGTGTGCAAGAATGTTTGTGGCAGCCCTCTTTGTAGTGGCCAGAAACTGGAAACTGAGTGGATGCCCATCAATTGGAGAATGGCTGAATAAATTATGGTATATGAATATTATGGAATATTATTGTTCTGTAAGAAATGACCAGCAGGACGATTTTAGAAAGGCCTGGAGAGACTTACATGAGCTGATGCTGAGTGAAATGAGCAGGACCAGAAGATCATTATATATTTCAACAACAATACTATATGATGATCAATTCTGATGGACATGGCCATCTTCAGCAATGAGATGAACCAAATCAGTTCCAATAGAGCAGTAATGAACTGAACCAGCTACACCCACGGAAAGAACTCTGGGAGATGACTATGAACCACTACATAGAATTCCCAATTCCTCTATTTTTGATTTCCTTCACAGGCTAATTGTACACTATTTCAAAGTCCGACTCTTTTTGTACAGCAAAATAACTGTTTGGATATATATATATGTATATATATATATATATATACACACACACACACACACATATATATTATATTTAACTTATACTTTAACATATTTAACATGTATTGGTCAATCTGCCATCTGGGGGGAACAGGTGGGGGGAAGGAGGGAAAAAGTTGGAACAAAAGAATTTGCAACTGTCAATACTGAAAAATTACCTATGCATATATCTTGTAAATAAAAAGTTATAATAAAACAAAAAAAATTAAAATTAAAAAAATTACCTATGAAAGTACTTGTCATAATGAAAGGTATATGAATTGGCAAAAGAAGCTACATATTAGTTAAATTCATTGTAATCTAGGATTTGTTCTTAGAAACAAAAGAGCATATCTGAAGGGTATGTGATGAGTGCACACAATCAGAATGTCTTTAGGGATAAGTTGGAAAGTAAATAATATCTTATATCTATCAACTCAGCATATTCTATCCAGGATTAATGAAATTATTATCCCACTAATTCTCTAACATTCAATAGCCTCTTAACTCTTCAATACATCAGCATAATTTTTAATAGAAAACTTATAATGAGAACTCTTTTTTTCCTAATTATAAAGGGTGTGGCCTAATAATCCCTTCCAATCCTAAAACACTATGAAATCTTTCCCCCAATATCTCAATTCCCAAAAGAGAAATTCACCATTCAAATTAGTTCTTGAATCAATCAAATGCAAAATGCCTAGACCAAACCTCATATTGGACTAAAATTAAACTCCCCCTCATATCAACTCCATTTTTATCAATATCACATATCATGTTGTTTCTAACTGCCAATTTTAGGCATTCTGTTTATAATAGTTAATACATATTTATTAAGAAACTATGATGTGCAAAAAAATATTTTAAATGCCCCTTTTGTCCCTATCACAAATAATCTAGTTCTCTTCAACTGTAAAAATAGTGGCTAGATGATCTCTCTTCCAGTCCTAAAATTTTATAATTCTACATTTTTCATGTTTCTCATTTTACTAGTTTGGGAACAATCTTAATCCATGAGATTAATGCTTTCCCCTTCTTTAAATACTAGTTCAAGATAAGACTCTCTAGGCTCACAATTAAAGACATCCACCCTGATCTGGTAGCCTGACACAGACAACAAATATTTATTATGTCCTTATATATGCCAAACACTTAAAAGGAAAGACCAAGCTGATCTCCAAGGAAATGAAACAAAATTCAACTAGATTAAATCATTTGCTTTTTCCCAACATTTTCATATAAAAATTAAAGGAATCGCTTAACTGTAAGCTAATAAGTTTTTATGAAGCATTTAAATTTTTTCTTATAAAAATAAGCATCCTGAATTCTTGCACATTACTCATTTATGAAGCAATACCAAAATTCTATTATTTTATCTATTACTCTTTAAGTTTGGGGTTTAATCTAGTGATGGTATGAAACTAAAAGAGCATTTTTAAAAATCCTTTTTTCTTGAACAGGAAATGATTGCAGTATGTTTGTTGTAAATAACAAAATGCTCCCAATTCTTTTTTTAAAAAAATATATATATTATATATATATAAAACTTTATTTTTATACATATTCAGCAGATTGAAATGATTTCCATGATTTTTATCAGTACATTTAGATGAATAATGAAAGTTAAAAAAAGATAGGTACAAACAAATGGTGCTGAGAGTTAAGATTTTAGGAAAGAAGTAAATATTAACTAATGAAACAAAGGTAAAAGAAGCTCATCAATCTTTTAAAACACTTTAGGTGCAACTTACTAGAGGAAAATATCAAAACAAATATACTTAATGTAGTAAATATTTTACCTCTATTCCAAATACAACCCAGTATCTGTAATTCCTAACAATGAACATATTAGAAAGTCTTTAAAAACTTTTTTACAAAGTACTTCCATGCCAGGAGTTTGCCTGTAAGTCAGGAAGCTCCGTATACTTAGATGCTTTACTATAATTCATTACTCCAATCCTAAACTCATCAAGCAAGATACAACCAATCAGTAGAGCTGACAACAAAAGGGCAAAGGGATTATCTAATGGTCTTCAGACATCCATGTACCATTCCATTCTCTTTCTTTTGAGATTAAAAGAAGTAGCTGATAAATCAGGTGCAACCAAAACATTGGTCCTACTTTATTATTTTGAAATATCCTGCGTCAGAAATACTCCTATTATTATACTGTAAGACCCTTAGTGGGAGTCACACACCCACATATCCAAAGAAATCTTTTTGATGTGAACAGGATTTAAATAGTGGCTAAAAACTTTCTGCCCTTTTCCTCATTTACTTTTCTGTATAACATTCTATCTTGATTTAATTTATAGTACCTAAAGGTCCTAAGGTCTGTCTGTCCATTTCAAATAAACACCATACAAAAAATTTGTCTAGAAATACAAATTAATATAAACATATCCTAGAATCAACTGAAATTTTAAAATAAAGGGGAAAAAAGCAAATGACAAATAAACTAGAAAAATGAGAAATGAAATTTTCATTAGAAAATACAGGAAAGACTGGCATATACAAGCTCCTCCAAAATTTTCCACAAATTTGTCATACTCAGGAGTAAAGGAGAAAATCTAAGGTATCAAAAAAATAAATGAGACAAATTTGTAGGCAAAAATGATCATCTCTAGGAAAAAGTTAACTATTTAATCTGTCCCCACATCTGAAAAGACAACTAGAACTCTAAGCACAAATATTCCAAACTGGCCATTTCAATTATCAATATAATAAACAGAATACATTTTTTTTTGGTACATAAATGTATGGACTATTTTTAAATTGATGACAGAATTTTTAAAAACAACAACTTCTTTAAAAATTCAAAGTATATTTTCCAAGATTTTTCTAATTCACCACTTTAGAAAGAATATGAGACCATTCACAACTAGAAAGATAATCTTTGTTTGATTAAAACCTTAGTTACCCAAAAGATATGTAGTCAAAGTAAATCAAAATTGTTATAAGAATCACTTAGTCATTCAAATTCTATTTGCTCTTAGGGCTTTTTCTGAAATAATTGTGTATCTGGCTGCCTCCCTTCTAGCATGTGCATAGTTTCATTCAAGAGGGAGAATAAAATTTCATTTCTAAGGGAGATTAACTCATCATTCTCAGGCTTTTTAGATCAAGTGAAAATCTGCATTTTCTCACATCTTTAGTCACTTCAATTTGACCTGATATAAAAATGTAAGTATCCTATTACTAATTTTCTGACCTATGAAAGTAAAATATAAGATTTTTTCAGGCATTCACTTTGAAAATTCAGCTACCACCAAAGTAAATATTTGTCCAAACCAAAAAAAAAAAAAAAAAAATCTTACAATCTGAACCAAAATATTTAAGAACTTCTTTTCAAAAGGTAAAATAAGACCACAAGGAAGGACTGTTTTACCTAGTCATTACTAGCTAATTCCTATTTGTTGTCAAGTTTCCATTTTTCATTAGAAATGTGGGGAACAAAATCTCACGTAAATTTCTAACAGAGGATCAAATTTTCTCATTCTGAATCTCACTTTGAAAATTAATCCAATTTATTTGCACTCAATATTTGGCTTTTTAATATGAATGGCTTTTTAACAGAAAAGCTACCTAATGCTTCCTTGTTCTGTATAGATAAAAAACTGGCTTTACTCGAGTTAATTGACCATTTAAGTTCAGAAAACTGAATATATACTGATTTCAACCAATCTTTTATACTAAAAAAAGATGCAACAAAAGTTGGCAAAGCAATGATTCAAGGTGTGAACTTTGATACTTTGGCAACAATTAAAAACTGCTTTTCTTTTACACTGTCCACTAATTATAACCCCCTAATAACCCCATAAATATTTTCAAAATTAGTATCAGAAAAAAATCCAGCCATTTCTCCAATAGCAAACAATAACTACCCAATTAGTCATTCATGATCTCTCAGAAGCTTAATCCTATGTAGAAAGTGGAAAATCCCAAATAGATTAATTAATCCAAAGACATACTAAACAGCATCTGCTTCCAAAGTTTTCAACTCCATTAATCCACAAAAAATAAAACCCAGTCTTTTACACAAAATATTTTTAAGAGATTTTATAAACAGAACTAATGTTCCAGTTAAGCAAGCAAAGCACAAATAAAGAATACTAATTCAAAATAAAGATAAAAGACAAATATAACAAAGTTCCACTTGAGAGATCATGCAAATGGATTTTAAAAAAAAATACCAATAGGACAGTGGCACATAAAAAATTTGCAAATTAGCTTATTCTGGGGGCACAATTATTCACATAAAAACTATAAAAAACGTAGCTAAGAACTGTGAGCAAACTTTATAGCTGCAGTTCACTAATATAAATGAACTAAGTAAGATGCCTGTTACAAATTTTAGACTCAGGCCAGACAGAGGATGAGTGCTGAGGGGATAATACACAATATTATTTCATTAAAAATAAGTATAATTAACTTATGCTGCTGGTGGGAGATAGGGCATGTGAGGGGGAGGAGGGGAGGAAGAAGGAATGAGCACAAAGATCCCATCTTAAGTTCTGCCAAGAAATTTTGGATCATCAAATCACTTCAATTTTTAAACTAATAAATTTCACATTTGTAACTTAATTATTTCACTGCTAGGTGATCACCTAAAATATTAATTTGGAAATTTAAAGGAAAGGGATCACTTATTTATCTTTTTCTGATGTTATTTTGTGTTGTTGTTTCTACCAAAAACGGTTACTTGCTTTAAAATATTCCCTTTAGGGTCTTAAGAAACATGGTCTACTTAAGGTAATTAATTCTTTATTTGATGCTTCAGAAGTTGATTGAATGGAAGATTATGGCTATAGATTACAGAAAAGTGTAATGAATCAATAGTAATCACAAGATATACCCTAGGAGCTATTTTGCCCCCGTTACTTTCCTCTTGCTCCTAAAAGGGAAGTATGTATTACTATGTTCCTTTTTCCTAAGAAAAATTATGAAGGGGACACAAGTTAAAAAAAAATCATCAATTATTTTTTTTTCCCTGAAGAAAAATCAAACTTGCTTTTATTGATTCCAGTACATAACAGTGTACTTCAGAAAAGTGTACTTTGGGAATAAGACTCTGATAATAACTCCTCTGAGAAAGAAAATATGAAGCATGAATTAGCATATACCTGTTTTTATAAATGCAGATACACAGCTTCATGCTGAACAAAAACAAGAGTGAAGTTAACACTTGTTTAAAACTAAACATGGTGCTGAGCTGTACAAATATGTAATCCTGAGATAACTTCTCTAAAGACTGCTTGAATATTACACCTGGTTTCAAATTCTACAGTGCAAGAATGATGAAGAGAAAGAGGAAAGAATTGAAAGAAAAGTTTAAGAGAACAGCAAAATATTGAGAAGCAGCAGAAAAAAAAAAGATGCAAAAATTGTGAATGTTGAGTTTAGAAAAAAGGCCTTAAGGATATAGGCAGTAATTAATTGGTAATGGATGTCATATGATGTAGCATAACATATAAAGGGGAATTATAAATGTACAATGCCATCAAGTTCTTTATAAAGCCCTACTTCTTCTATAAGTGGGAAGGGGCTTTATACCATGAAGTTAGCCACTAAGTGATAAACAGTTCTGGGCACAGTAACTCAGAAACTATTAGGGCACTGAAGGTCTTTAATTCCATTGATACACAGCATGTATGCCAGTAAAATCACAGGTTTCTTAAAAAAAAAGTTTTCTTATGGTTAAACTGTTAAACATTTGAAAGAAATCATGAAGGAGTTTGCTGGAGACCTTCAAGAATAGAATATATCCAAGGAAATTGTATAGAGGCAGTAGAAAGGGCAACTGAAATCAAGAGACCAAGTTGGGTTTGAATTTTCTCTCTCTTGCTTGAAGTTTTATGCTATGTGAACAAAACAGCTCACTTCCCTGGGACTCAGTTTTCTCACATATGAAACTGAAAACTGTAGTAAATGATTCCTACTGAGTGAATAAAAGGGCAGTAATTAGAGATGGGAAAGTTTATAAGGACGTCAGATTGTAAAGGGTCTCCATGTTTAGTTTGAACTTATTCATATCCTGAGTTAGTACAGAACCTGATACCTAGTAAACATTTTATAAATGCATTTTCATTTATCTGTTCATTCTTCCTAGCTCCATATATAATTATTGAATTTTGCCTGAAATTAAGGGGGATGAATTATATTAACTTAAGAGTATTTTATAATATTAATTTATGGAATTCTAATAAACAGAAAAGCTATTGCTCAAAAAAAAAATTAAGGTGCTCTGTATAAAGACAAGTGGCAAAAGCAAAATATCCTATGGTAAAATTTTATTACAATCAATTCTAAGGGACTATTCAATTTATTTTTAAAAATTAAAATCTATTCAAAATAATTAAGCCATTGGTTGTGGTTTTAGAAATGTTTATGTGGACATATTTGTAGAAACAATATTTTACCCATATAAAGAAATAAGTACCATATAAAATGTTAGAATACACTGTAACAAATTAGCTATGTTTTGCATATTCCAAGTTGTTTGTGGGAGAGCAGAATAGTCAAGATTTTATCTATAATCAATTTTTACAATAAGCTTATTAAAAACTGCTCAATGGTTCCTACTTTGGACATCAAAATTATTTTAAGATTCAACCAAAGTAAAGAATTCTTTATCACACCACACTATTCAGTTATTTTACTAAAACCAAAACTAGTACAATAAAAATTATTAAAAAATAATGTACAATTGTATATACTATTTTTTATTTACATTTTAAAATTTAAACAGTTTTCTGGGAACAAACTCTGTAAGATAATGATAGTTCTTTTTTATTAGACTTGAACCTATTTAAAAACCTCCAGAAAATCTCAATGCTTGTTTTTTAGAGGTAAGCCACAGCTCATTTTAGTTGAAGCAGACTGAATATTAGTTATTTTGCAACATCAAAGTGATTCCATGAGTCTAGACAGCCTCCCCACCTCTGTCTTCGAAGTCTCTCAGACCTTCTATGTGGAGGTTCCACTGAATTCATTACAATAGAGATGGACATTTTATATTCGTAATGATCCAACATCTGTGCAATCTTTTCACGAGATACCCCATGTTTATTCCTCCTATGAAAAAGAAGAATTATAATTTAAGAAATATATAGTTCTTTTTATGCTTATATATTAAACACTAGCATAATAACATGTACTAGTTTTTAAAAACTGAAATAAATAAGAAAGGCCATACATTTTATATGTCACTATTTATCTCTGCTTTCTCAAAGTTCATTTATAATAATTAAAAGTGTAGAGCAATTCACAGGAAAAAGTTAACTGTCACTGAAATCCACTCTTCTGCAGTCTACAAAATGCCAACTTAAAAACTGATCATTATTAGGAATTTCATGAAGCTATACAAAGAATTTGAAACGCATTACTTAAGCTCTTAAACCCACTGGATAGAACAAAAAGCTTAATAGTTTAACCAAAAACAATCCTTTGTGAGTAAACTGTATATTATACTGCTTTGTTGACTAAAATTTAGTAATGTGAAAATTTTTATTTTTTTAAGCAAAATCAATAATTATACTACCTTTTGTTGTTAAACAAACTAAAAACTCTTCTATAAGATCAAATACTTTGAAAAAATTCACTCAGAGATTAGAAACTAGAAATTCTATAGCTCCATATAATTCATTACATGATTGGGGCATCATTTTATTTTCTTAAGCTTAACAGAAAGGCAAACTGTCCTAATGATAAAGGCACTGAATTGGAAGTGAAGATTGTCAGGAGTTTTTGGAAGGGAAGGAAGTTGGAAGGATAAGGAAACTTCATTCAGTAGCTGAGTTGAGATTTGATGGAAATAAGGAATACTAAGGAGAAGGATTACTGAATTTAATATAATTCTACTACTTTTAAGATATTTAATTATTAATATTAGGAAAGCAAATTTATTGCAATGTTAACACTCACTTTCATAATTCAATACTTTACTAACTTCATATAACAAATGTAGTATAAAGCAGGGAGATATTTCCATCTAGGACATCTGCATGTGATACAGAAACACTACTGTACCAAATGAAAACAAAAGGATATCTCAACTATGTCTTTTATATAGCTCTACTTAATAATCATTTTAATAATTCAATATTTTAATTTCAATACTTTAATATCTAAAACAGTTGAGGAAAAATCAGTCTGGAAATAGTATGGGAGGAGATCCAGCTAAAACAGATCATCCTCAGAGTATTTTCTGAATCTCAAAGGATGACAGCAAACAGAACAGATGGAAGAGAACTGCCATTGTTTTTATGCAGTGTTTAAGACTAGGTAAGCTACACTAGCCCCCTTTCTCCTCTAGAGCCATCAGGGTCCAGTGGCCAGACATAGATTAGGACAATCAGAGATAATTCTGAATGCAATGGGAGATTTTGGGCTTTTACAAAATAAGGTCTTTAGCAGGTAGGTCTCAACTGTTTTTGCTTTGGCCAGAAACTTTGAGGGTCTTCCCCTCCCAGAATGAATTTTTTTTGGGGGGGATCCCCTTGATAAAAAAGACTTAGTTTAAAAAAACTGCATCTGGAGCAATCTTCTGTCATCCTGATCACATTTAAGAAAATTAAATCAGGAAGGGTTACAATGAGCTAGAGAATGAGCAAAAAAGAAGTCCATACTAGGAATAGACAAAATTTTAAAAGCACTTAAGAGTCAATTCTTGGAATATCTCAAGGAGAAAAAAATTTCAAATATTCACAGAGAGTGCTATTACTTAAAAACAAAAACAAGTCTATATCAACAACTAATGACTCCTCATTTATTAAAAAAAAACAACAAAAACCTATATAAAAATGTTCTCTCCATGAACTGACATCTTGAACACTTGAAAACAGAACAAGCAAATTATGCTGGTTTTCTACAACAAACCACATCTCCATAGTTACCTGAATGAAAAGTGTGAAAGTCTAAGAGCCCTCTAGTATTTATTTAGAATAAAAGAATTCAGAACCAGAAGGTACATTAGAAATTATTTACAGATGAGAAGATCAGATCCAGGGAGTTGAAGTGATTTACCATCTAGTCACTTAGTCAGGAAGCAGCATTATTTATTGATTTTTAGAAACGGCTCAGAATAGCAAAATATAGTTTTGATCCTTGTTCTTCATTTCTAACTATGAAAAATGCTTTAATAAAATGTTGTATAAAGCAGGAAAATATACTCATCTAGGACATCTGTGTGTAATATAGAAGCTCTATTGTACCAAGTAAAAACAAAAGGATGTCTCAATCATATCTTTTATATATAATTCTATCTATACACATTATCTCTCTACCAAGACTACAAATTCAACAGTTGATACCATTTTATTTACCACCACCCACCAATACCAAGAAGGTGGTAACCTTCTTTCAGAAGCATTTAAGTGTTAGGCAAGAGAAAAAGCAGTGTTACCCCCCCAGGGAGTTCACTTGCTTCTGTGGATAGATACAGTACAAATGAGAAGGAATCTCAAAGAAATGAAACATACTGGGGGCTGGGAGGGAAGAATATGAGAAGTGAGTTTTAAAATGAATCCTAAAAGAAGCCAGAGAAGCCAGGAGGTGAAGATGGGAAGAGAGCATTCCAGATATGGGGCAGAGTGAATGAGTCAGCAAAAAGGCACTGAATTGGAAGTGAAATGTCAGGAGTTTTGGAGGGGAAGGAAGTTGGGAGGATCAGGAAAGTTCATTCAGGAGGTAGTTGAGATGAGGTTTGATGGAAATAAGGAATACTAAGGAGAAGGATTACTGAGAAAAGTTCAACAATTTAGCAATAAAAAGATCAATAATTTGAGGGAGAGCAATTTCTGTTCAATAAAGTCAGAACCTAGACTTTAAGGAACTAAAAATGAGTGAGAAGAAAACCAAGAAAAGCTACAGGATAATTTATCAAATGAGGAAATGGTAGGAGCAGCAAAGGCTTTTTAAGGATAGGGGAGACATGTCTCCTCTTTTCCATCATTCTCATTTAATGAATTCACTGTTCTTACTCCATACTCCTAATTTTCTGTTGTCTCATTCTTAGAAATATTAATTAATTATGGAAGCAGTATCAAATAAGAGCAGTTGGAACCACTCTTTGTCCTTAGTCATACTCCCTGTCTTTATCATGATGTTTTAGTACTATTAAGGCTTAGTTATCCTATCTCTATTCTATCCCTGCCCTCCCCACCTCACCATCTAAGTACTAACCTCCCTTGAACTAAGTGGGATCTCTATCCTTGGATGAGATGTAGTCCTTGGGAAATATAAAAAAGGCAATCTCCTCAAGTTCAAGTATCTGCAGATAAAACCCATTACAAAGGCCTGTCTCTTAGCACAGACACATACTTCCCTGTGCCCAGTGTGTATGTTCTTTAGTACCACCTAATCTTTTTCCCCTTCAGGAGTGAGACTCTCCTTTTACTCTCCTCCCATTCCAAATCCTTCCCTTAGATTGTCTTTTCTTCCCACAAAGCCTTCACTATTATTCTTAAAAGTCTGAAGAAGTTACTATCCTTTATTCACTTATAGAATTGGTAGGGATGTGTCTTCAGTTCCCCCATTTTTCTTACCTCCTTATTTTTTTATATTTTTTATATTTTCTTACCTCTTGCCACTTTTCCCCATTGTTACCCTTACCACTAAAAGAATCTGTTTTACTTATAGGAAGTATTATGACATTTAGTCCTTGGAATATTATTATAGCTTAGCTCTTCTTCCTTTACTTATCCTAATTCTTTAAGTTCCCTTTAAAATATCTAGTTTCTTGGGTTCTTTTTAAACCTCAATAATCCTTCATTTGAATTTAAGAAACCCAACAACCTACAAATACAACCATTGATTTTATTATTTGTTTTTGCTTAACTATTTCTGTGACTTTGAATTAAGTAATTTAATGTCCTTAGGCCTCAGTTTCTTCATGTGTGACAAGAAAGGGTCTGAACAGTCTTTGAGATTCCTTCTACATCTGTGATACTATGATCTCTTCTCGACAATTATACATCTATAGAATTCTTCTATTTCTCCTGATGAGAGAGTATGCAAGTCAATTATTCAGATCACACAAAAGTTTTGTGTTTTTTCTGCACCATGGTCAGGTCTGTTAAGAAATATTATTTTGTTAACTGTATAGAGGATAGCTGGAGAGAAATTTAAGGCAAGAAGATCTATTAGGAAACTGCTGCAATTAGAGCATGTGGTATCTATATAAGGAAAGAGAAAAGATCAGATTCAGATGGTATTGTCCCAGTAGAAATGGCAAGATTTGGCAACTGATTGGATATACAGAGCTGAGGGGCCTGCAGAGAGAGGAAAATAAGGATGAGGTTACAAACCTGGGATACAAACCAGAATTAGCTCTGGCTCCCTATGGCCTCTATGATAAAATATAAATTCCTATATTTAGCTTTTAAAGCTCTTCACAGCTGGAGTGCAATCTAGCTCTCTGGCCCAAATTTACATTACTCTCCTTTCCTCCCTGGATGGCTTAGTTACACTATCACCTCTGTCCTGGCTCTCCCACACCCAAGAATGGCATCTCCTTGGCTCTGTCTGTTGAATGGAGCTCAAGCACTATTTAACATCATGTTTTTCCTGATCTTTCCAACTGTTATTGTCCTCTCTAATTTCATAATTATTTGGTTTATTTTTTGCTTATTTTTTATTTTGCATTCATTTACTTTGTATATACTTCTACGTATAAATTCCCTTCCTCTTCCTTTCCCAAAAAAACATAAGCTCTCTGGTTTCATCTTTGGTCCTTTTAAGTCCATCAACAAGCATATAGCAGAGGCAAAATAAAGGATTGACGATTTTTTGGTTACATTACATCTGGCACATAATTCCTTTTTCTGAGGTTTTTGGGTTACAAAGACTTGCAAAAACTAGTCCTCCATCTTGCCAATCATGTGATCTTGCAAACTCCTTTTAAGGATCCCAAATTATTGTATATAGAATATATATTGCTATAAAAGTTCACTTCTTTAATATCAACATTTTTCTAATGGTGTTCTGAGTCTAATTATGTAACATCAAATATGTGAGCAAAAAAGAAGATAAAACCAATCATATTACAAAAAATAAAATATAAGTTATGGGCAGCCCAAGTAATGCAGTGCTATCTTTGAGAACCAAAAGATAGATTTTGGCACATTAGACTTTCTAGGAAAGATTAGTTTAAAAAAGAAAAACTGATAAAAATTACAAAGGATAAGAAAGTCTTATGGGACTGAAAGCCAGACCAGATTTACTAAAGAATGAAAATTAAATTATTCTTCAAACACTGGTAGGAGATTGTATCATTTCCTTCATTCTTCCTTCAGATTTTTATATGATGAATTATATGCCATGTCAAAAAGTATCAGGAAATATATTCTATTCTTAACTTTAATATCCATAGTTTCTTAACTTTCATTTCATTTTTCCCTATCACAATGTTAGGAAAACTGTAAAGAATTCCTTTCATCACTGCATTTGCTTTGTAGAGGATGCAATGAGAAAATCAAACAAAAAAGGAAGGAAGACTGCTTCTCTGAAAAACATGAAAATGAAAGAAACAGGTCTAAAAAAGGAAATACAAAGGGAAGCCAAGAAGTATACTAGAAAAGAGGTGATAGGAGAATAGAAGCAAAATGCAGAGCTGGCCTAGTGTGGTTATTTTGCTGAAAGAGGGCAATAAAGGTAATGATTACTTCTAATATCTTAGAATTCACATGAGATAAATCATAAATTAAGTAAATTAAAGACAATAAAAGATAGTTAATACAATCAAAGACAGGATCTCTTAAAAACTATGCTTTAACATTAAAAAAAAAAAAATGTTCCTTGGACGTATATAATCGTCACACAGGGTTGGGGTGAGGATAGGAACTGGAGTTGCTGGTTTGCTGAAATGTTTTTCCTCTTTTATTCTTTGTTATAAAATATCTTGCTGGAAAGGGACATATTAAAAAGTGGCATAAAAACAAAAGATATGAATAAATTAAAATATAACAGTAAGAAATCAATGTTCCATTTAAATCAAAAGACCAAATTTGATATAGTTGTCATTTAACAGAACTCTTATCAGTAATATTCTGCCATTTAAAGCAATTTAAGAAAGGCAGCAAGAATAGAAAAGCATTAAATTAAATCTGAAAATCCTAATGCTAATCCCATTTTGTAGTTTGTGACTGGGTAAATCTTTAAACATTTATAACATATTAACCTACTTCAGAAATTAGTACTTAGAATTAAGAGTTAATGTATGCAATAGAGCTTTATAAATTGTATGGATCAATATAAAATATTATTGCCAAGTGCCTTAGCAATGTAAAAAAATACTAATTTGATAAATTAAAGTGTTTTCTTACTTTTCTAATTCCTCAGGATCAAATTTCCACCATGTTTCAGGTTCGTGAAACTCTACACGGTATCCTTTGCCTATAGCCTACAAAAAAGTCATGTTAAAAGTGAAGTTAGATTTCCTAAAATAAGAAAAGCTGTACCATTGCATATATGTTAGGGGCACTTTAAGTTTGCTCAAGAAACACTGTAAATTTCACATTTTTATACAAAATATATTAGAATTTTTTCCTTTGGCATTTATTTTATTTCAATTGTTAATTAATAGTAACATGATAAATTTATTTTCATCTATATGAGAATCATCACTTAAAATTTTTAAAATAATCTTTTCTGAAACAGGAAGAAATAAAAAGATCAAAGCACCCACATTTTTGGTATTTGTGAATGAAAGTACAGAGAGAAAACAATGACTAAATCAAAATTTTCTATTACTCATATTTACCATTTCCACATAAGGTTTCATTTCCCAAGCTTGGGTATTAGTGTTATCTATTATAACTGGAGATCTTCCCTGATCAATAGCTTTCTTTGCTGAAAGAAAAAGGAAATTTCAATAAAAACACTTCAGGAATACAAAGTAAATACACACAACAGAATTAAATGGTAACAAGCAATCACTCTATTAAAAGTTTCTAGAAAAAGAATTTGTTTCTTTGTTCTAAATCAGGCAGAACTGTGAATTTACTCTGACTAGCTTGCTTGCTACAGTTGTTTTAGCTAAGTAATTGGGACCAAAAAGCTTTGTGTATATCTCACACTTAACTACTTGAGTCATAGAGCAACATATTTGCATGTGCCTTCCTCTAAGAATGTGGCATAAAGTACTTGTATTTAAAAGAACTTGTCAATTTGGTTATTTCCATGCTAATTTAAAATTTCAAAACAATTTAAGAATAGGCTCAATTGATAAATCAGAACAATATAAATGGCTCCAACATCTATCAATATGGCCTAGAGTCCAAGGTTTAGGACAGAAAAAAAAAAAGACCCTATCACAAAAACAGATGGCTAACCTACTAACTACGCTTGCAGTGTGTTTTGAGGGGAGATGATAGGACCTATCAATTCAAGTAATAACACTAAAAAGATCACCTTAGGTCTAAAATATGTGCCCTATTCCTGACAATTCTATTCATGAGATATTTTAGGTCAATGACCTAGCGATCCTTCTAGCATTAGGTTCACAATCAAGATATTACTCTTCCCAATAAACTGGGAAAACATTTTTACAATTAAAGGTTCTGATAAAGGCCTTCTTTCCAAAATATACAGAGAATTAACTCTAATTCATAAGAAATCAAGCCACTCTCCAATTGATAGTCAAAGGATATCAACAGACAATTTTCAGATGATGACATTGAAACTATTTCTACTCATATGAAAGGGTGTTCCAAATCATTATTGATCAGAGAAATCCAAATTAAGACAACTCTGAGATACCACTACACAACTGTCAGATTGGCTAAGATGACATAAAAAGACAATGACGATTGTTGGAGGGCATGTGGGAAAACTGGGACACTGATGCATTGTTGGTGGAATTGTGAACAGATCTAACCATTTTGGAGAGCAATTTGGAACTATGCTCAAAAGTTATGTGCACACCCTTTGATCCTGCAGTGTTACTACTGGGCTTGCATCCCAAACAGATCTTAAAGGAGGGAAAGGGACCCACATGTGTAAAAATGTTTGTGGCAACTCTTTTTGTAGTGGCTAGAAACTGGAAACTGAATGGATGCCCATCAATTGTAAAATGGCTGAATAAATTATGGTATATGAATGTTATGGAATACTATTGTTCTGAAAGAAATGGCCAGCAGGATGAATACAGAGAGACTTACATGAATTAATGCTAAGTAAAATGAGCAGAATCAGGAGATCATTATACACTTCAACAACAATACTATATGAGGATCAGTTC
The DNA here is from genome assembly GCF_902635505.1 of Sarcophilus harrisii. Lineage (NCBI taxonomy): Eukaryota > Metazoa > Chordata > Mammalia > Dasyuromorphia > Dasyuridae > Sarcophilus > Sarcophilus harrisii. Next base: position 432,266,191 of record NC_045428.1, on the reverse strand, counting down.
TGATATCAGTGGCTATCTTCAGCAATGAGAGGATCCAATTCAGTTCCAATTGAACAGTGATGAACGGAACCAGCTATACCCAGTGAAAGAACACTGGGAAATGAGTGTGGACTGCATGCATTTTTGTTTTTCTTCCCAGCTTATTTTTACCTTTCTAAATCCGATTTTTCTTGTGCAACAAGAGAACTGTATAAATATGTACACATATATTGTATTTAAGATACACTTTAATATGTTTAACATGTATGAGACTGCCTGCCATCTAGGGGAGGAGGTGGAGGGAAGGAAGGGAAAGAAGTGATTGCAAGGGTCAATGTTGAAAAATTACCCATGCATATGTTCTACCAATAAAAAAGCTATAATAAAAAAAAATAGCCACCAAAAAAAAAAAAAAGATACTCTTCCTTCTATCTTCCCAAATCCAATATATGATCAATTCTTGCTGATTTTACCTTTGTAATTTCTCTCATGTATGACACCCTTTCTCTTTACTGACACTGTCATTTTCTTAGTGCAAATTCCCACCACCTCATGCCAAGACTTGGTGTCCCTGTCTCATCTTTTGTGACTCTAGTTTATCTTCTACTCATTCACCCAAGTGATGTCTGATCATATCACTTCCCGTATTTTCTTTTCATTTGGTGATCCCATAAACTCCCTAGGCAGACGATTCTCAGATTGACTTATTTGGCTCTAACTTCTATGGTGACTTCCAGTCTACCTCCAAATGCTTTTTGGACAATTCAAATTTAAGATGTTGAATATTGAATTCTTTTCCTTCTTAAATCCTAGCCTTTTCAAACTTTGCTATTATGGCTAAAGGTTCCACCAACTTCCTAGTCTCCCAAGAGAAGTTTCACCTTTAAGGCTTCACTATCTCACTTTCTACACCTCATTTGTCAATTTCACTTTTGTGACATTTCTCAAATACCTCACCACCCCCCACTGCCACTACTTTTGGCACCACCTCATCCAAAGGCCTCCCCCATTTTAGTCTACTCTTAATTCAACCATGCAGTGATTTTTCTAAAGCACAGGTAAGACCATATCCTCAACTCCAATTGTTCTCATAACATAACAAGATCAAATTTTAAATCCTGCTTAGTGTTCAGTGCTGTTAATAAGCTAACCTCTCAGTCTTCTTATACGTTACATACTCCCTTGCCATGTACCCTGTGATCCAGTGATGCTGGCATCCCTGCAGTTCCTCAAACAAAAACCTCCACTCCTGACATCAGGTGTTTTCATTGGTAGTTGTCCATATCTGTAATGTTCTCCCACCTCATCACTATCTCCTGGCTTGCTTCAAGGCCCAGTTAAAAATCCTACCTTCTACAGGAAGTCTTTCCCAATCCCTCTTAATTCTAGTTTTTCTCTTTTTGTTGAGTATTTTCTATTTATCCTACATATAGTTATCTGTTACTATTTGCATATTTTCTGTATCCCAACTTCTTAGCATAAGGTTTGACACATAGTAGATGCTTAATAAATGCTTGTTGGATGGATTTTAATGAAGACCTCTGAAATGGAGGTAATCCTGGGAGGGTAAAACTTAATTATTCCCTCCTTCCTCACTATCAGTAATCTTGGGAAAAATCAATTAAACTTCTGTGGATCTCAAAAAGAGAGGACTGGACTTGGAGGCTCTTTAAATCTTTTGATCCTATCAACTTACTGTGCATTATGTTAATCAGATGATCGAAATGCAAAGGGAAGCTCTTTTAGAGATAAATCAGAAGTAGAAAGGGCAGATATAAATGCAGTATTAAACAATATTGGGCTTTTGGCAGCCAAAGACCAATGGGAAAGTACTGGGCAATGGGGAAAACAAAGATGCTTAGGAGAAGAAACAAAGCAGCCACTAGGAAAGATAAGAAAGTGTCAGACTCATTTTGCCTATCATCTCATTTGGATCTTGATAGTCTAGAATCAAGTTCTATAGGTATTATTATAACCATTTTACAGATAAAGAAATAAAAGCTGAAAGATTGAATGTCTTCATTAGGGTCATAGAACTAAAGAAGTGCCTTAGGACCCGAATTTCCTTACTTCAAATATAACATTCTTATCTACTAGACAGATCTATTCTTCCAAGAATCAGACAGGATCACAGGCAAGACACCAATATGCAAAAAGGACCAAGGATCAATTATGTAAATAAAGCTGTTTAGTTTGTGGAATAAAAGAATTGGGGGTGGGGTGGGGTGGGTAGGGGGATGGGAAAACACAAAGAATAGCTCTAGCTTCTAGCATTTTTAAGTTCTAGATTGTTAGCTGCATATAAGGGAAAATCTAATAAAGAAAAGGATCCTCAGGAGGCAGGAGGTCTCCCTTCATTATATGATTTCAAGCAAAAGCTGGATAAGTATTTTGAAGAGATGCTACAGAAAGGATTCCTGTTCAGAAATAAGGTAAGCTAAATGACTACTGAGATTCCTTCCAATTCTGAAATTCTATATACTAAGATCTCTATGCTGATTTGACCAGGTACACAGAGATGTGTTTTATTTATTTATTAAAAAGCCTGAGAGACATCATCTAATGTTATCACACCTCTGCTTTGGTTCCAGTCATGGGCATCACCAAGTTGTCTAACATTATATGAGTACCCATTTCGATGCCGAAAATAATCATCAGTGCTGAAGACGATGCCACCACGATTCTGACCGAGCAGAACACTGTCAACAGAAGCAAAGAATTTACAAATGTTATATATAGAAATCTCTACATATCTAGAAATACACTTTTTAAAAACACTCAAAAGCATATTAGTTATACTTAATAATTGAAATGAGATAATTCAGTTCTGGGCATGTCACCTCATGGAAGAAATATTATCTGTTTAAAGCCAAAATCCAAGATGGATTTAAATATACACAACATGTCTGCCACTCTTCACAAATCAGAAAAACTTTTTTCTCTTGGCTTCATCTTTTTTTTTTTTTTTGGAGAGGAGGCAACACAGAGGAATCAATATTTATTAATATATATTTATAGAAATAGCTCTACAATGAATTACATATACTTTGCCTTAGTAAATAACCATAATATAATCCTTATAGTTTATTAAAAATTATCAACTATTCTATATTTCAGCAACATCATCAAGAGTTCTTGAATTGAGTTAGCATTATACTTCCCTATTCAGAATACTCACAAATCACTCTATTTTTTTTTTCTTCCTTTGCTGTCAACAGTCATATTTTGCTATTGCCACAGTCTACTTCAAAGAGCTTTTATGTTGCTCTTAGCAAATTTTATGTTGCTTTAATAAAACAAACTGAACATGTCAGGGAAAACCAGATTTTCAAGCCTATTAAGCCAGTAACCTTATACCAACACTAATAGTTTGATACCTTGACTTTATCTTTAGTAACTATATAATTAATTCACCTTCAATGAATTAATAACCTGAAAATGAACACTATAGGAATATTTTATTCTACAGAATCTTACATTTGATCCAAAACAACTCTAAATAACAAAACAATATCATGAAGAATAATTTCATGTTTAGAGGTTGTGGTATAAAATATCTGAACCCCTAAAATGGTACAAAAATTTTAAAAAGAATTCAGTTAGGAGTGAACAAGTGGGGAGGGAATTAAATAAACTTCGCTTAGGAGAAAGGAAGAAAGGACCTTTATTTTATTTAATAATATACTCAGAACTCCAAAGTTCCGAATAGAGAATATTTATCAGTCTTTGATATAGCCAATAGCAGAAAAATGAGGTGAAGGAATATTGAGAATGATTGGGCAAGACCTGCATTCCTTCTCTTCTCTAATTACCATCATTCCCAACACTTTAGGCCACAGAAAGTAACAGGCTATTAAGTTCCCTAAAAAAATACTAGACTAGAAGTACTCATCTTATTATCACCAATACACTCACTTCCAACAATGAAATATAAGCATGCTATAATTTGGTAACACGATACAAAAATCTATTTTAAATAGCTCTCAAAATGTATGAAACAGACCCTGTCTTGGGTTTTTTACTTCCAAAAATTCAATAAGTTATTCTTGTTCCAAACCTTTTTGAAAAGTAAAAAGATACTAATCTGTCCACATCTTTTCTTTCACAGGGTTTTTGAAAACTTCAAAAAGAAAATGTAATAAATACCAGAAATTTTTAGAAATAAATGTTAGGTGTCTTGAGAAATCTAAACTATATTTCATTCCCTAATGCACACTCCCTTTAATGCTTATAAAAGTTGTTTAGTACTTTCATATGCTCATGACCAACTATCTTATAATTTATTTGTCGCTTTTATGTCATTTAATTTGCCCCCATAACATTTATTGTTGAGTTCACACAAGAGCTACTTAATAAATATTGCTGACGAACAATAGAAGAAATAAGCTATTTTATTTTACCACTTCTATTGGTGGGGAAAGGGCGTAACAACATCTCCCCCAATAGAGGGCAGAATAAACATGTTTAGATACCATTTTTAAATATTTTGAATTAAAAATCTCCAAAATAATGAAGTACTTTTGGATATGGAAAAAAAATTGAAACGAGCTCTTGCACTTGAATAAAATATTCTAAAGATACTGAATATAAAGTTAAACATTTTAAGCAAAAATAACTAAAACAAATAGGAACTTCAATTAAATATTGAAGGTATTTTTGAAAAACAAAAATTTTTTAAAGTTCTTTTGGTCAAATGTTGTCAGAAGTCCTGCATGCATACCAAAATACCAAAACAAGTAATGAATTTAGTAACACTCTCAATAAGCCTAATTAAAAATAATCAGATGTGACTGGACTATGTTTTTTTTTTAATTATTTTTATCAAAGCTTTTTAATTTTCAAGATATATGCATGGGTAATTTTTCAACATTAACGCTTTTTATTTATTTATTTAATTTTGCTGAGGCAATTGGGGTTATGTGACTTGCTCAGGTTCACATAGCTAGGAAATGTTAAGTAGCTGAGATCACAGTTGAACTCAGGTCCTCCTGACTTCAAGACTGGTACGCTGAGACACCTACCTGCCCCTCAACATTAACTCTTGCAAAACCTTGTATTCCAATTTTTCCCTGCTTTCCTTCACCCCTCCCCTAAATGGCAAGTAATCCAATAAATGTTAAACATGGTAAAAATGTAAAATCCAATACAAGTAGACACAGTTATACAATTATCTTGCTGCACAAGAAAAATCAAATAAAAAAAAAAGAAAAAAAGAAAAAGAAAAAGAAAAAAGAAAATGCAAGCAAACAACAAAAAGAGTGAAAATGCTATGTTGTGATCCACACTCAGTTCCCACAGTCCTCTCTCTGCGTGCAGATGGCTCTTTTTTTATCACAAGACCATGGAACTGGCCTGGATCATCTCATTGTTGAAAAGAGCCACAAATGAACTGTTTAAAAAATATATTCCCTGCACTAAGAACAGGGGAAGGGGCCCTTGTAATGTCTTCAATGCAGTTCAACATCTTGGCAGCTTCCTTTCTTTACTTTCTTCTGTAAGAAAGGTAAACATGATGGGAGGCCTCTGGGAAGATGGTAGGATAGGTCAGAAAATTCAAAGTACTCTAGATTTTCCTTACAAACCAAACAAAATTGTGACTAAGAGTGAATGTAAACTGGTGAAAAACTAATAAGCCTTAGGGTAGAGGTCTTCCAGGAGATAACTAGATAAGACCTGAATAAGAATTTCAGGAAAAGGGAGGTTTAACAAGTGTGAATTGTAAACTCCATGCTAGCTCCAGAGAAACAGCAAGAGGCCAAGACTTGAGGTTAACTAGATTTGAGTAAATCCTCAGCCATAAAAACAGAACCTTCAGGGTGGGGAATATGAGGTTTGACACCCAGAAGATTGGGTGCTTCAGGCTGCCACACACACACATTCTCTTGCAGGAAGGGAGAGCTCTGTCAAAGTGGAGAGCTTAAGTGAAGCTAGAGGTACTATCCCCTCAAACTCAGGATTAAAGGGACCTTACACTAATAATTCTCATTAAAAAAAAAACAACAGGCAAAGAAAGAAAAAACAACTCAATTATAGAAACTTATTATGGGAATAGGGAAAATGGGGTTCATTTTCCAAGGACAATGAAGTAATAAAGAGACTCTCCTACTCCAAAAAGTAGTGTTAAATGGCTACCTGCGCAGAATTTATAGAATTCAAATCAAATGAAATTGAAGAAAAACTAAGACTAAAATAAAATAAAAAACCATTCAACAACAAGATTATGAAATCAACCAACAAGAAAAGGAGATTATGGGGCAGCTAGATGGTGCAGTGAATAGCACACCAGCCCTGAAGTCAGGAGGACCTGAGTTCAAATTTGATTTCAAGACACTTCCTAGCTGTGTGACTCTGAGCAAGTCACTTCATCCCAACTGCCTCAGCAAAAAAAAAAAAAAAAAAATAGATAAATAAAAAATAAAAGAGAGTTTATTCTTTAGAAATTAGAATTTGAATAGAAACCAATGAAGCTATAAGAGACCAAGAAATAACAAAACAAAATATAAAGAATGAAAACTTATTATATAAGAGACTGTGAAACAATTTACAAGAAAAGCAACAACAGATTTGGAGAACAGATCAAGAGAAAACTTAAGCTATTGAACTAGCTGAAAACTGAGACCAAAAAAGAGAACCTTGACACAACAATACAAGAAATAATCAAAGAAAATTGTCCTGAAGTGAGAACAAGAGGGCAAAGTAGAAATAGGAAAAAATCCATGGATCACTATCTCAAAGAAATCTACAACGGAAACAATGAACATAAATACTAAATTTTGAAACCCATGATCAAAGAGAAAATTTTATAAAAAACAAACAAAAATCAAATAACCTGAAACTACAATTAGAATTATATAGGATTATCAGCAGCTACAATAAAATATATTATATATATTGACAATCAAAAGAACTAGGCCTGCAGCAAAAAATATTGTGTATCCAGTAAAATTAAGTATAATACTGAACAGGAAGAAAAATGACATTCAGTGAACTCTCAGATTTTTTAGGATTCTGTCTCAAATCTGAATTCAAATAGAAAATTTAACATATAAGAGTCAACGTCAAAAATAAATTTCAATGAACTCAGTAAGGACAAATTTGTGGGTTTTTGTAAGGAAATTTAAGCCACTGACAATAATGATTAAGTAGTCTAAAAGAAAGACTGGGGCAGAGCTGAGTATAATCTAACTCTGATAAGCAAAATTGTTTAGAAAAAGGTAAAAATATTAATCATACTATACAAATGAGGTAGAAAGAACCCACAGAGTATTTAGATGGGGGAGGAAACATGGGGGATATCAGGAATCTGTTAAATAGAGAATAAGACATATACAAACCAAGGAGGGTATAGCACTCTCTAAAATCTATTAGGAAATAAGGGGTGGAGAGGAAAAGATCAGGTAGAATATAGAAGGGTTAGTTAGATTAGTCTGAGTGTTTATTACCCCACAATTGAAGGGATAAAGAAGGAAGAAAAGGGTGGAGTTTGAGAAGATAAAGGAGGTTTGGGAGGGGGGAGGTTGTTAAGTGTGTATACACACACACACACACACACACACACACACACACACACACACAGCCTATGGGCCCAAGGCAAGTTAAAGACTGGAACTAAAGTAGAAAAGTTAGAAGACACAGAAAAAAAGAGATATATACACAAACATAAAAACAATGATCAAGAGTATAATTTATTAGGAAAAAATGTAGGGATAATAATCATTGATCTCAAAGTCAAATTTCAAGACTCAATCAGAAGAGAAAGCTACATTATATCAGTCATATTAATACTGTTTACATACATATATGTATATATATACCCATGCTTAAAACTGTAGCCTGCTTCAGGGAGTTTGGGGAAGAAAGAGAAAAAAGGGGGAAAAAGAATTTAAAAGTACACAGCATCAAAAGGATATGAACAATTTTCAGATGATGAAATTAAAGCCTTCTTTACTCATGAAAAAATACTATAAATCACTACTGATTAAAGAAATGCAAATTGAAACAATTCTAAGGTATCATCTTATACCTCTCAGATTGATTAGACAGGAAAAGATAATGATAAATATTGGAGGGGATACAGGAAAACTGGGATACATTGTTGGTGGAGTTGTGAAGTTACTCAATCACTCTGGAGAGCAATCTGAAATTATATGTCCAATGGGCTATAACTATGACCCTTTGACCCAGAATTAGTATTACTGGGACTATGTCCCAAGGAAATCATAGAGGGAAAAGGAAATGCTTGCAGCAACAAACTTACAAACTTTTTTTTTTTTTTTTTGGGTAGTGGTGGTAGTGGTGGCGGCAAAGAATTAGAAAATGAGTGGATACCCATCAATTGGGGAATGGCTGAATAAGTTATGGTATATGAAAATTATGGAATATTATTGTTCTATAAAAAATGATGAACAAACCAATTTTAGAAAGGCTTGTAAAGATTTTTATGAACCGATACTGAGTGAAACAAACAAAACCAGGAATACGTTGTATATAATAACAGCAAAACTGTGTGATCAACTATGAAAGACTTTGTTCTTTCTCAGCAGTTTAATGATCCACTATAATCCCAATAAACTTTGGGTAGAAAAAGCCATCTTTTTTCAACCCTGAGGTGATTCAAGCAAATTGCAATAGACTTGTGATGGAGAAGCATCTGCATCCAGAAAGAGGACTATGGGGAATGAATGTGAACCATGACATAATATTTTCACCTTCTTTGTTGTTGAATGCCTGCTTTTTGTTTTCTTTCCTCCCCCATCCCCCGGTTTTGATCTGATTTTTCTTATGCAGCATGATAATTGTGGAAATATCATGGAAGAATTGCACATGTTAAACATATATTGAACTGCTTGCTGTTAAGGGAAAGGGGTGGGAAAAAGGGAGTGAGAAAAAATTGGAAACACAAGGTTTTGCAAGGGTGAATGTTGAAAATTATCTTTACACGTATTTTGAAAAATAAAAAGCTATTATTATAAAAAGGGGAAAAAAATGTCATCTGCATGCAGAGAGAGAACTATGGAGACTGAATGTAAATCAACACATGGAATGTTCACTTTTTCTTTCCTAGTGTTTTTGTTGTTCTGATTTTTCTCTCCCAATATGATTCATAAAGAAATATGCATGTATAACCAGAAAAAATAAAACAATTTTAAAAAGAAAAAAAATAAAGTATTCTAACATAGTTCCAAACCACATTCATGTAAGCATAAAATCTGATCTTTAGAAAGGATCTTAGTAATCATTTAGATCAATACCTCCTTTTACAGGCGAGGAAACTGAGGCCCAAAGAGTCCAATGTTACAAAGCTAGTTAGTGGCAGAGATGAAACATTCTAGAATATCAGTGACATTGAATTAATTATTGTTGTTATTTTTTAAAAATTTACATAGCAGAGAACAAAATAAAACCTATAAGGAAGCAAAGATGAACAGTCATCAATACAATGTTTTCTATTATCATATATGCTTTCCTGAAATGGAAATTTATTGTTATACTATATTTTTAATCCTCCCTGGTTTTTTTAATAGCTTTTTATTTTTCTAAATATAAGAAGATAGCTTTCAACATTCACCATTGCAAAATCTTGTGTTCCAAATTTTTCTCCCTCCTTCCCCTCCTCTCCCAGACAGCAAGCAAATCCACTATAAGTTAAAGGTGTGCAACTGTTCTAAACATATTTCCACATTTGTAATGCTATATAGGAAAAATAAGATCAAAAGGGAAAAAAACACAAGAGAAAAAAATACAAACCATCACCACCATCAAAATGTTTCGATCCACTTTCAATTTCTATAGTTATCTCTTTAGATGCAGATAGCTTTTTCTATCACAAGTCTTTTGGAATTAGTTTGAATCACCTCATTGTTGAAAAGAGCCTAGTCCATCACAGTTGTTCAAGTCCTTCTTGTTCAGCCGGGTACATGACACAATTTTCCCCCCCTTTTTTTTCTATTTTATTTTTTCTTATTTTGTATGTAAGTTTTAAATAAATTTTTAGCAAGAAAGGTAAACACCAAATGTTTTATCAAAATTATCAGTTCTACTTCCAATTTCCTATGGATGACATTCTTCTTGTATGCAAGGCCTTAGAGACCAAATTTTACTTCTGATACTAACAATCTCCTATCCCAGATTAAAAACCTTCTTCATAATCTATGTGATTATTAACAAGCAATTACTAAACATTTAATGATTCTAAGGAACTGGGTTAAATGCAAGTACTACAACTGGTAAGTATAAAATTTAGGTTTTAACTTCAAAGAACTTATTTTCTAGTTGGTTAGTCAAAATACACACAAAAATAAAACACAAAATTCTCTATTAATGTCAAATGGGTAGTATGAAGAACAAATGGGCAGAAGTTTGAAGGAAAGCAAGACTACTATGGGCTTAGGCAAAGGAAAATTTCTTGGAGAACAAGAGATTTCAGGCAGAGCCAGAAGATAGGGATGGGAAGATAAGGAATGTTTTCACTGCTCTTCCATCTCAGGTTGTGCCCATGTCATGAATGGAGCACTTCCACTAATAAGATTCCTGTTATTTTCCTTCAAGCCCAAATTCTGCTGCTACTTTTTTTCCCCCCACAAAATTCATATTTGCTTTTATTCTTCTAGCTGAAAGCAATTTTTCTACTTTCCTCCTATACTTAATTACAGTTGGTCTAGACCTCTCCTTTGTATATACCATTTTCCAACATTGTATCATAACTATCTGTCTTCATGTTTATGTTCTGAAGGTTGAATTTGTTTCTTTTTATCCTAGTACTGTGCTGACTAGGATAGTGTTTGTTAAAATCAAACTTTATTCCCATACCTATAAGTAGTAAACATCACTATCTTCTAATTTCTAAAAAGTTTAGGAATCCTCTCAATCTGTCTTTTCCTTCTTTAAAATCCACCTTCCTTCTTAAAAAACCACCTCAAACTTCCTATAGTAACTTTTCTTCCAAAGAAGCTCACTGAACCCCAAACTACCATATTCACACTTAATAGAATTATACATTTATATAATGTAATGAACATCAATTTCTACTAACATTATAGCTTTTCTAATGCAAATTGTCAATATGAATAAAATGTGCACATTTCTTCAAAATTGCTAATGTCCTGATTTTTTTCATTCAATTCATTCATCTACTTCATTCAATTTTATGTTCCATTCTGAACTTTGATCCTCCCTCCATATGCTCCCCCATCCATTGTGGAGGCAAGAAAAAGAAAACCCATGCCAACTATGTTTTGCCATTGTCCAGTCATGTCAAGACTTTTCATGATCCCATTTGGGTTTTTTTTGGCAAAGATACTTGGAGTAGTTTGCGATTTTTTTTCTCTGCTCATTTTATATATGAGTAAACTGAGGCAAACAAGATAAAGTGACTTGCCCAAGGTCATACAGTTAGTGTCCAAAGCCAGATCTGAATTCAGGAAAATGAGCCTTTCTATTTTCAAGCATTTTATCACTGCACCACTTAGCTGTCCCATGACAAATATGTAGTCATGCAAAATAAATTCTTGAATTGGCCATTGTCCAAAGAAATGAAAAAAAAGTTTTAATATGCATTCTTAAGTTCATCAACTGTCTAACTGGAGGTGGACAGCATATTTCTTCACTAGTCCTTGGAAAATATGATTGGTTATAGTGGTGATCAGAATTTCTAAGCCTTTGAAACTAATTTTGTTTATAGTATTACTATTGCTGTTCTCATTGTTCTTCTGGTTCTTCTCACTTTGCTTTTCATAAATTCCCAACATGTCTACCCAGATTTTTCCTGAAACTAACCCCCTTCAGCATTTCTTACAGTACAATAGGATTCCATCACATTTGTACATATAACTTATTCAGCCATTCCCAAATGATGAGTATATCCTTTCATTTTATAATTCTTTCCTACAAAGAAGCTCCTAGAAAGAGCTACTGTTTTAGGAGGTGTAAATGGATTTTAATTACCACCTATTCCCCCACTCCTTTGGAATAGTCTTAGCAGCTGTATCACTAGGTCAAAGGGTATGGAATTTAATAGCTTTCTAGACAGAGTTCCAAAGTGCTTTCCAGAATGAGTGAACCAGTTTACAACTCCATCAACAGTATTTGTATTGATTTCCCCAGACTCTCCAACATATATTATTTTTCTTTTTTTTATCAATTTAGCCAATCTGATTATCTAAGAGCTATTTTATATGCATTTCTTTAACAGAGATTTAACAGGATAGGACTAATAACAGCTTGGATTTCTAAAAATTGACTATTTGTGGGAGTTCAGCTCCAGTGAACACAAAGAGTGTAAATCTGAATCAAATATACAGAAAACCAGGCGGAAAAAATTTGCTTTGCAATTTTTGTTTATAATCTGAGAGCCAGAGTTTATATGCTCTTTAAACTAGTGTTAACACCAGCTACCTCCAGGTGGCACTATGTACATTCCAGGGTTAATATATAGATACTTCGAAATTTCAGTTCCACCTTAACTAGCAATAACAAGGTTATATCATAACAGGATCATAAATAACAGTAACTATTAATAACAAGATATTTGTCAAAACAGAGTTGTAAATAGTATAGTTGAGCTACTTTATTCCTGTCATGGGCATTCTCCATCAAGATTATCCAAAATTTATCTCAAGTAAGTCTTTCATTGATTGTTAAGAGAGATGGTGAGCCAATGCTTTGAATTATTCGACCTTAGAGGGGGCAGATCTCAAGTAATACCTACCCCAGACTCTTCCTGTTCATGGACTTAATACTGGCCCTCTACAACTATTCATAAACTTTAACTGTTTCTCAGTTGAGGAATAGCTCTTAATCTTATAAATTTCCTTTCCTATGATGACCTTCCCCCTTAAAATTCTTCTATTTGTCTCCCCCCATTGTTCTTAAAATAATAAGAAATCCTATATTCTCCATATCCTAGTCATTTTAGCCTTGAGACTCATCTAAAAGAAATAAGCCTTGTCAATACTTAGCAAGGCAAGTTAGGTGGCAACAGTAGATAAGAGTACTGAGCTTGGAACTGGAAAGAATCATCTTCATGAGTTCAATTCTGATTTCAAATACTTACTAGCTATATGATCTTGGGCATGTCACTTAACTGTGTGCCTCAACTCCTCATCTGTAAAATAAGCTAGAGAAAAAAACAGCAAACCATTTCAGTAACCAAAATAACCCCTAAAGTGGTCAGGAAGAATCTGAAAGACTCAATAACAACATGTAAGAATAAAGTGTCCATGTCTGAAATTCTTTAGTAAAAGCTAAATGAATTTCTAAATGGAAAACTAAGTCCAAGTTCAGGGAAGAACTCTTGAGATACCAGAGAACCCAGAATTAGCATGTTCTCTCCTCTCCTCCCCAAATACCTCTTTTGTTGGGAATGAATCGTTTTTGGTACTTCTCCAGGATGAAGGAAAAGTTAATATTGGTGTGTTCGATAAACCAAAGACCTTTACTTAAATTCCATAGACGGACTTAAATCTTAACAGTGGAGTAGAAGTTCATCTTTATTTACAAATACCTTAAGAAGTTAAGACCTTGCCTGGAAAGGGAGAATTTCAATTAGCAGGGAATCTACTTTTCAGCAGCAATGCCCGGATGAGGGGAAAAGTAGAGAAAGGGAGATGTACACATATACTCACACCCATACAATGCCTATGAAAGACTTGAAACAAAGAATACTATTTTTTCTTCCTACTTGTGTTCAATTTTAAAATAATCCATTAAGTTTTCCATAGTTTTTTCCCGGTTTACCTAACCTCTTATCTTTCCCAACTATAATATTCATTCTGCTCAGGAAAATCTAATCAATAATTTGCTTAATCAAACTTCCTACTATTAATTTTTTTCAAAGATTCTAGAGTCCTAGAATATAAAATGCCTTTACTAGATAACTTTATTCTTTTTATAAACACTGGTGAAATCACAAAACCTTCAGTAATTAATATGTACTCAAATTTAATTTCAGTAAACATATTACTTAGGAAATGGGGCAGTCAGTTTACCTCAATTTTTAGATGTGTCAAATGAGCTGGAGAAAGAAATGGCAACCCCCTCCAGTATCTTTCCCAAGAAAATCCCAGAGTCATGAAGACTCAGTGGGACACAACTGAGACTATTGCACAACAATATTTAGAATAAACAAAATTTCACAATACGACTTATGACACAAAACTCACAAATTCACCACAAAAGCATCAAAGTTATCAAGAAGTTCCATAGTTTACCCTCATTTGTAACAGGAGTTACATAAGTTCCAATCCTTCCTCAGACACTCACTGTGTGACCTTTGGCAGGTAGCTATATCTGACTTTCAACTCTTTGTAAAACAAGGATGACAGCACCTCCCTCACAAGATTGTTGTGAGAATCAAGTGACAATATTTGTAGAGAGCTTTGCAAACCTTACAGCACTAGACAAATATGTATTTTTTTTTAACTTGAGGTAGCTAGGTTATTCAATGTTTGGTGAAGGTCTTGGGAGTCCTTAGGCAAGCAAGTCCCTTAAACTTCTCTGTGTCAGTTTTTTCTTGTCAAGTGGGGATGATAGCACTTATTTCATAGGATTGTAATGCAGATCAAATGAGATTCTACATAAAGTTATCGGCAATTTTCTTACAACTTATTTTTCTCCCCCACTGCTTAATTTACAAGTCCCAGAAGCTTTTGCCATTATTTTTGCCTTCAGTCCAATCACAAGTACTGAAATGGCCCTTCTCTAGCCAATTGCATGACAGATCTCAAGTCTTCTCCAGCAGCAAGCTCCCAGTCATCCATACTCTCCCTTACTTACAGTCTGTTCTTATCTACCAACTGCAATCAAGTCCACATCTTCCTTACCCTCAAAAAATCCTGATTTGATCCCTCTATTCCCTGATCATTCCACATCTCTCCTATGTCAAGGATAAATTCCTTAAGAAACCTATCTAACTGTACCAAATCAGTTCCATTTGTTCAATAATGAACAAAACCAGCTACACCCAGTGAAAGAACTCTGGGAAATGAGTGTGAACCACTACATAGCATTTCCAATCCTGTTTTTGTCCCCCTGCATTTTTTATTTTCTTCACAAGTTAATTGTACATTATTTCAAAGTCTGATTCTTCTTGTGCAGCAAAATAACTGTATGAATATGTATACATATATTGTATTTAACATATACTTTAACATATTTAACATGTATTGACCTACCTGCCATCTGGGGGAGGGGGTGGGAGGAGAAAAATTGGAATAAAAGGTTTTGTAATTATCAACACTGAAAAATTATCCTTGCATATATCTTGTAAATAAAAAGTTATAATAAAAAAAAAGCCATCTAACAAAGGTCTCTTTAGTTCTTTTCACTCTTTTTAACTGCGATCTGGTATCCAAATGCATCATTCAACCATTCCAAAAGTTACTAACAATTCCTTCACTGCCAAATCTAAAAAAATTTCCTCAGACCTTATTATTCTTGACCTCTTTTCAGCCTTTAACACTACTGATAACTCTCTTTTCTCTAGATTTTTCTGAACTTTTCTCCTGGTTCTCTTTCTATCTAGCTGACCACTCTTACTCCTTTAGATCTTTGTACAGGTCATGCCCAAGAAAGGTAAGTATCCCACAATGATCTGGGGCCCTTTTCTTTTCTCCCTGATTTGGTGATCTCATTAGTTACCATGGATTTAACTATCATTTCTATGCAGAAAATTTTCAAATCTACTTATTCAGCCTAATACCTCTCTGATGATCTTTAGTCTTATACCTCCAACTGCCTATTGGATATCTTCAAATAAGTGACATGTATGACATAACATCTTAAATTCAACATTTTCAAAATTGAATTTATTACTTTCCTCTTCAAACCTTCCCCTCTTCCTAATTTCCCTATTATTACTCAGGGAACCACCATTCTCTCCCCCCCAGATGGCAACCTAGGTGTCACCCACAACCTCTCCTTCTTTTTCACTCTATCCAATCTGTTGCTAAAGTCATGTTGAATCTATTTACCTACCATCTTTCGCATATACCCCCTTTCTCTCCTTCAACACTGCTAGTAGGCTCTCTCCTCAGACTTATACTGCAATAGTCTTCTGGTTTTGTCAATGCCATGAGTCTCACTCCATTCCAGTCCATCCTTTCTTGATCCCTCTTAATTCTTGATCTCCCTAACAGAGATATTAAGCTTTCCCTCTATTGACTCCTAAACATAGCTTGTTCATACATAATAGTTTGCACAACGTTCCCACTGGATTAAGACTGTATTTTGCCTTTCTTTGTATTCCCAGAATTTAGCACAGTACTTGACACATACTAAGGGCTTAATAAATGTTTACTGACCGATAAGAACACTGGGCAAATAGTCACTTGTAAAATAAGGTTTAGTGAATTGTCCAAGATAACAACTAGTAATTGGCAAAGTTATGGCTAAAATCTAGTTTTTCTAACTTTTAGCTAGGTATTCCTAAGTACCTTATCCAAAATGTCTAGCATCCTTATTAAATTCATTCATAAAATTTGCTACATTTACCATATTTATTTTAAGGACTTAAGATTCTCTTCAAATAAAACCTAACTTCTTTTCCCATACCAGCAGTGTTTTTCTATGTACTTAAAAATAATAAATTTATATTTCCTTAAAATAGTCTATAACTCGCCTTCTCCTCAGTTGAGACATGTTTTATTACACACGTTGAGCATACTTGCTATTGATTACAGTAATATCTTTAGTGTTAAGACCATTAAGATTACTAAATAGCTCCATTATCACTCATTATTCACCTACCGAGACAGTGTTGTTTTCCCTGAGCCAGGCAGACCTCTTAAAAGAATAAGTAGCCTCTTGAGCTTTTCTTCTTGGAATTGCTGGTTCATAAGCCTGTCTGTTTTCTCCATCTGAAATAAAGAAGGGTCTTCCCAAGATTCTTCTCTTGTTTCATAAAAACCATTACTTTCTTGTCCATCTTGTTCATTGCGGCCATTTCTAAAGGGCTGTATGCTACTGTTCCTCCCATCACAATCAGAATATCTGTTAGTCTGATCAAATGTTGGACAATTCCAATTTGTGTTAACACTGGTTACATTATATCCATTGTACATTTCACATAATTTAACATCTTGACCATGAAAAACATTTGGTGGTGGAGATGGAGAGGGATTAAATCTTTGAACATTTAAATGATAATTGAATCCAGAAGGAAAAAGGCCATGAGGAACTAAAGAGGATTCCACTGGTTGCCATTCGGGCCTAAAGGTAGGAATTGGGTTGTTAAAAAACATAGGTTCCATTTGTCCATTAACTGCATATTCAGTGTTCCAACCAACTGGCTCATTACTAAAATATTGCTCATCACCTGGGAGTGAATGTATAGTACTAAACCAAGTATCTTCCTTTTCTTCATCAGATTTTAAATTGTCATTGGAATGACCTTGATAATATAAACTAAATTGTTCCTGAGGTTTAAATTCCTGACAATTACCTTCCAAATCTTCTTTTTCACTCTCAAGTTCCTGAATTTCTTTATAAAACTGAGATAACTCATTGTCTATATCCAGTTTATTAGAAGGGTTCTGTTTGTTTTCTAGTCCACCAGTGACTTTTTCTGTGTGATGTTTTCTTTCATCTCGTTCATTTTCCTCAGGACTTTTGTAAATGGGTCCTATGAATGCTTTACTTGTGCTATATTCCACTTCCTCTCCACTAACTGGGATAGCTACCTTGTGATTTCTTTCCATTCTAATTTCTTTACTATTTCCAGAAACATAAGTATAGTTATTTCTAGGTATTTCGTTGATGTTCATGGATCCTACTGTAGAAATTTCATGCTATAGATCTTCTGAATGAAATGATTCAATAATATCTGGCCTTTTATAAGGAATTCTGTCCCCTAAAAGTTTCAACAAAATTGTAGTTTCAGTCTTGCTCTCCTGAGTTTTTCCATTTTCCTTGTAATCAAAGATGGATAAGGATAACCAGTTATTTTCTGTTTTCTCTTAGGATCTGTGAAAATGGTCACCACCATCATGGAATATGGTATAAGTTTCTTCTCTTGATTTCAGTTTTTTATTGCATGTTTCACTTGCTAGATTTTTTTAAACCATGTCCCAAAGACTTAGCTTAATTTTCACAGTAAGGCATCTGGAGGGAAAATTCATACAATTAATAGCTATGTTATTGACTGTAGAATTGATTTCTAAAAGAAAAATCTAAACTCTAAAGTTTTAATAAGAAGCAAAAATCTAAAAAATTAAAGATAAAGATCACATGAAGTAAATGTCTGTATTTAAATATTATTTTCACTTTTTTAAAAATAGAATTCATTAAAGATACATGAATATTCTTTAAGCAGAAAATTATTTCCATAAGATCCCCTCTTTTTCAGTATCTCTCACCCAAAATAGAGTCAATTTCAGTCTGGAAGCATAATTCACTATTTTTTTTTCAAAATAGAGTATTAGCAAAATGTGTACCAACAATGAAGGTCTTTATGATGTAGACACTTATCTACAAGAACAGTAATGATATCACTGATTTAATTTGTCTTTACTGCCAAAGATGTGCGAGATAACTTTCATAACTCACTTCTTTTCCACTTAAAAACCTGTATGATTTTACAGCTGTAATAACATAAATTCATAAGTTCTAAACAATTATTAGCAAAGGACCTTTCCAGTTCCTAAGTATTAGAACTGAAATCCAATTATTTAAAGAACTTTTCCAGTAAGTACTAAAAAGGCTGGTTTACAAATCAAATTAATACAAAACCTAAGCGCTGTTTTTTGTTGCGGGGGTTTTTTTGGTAGCACACGAAACAACACACATTATATGTTGCTAAGAAAAAAACATGGCACTTCCCATATTCAAAATCCTAAAAAAGACAAATGGATATTTGGCTAGTTTACTTAAATGTTTAACTTTAGTAAAGACACATAGTTTGATTTATTTTTAGTCACACTCATATTTGATAGCTGTCTATACTTTAGGGGGGAAAAAAACACTCTATGGCTCTCTCTGCCTTTCTGAATCATACTGTCCTTTTTTTTTTTTTTTTTTTAAACTTTCATCGAGTCTCAAGGTCTCTCAATAGTCTTCAGAGGCTCTTCTAGTCCAAACTATATTTAAACAGCAAAATGCTCCAACAACATATTCAACAAGTAGGTCAGGCAGCCTTTGTTTGAATACTTCCTGGGAAAGGAAAATGCGCTCTCTGTTAAAGCACCCTTCTTGCAGATAACTCTAATAATTGCTCATTTTAAACAACTTCACTTCCTTGCAACTTCTGCCAGTTCCCTTGTCTTTTGGAGGCACAATAAGTTTAACTCCTTCTGTGTGACTCTTTCAAATACTAGTTCTCCACTAAGTCTTCTCTTTTTCAGCCAAAATAGACTCGGTTCCTTCAAGTAATCTTCCTACAACAACATGTATTTTCCATCTAAGGCTCTGAGAACCCTAAACTAAACACTTCTCTCTCACTTCATTCCAATACAGGGATTCCTTCCAACCAATCTCCTTTGAGGGTCTAGTCTGGCCCATATTTCAAAAGTCCACCGTGCCCCCAAACCATATGGAAGAACCACAGATCTTAAGATCTTAAGTACAGATCTTAAGAGCAGTAAGAGAACTTAATAGTGAGTCTTACTGCCTTCAGTAAGTTACAATTACGGTATCTATTTCATAGTAAAATCTTTGAATTTCATTTCTCTGAGATAAAAATTTATGGGGAAGATAAACATTCTGAAAGCACTCCGCCTCTTTTTCTCCTCACTGCCTGTCATACTGAAAAGGCCGCTTACAATGAACCCTTCAATAAATTTTGTCCAATTTTTCCAATCATCTCACTATTGCAAGACCTCTTTAGGTTTTTCTCCCTACACAAAATTTCTCAAGTCTCATTATTATTTTGTCTTGTGGCTTAGAAATTCACTTAATTGTTTAAGTGACCCGGCAAAGTCCTGAAGGGAAATTTAACTTTTAATCGATTTTGTATTCTATGGCGTGTTCAAAGCCTGACTAAACAACTCCGTACTGAATGAATGCAGCCAATTCAGGGTGGGATACGGAGCTACTGGCTCTTCATCCCACACACCTGAAAGAGCCAGAGATATACAAGAAGGGACACAAATACCAATACTGAGCCCCGGGACAAAATACATCAGAGGAGGAAAAAGCCGGATATCCAGAATGTCGCCTGTCAGAAGCTCCATTCGCCGAGTTTTTACCAGCTCGGTCCCTCCTTACCTCCTTATCGAGAACTCTAGAGTAAACATCGGCAGGAAGAGGGAGAATGCAGGTCAGGGCCTGAGGAACGCCAGACTCTCACAGACAGGAACTGATCATACGTCATCGGCTTCTCCCACCCCCACCCCCAGGGCGTTTCCGGGTCCTCTCTAGGAGTCCCGGAGGTCTCCACAGGTCAGTGATTTCCAAATCTTCCAAGGACGCCTTCCCCAAAGTCCTTTGACTGCCAAGCCAGAATAAACCCAAAAGGCCCATGGCGGAAGGCAACGAAAGGAGCACAAGCCATTTAGCGAACCTTAGTGCACCTGATTACCGGGCCCTAAAAGTTTTGCGTTAATTTTCCCCTCCCAATAGAACCCTCTCGTAGTTAGAAACCAACCTGTGTGTGAGAAAAAGAAAAGCAAACCCGGGAGGTCTCGCCTCTCCGGGCTAGCGGCTGTGGGTGAACCCCTGGGGCTCCGTCCACAGCCAGCAGCGTCTCAGCTCCCAACAAGATGGCGACCGCTCCTTCCACTTCCGGTCATCGGCCTCAGGTGCTAGGCATTTCGGAATTGGAGTCTGGCGCATGGAGCCTCCCTTTCCAATCTCCTCGTCTCGGGACTACATCTTCCAGAATCCTTTGCGAAAGTGTCTTTTTTTTTTTTTTAAAGCCGGGAAGAACTTCCTGCAACTGGAACTAGGAAATGCTGTAAAGGTTTCCCTTTTTCACTTAAATAGCTACTGTGGGTTTGTGTTTAAAGGGAGTGTGCGCGTAGTTTCTCCGCGGGTCCTGCAAAGGACGTAGGAATTGATTATTTCGATGCGTTTTTCTAGCGATGACTTTCCCCGAAATCTCAGAAAAACCTGGACGCTCCCAAATACCAAGATTTTTAAAACCTTATTGGTGGTGTTTGTTTTGTTTTTTGCTTTTTTTTAATTTAATAGCCTTTTATTTACAGGTTGTATGCATGGGTAACTTTACAGCATTAACAATTGCCAAACCTAATTGTTAACGCTGTAAAGTTATCCATGCATATAACCTGTAAATAAAAGGCTATTAAATTAAAAAAAAAAAAAGAAAGAAAGAAAGAAAGAAAAAAAAATAAGCTACCTCAAACACTAAAAAAAAAAAAAAAAAAATTGCCAAACCTCTTGTTCCAATTTTTCCCCTCTTACCCTCCACCCCCTCCCCCAGATGGCAGGATGACCAGTAGATGTTATTGTTTTGTTTTTTAATGAACATTTACTTTATTAATGCTTTTTAAAAACACTACGGTCATTTCAATTGATTTCATCTCCACCAAAATTTAGTAAACCCCTTCTCTGTGTTAGACCCTGTATTTGATTATTGAGATACAAAATTAAAAATGATTTAGTCCCAGGCTTCAAAGAGGTTTTTTTTTTTTTAATATAAATAGTGCTTATATCATGATTTAAGGCTTTGCCTATGTTACCTCATTTTGTTTTCACAGCAATTCTATTACACCTAATCTACATGTGAGAAAACTGAAATTTAGAGCAGCTAAGCCAATAAGCACCTGCTTGCTCATGTAGGTAGCAAGTGGCTGATTCAGGATTTGAACTTGGGTCCTCCTGATAACAGATAATAGATAACACTATTCACTTCAGAGATGTCAAATATGAAGCCATTCCACTCAGAGTCCAGTCAAGCAAAATTATAATATAATTGGGACAGATTTAACGCAAAATATAAGAGAATATTATTATTCAGTTGTTTAACTCTGCACAATCCTATTTGGGATTTTCTTGGCAGAGTACTAGATGGATTCACTTTTTCCTTCTCTATCTTATTTTAAGGCAAACAAGTTCAAGTAATTTATTCAGAGTAATGTAGATAGATAGTGTTTGAGGCCAGATTTGAAATCAATAAGATAGTCTTTTTGACTTCAAGTCCAGTGCTCTTTCCACTGTATGGTAACCTAGTTGTCACAATAGAATGTAGATAATGTTAATATATGCTTTTCTGTATCAATATGCAGCCTGCAGGGATCTTATGTGGGTTTAATAGTTTCTATTTGAGTAGTAACATTGCACTATACCATCTAGCTTACATTCTTTTTTTTGGGGGGGGGGGAACTAATGTATACATATGTAAGTAGATACAAAAATATATATAAACTTATTTGGGGCACAGAATAGAACATAAGACTAACAGAAAGGGAAGTTTGTTAATATTAGAACAGAAGGGGAATGCTCGACATTTGGAAAGTGGCCGAATAAGATATAATGTAAGAATGTGATGAAATTACAGCATGGTTTCAGAAAAATATGTATAAAATATAAATAAATTATATATAAATTGAAGCAAAATGAAGTGAGTGGAACCAGGAAAACATTGTAAACAGTAACAGCAATATTGTTAAGAATGAGCAACAGTAAAAGATTTGGTTACTCTTACTTATCAACACAATAAGCCAATGATTTCAGAAAAGCCTGGAAAGTCTAACAGGAACTAAGGCTAAGTGAAATGAGTAGAATTAAGAGAATGTTGTACACAGCAACAAGATTATGTGATGATAACTGTGATGGACTTGGTCCTTTTCAATAATGAGGTGATTCAAGGCAATTCCAATAGACTTATGATGGAAACAGTCATCCGCATAAATAAAAGTATGGAGACTGAAAATGGATCACAGCATAGTATTTTCATCTTTTTTGTTGTTGCTGCTTTTTTTTCTTTCTCATTTTTCCCCTTTTGATCTGATTTTTCTTGTGCAGTATGATAAATGTGGAAATATATTTAGAAGAATTGTACATGTTTAATTAATATTGGATTACTTGTATTAGGAAGGGTAGAGAATGTGAGAAAAAATTTGGAACACAAGATTTTGCAGTGTTGAAAACTATCTTTGCAGATATTTTGAAAATTAAAAAGCTATTATTATTTTTTAAAAGACAGTAAGTCAAGACCATTCAAAAGGACTTTGAAGAACAATGCTATCCACTACCAGAGAGAGAATTGATGAGCTTTGAATGCAAATTGAAGCATCTTTTTTTAAAAACTTTATTTCTCTGCAAATTAAGAGAACTCTGAGATACCACTACACACCTATCAAATTGGCTAAGATCACAGGAAAAATAATGATGAATGTTGGAGAGGATGCAGGAAAACTGAGACACTGATGCATTGTTGGTGGAGTTGTGAACAAATCCAACCATTCTGGAAAGCAATCTGGAATTATGCCCAAAAAATTATCAAACTGTGCTTACCCTTTGATCCAGCAGTGTTACTACTGGGCTTATATCCCAAAAAGATACTAAAGAAGGGAAAGGGACCTGAATGTGCCAAGATGTTTGTGGCAGCCCTTTTTGTAGTGGCTAGAAACTGGAAATTGAATGGATGTCTATCATTTAGAGAAGGCTGAATAAGTTGTGGTATCTGAATAGTATGGAATATTATTGTTCTGTGAGAAATGACCAGCAGGATGAATACAGAGAGGCTTGGAAAGACTTACATGAAGTGATGCTGAGTGAAATGAACAGAACCAGGAGATCATTATATACTTCAACAACAATACTGTATGAGGATGTATTCTGATGGAAGTGGATTTCGTCAACAAAAAGAAGATCTAATTCAGTATCAATTGATCAATGATGGACAGAATCAGCTACACCGGGAAAAGGAACACTGGAAAATGAGTGTGAACTATTTGCATTTTTGTTTTTCTTCCCAGGTTATTTTTACCTTTTGATTCCAATTCTTCCTGTGTAACAAGAGAACTGTTCGGTTCTGCACACATATATTGCATCTAAGATATACTATAACATATTTAACATGTATAAGACTGCCTGCCATCTAGGGGAGGGGGTGGAGGGAGGTAAGGGAAAAGTTGAAACAGAAGTGAGTGCAAGGGATAATGTTGTAAAAAAAAAAATACCCTGGTTTCATTTTTTTTGTCTGTGTTTTCTCTTGTAACATGGCTAATATGGAAATATGTTTTGCATGACTTCATGTGTGTAATTAATATAAAATTGCTTACCTTCCCAAGGAGAGGGATGGGATGAGAGAGAGAAATTATTTAGAACTCAAATTAAAAAAATTAATTGTTAAGAATTTTGTTTACATGTAATTGAGAAATATTTAACAAAATAAAAAATAATAGAACAGGGGATATCCAGAGGACATAGTGAAAAGTGGAAAGGGATACCTGAAAGATAGGCTGATAAGATGTAAGAAACTTGGCATGCTGATCAGAGAAGGGAGCATCTGTGTAGGCAGTCTACAATTTAGAATTACAAGGATTCTGAATAGATCCAGAAGTAGTAAATTGTTATAGTCAAAACAGATAGCAAACAAGGGAGCTTTGAAAGTTTTGTGTTGAATTTATTACAAAAGGAAAAAAACAAACTGTATGTGAAAAAGTCATCTTTTAAAAATATTCTACTTTGTATATGAAAATGCTTGTTTTATATGTTAATCTCAGAAATATGCACATGTATACACATATATTGTCATAACTTTTCACAGTAGCAAAGGTAATGTTGATTTGGATTAATAATCTCTGAAATCCATCCCTACCCATGATTTAATGGGCTTTCCATTGTAATGAAGAAACAGTGAAGAAAATACAAAAGACACAGGACCATATAGGACAAAATATACTGATGGTCTGCTTCTATGTGTCCATCATTTCCAAGGAAAAAGCAATTCATCTCAAGTGCCAAGATTCCTGATTAAAATCACATGCTATTCAGCTTCCTGTTAGTGTGATAAAGTTCTTTTTTGATTCACAAGAATAATTCATTAAGCATACCATAGACATTTAATAAAATCTTACGACATGGACTGTGGAAGACTTTAAGAGGAAATGCTTTTAAAAGCCTCAAAGGAATTTCAAATCTGTAACTATATATACTAACATTTTGTTCATTTGAGTCACTCACAAAGTTTGCTTTAAAGTTTTTGTTTTATTTTCCCTCTATTACCTGTGGTTTGGTGAGAAAATCCTTCTTATAATCTTCCAACATCCTTCTCTGTAAAATTTTATAAAATAATTTTAATCTTGGATGCATGTTGACTAAAGTGATTCTTTTGATCAGCTCCTTAAGACAGCATAATTTGCATCCATGTTCTTTTTTCCAATCCAATTCTCATTTTGGGGTGTCAACATCTTTAGGTTAGGTTGGAATTTTTTATTCTTAATTTTTTCAGTTGTCAAGCATTTTTTCTTTCCCTCAAATCCCTCTAAGAAAAAGAAAAAGAAATCTTGTAACAAATAAGCATAGTTAAGGAAAACAAATTCCCATATTGACCAAGACTAACATATGTCTTGTTCTATATATTTAGTCAATCACCTTCCTGTCAGTAAGTGAATAACATTCTTCATCATCTCTGGAATCAGGATTGATCATTGTTTAGCTCAGAGTTCTTAAGTTTTTCAAAATTGTTCATTTTTATAAATTTAATGTAATATTATAAATTATTCTTTTGGCATTCACTTTACTCATCATCAGTTCACGTGTCTTCCTAAGTTTTATTTTTTATAGTACAAAACATTCATAAGCAATAACTTGTTCAAATATTCTCCTGCTAATGAACACCCCCTTTCTTTACAGTTTTTTGCTACCACAAAAACCAATTATAAATATTTTTGTACATATATGACCTTTTCCTCTTTCTCTGATCTCCTTAGTTTTATTTGCCTAGAAGTGGTATAAGTGGATCAAAGGATGTGCACAGTTGAATAACTTTGTTCCAAATTGTTTTCTAGAATAACTAGATCAATTTACCACTCTACCAACAAGCACATTCCTATGCCAACTTTGTCAATCTGATGTATGAAAGTTAGAATCTCAGAGAAGCTTCAGTTTCCATTTCTCTTTTTAATCATTTGAAATATTTTTTGTATGACTGTAGATGACTGGGATATCTTTCCTTGAGAATTACCTATTTGTATCCTTAAATTCTTATGAATTGGGAAATGGTTCTTATAAATTTAAATTCAATATAAGTATGTACAAAAATTCTTTACTGTAATAAAGAACTTACCTTATAAAACGTTTTTGTCACCTAAAAAATCCCTTATATTGACTCATTTAGTAGGTGTTTAGTAAAAAGTTTTAGTTTAATTGGACTTTTAAAAATATTCAATTTTAAAAGCCTTTTTTACATAGTCTAGTTTTCTAAAAACATATCTCTGAGAATATTCCTTTAATAAATGAACAGACTTTAATACTTAGAATAATAGGTAACAATAGCTAAACTCAGTTGCAGTCTGTATAAATGCATCCAGGACCATCTCTAGTCATCCTGATCTATATCTGGCCACTGGACCCATATGGTTTTGGAAGGGAAAATGAGGCAGGTGACCTTGCATAGCCTTCCCTTACTTAAATCCAGTTCACTTACATGTCATGGCATCACCTTCCTGATGTCATGGTCTTCTTCCAAAATAAAGGACAAGCAACAATATATGTAGTTATATATATACATCTGTATTATATATTAGACATATATATATATATATATATATATATATATTAGACATCAGATCTTTATCAGAAAAACTTGTTGCAAAGCATTTTCCCCCAGTTAACAATTTCCTTCGAATCTTAGTTGGATTGAGCTTGTTTGTACACAAACATTTAAATTTTATGTAACCAAAATTTTCTTCTCTGATCTTTTCTATACCATATTTGATCAACTGAACTTGTTCCCTATCTATAGATTTGAAAAATCATTTCTTCCTTGTTCCTCAAAGTATAGTCAGAGGATCCCTGGAGGTCTCTGAGGTCCTTTCAGAGAGTCAAAACTAATTTCATAATAATATTAGGATGTTAATTGTTTATTAAAATATTCTTCCCTTTTCTAGCAACATATCATATGATACCAGATTTTCTTCACTTATTTTTACAAATCAAAGTATTGCAAGCAGATAGAAGAATCCAACTGTTTCCAGTTAAGCTAAACATAAAGGAGATTTGCAAAAGTATGGAAAAAGTGTCATTCTCCTCAGTGATTTTTTGGAAGTGTGGAAAAAATCTTAATTTTTAAAATATAACATGTATATTTACATGTAATGGATTTATTATTATTTTAAATAAATTAAAGGATATTTTAAAATTTTATCAGTTTTAATTCTGAATATGGAAAACATCAAAAGCTATAATCTATAAAAACAAATTCTCTTTGGAGTCTTCAAAAATTTTTTAAATTGTAAAGAGATCTTGATGCCAAGAAATTTGAAAACTGGTGCTCTGATTTGTTTATAAAATAACTTTTCATGGCTGGGTCATGTATTTATTTAGAAATTTTCTTGCCATGAAGCATAAAGTGTTAGTCTCATTTTAATTTCTGCTAGTCCACTATTCTTAGCAGTTTTGGTTAGATAGTGAGTCTTTATCCTAGTAATTGTGGTCTTTGGACTTTTTGAACTAAATGACTAGGTTCATTTACTTTGGTATGATATGTATCTCATCAGCTACTATAGTCAAATTCTCTATTTAAACAATACCAGATTATTCTAATGGTTACCATTGTAGCATAGTTGAGATCTGGTAATGCTAGGTCCCTTTCCTTTTCAATTGTTTTTTTCATTATTTCTTTCGAAATGCTTGACCTTTTGTTCCTCCAGATGAATGTTATTTATTTTCTAGCTTTATAAAGTTATCCTTTGACAATTTTTTGCATGCCCTAAATAAGTAAATTAATTTATGTAATATTGTTTTTTTTATATTGGTTCAGCCTACTTTTGAGCAATTAATATTTCTCCAATTTTTTAGCTGTCTTTACTTAGTGTTTTATAATTGTATTGTTTCTGTATGTGTATTGGTTGTTAGAATACCATGTCTTTTATATATTCTGTAGTTATTTCTCTATCTCTTTCTGGGGGGTTTATTAGAAATACACAAAAATAGTGACTATGTGAATTTATTTTATATCTTATTGGTTATTAATTGTTTCAATTGGTTTTTTAGTTGACTCTTTAAATGTCCATAAGTAAACCATTATATCAGTGAATAATGTTTTTTTTTTCATTTAGTTGATGTATTTATTCAATTTCTTTTCTTTGACTTATTGCTATAATTGGCAATAAAACAACAATGCTAACAATGAATATCTTGGTTTTACCCCACATTATGGGAAAGAATTCTAATTCATCCTTGTTACATATAATGTTGGCTACCAATTTTAGATAGATATAGGAATTTTTTTTAAAAATAGAAATGTGTATTGCATTTTGTCAAAAGCTTCTTCTAATGATAGAATCATGTTTTTGTTGTTCTTGTTGCTATTATGATCAATTATATTCATAGTTTTCATAACATTGAATCAATTCCAAATTCCTAGCACTAATCTAACCTAGTCATAATATAAAATATTTGTGATATATTGATGTAGACTCTGCTAATCTTTACTTTAGTCCATCCTAATTTTCAAAGATTCTTTTGAATGGATAACATTTTGTATTTTTTGTGCTAAGCTATTGATTATCTTAGAAGACTATCCTCCAAATTTCTCATTTCTTTTCCAATTTTTCCCTCTAGTTTTTTTCATTTCATTTATATCATTATTTTTGCAACTTAAAAAGAAAAACCTATTCCTTAATTTCTTCTAGGAATTCTGATTGATCTTGTGATCAGGCTGTTTCTGTTTTGAGGTTGATTTTTTCTTTTTTGAAGCTTTGCTTATAGATGTTTTGAAGTTATTCTCCTCTCTAAGGTTGTGTTTAGGTTATTCCCTAGCATTGCAACAATTCTTTATTGTACAAGTCTTTTTGTGTGTGTGCTTGTTTATTTATCTTCTATTCTTATTTTCTTGTTGGGAACTTTGCTTAGTGCTGTATATTTCTGATGGAGCTCTCATGGCCTATTAGGGTATTAGTCTCTCTTTTCTGGGGTTTTGCTTATGTTCTCTAGGTATTAAATGATTTTGATGAGGTATGAGAATTGAGGATAAGAAATCTTTCACAGAACTTGCAAACCTGAAGTCTGTGGCAAAAGGGGATTTATTTGCACCAAGAAGACAGCTTTCTTTTTTTTTTTCTTTTTCTTTTTCTTTTTTTTAATTTAATAGCCTTTTATTTACAGGTTATATGCATGGGTACCTTTACAGCATTAACAATTGCCAAACCTCTTGTTCCAATTTTTCACCTCTTACCCCCCACCCCCTCCCCCAGATGGCAGGATGACCAGTAGATGTTAAATATATTAAAATATAAATTAGATACACAATAAGTATACATGATCAAACCGTTATTTTGCTGTACAAAAAGAATCAGACTCTGAAATATTGTACAATTAGCTTGTGAAGGAAATCAAAAATACAAGTGGGCACAAATATAGGGATTGGGAATTCAATGTAATGGTTTTTAGTCATCACCCAGAGTTCTTTCTTTGGGCATAGCTGGTTCAGTTCGTTACTGCTCCATTGGAAATGATTTAGTTGATCTCGTTGCTGAATATGGCCAGGTCCATCAGAACTGGTCATCATATAGTATTGCTGTTCAAATATATAATGATCTCCTGGTCCTGCTCATTTCACTCAGCATCAGTTCGTGTAAGTCTCTCCAGGCCTTTCTGAAATCATCCTGTTGGTCTTTTCTTACAGAACAATAATATTCCATAATATTCATATACCACAATTTATTCAGCCATTCTCCAACTGATGGACATCCATTCAGTTTCCAGTTTCTAGCCACTACAAAAAGGGCTGCCACAAACATTCGTGCACATACAGGTCCCTTTCCCTTCTTTATAATCTCTTTGGGATATAATCCCAGTAGTAACACTGCTGGATCAAAGGGTGCACAGTTTGATAACTTTTTGAGCATAGTTCCAAACTACTCTCCAGAATGGTTGGATTCGTTCACAACTCCACCAACAATGCATCAATGTCCCAGTTTTCCCGCATCCCCTCCAACAATCATCATTATTTTTTCCTGTCATCTTAGCCAATCTGACAGGTGTATAGTGGTATCTTAGAGTTGAGAAGACCAGCTTTCTTAATGGACAGAGTCCTTTTAGGGAATTAGCAAAGGTACATTTACACTGAGAAGAAAATATCTTCATCAGTAGGCAAAATCCAGTTAGGATTTCTGCAAAGATGTCTGGGCATAACAGTGCTAGATATATTGGGGCTGCTTTGACCTTTGGTCCTGAGGGACCTAATCTCTGGATGAATCTGAGAGACTGATTTTCAATTCAATTCAATTCAAAATTGAATGAGATTACTTATTTTGGGAGTTTCCCTCATGGACAGAAGGGTGTGCTCCTCCTAGAGGAGAGTTTGAGACCCCAAATCACCTTTCCCCCACAGATTAAAGGGGACACAGTTCACATCAGAGTGTCTCTAACCCTTCCCCCCAAAAGATCTCAGTTTATATCAATTTGGTTGATGTAGACCCCAAATGATGGTAGGCACCAGATGTTAGAGTTCAATAATGTGAAAAATTCACCATTGCCATTTTCTTTGGCAAGAGGTAGGTTTATTTAGGGGAAGAAGTTACAGGTAAAATAATGGGATACAATAGACACCAGAAATAGTAAATATGAAATAGAATTGGAAGAGCAGAGAAAAGTTTTAATAATTAATGATGGAAAGGGCAAGTTGGAGAAAGGAAACACTCCATGAGATTAGGGCATGCTGTTAGTTGGCAGGCTAAAACCTGAAAGAGACTCAGTACCCCAAAAGAGTTAGCTAGCTATAAGGAGAAGAAGTAGGTTGAGAAGTATAGTAGGACTAGGAGAGACACCATGAGGCAGAATGTCAATGGCAGACTGATCAGGGAGGTCAGTAATATGACATAGTCCATAAGTAGATTTTATGGGGAAAATTTAGCCTTGGGGACATGACCAGGATGTCTGACAACACACAGGAAGGTGAAGCTGCCTGGATCCCACCAATTATACTCTTAAATCCATCCTCTAAATTTCCTAGTTCTTTTGAGGATTCTAACTCACATTAACAACTTCATAAAAATCCTCTTTTCTTTATTCTTTCTCATCCCATATATCAAAAGGATCACTAATGGTCTTGTCATCTCTTTCTGCATAATATAACTTGCATCCATTGCCTCTTCATTCACATTGCCACTACTCTAGGCTTTCATCACCTCTTGCATGAAGCAAGCTGCTTATTGGTTTCCCTGCTCCCAAATATTCCCCTCTTGAATCTATCCTTCAATAGCTGCTGAAAAAAAAGTTTTTCTAAAGCATAAGTCTAACCTTGACAGTATTATGATCAAGTATTAGTGAAATGGGAAACTGAGGACTTCTCAGAATAATAACTTTGGGCAATTCAAGACTCAGCACCAAGGGTCTGTTAATCATTATGGTTCTGGGAAGAAGAGCAAAGACTTGCTATTTTAAGAAATACCTGAGATAACCCCCCTTGACCTTAACTGCTTAGAGAAGAACCTGACTAATTATTTAATGGCCTGGAGATATTCAAAAAGTCTTCAAACTAGCTATCTCTATTTGTTGATTGAGGAAGCCTGAGGTAAACTAAGTCTCCTTAGTTTTTCTAGAAACCTTTTAACCCCTCTGGCTTAACGGATTACTCTAAATAAATCTCCTTATTATGAGGGATTATGTAGTTTATGTAGTTTCTCATAAAATCATTAACTAAGATAGATTGAATTTATGACCTAAATTTTAGTTTATGAAGGTCTGATGGGTTTGGGAAAATGAAATTCTTTGTACAAACCTTACAAGAGAATGCTCTGTTCTTCATTTTGAAATCTCTGAGTAGTCATTTTGAATTAGGGGTTGCCATCCCACACAAGTATCTTTGAGATAGTTCTGAGTTATGGGACCCTGCTGAGAAGTACAGAGGCCACATAGATCTTTGGTGCTTTAATAATAGATAGCTTACATATTAACTTATGGGGTAGGGATATATTACATCAATTAGGGATGAAAATCACCACAGAATTTTAGGAGGGGTCATTGCTGCTGCAGCTTCCATCACTCTAAAAATGACTACTGACACACCAGTATGGGTGGAGCAATGAATGGCTCCTGACCAAAGAGAAAATAGCCACTCTGCATCAATTATTACAAGAACAATTAGAATTAGGATACATTGAGGAAACAAACAGCCCATGGAACTTTCCTGTATTTGTTATAAAGAAAAGGCATGACAGCTGGAATAGCAAATTATCTAATTAACAGAAGAAAAAGGAATTATATGGATTAATATAGACAAGAATAGGTTAGATTGCTTAATAGCTATTCAGGAAACCTGCACCATTTTGTTAGAGTTAAAAGATGAACAGTGGCAATGGATATTTCCCATAAAAACAAAAACACATCCACTTAAAGGCCCTAATGTGTTCACTGATGACACCAAGCAAAATAAAGCAGCCATATATTCCCCACAATTCGGCATCTCTAATGTATACAGCTCATTTTGCTGTAAATATATATGTATGCCATTATACAAGCATTGAAAATAGACAGACCCATCAATATCATTTCAGATAGTCACTATGCACTTGGGGTGATCCAGAGAATAGAGACAGCATATATAAAAAAGACTTAAACAAGACCTATCTTCTCATTGTTTCAAGAGTACAAGAGGTGATTTTAATGAGAGTCCATGCTTTTTATGTAAAGCACATCCACTCTCACATGGAGGACTAGGACCTATATTTGAAGAGAATAAAATAGTGGATAGTCTGCTTACACAATGTATTCTTCTCTCCCCTCTAGAACATTACACTTTAGAGAAGAGAACATTGCACTTCCTTTGCTGTCACCATTCAATAACATCTCCTTTAGAGTTCATTCTATTAAACATTTCCTTCATATAGATCTTAGTCACTATTATCATTATCCCAAACTAATTTTTCTTCTTTTCTCAAGCAGTATATTATTCAGCTCATTTCCTCTCATCTTCCTCTCCTCCCCAATTTCTGCACTATAGTAGGGAATTTCTATAAAATTGTTACTATTCCCATAAATATCATAAGGACTTCAGTGCTCTCAAATCCTATGATGTACTCTTTAATTCTACCTTAACCACACACAGAGATGGTCATACCCTGACAATCAACATTAACCACAACTACTCCACTTCCAAAACTCAACTCATATTGCTTTATTTGATAATAATTTTCTTTCATGTCTTACTCCTCCAAAACCTATTCTTTTTCTTCATTCTCATCTCCAGTTTTTCCACTGCTTAGTACTTTCAGTGATTATTCCATCTGTTCTTTCTTCATTTTTCTTTCCAATCTCTCTCATAAATTTTAACCAATTCACTTCCAATTCAACTGCCCCTATAGTCTTGAATCTTTTATCCTCTTGACCTATGGTCTTTCATTCTTTGTCAAAACCTAAGGCTGAATTATTCCACCACGCTGCCTCCCTTTTCGTTCAGATGTAGCTAAGGAGTTGAAGAAAGTCATACAATTGTGCTAACTGGATAAATTGCAAATATATGTTATTTAATTTCAAGAGGGCCTTCAAAAGGTTTCTCTCCTCTCTCCCTCTTCTATTTTTTGGTCGGAACACTTCATTTCTTACTTTAATGAAAAAATTGAGACCATTTATTGTGAATTCCCTTTTCTTTTCTCTTCATCATAAAACTCCTTCATTTCATCACCCACACTTTCCTCTTCTATTCCAGTTTCTGTTAATGAGAGGGCCCTACTCTTTCTCAAAGTCAACTGTTCTAATACCATATTCTCCATTTATTCCAGCAGATTTCCCCTTCAATTGTTTCCCCTCTCTCTAATCTTGGGCATATTTGAAGATATACAAGAAGAGAAGTGAGAAGTGAGAAGTGAGAAGGGGTATAAAAAAAGGAGATATAAAAAAAAGTAGAAAAGTCTATTGAAAGTTATTTTTTAATTTTTGTTTTGTTTTGTTTTTAAGGTTGGGGAATTTTTTTTTTATTAAAGCTTTTTATTTACAAGACATAAGCATGGGTAATTTTTCAACATTGACCCTTGCAAAATCTTCTGTTCCAAATTTTCCCCTCCTTCCCCCCAATCCCCTCCCCTAGAAGGCAGGTAAGCCAATACATCAAATATGTTAAAATATGTTAAATCCAATATATGTATACATATTTATACAATTATCTTGCTGCACAAGAAAAATCAGATCAAAAAGGAAGAAAAAAACTATGAAAGAAAATAAAATGCAAGCAAACAACAATAGAGAGAGTAAGAATGCTATGTTGTGGTCCACACTTAGTTTTCCTGTCCTTTCTCTGGGTGTAGATGTCCCTCTTCATCACTGAGAAAGTGTAACTAGTTTAAATCATCTCATTGTTGAAGAGAGCCATGTCCATCAGAATTGATGTGTCATATAGTCTTGTTGCCATATATAATGATCTCTTGGTTCTGCTCATTTCACTCAGCATCAATTCATGTAAATCTTTCCAGGCCTCTCTGAAATCATCTTTCTGGTCATTTCTTACAGAACAATAATATATTCCATAACATTCATATACCATAATTTATTCAGCCATTCTCCAATTGATGGGTATCCATTCAGTTTCCAGTTTCTAGCCACTACAAAAAGGGCGCCACAAGCATTTTTTACATATATGGATCCCTTTCCCTCCTTTAAGATCTCTTTGGGATATAAGCTCAGTAGAAACACTGCTGGATCAATGGGTATGCACAGTTTGATAACTTTTTCAGCATAGTTCCAAATTGCTCTCCAGAATGGTTGGATTCGTTCACATTTCTACCAACAATGTATGAGTGACCCAGTTTTCCCACAAAGGATGGAGAAATTTAGGAAAAAAAACAAGTTTAGAAGTTCATGTACTATATCAGCTACCCTTCTCTGCCAGGGCTTGGGGAGATTCTGATGAATGGTGTTCCAAAGATGAAACTTTTACCCTCTAAATGTAGCTTAAGATTTAACTTTTTTAAATCAAGCCATTCTCCAATTGAAAAATGGTCAAAGGATATGAACAGACAATTCTCAGATGAAGAAATTGAAACTATTTCTAGTCATATGAAAAGATGCTCCAAGTCATTATTAATCAGAGAAATGCAAATTAAGACAACTCTAAGATACCACTACACACCTGTCAGATTGGCTAAGATGACAGGAAAAAATAATGATGATTGTTGGAGGGGATGCGGGAAAACTGGGACATTGATGCATTGTTGGTGGAGTTGTGAACGAATCCAACCATTCTGGAGAGTAGTTTGGAACTATGCTCAAAAAGTTATCAAACTGTGCATACCCTTTGATCCAGCAGTGTTACTACTGGGATTATATCCCAAAAAGAGATTATAAAGAAGGGAAAGGGACCTGTATGTGCACGAATGTTTGTGGCAGCCCTCTTTGTAGTGGCTAGAAACTGGAAACTGAGTGGATGCCCATCAGTTGGAGAATGGTTGAATAAATTGTGGTATATGAAAATTATGGAATATTACTGTTCTGTAAGAAATGACCAACAGGATAATTTCAGAAAGGCCTGGAGAGACTTACATGAACTGATGCTGAGTGAAATGAGCAGGACCGGGAGATCATTATATACTTCAACAACAATACTGTATGATGACCAGTTCTGATGGACCAGGCCATCCTCAGCAACGAGATCAACCAAATCATTTCTATTGGAGCAGTAATGAACTGAACTAGCTATGCCCAGAAAAAGAACTCTGGGAGATGACTAAAAACCATTACATTGAATTCCCAATCCCTATATTTATGCACACCTGCATTTTTGAATTCCTTCACAAGCTAATTGTACAATATTTCAGAGTCTGATTCTTTTTCTACAGCAAAATAACGTTTTGGTCATGTATACTTATTGTGTATCTAATTTATATTTTAATATATTTAACATCTACTGGTCATCCTGCCATCTAGGGGAGGGGGTGGGGGGGTAAGAGGTGAAAAATTGGAACAAGAGGTTTGGCAGTTGTTAATGCTGTAAAGTTACTCATGTATATATCCTGTAAATAAAAGGCTATTAAATAAAAAAAAAATAAAAAAAAAGATTTAACTTTTTTATATGCTAAATTTACATTTATTTACATTAAATTTATCCCATTAGATTTAGTTCATCAATTTAATTTATCAAGATCCTTTTGAAACTTAACTCAGTATTAATTAGCCCTGCTAGCTTCTTGCAATGGGCAAATATAATAAGCATGACATCTAAGCTTTTTTGAAAAAAAAATTTTATTGATGTCATTTCTTTAATTTCTCTGTTATTTTTAAATTTGGATTCTTTGGATTTAAGAATTCTTTCCTCCTTTCCTTTCTTCTTCCCAATGAAAATTTTCTTTGTAGCAAAAAAAAAACAAAAAAAAAAAACCCTACAATTAAGCCAAATCAATTAGCACACTGACCAAGTCTGATAATCAGCAAACAAGCAATTTATTGAGAGCCTACCCCAACTCAAAGCCTATTGTGGGGCTGTGGGTATTAGCAGTTGTGCAGGGAATAGCTACAGGGCCACTTCACTCTGCCCAGGGAAATGCAGTTGCACTGCGGAAGTTCTATTGCCCCAGGCTGAGCCCCCCTCATAACCTCACAACCAATTATTAAATTCAGTCTCAAAAATAGCACTTGACTGGTAAAATTCACAGAGCAGAGCAGTCAGCCTATGGCAGAGTCGTCTCTGTAAATTTTCTAACCACGGGTCTGCTCAATATGCTAGCCTCTAATTCTCTATCCCTGTTTGAGCTGGTCTGTTCCCACTCCTCAGGACAAACCTTTTCTGGCAGTCTTCTAGATTATCTTCAGCTGGTAAGTTGTTGTCCTTCTGATCTTTGTGAATTTTACCAGTCAAACACTATTTTTGAGGCCCAATTTAATAATAGGTCGTGAGGTTCTGAGAGGAGCTTAGAAAGTCCAGTGTGTCTTCTCCACCATCTTGGCTCTGCCCTGCCTATATCTTGGCCATATAGTCTTGAGACAAGGGAAGGGAATTTGTCAAAAACTTAAGAAGTAATAATTGAGTATAAAAAGTTTTAACTGGTTTTTCAGGCTCAGATATGAACATCCCAAAGTAGATTCAAGAAACTAAGTTGAAAATCTCAACCATTATGTATGGTAGAGGAAATTATGCATTGATTTTTGAGATGTTTATATTTCTGCCTAAGCCAAGTGATTATTATTTATAAATAGGCCTATCTATCTTTTGAGGAAAAAAAAACTGAAAAAACTGAAATAATGCTTCTTCACACTCCAAATGTTAGAGGCACTGAAAATTTACTAAAGGAAATAGAAACAAAACTTCAACAAAGGGGGATGAGAGAGAGAGAGAGAGATGAAATGGAATATAAGGTGGAAGAAAGGAGATCTGACCCTTATCAAGATGAAGAAAAATGGGGACCATGGGCTTCACCAGACTATCAATGAAGTCTATGACAAAAAAGGTAGGTGGGAATGATTTTAATAACTCCTGTCCTGATTGTCTCAATAATAAATAAATAAAAATATAGGCTTCCTAGATTAACAGAGGAGAAAGTAAATTGCTTAAATAGTTCCATTTCAGAAAAAGAAATAGAACAAGCTGTCAACTCCTTAAGAAAAAATCCCCAGGACCAGATGGATTTACATGTGAATTCTATCAAACATTAAAAGAACAATTATCCCCAATGCTACATAAACTATTTGAAAAAAATAGGGAATGAAGGAGTCCTACCAAATTCTTTTTATGACATAGACATGGTACTGATACCTAATCCAGGTAGGTTGAAAACAGAGAAAGAAAATTATAGACTAATCCCTATAATGAATATTGATGCTAAAATCTTAAGATATTAGCAAAAAGACTACAGAAAATCATCCCCAGGATGATCCATGATCACCATTATCAAGTAGGATTTATACCAAGAATGCAGGGCTGGTTCAATATTAGGAAAACTATTACTGTAATTGACCATATGAATAACCAAATTAACAAAAACCATATGTTCATCTCAATAGATGCAGAAAAAGCATTTGATAAAATCTAACATCCATTCCTATTAAAAAACACTTGAGAATATAGGAATAAATGAACTTTTCCTTAAAATAATCAGTAGCATCTATTTAAAACCATCAGTAAGCATCATATGTAATGGGGATAAACTGGAACCATTCCCAATGTTATCAGGAGTGAAAGAAGGTTGCTCACTATCACTATCACTATTCAATATTGTATTAGAAATGCTAGCTTTGGCAATAAGAGTTGAAAAAAGAGATTAAGGGAATTAGAATAAATAATGAAAAACCAAATTATCACTCTTTGCTGATGATATGATGGTATACTTAGACAACCCCAGAGATTCTACTAAAAAGCTATTAGAAATAATCCACACCTTTAGCAAAGTTGCGGGATACAAAATAAACCCACATAAGTTATCAGCATTCTTATATATCACTAACAAAATCCAACAGTTAGAGTTACAAAGAGAAATTCATTTAAAGTAACTACTGATAGTATAAATTATTTAGGAATCAGTCTGCCAAGGGAAAATCAGAAACTATATGAGCAAAACTACAAAATACTTTCCACACAAATAAAGTCAGATCTAACCACTTGGAAAAATAGTAAGTGCTCTTGGATAGGGCGAGCAAATATAATAAAGATGACAATACTATCTAAACTAATCTATTTATTTAGTGCTATACCAATCAGACTCTCAAGAAACTATTTTAATGACCTAGAAAAAATAACAACAAAGTTCATATGGAAAAACAAAAGGTCAAGAATTTCAAGGGAATTAATGAAAAAAAAAAACCCAACAACAAATGACCTAGCTGTACCAGATCTAAAATTAAATTATAAAGCATTTGGTATTGGGTAAGAAATAGACTAGTTGATCAGTGGAATAAGTTAGGTTCAAAGGACAAATCAGTCAATAACCTTAATACTCTAGTGTTTGACAGACCCAAAACCCCAGCTGTTGGGATAAGAACTCATTGTTTGACAAAAATTGCTGGGAAAATTAGAAATTAGTATGGCAGAAACTAGGCATTGACCCACACTTTAACACCATACACCAAGATAAGGTCAAAATGGGTTCATGACCTAGGCATAAGGAATGAGATTATAAATAAATTAGAAGAACATAGAATAGTTTACCTCTCAGACCTGTGGAAGAGGAAGGAATTTATGACCAAAGAAGAACTAGAGATCATTATCCATCACAAAATAGAAAATTTTGATTATATCAAATTGAAAAGCTTTTTACAAACAAAACTAATGCAGACAAGATTAGAAGGGAAGCAATAAACTAGGAAAACATTTTTACAATCAAAGGTTCTGATAAAGACCTCATTTCCAAAATATATAGAGAATTGACTGTAATTTATAAGAAATCAAGCCATTCTCCAATTGATAAATGGTCAAAGGATATGAACAGACAATTCTCAGATGAAAAAATTGAAACTATTTCTAGCCATATGAAAAGCTGCTCCAAGTCATTATTAATCAGAGAAATGCAAATTAAGACAACTCTGAGATACCACTACACACCTGTGAGATTGGCTAGAAAGATAGGAAAACATAATGTGGAATGTTGGAGGGGATGTGGGAAAACTGGGACACTGATACATTGGTGGTAGAATTGTGAATACATCCAGCCATTCTGGAGAGCAATTTAGAACTATGCTCAAACAGTCCAACTGTGCATACCCTTTGATCCAGCAGTATTACTACTGGGCTTATATCCCAAAGAGATTTTAAAGAAGGGAAAGAGACCTGTGTGTGCAAGAATGTTTGTGGCAATGCTCGTTGTAGTGGCCAGAAACTGGAAACTGAGTGGATGTCCATCAATTGGAGAATGGCTGAATAAATTGTGGTTTATGAATATTATGGAATATTATTGTTCTGTAAGAAATGACCAGCAGGATGATTTCAGAAAGGCCTGGAGAGACTTACACGAACTGATGCTGATTGAAATGAGTAGGACCAGGAGATCATTATATATCTCAACAACAATACTATATGATGATCAGTTCTGATGGATGTGGCCTTCTTCAACAATGAGATGAACCAAATCAGTTCCAATAGAGCAGTAATGAATTGAACCAGCTACACCCAATGAAAGAATTCTGGGAGATGACTATGAACCACTACATAGAATTCCCAATCCCTCTATTTTTGTCTGCCTGCATTTTTGATTTCCTTCACAGGCTAATTGTACACTATTTCAAAGTCCGATTCTTTTTGTACAGCAAAATAACTGTTTGGACATGTATGCATATATTGTATTTAACTTATACTTCAACATATTTAACATATATTGGTCAATCTGTCATCTGGGGGAAGGTGGGGAAAAGGAAAAAAAGGTTTTGCAATTGTCAATGCTGGAAAAAATATCCATGCATATATCTGGTAAATAAAAGCTATAATATTATAATAATAATTAAAAAAAGAAGACATATAGGCAGGGTTGTGCTAGAATCAACTTCAAGGGGCTCAAGAGAGTTGATTATTAAATTTTTAGCATGAACATTTACAGCTTGAAAATTGACAAATGCTATAAACTAGGGCTTGATTTATTGTTTTGTTGATTGTCTAAGAAAGTGATGGGGAAAATATTAATAATGCAGATTAAACATTAAAGAATGTCCTACTTTTAAAAAAAAGACTATATGGCCAAAGTCAAACCTAATATTCATCAATTTGTCCCACCAACTGATTTATTCTGTCAATGTACTTAACCTTCCAAATAAAAGGTTCTTAATCTAGACTCTGTATACTTCTTGGTTTCTTTGAAAATTATTTTCATAATTATATTTCAATAAAATTGGTTTTCTTGGTAATCCTATTTATTTTATTTTATACATTTAAAAATATTATTCTGAAAAGGGACCGTACGCTTCACCAGACTTCAAAGGAAATCTACCAAAATATGGTCTAGATTCAGATATAAGGAAAAGAACAGATTGGATTGCATTTGGGAAATTGTGTAATGTTTTTTATGGCTCCAGGCTTCTCCCTTAAAATAAAAGTCCATGCTTTTGACACAAATATTCTTGCAGAGATGCTATATGGCTGAGAATTACAGAATTTATTCTTCACAGATTTTAAGTCATAGGATACCCAAAGGATTAGACAACAGATTGCTTTTATTATCAATAAACATCCACCTAAAAAGAAGTAAAGGATTTTTCCAAGATATATAATTTGAAAAGGGACACCTTCTGCTTTGAGAGATATTCTACTGAACTATTGAAGAGAAGACTATGTGAAACCTAGAATTTCATCCACTGAACATGGGATATCAATGACAATAAACAGATAATAAAGCTTGACTTAATATTAACATATAAATTGCTGTCTTTTTTTATTTTACTACTTTAACAGGTCTATGATCTCATCAATGTGGATACTTTTTCAACAATATAGAGCAAATCCATTTATACATTCTTATCCATATACTCTCATAATCCTCTAAAGGGATCCATAAAATACACTGGGAGCTCATATTATTGGAAAAGCGTTACTGGAACACATGGATTGTCCATCTGTTTCCCTCCTCTAATTACACATATTCTTGGAAAAATCCTTTACATTCTTTTAGGTAGATGTTTATTGATAATAAAAGCAGGCTGTTCTCTTATCCTTCGGGTACCTTACAACTTAATTACTTTGAAGAATAGAATTCTGTGATTTTCATCCAGATAGCATTGCTGCAAGAATATTTGTGTTAAAAGCTGGGGCCTTCATTTTAGGGAGAAGCCTGGAGGCATAAAAAGCATTACACAATGCAATTCAATCTGTTCTTTTCCTTATATCTGATTCTGGGCCAAATTCATTGCCTAACTATAGTTCAAGATATATTAAAAATTACATACCTACAAATCAGGAACCTGTGATGGTTTAATCAATCATAATCATCAATAAACAATTTTCAGTACCTAGTATGTGTCAAGACCAGAGCCAATTGCTAGGAACACAAAAAGAAGCAAAAGACACTTCTCCTTCTGAAGGATATTATAATTTAATGTGTGAGAACAAGTGGACAAATATGTACTTAAGCCTTCACTTTCTTAGTTACTTCCTATTTATTCTAAATATAATTTTTAAAAATACATATTTGCTCCAAGATTTCCATTTAATGAATAGAGTGTTAATAAACTGGGATAAAGAGACTGTAAGCTTCTTGAGGCTAGAGTTGTGCAGATACCTAACATATATAGTATAAATGAGAAGAAAGGCATTAACAATAGAAATGATGGAGAACTGTCTTTTGCAGAAAGTAGAATTTAAGCTCAGTCTTGCTGAAAAACCAGGAGGTAGAGCTAAAAAGAAAGAGCTTTCCAAACATAGGCATAGCCACTGAAAAGGGATAAAGTCAGAAAATGGAATATCACAAAAGAAGAATAATAAACAAAACTAGTATTTCTGGATCTTAGAGTACAGGAAGAGCAGTAAAGAATAAGCAAGGGCAGCTAAATGGCACAGTAGATAGAGTGCCAAGCCTGGAGTCAGTTCTGAGGGCAAATTCTGCCTCAGACACTTGCTAACTGTGGGATCCTGGCAAGTTACTTAAATGTGTTTGCCTCAGTTTCCTCATTTGTAAAATGAGCTGGAGAAGGACATGGCAAACTAGTCTAATATCTATGAAGATGAACATCATTTTCTAGAAATCACACACACACACACATAAAGATGTCCCATTCATTATGGAAGATTGTAATACGAAAATAAGAAATCAAAAGATAATTAGAATAACAGGCAAGTTTGGCCTTGGAATACAAAATGAAGCAGGGCAGAGACTAATAGAACTTTGTCAAAATAACTTACTGGTCATAACATTTTTTTTTTTTTACTCTCTAAGACAACTCTACACATGGACATCACCAGGTAGGCAATATAGAAATCAGATGGATTATATACTTTGCAGCCAAAAGTGACGAAGCTTTATACAGTCAGTTAAAACAAGAACTGAAGCTGACTATAACTCAAATCATGAGCTGCTTTTGCTAAAATTCAGACTTAAATTGAAAAAAGAAGCGCAAACCGTTGAAACATATAACATCTCTTATGAATATGAAGTAGAGGTGATAAATTGATTTAAAGGATTAGATGTGGTAGATAGAATGACTAAAGAACTGTGGAGAGAGGTTCACAATATTGTGTAATAAGCAGCAACAAATAATGTTCCACAGGAAAAGAAAAGTAAAAAAAAGCCAAAATAGTTGCTTGATAAGGTTTTACAGATAGATGAGAAAAGAAGGAAAGCAAAAGGTAAAAGAGAAATGGAAAGATATACTCAACTGAATGCAGAATTCTAGAAAATAGACAATCAAAGAGAGATAAGAAGGTTTCTTAATGAGCAATGTAAAGAAATAGAAGAAAACAATAAAAGGGGAAAGATGAGATTTCTTCAAGAAAATTCAAAATATCAAGAGAAAGTTTCATGCAGAAGTGGTTATGATAAAAGACAAAAGTGGTAGGGATTTAACAGAAACAGAAGAGATTAAAACAAGGTGGCAAGAACTATAATATGAGAACTATACAATAAAGCTCTTAACATCACTGATAACCACAATGATATAGATACTGATTTAGAGCCAACCATCCTAGAGAATGAAAACAAATGGGCCTTAGGAATCATTGCTAATGATAAAACTAGTAAAGCAACTCTATGGTTGGTCAAGGATGGTTACTTCCTTTTAGTCTATCCAATGAAAAGACTCGGATCTTTTCCCATTTAACCAGGTGTTCTGCTTTCTGCT
Source organism: Sarcophilus harrisii (assembly GCF_902635505.1). Classification (NCBI taxonomy): domain Eukaryota; kingdom Metazoa; phylum Chordata; class Mammalia; order Dasyuromorphia; family Dasyuridae; genus Sarcophilus; species Sarcophilus harrisii. The sequence continues at coordinate 432,222,415 of NC_045428.1, read as the reverse complement.
GGTCAGGTTCAGGAGCACATGGCAGGAGTTGGTATGGCTCCCAGGTGTGTGGACCTCTCCCTGCAGGGATTAAATAAATGCTTGGATTTCTTATTATTGAGTCATTTTTCAGTTGTTTTCAACTCTTTATGATCCCTTTGGGGGGGGGGAGGGGTTTCTTAGCAAAGATCCTGGAGTAGTTTGCCATTTCCTTCTCCAGTTCATTTTTGCAAATGAGGAAACTGAGGTTGGCAGAGTTAAGTGATTTGCTTACCTTAAGGGTCACACAGGTAGTCAATGTCTGAGGCTGGATTTGAACTCAAGTTTTCTGAACTACATGTCTGATGCTTTATTCACTGCACCAGATCAGATGGGAATCTGGATAAAAACAAGCCATGAAGACTGGGAAGCAGTGGTTTGACAGATAGGAAGAAAACCAAGAAAAAGTATTGTTATGAAAACCTTAAGAGCAGAGAGTATTCAGAAGTATAAGCAGAATCAAAGGGTGAAGAGAAGTCAAGAAGAATAAGGATTAAAAGAAAAAGTATTGTTATGAAAACCTCAAGAGCAGAAATTATTCAGGATAAAAGTGTAAGCAAAATCAAAGGTTGACCAGAACTCAAAAAGAATGATTTTTAAAAAGAGCATTAGATTTAGCAATTAAGAGTTAAAGGCAAGGCAAATAGAATTTATTTAGCATTTATGTGCCAGACATAGTGCAAAGTACTGGGGATACAAATACAAGGGGGAAAAAGAGACATTCTTTTTTTTTCTTTTCTTTTTAACAATATTTTCCCCCCAGGTGAACATAAAGACAAATTTTAACATTCAATAAAAATTTTTTTTGTTCCAAATTTCCCTCCTTCATCTCCTTTATCCCTCAGACAGAAAGCAATTTGTTATAGATTATACATGTTCAGTCATGCAAAACATATTGCCATGTTAGTCATGTTGTGAAAAAAGTCAAAGAAAAATACACATACACAGAAATACAGAAAATGAAAAACAGTATGCTTTGATTTGCTTTCATTCTTCATTATCTTTCTCTGGAAGTGGTTAGCATTTTTCATCATGAGTCCTTTGAAATTATCTTGTGTGACTGAGAATAAATAGCTAAGTCATTCATAGTTGATTATTAATATTGCTGTTCCTGTGTACAACATTCAAGGTTTTTATTTTCTAATAGAAGAAAGCAACATACAGAAGGGAAAAGGGCATGGAAAGGTATGAATATGATGACATGGTAACAAAGTTAGAAAAATCAAGGAGTATGAAATGAAAGATGGCCAGCCCAGCCCCCTCCTCAAAATGGTGACCTCTTGAAGAAACTCATCAATGGTGAGTGGGGTAAGCAATGTGTTTTCTCAGTAACTATCTGAGAAAGTAAGAGAAGCCTTAGGCTTTGTTTTGCTTTCTTAGAAATCATGTGACCTTGAAGAAATGAAACTTTTTATGTAGTTACCTCATCTCTAGTCAGCCTATTATTACCCTATCTGCTACATAAGGGAAAAGTAATGGCAAGAGTCAATCTAGATTAAACGTTTTGCATAAAGGGATTTTTGGGAGGGGTTGGGCAGTGCTTGTTTATTTAATCCCACCCTCCTTTCTGTAATCTGACTCTCCTCATTCTGGATTTACTAAGAGTGGGGACTGAAGCCTTCTTGTGAGATTCTAATAAAAAACTTTCTACCTTCACTTTGAGAGATCTCCGAGTAGTCAATTTGAGTTGGTCTCTGTATCCACACAATGGGAAATGGAAACTGGCATGGCCACAGGAGGGTTCAGGATGGGAAGCCTCCAGGTACAAAGGCAACTGAGATTGATGGCTGCAACCAGAAAGTCAGAAGCAAAGTCAAGAAGGGAATGAGCTCACTGGTTGAGAGATCACCAGTAATTTTACAGTGAGCAGCTTCAGTTAAGTAATCAACTTGGAAGTCAGATTTCAGAGTTTAGAATTGAAAGAAAAAGAGGAAGTACCAATTGTAAGTGGCTTTTACAAGGAGTTGAGCCAACAAAGAGAGAAAAAAATGGACCTTAGCTAGAAGTTAAGAAGAGATCAAGTGAACATTTTTTAAATTAAAGTTTTATCTTTTTTCCTGAGGCAATTGGGGTTAAATGACTTGCCCAGGGTCACATGCTATGAAGAATTAAATGTCTGAGGCCATAAAGTTTTATTTTTTTAAATGAACAAACCTATTTTCTCTCCAAGAAAAAAAAATTTCTTGTAACAGATATGCATAAGTCAAAGAGAACAAATTCTTTCATTGACCATGTTCTTAAAAAAAAAAGTCTCATGGCAACAATATTATATTACGATCAGTTCTGATGAATGTGACTCTTTCCAACAATGAGATTATTGAAGGCAGTTTAAATGGTCTTGTGATGAAGAGAGCCATCTGCACCCAGAGAAAGGACTGTGGGAACTGAGTGTGGACCACAACATAACATTCTCCCTCTTTTTGTTGTTGTTTGCATTTTGTTTTCTTATTCATTTTCTTTCTTTTTTGATCTGATCCTTCTTGTGCAACAAGATAATTGTACAAATGTTTACATATTTTGGATTTTACATATATTTTAAAATGTATATCATATATTGGATTACTTGCCATCTAGGGGAAGGAGTGGAGGGAAGAAGGGGAAAATTTGGAGCACAAGGCTATGCAAGGGTCAATGTTGAAAAACTATCCATGTATATGTTTTGAAAATAAAAAGCTTTAATTAAAAAAAAAAAAAAAAAGACTCATTCTGTATCCTGAATCCATCAACTATCTGTCAGGAAGTAGTTTGCCATTTTCTTTTTATTTTACTGTGTCATGTACTTGCTCCAATTAGCTACTTAGCCAGAACTCTTTAAAGATGTACTGAATGGAGGCAGCTAGGTTGCACAGTGGTTAGAGCACCAGTCCTAAAATCAGGAAGACTTGAATTCAAATCTGATTTCAGGCACTTAACACTTCCTGGTTGTGTGACCCTGGGCAAGTCACTTAATCCCAATTCGCTCAGGGAAAAAAAAAAAGGTACTGAATGAAACATCTTGAAATAATAAGAAATGCCTGAGGGCTACTATACCCTTTTCTTAGGCCATCTATTTGGTCCTGAGAAATGGGCTTAGGATTTTGCTTACTTTTTTTTCAGTTCTAGGTATAGAGAATGGAGTCATCAGGCTGAAAACTCAAGTCACCAGGAATTTGGAACCCAGGATTCCACATCAGATAATTGCAAGTAACCTAGTGAGGGAGCACCAAGAAATTAGGGTCTTGGGACACAATCTCAGGGGGACTTTGAACTTGGAAATTGGTAGAACTAGTGCTATGTAAGAACTGAGCTGAACTATGAATGGAATTCTTCTTCCCTCCCCACATACTGATGGGATGTAGGAGAGATTATACCCTCATCTGTCAGAGGGGAACATATTTGTAAATTTCCTTTTGTTATGCCCTTAAAGTAAATATTCCTTTGGAAAAGCTAATTTGATTGGTAAATGGTAAAATGGAAAGTGGGTATTTGGATTAGGCGAACACAGGTGTGCTAGACAATGACAGTGAAGAATGGTCTCCCTCTCAGACAGCTAGGTGACACAATGCTAGGCCTAGAGTCAAGAAGACCTGAGTTCAAATCCAACTTAAGGTACTTTCTAGTTCTGTGTCCCATCTACCTCAGTTTCCTCAACTATAAAATAGGGATAATAATAGTACCTATCTCCTGAGATATTTATAAAGCACTTAGCTCAGCACCTGGTACCTAGTAAGTGCTTAATAAATACTTATTACATTTCATTCCCCTCAGAGTACTTAGGTAGAAATAAAACTTGCTGCAAAGACTTTTTTTCCCAATTAATGTGTCCCTTTTAATCTTTGCTTTGTAGATATATTTGTAATAAAACTTAAGTTCTATCTGTTTAAAATCATCCACTTTATCTTCTGTGATCTTTTTTATCTTGACTTTCCTTCAATCTATACATTTGATAGATATTTTTTTCCATGTTTCTCTAATTTGTTTATAATGTTACTTTTTATATGAAGTTCAATTATCCATTTGGAGTTTATCTTGGTATAAAGTGCAAGGTGTTCATCTAAATCTAATTTTTTTCATATTGCTATTCAATTTCCCCAGCAATTTAAGAAAATCAAATAGTGAATCCTTGTCTTAGTAGCTGGGATCTTTGTGTTTATTGAATGCTAGGCTATCAGATCAATTTCCTTCTGTTTTTGTGTATCTAACCTGTTCCCAGTGAATGGGAGAGATATGGGTATGTTTGTAGAAAGCAGGAAAGAAGCCAATAATTGGGGAGAAATTGGAGATTGGAGAAAATGGAGGTGACAAAGGGGACAACGTGATGGAGAAGAAGAGCAAAAATGAACAAGAGCTTGCTTTAAAAGAGAGAAAGGCCATCTTTTCCTGAGAGAGAGTAATGAAGAAAAAGATAGGGGAGAGATCTGAGTGATATGAGGGGGAAGAGGAGGGAAAAAAGGGAAAGAGGAGAATTTCTGTAAATACTTTCAATTTTTCAGTGAAATATGAAGTGAGGTCCTTAGCTGAGGAAAAATTGAAGATGGAGGAGTACTATAGGAAGTCTGAGGAAGGTATAAAAAGATTCAGAATATCTATTGTGCTGAATGGGAGGTTTAAAGGGATTGCCTTGCTTTGATGAGGCCCTAATAAGATTATGTAACATACCTTTGTAATATACTCAGTCACCAGCTGGCTCTATACAGCAGCGCTTGAATAGAGAAATAGAGAAAAAGGCAGTAGAATAATCTAAGGTTCAAGTTTGGAAAGGCATTATCCAAATCAGGACAGGGGAGGAAGTGAACAGTTGATTATATCTGTGGGTAGATGAAGTGGTTATGAAAATTGAGTAGATTGAAGGACTGATGGGAAGTAAGGGTACTTGAGATCTATCAGTAAGTATGGTAAAGTTCCCTATTATTAGGGAAGTAATTGAGGGAATGAGAAAAGACTGAACAAGGCACTAAGGAAGTAAGGAGGAAGAAGGAAAAGTTTTCTGAATGTCAATGGAGGATAACTCTTAGGATCCAAACTGGGTGATCAAATTGAATAATGTGAGCTTCAAAGGAGGAGGGGTTTCTGAGTGATGGTGATAGATGGAAAGTCAGGATGTAAGCAATGGGGAGCAAGGAATGCTCAAAAAACCCTGTCCCCACTGGAGAGTTGGGGATATATGTGGTCAGAAATGCAGTGAAGTCAGGAAAGAGCCAAGACTCAAGGAGTGCCAGAAGAGGGAAGGATGGAGAAAGGAAAAAGAAAAAAGATTTATGATGAAAGCAAGTTTGTACATTCTTGAGCAGTCATACACAAAGGATTTGTGGAAGGATTGATTATTCTAGAGGGGAACTTTTGGAGGGTAGAGTTGAGGGAGTGAGCAGTTGGGATCGAGAATGGGTCTTAGATTTATGGAAAACCTGATTTCCCTTTACATTTACTAGCTATGTGATATTGGGCAAATCATTTAAACTCTATGAAACGTCCTAGGGCATGCATCCTCTGTAACCAAGAACTAGACAGGATACAGTTCACAAATTCACATCATGAGTTCCCAAATTTGAACCAATGAAAATACAGCTCCCTCTTACATTGGCATGGTATGTTTATGGCAGTATTTATGACATTGAACAGCAATGATTCTCACAATGACAATAAATTTCTCACATGTGATTGAAAGTGAACAAAATCAAAAGGAAGAATAGAAAAAAATCTTTCCAAATCACTACCAAGGGAAGTCTGCTTAAAAAACTCAAATTGCCAATCAGCCATATGCCCTTTGACATCATTCATGAGACTCCATTTTTACTCAGAAAACATTGATATTCATATACTTTGAGTTGGTAATTCCAAAAACATTACAAAACTCTTATTTTATAATTATTTTTATTTTATAATTATTTTCTAAGTCTTTGTGGTAAAATACCATTTAATAGTTTTAATTCATAGCATACTAAAAATTTCCTTCTTCCAAAAATAAATTTCCATTGTTTTTTATGTTATTTTTGCTTGTGATTATCTTTCTTATATTATTTGCTTCCAAGGTTATTTCTAGTTATAACTTGTGGATTAATCTTTATGCAAAGGGAGCATTGAATCAATATCCATTTAATATATAGTCATAATAAAGACATGCATGAATTTTGTCTTCACTAATTTACCAACAATGATGCATTTTATTGATTATGCCACCATAAATATTGGTGCCTTATCATAAGTTGAGCTATTATGTTACAATAGAATGACATTTTATTTCATAAACATGACATTTATGTGTTTCATAATTTCATAGCTTGGATGCTAAATTCCAAACTCAGTCATTGTGAAAGAACTTTTCTTTTGCATGGGTATTAAAGAAGGACTCCATAACACCAATTTTTTCTAGCCCTGTTCTCCACAATAGATCCATGAATATAGAGTTCAATCTTTGATTAAAATCTGACTTACCAAAAAAATGTGATTTTGTAATTGATAACAAGTTGGAGCCTAAGCACAACTTGGTCTGTACCCCAGACTTTAGAAGAACAGATTTAAAACATTCAGAATTGAGAGAAAAGATTTTTTAGCATTCAAAAAAGGCAATTGATTTAAAAGTCATGGAAGATTCTCAGAAATTAGACTTTTTATTATTATTTTTTTAGACAAAGTATAGTTGTTGGTGCAATAGGGAAGACCCTTAAGTACCTCAAATTCAACATGTCCAAAACAGAATTTATCTTTTCCCACAAAACCTCCCCTTTCAAAACCTCTCTATTACCATCCTTCCTGATTTCTCTCCAGTCTTTGTCATTATAAATCATTCTCTTCTTGTGTGTGGAATTTGTAATGTCCAGGCTAGCTTTCTGGAGGATCTCAGGACCAACCTTGATCTTAGTGGAGGAATGAAGGAAGCAGGAGAGCCACCAGGAGGATGGTCAAAGATAGGAATGTCTCTATTTCCAGTCTTCTCAGCCCTTAAATATCTTAGTATGATTACATTATTACAGCACACTAAATATGTGTGAATTAGAGAACCATTAGATCACCATACTAAGTATATATGAGCTAGAGAACCATCATCTCATTAATGGCACTGAGTTAACACCTTGCATTAAGTATCTTTGCTTCAAGTCTACTTTTCTCAGAGTTCCCCATTATCTTCGGTCCTCTACAGGAATTAACTGAGTGAAGAAAATCATGGGAATATAGCTTTAAACTGTACCTTAATTGTGATTTGAGACTTTATAATAACAAATAGAGATATAGCTAAAAAAATTGCAGGTTTTTACCCCTTCCTGTTTCCCACTGTTGAGGTGTGAGAAATGAGGGTTGAGAGATCTGACAGCAATGGGTTCTCCTAGTCAGTGTCATAAGTTTTGTGAAAGAATTCACAATCCCAAATATAGATGAGTTTATAGCAAAAAATGGTTTATTACACTGAGAAGAAATAATTTCTTCAGTGGGCTAAATCCTGAAAGGAATTTTAGCCAAAGCAGGTTTTTAGCAAAGATGGGTTTATACTGAGAAGAACCAACTTCTCAGGGGGCTAAATCCTAGGATTTTTAGCAAAAGTTTGAGGTTTCAACCTTTGATTATATTGAGATTTTATGGCCTGGATATAGGCAGAAATCTTCAGATGAATTTGAGGGATTAATTTTCTTTTTTTTTTTAATTTATTATAATAACTTTTTATTGACATGAGGGACTAATTTTCAGCTCAATAAAGGGTGGTAATGCTCTAGGCCAAAATCTCCAATTGAATTGTAAGAGGAGATTACCATCTGAATTTCCTCAGTGAATAGGAGGGTGGGGGCCCTTCCCAGAGGCCTAGAGGAGTTTGAGATTTTTAGGGTTTCTCTAACCCAGATCCATCCTCCCCCCACCCCCACAAAGATCAAGGCGATTACAGTTTACATCACCACCATCTTTTAAATAGCATTAAAGTACCTCTATTAAAGGCAATTTATTCTTTTAGTGCTAGGTTAGATTTCCAAGATTAGAACATAAACCGGACTCCCCCAAACAATGGGAGAAAAGGCCAGGTGGAGGTCGGGGCTTCAGCATTCAGGGTAATTAATCTTGTGTTTTGCAGTTTTCACTTTGCACTCCTTTTGTTGACACCTTGTCAGATGGAAGATGCCCTTTCTCACAAGATTGTAATAAACTTTTTGTTCCATACATCCTTGATACTCTTTTCTCTCTAAATTTTTGTGATGTTACTTTCTCCTGCTTTTCCTTTGATCTATCTAACCACTGTTGCTTAATTTCTGGCTGGCTTTTCATCTAGTCCCAGCTTCTTCTTCTTTTTTTTGCTGAGGCAATTAGGTTTAAGTGACTTGCCTAGGGTCACCCAGCCAGGAAGTGTTAAATGCCTGAAACCGGATTTGAACTCAGGTCCTCCTGACTTCAGGGCTGGTGCTCTATCCTCTGGGCCACTTGGCTTCCTGTAGCCCCAGCTTCTTAACCTTTGGTTTGCAATCCCATATGGGGTGATGTAATTGAATGTGAGGGGTTTTATTATGATCAGTCGATGTTTGATTTGTATCCCCATTTTATAAACCTGTGTGGGACAGGTGCTAAATTTTCCCAAGTTAACTAATCAGACACAACTTCAGGTACAATGAGAAAGCATTTATTTAATCCCTGCAAGAAGAGGACCAGACACACACCTGGCAGCCATCCCAGCTCCTGCCATGTGCTCCTGAACTTGACCAGCAAGAAGCAGCCCACCCGATTAAATGGGAAAAGATCCAGGGTTTGACCTTTAGAGACCAGGTGCTCCCTGCAACCCCAAGTTCAAGACTGGGAATAGGGATCATGTGACTTCCTGAATCCTGAGCCCCAAGATCTCATCTTCCTGCTCTGGGTATAGGGATCATGTGATTTAAGCCTAGTCTCAATACTAGGAAAACTTCATCCAATCAGTCTCATGCATACCTATTTTATATAACAAGGGTCCTATAAAATTTTCTTTGGCAAAAAGTGGTTATGAAAAAGTTTAAGAAGCTTTGGACTAGGTTACACTCACTAATGGTGGAGTGTCCTACAGGATTTTCCTGGGCTTTCTTTTCTCTATATACTATTTTACTTGATGATCTCATCAGCTCCCATAGATTGAATTACTGTCTCTATGCAAATAATTTTCAGATCCACTAATCTAATTCTAACTTCTCTGCAGATCTCCAGTCTTTTATTTCCAATTGACTTGTAGATATTTCAAACTCTTTGTCCTATAGACATCTAAAATTCAACACATCAAAACTGAGCTCATTAACTTATTCCTTAAACCCTCCCTGCTTCCAAATTTCCTTATTTTTATTAAAGTTCCTATCATTCTCTCAGTTGCTCATTGCACTTTTTATTCTCTGGCCTACCATATCTATGTGAGAAGTAGATTTATTTGGTTTCCACAGTATAAAAATTAAATTTGAGAAATGAAACAAATTAGAAAATTGAAACCTATAGGGTGGTGGAGTGACAGTCATCTCCCCCAAAAGTGTGTAAGAATGCAAGATCCTTAGGGGCAGGAACTAGGTTTTGTAGTCAGGGATGGTGGCCTGAGATTTGAAAAGAATGTTTTGTTCTTTGTACCTCTGCTTTCCATTGTATCTTCCCCTTCTACATTAGAAGCTTCTTGGGAGCAGAGACTGGATTAAATGGGAAACACCCATATTTGATAGCCTCAGGCTTTCTTACCTAATTTTTTTTAGAAACTGCACCTTAGAAATCCCAATCAATGGAGAAAGGAACAAGGACGTTGGGAAGGGAAACTTGTATTGGGGAATAAAAAAGGGAATGCCTTTTGGTTGGGTGTGTGTTTCTCTCTAAAACCATGCTTTGTGTGAAAGAGACTCTACACTCTTTCTCATGAAAAAGAAATAAACTTTTTTCCTCAACTCATACTTGGACTGCTGATTTTTTTTTTTTAGTGGTCACTACTATCCCACACAGCTATATGTTGCCAAGCAAGGCCTTTTGATTTTCCTTTCCTAATATCTCAAACATATATCCCATTCCCTCCTCTGACACTGCTTCCAACCTGGTGCCAACCTTCATCTCTTTATACCTAGACTATTGCAATAGCCTGCTGATTGCTCTGTCTGCCACAACTCTCTCTATTCTAGTCCAGCCTCCATTCAAACTAATATTTCTAAAATAAAGATCTGATCATTTTGATGTAATGTGATTTTGTGGTCCCCTAACCTTGGGAAGCTTCTGTTTTAATGGGTCAGTGGTCCTGGGTCTTCTAGCTTTTGAATCTGCCTCAGGAAACTTGCACTCCCAATCTATCTGATTCAGACCACTTAGCCAGATAGCTTCTGGCTTCAGGAAACTCCCACAGATCAAAGTCTGAGACAATAGTGAAAAAGACCACTCCAATTCATTGATGACTGCTAATCTTGTCAGTAATAAGCTGGTCAATCGAGAACCACTCCTTCCTACTTTGAACCATAGAATTAGCATATCTATGATTGAAAGTGGTATCTCCTTGCTTCAGTTTCTTTACTGGATTTCCTTAGAATTCAATCAGCTTTGTAATGGCATACCCTTACTTTCAATAAAACTTTGCCCTTTGATTAGGAGATGGGTTCAAGCCTGCAAATTTTTTTGAGACATCTCGTGACATTGGTCTGGGACTTTTGGGATCCCCTTTCCCAATCTCAACAATTTCACTGGTCCCCCACCACACGATGTAATGAGCTCCAATGGTTGTTTTAGGGTTTAAAAACTCTTCTCTGTTGCCTGTCCTTTGCCTCACTTCACTAGGATACTGTGTGGGACAGGGTGCTAGACCCCCTTAACCAAAACGACCACTCAGAGGCATCTTCAGACATAAACAGAAAGCATTTGGTCCTTGCAAGGAGAGGCCCAAGCATTCCAGCTGAGCAGTTCAGCATGGTATATGGCCCTGGGCAGCAAACAGGAAATGAATTAAATAGCAAAAGACTTGGGTTCATTGGATGGACTGAAAAGGAAGTAACCACTGACCAATGGTCAGCAATGCTCTCTATTCCTGTGGGTCATGTGACTTCCTAGAGCTTAGGCCTAGGGTCTGATCCACTCCATCTCATAAACTTTCTGAGAAATCTTCCCCTGGTCCCATTCACTCCCTCTTCTTTATTTCAAACTTTGAAGATTTCTCACACCAGTCCTGATACATTTCTTCTACAAGGACATCCTTGTTACCTGTTACCTAGACCTTCCTAGTTACCTAAGCCTTTAGGCTGGTCCCTCTTCAGTAATAATTGTAACCTGCCCTCTACCATTTAGAACCAACATCTGCACATTAGTGGAAGCTTTTAGGAGCCACTTTGACTAAGAAATCTTGAACTATTCTAGTGATTAAGTGCATAAGCAAGTGGGTGACAGGATATTGCTGCTTAAAGCAATAAGCAGGAATCAGAGACCCCGCTTCCACTGACTCCCACCATTTGTCTTGGAAACCCAGTCATCCCAGAACAGATTGGCATCCGGAAGCCAGTGTTATCCATAGAACTCCAGCACTGTGGAGGCCCAAGGGCCTCAGGGCCATTATCCCATCCTTCCCACCTCAAGCAGTCCAGACCCAGACTCATTGGGACAAAGGGACAAAGGTCTCATCTTCTGGAGCTGCTTCAGGCTGACGAGGGGTATAGAGCTCACCCTGTCCAGTGGTATCCAGACTGAGAAGAGGAGGCAAGAGACTTGTAGGCAGGAGCAGCAGCATCTGGTGCTGAATGTCAGAATCAGGTCTCAGGTGATTTCATGTTGACCAAGTAGTTGGATTTCATGACTTGGAGTGTGGAAGAAACAAACTCTCACAAGCAGATTAAAAATGCAAAGACTAAATGTGAGCAAAAAAATAGAACAAAGATGGAATTAATAGTATGGGGTTACTAGGGAACCCCAGGGATCCCACCCAAAGGAAGACTTGGGAGGGGTGGCAAATGAGACTGCTATGAATGTATCTCATCCAGACAGCTTTTCTTAGAATAAATACCAAAGAACATTTTCCCCAAATTCCTGCTTTTGTTTTCTCAAAGCAGATGGGGCAATGGGTGGAGCATTGTGGCCTTAAGTGAGTATGGTCTCCTTTTGCAAAACTTCTAGAGCCTTTTCAGTCTTACAAGAAATAGCTTTTACCCAATTAGTACCAAAACCAAAAGCAGTTTGAAACCTCTGCTGTAATGGGCTGAGATTTGAGTTGATACACTGAGGTCCCAAGTACGTGAGGCTAAATAGTAATTGGGCTATACTCTATTAATATACATGATTGGATAAAGAATGGTCCCTGCCCACTCTCCCTGCAAGTCCTGATATAGGAAATGATGATTTTGGTGGGTGGAGGCAGAGAGGGAGACAGGAAGAGAAGCTGGGAGAGATTGGGCCTGGGTTCGAGACTCCGAGCTGCTGGTTGTGTGGCTGCTGATTGAGCTAGCTTCTTGAGTCAGCTGCACACATTGCTATCGCTGATTCTCTTCCACCTCCTATCCTTCTTCACTGAGAATAAAGACTGATGGTTTTCCCCTAACCTGAATTCCTGACTCCTGCTGATTTAAAAATACACGATCTTCACATTTGGCGCCCAACGGTGGGAACCAAGGACTGAAGAAGTCTCCGGTGACCAGGAGTGAGTATTGTTAATAGGCAAACAGGGAACTTATTTTCTTAAAAACTAAACCAGTAATCTTTTTTTTTTTTTTTTTTGGCTAAAATGGGACAAATGCTAGCTAAAGACTCTCCATCCCCGCCCCCAACCCCACCCAAGAGTGGTGCTATAGAAAGCATGATTAAGCTGATAGAAATACATGGGTTACTTATAACTTGGGAACAGATAGCAAGATTTGTGGGTATATTAAACTGCATCTCCCCTTGGTTCATAGAGGAGGAGCAGATCTCTCGAGATAACTGGTCCCGGGTTGGACAAGAGATGTCCATGCATTTCAGAGAATGTGGTCCTCACTCAATTTCCATCGAGGCATTTTATTTATACAATATATTTCAGTTAGCACTAAGAAACCCTATCCCTAGAAGAAAGAAAAAACGTGGCTCCTTCTACTCCTTCTCAAATTAGCCATGATATTAAGGAGGAAGACAAGGAAGAGATTAATGACCATATGCCCACAGGGCATGGAGACTTAAGTGAGCAAGGGTGTGGTGACCTTCCCCCTCAGGAGGCAGCTTCAGCCCCACCCAGGAGCAAGTGATTGACTCTCCTCCACCAACTCCACCCTCCAGGATGGAAGGGAAGAGGGCAGGGAGGGCAGTGACACAGCACCCCCCCAGCATCCAATCATGAGCGGACTGCAAGAGGGCTTAATGAAGGCCAAAGAAAAGGGTGTGGACATCCGGGAGCTTCAGCCACTTATGTTTCCTGTAATTTCCCAGTCTAATGCCTCCCATCAACAAAGTCGGAGATATGCCCCTTTTAACCTAGAAATCATTAAAGATCTGAAAAAGGCTTGCACTCTTTATGGGGCTACATCAGCTGATGTTAAGATGCTGTTACAGAATTTGGCTTTTGAAATCTTGACTCCTGATGACTGGAAATCTATAGCAAGGGTATGCCTAGAACCTGGACAAAATTACATGTGGCTTTCTGAATATAGTGAGTTCTGTAGGATACAAGCCCAACAAAATAGTCAAAATGCTGTTCATGCTGCGATCACCTATGACCTACTACAAGGTATAGGTCCAACGTCACAGCACAGATTAATTATTCAGTAGCAGCATAGGCAAATTGCTGCAAGCTATCAAAGCTGGCTTTGATTCACAATAAAAAATGACAAAGGTGAGGCCTTCACAAAAATAATGCAAGGGCCAGATGAACCCTTTGCTGACTTTGTGGGATGTTTGCAGACTGCTATCACAAGAACTAATGGGGAAAATCCATCAACAGATGTTTTAATAAGGTAACTTGCTAAGGAAAATGCTAATGAGGTGTGCAGAAGGATTATACTAGGACTGCACAAGGATGCTCCTTTAGAGGAGTTCATAAGACGCTGTGCCACAGTGGGTACAAATGCCTTTTATAGCCAGACTATGATGCAGACTTTCCAAGATCCCAACATGGGTAGACAGGGTCCCTTTCGGCAAGGGACTTCTAGAGAGACACGTCAATGCTTTCAGTGTGGTAAAGTAGGGCATCTGAAAGCTCAATGTTGGTATAGAGGCAGAGTGAGAAAACAGGGTGGGAGAACAAGACCCAGTACCCCATGTCCAAAATGCAACAGAGGCTTCCATTGGGCCTCAGAATGTAGACAGGTTCAGGCAAACGGGATGAGGGCCCCAGGCAAAAAACACTTGGGGCATGATGGCAGCCAATGGTGCACCCAGAGAGTGCCTAGACGGCCAATACCCCAATATGACCAATCAGCCAGGAAGCCATATGATGGCAGAAAGGGATTACACAATCAATCAGCCAGGAAGCAACCTGATGGAAGAAAGGGATTACAATTAGGGAGAATAGAGTTGTATGCAGCTGAGACAACTAAGATACTCCCTGGAGAGGTGAAATCTGTTCCTCTCCAGCCTATGGATCCCTTGCCTCCAGGCACAGTAGGCTTGACCACTTTACCTCCTGAGAGTACTTACAAAACAGTGTCCATCCACATACTGATGTGGGAAACTGGGAAATGTGTAGATAATATCCCAGTCACCAATACAGGCAGACAATGTGTGACTTATCACCCAGGAGAAATAGTAGCATCAGGTTTACTCATACAGAATCCTAATAAGCAGCTTGGTGATAGTCACTCAGATTCTGATTCCAGATCACAAAATCCAGCAATTTACTGACAGCAACTGAACAACTGAACCCTATGCTCACAATCTATATAAATGGCCTTCCATTGGAAAGGATTGGTAGACACTGTGGACGGACGGTCATTAGAATCCAGCTGGCCCAGTCACTGGCCAAAAAGATTAAAGCAGACACCTACATGTCTTTAGGAGGATCAATAGCAGCTGAGTTAGTGCTGCCCTATGAGATGGACTTTGAAGGCAAAACAGGAGTTTTACTCCTTTTATAGTTGAAAAAACCCATCAATCTTGGGGAAGAGACGTTTTACAGCAATTAGGGTTAAAATGAGTACTTGGTTTTAAGAGGGCTGCTGTTGAAGGCCTGAATATTTCACCTGTTCCTATCCAATGGAAAACTGATACACCAGTGTGGATAGAGCAGTGGCCCTTAAGTAAAGATAAAATTCAGGCCTTATTAGATATAGTACAGGACAGCTTGACCAAGGGACACTTAAAACCTTTCTAAGTCCTGAATTCCCCAGTGTTTGTTGTGAAAAAGAAATCTAGAAAATGGAGGATGTTAACGGATTTAAGAAAAGTGAATGAACAGATGGAAACTATGGGAACTCTTCAGCCTGGACTTCCATCTCCTACTCATTGCCTAAGAAGCCTTTGGTATAGATATTAAGGATTGTTTCTATTCTATCCCTCTAGATAAGAAGGATATGAAAAAGATTTGCCTTTTCAGTGCCAGCGTTAACTTAGCTGAGCCTTATAAAAGATATGAATGGACAGTTTTGCCACAGGGAATGAAAAACAGCCCTACTATGTGTCAAATGTATGTTGCTGCTGCTCTTGCTCCAGTAAGAAAAGCATTCCCAAAATTTATGCTATTAAATTACATGGATGATATATTGGGATGTGCACCTGAGGAACAAATATTAGAAGCATGTCTACAAAAGACCATAGAAACACTAAGGAATTACAAATTATACATAGCACCAGAAAAAATTCAAAGACATGCTCCTTTTCAATATTTAGGATATGAAGTATACCCTAAGGTGCTTACAGTTCAAAAACTCTCCTTAAGAACAGAAAAGCTAAACACATTGAATGATTTTCAGAAATTGATAGGAGATATCCAATGGATGCGACCAGTGTTAGGTTTGACTACCTATCAGTTACAATCATTATATGATATTTTAAGGGGAGACAGTGCTTTAAATTCACCACGCCAGCTTACAAAAGAAGCTCAAGAGGCTTTGAGAGAAGTTGAACTGGCTTTATCCAATGTGGTTGAAAGAGTCACTCAAAAACCCTTGGAGATATCAGTTTTTGCCAAAAGAGGCACCAATGAGTCCTTCATCAAGGACACAGTGTGATAAGGGGTGAACCTCCCAGCACAACCAGAACAAAAGCCTTACTTCCCTACCTAGTGCTTGTGGCTAGAATTTTATTAAAGGCCACTAAGACAGTACAATTATCTGGGACAAGACCTGAAAAGATATACACCTTTTATACCAATAACAAATTAATGTGTGTTAGAAACATCCAGAGTGGCAAATTTTATTAGCCATGGCTCCAAATTTTTTACATGGGTCTCCATTAAAGATAACTAGACTATTACATAATTGGCGATGGACTCTTGAAGAAAAAGTTTCTAAAGTTCCTCTTAAAGGACCAACTATCTTCACGGATGCATTTTCAGTCCACTCAGCAGAATGAATTGTACGCGATCATTCTAGCTCTTACTTATTATCCAGGAGATATAAATATAATATCTGATTTGGCCTATTCAGTAGGTGTGGTACAAAGAATTGCCACAGCCCAAATAAAATTGCAGCCTCTAATATATATCAGCTCTTTAAGAAACTTC
The DNA here is from genome assembly GCF_902635505.1 of Sarcophilus harrisii. Classification (NCBI taxonomy): domain Eukaryota; kingdom Metazoa; phylum Chordata; class Mammalia; order Dasyuromorphia; family Dasyuridae; genus Sarcophilus; species Sarcophilus harrisii. The sequence goes on along the minus strand of NC_045428.1, from coordinate 432,205,857 downwards.
AAGAGCAAGTGAGAAAACATCCAGGTAAGATCTATATGTTACATGTCCATTTTCATAGTGGACTTCCAGGTCCCATATTTGATGGCAATTCAAAGGCAGATAGCCTTCTAACTATGTTGGTCAATACTCCTTTATTCCAAGAAACCCAGGGATCTCATTCTAAATATCATCAGGCTGCTCGAGCTTTACATTTACAATTTGGAATAACAAGAGAGGAAGCTAGGAGCATAGTAAAAGCCTGTACGGCTTGCCTTCCTTTCCATGCTCCTACACTGCCTCCAGGAAGAACCCTCGTGGTTTGAGACCAATGAAATCTGGCAAATGGATGTACCCATTATAAATCTTTTGGTCGTCTGTCTTTCATCCATGTTGTGGTAGACACCTTTTGGATTCACTTTGCAATGCCAGCAGAAAGAGACAGCCAGTGGTCACTAATTCCTCAACAAGCATTTGGATTATGGGTAAAGCCACAAGCAATAAAACAGACAATGTCCTGCTTATACTTCCAAACATTTTGCACACTTTGTGCACAGTATAATTTTACACCACGGGCATACCTTTTTAATCCTCAAGGACAGGCAATAGTGGAGAGGAGAAACAGAGATATTAAGGCGCTCCTCCAAAAACAAAAGAAAGAGCACAGGTAACCCTAGAAGAACTTCTAAATCTAGATCTTTTATACTATTAACTTCTTGATTTTTGAAAAGATGCACTGGCTCCGCTGACAGGTTTTATAACCCACGGAAGGTCAGTGTCCAGTCCAACAACTCCACTATCTTTAGATAATCGCCAGGTGATGTGGAGAACCCAGAAAGTGTGAATGGAAAGGGACCAAATAGGCTAACTGCTTTGGGAGAGGTTTCTTGTATCTCTACAGGTGGAGAAGGAATCAGATGGGTGCCAATGAGCCATATTCGCTTGTCCATCAGAGAGAGCGACAGACCCTTGAAACAAAGGAGAAACAAATATGGGTGGTTCTGTTGCTGATTGTGCTCACCATTGAAAAGAGCGTGGCAGTTATGGTGTTTGACTCATGGACATCAAAGATTGTTGGACTTCAAAACCCTCAGGAATCATTGGATTCTCTGAGCCATAGGACTCGAAAACCCTCAGGAATCATTGGATTCTCTGAGACATAGGACTTAAATCCTCAGGAATCATTGGATTCTCTGAGACATAGGACTTAAATCCTCAGGAATCATTGGATTCTCTGAGAAATGATAAAACTGTTACAGGACTTCAAAATCTGCTGGAATCATTGGATTCCCTAACACATAAAAAGACTTTTGCAGGACTTCAAAACTCAGGGGATCATTGGATTCCCTGACATGTGAAACAATGGACAATGACTGGATTTGGACTATCTCTTCGCTGAAGAAGGTGTATGTGTGACTGTTGTTTACATACCTCCTTTAGGACTTCTGGTGATCTTTCCAACACCATGTTGATTTATATTGTTTGCTATTCCACTACTTTGCGGGACAATTCATGTTTGTCACAACATCAAGCCTGCAATGACTGAAGGAGGGTCATCCTTAATAGCCTCTGCTTATTGCTATTGCTTGTGTAATACCTCCCATGCTGATGGGTTTGTCATACAAGACCCTTCAGCCCAGAAACCTCTAACAACCCCATTTCCTTTGGTGCTTTTCATCTCCTTCCTGAGATGTCAGGAGGGCATGATCATCTCCTTTTAGTGCTTTCCACCGCCTTTCCTGAGAAGTTAGGGAGGCTGTGATCACCTCCTTTTCGGTGCTTTCACCTCCTTTCCTGAGAAGTCAGGGAGGCTGTGATCACCTCCCCTTGGGGGCTCTGACCTCCCTGAGGAGTCAGGGATGGCATGACCACCTGTGTTCTAAAATAAAAGAAAGCGGGAGATGTAATGGGCTGAGGTTTGAGTTGATGCACTGAGGTCCCAAGTACGTGAGGCTAAATAGTAATTGGGCTATACTCTATTAATATACATGATTGGATAAAGAATGGTCCCTGCCCACTCTCCCTGCAAGTCCTGATGTGTTGTATAGGAAATGACGATTTTGGTGGGTGGAGGCAGAGAGAGAGACAGGAAGAGAAGCTGGGAGAGAATGGGCCTGGGTTCAAGACTTCGAGCTGCTGGTTGTGTGGCTGCTGGTCGAGCTAGCTTCTTGAGTCAGCTGCACACATTGCTATCGCCGATTCTCTTCCACCTCCGATCCTTCTTCACTGAGAATAAAGACTGATGGTTTTCCCCTAACCTGAATTCCTGACTCCTGCTGATTTAAAAATATACGATCTTCACACTCTGCTAGAGGGCATATGTGCAAAATCCATCTGCCAGTCCTCCTTTAAATATGTACCCCTTCTCCAAATAGGTTTCAGGATGGGGAATTTAACATCCCTTTCAGAATTTACTTACCTGGGAGTTATATGAGGGAGTGTAGGAGCCAGGAGTTGGGGAATTAAAGGTGCCATGGCCAGGGGGAAAAAGGCAGCATCATGGGTAGCTGAATCTGTAAGCCTGTTTCCCTTAGCCTGATGTGAATCCCCCTTCTATTGTAAGGGGGGAATGTGTTTATGAAACATAATAGAAACCTCTCTAGGTCCATAGACAGTTTGTAGTAATTGTTCCCCTGCATGTTTAGTAGGGGAATGTTTGGCTGTCAAAAATCCCCTTTCTTTCAATATAGTCCCCCTGAATATGCCAAACATGAAAGACATATTTGGAGTAAGTATAGATATTCAGTCTCATTCCTTTCCCCAATTCTAAAGCTCTAGTGAGGGCAAAAATGCTCTGAACCTGGTGGGAAGTTAGAATCTCCAATAACTGGCCTAGGGTAAGCTTAGAGGCTTCCTCAATTAAAAAGACTATGGCAGCCATTACTCTAGGTGGGAGGGTCACCCCAAAGATGCCAAGTTTCTTTGAGAACTAAGCAAGGAGTCTGGAATTGGGTCTCAGGGACTGAGTCAAGACCCCTAGGACTTGGCCCTACCTTTCATTAACATACAGAGTAAAAGACTTTGGGTAAGGCTAAGGTGGGAGAGAGGTCAGTTTAGCTTTCAAGTTCTTAAAAAGCCTTGGCCTAATTAGGGCATGATAAGATTGTCTGCTTCCTCTCCATAAGTGAGCAAAAGGGAGCTGGGGATTACTTCATGACCCAAATACTTAACAGACTGATAGGCAAAGTGGACCTTCAGACAAAGAAACTCTCACCCCAGGAACCAACAAAATTAAGGGTTTTTATGGCAGCAGTCAGAGAGCAGCCTTGGAGGGCTGAGCTGCAGATCAAGTATCATCTACTGTAATGACGGCACTAGCACCCAGGACACCCCCCCAGAATCAGCCTGAGTCAGGATAAGCAAAAGTCTGTCTTTATTCTTGCTTTTAGACTCAGGATTGAACAGGATGGAAGCAGATTCTCCACGACTGCTTTCTCCCTCGTCTCCCGCAGAGAGTGTGTCCCTGGCTAGCTTTTCTCCACCCCCTAGTCCCTCCTACAATCCTCTATACACTGATCCTTGAGCCAGTACGGATAGTGGAAAGGACCATTTTCCAAGCATATGCCCATAGAGTATCATCCGATCAGATGTTAGCCTCAAGCACTCGGCTGTCCTGACCTCAGTGCTTCGATTCAATAGCTTCAGCCCTCTACAATTTACATACTTGTATTGTGTTCATGTCTTCTACCGACCACTTGCTCCGATTACAGAAATTTGCTGTAAGAGGAAAAAGCAGAGACATGATTATAATATAATCAGTCAAAACTGATTCTTCAGGATCTCAGCCTGAGAACACATACATGACAGGATAAAGCATCCTTAGCTCTGACAACCAATTGTGCAGTAACAATTCTACTTCATAACCAGACTCAGGAATAATCAGGTAGGAAACAAACAAACAAAAAAACAGAACTGGGAAACAGAGTCAAAAGGATCCCACCTTAAGCAGAGGCTAAGGTTGTCCCCTAGCTCTTGTCCACATAAGACATCCACCTGTAAGAGTTCAGGAAAGCATCCCTCTGAATCATGCAAATAACTAGTATACAGTTTTCTTTTTCTTTCATCAACAAACACATTTTAGTATTCAAAAAAAAAAAAAAGCTGTCCTCTTACTTCTCTCCCCTTTTTGTATGTTGTCTTCCCCTTTGGACTGTGAGCTCTCTGAGGGCAGGGACACTATTAATGGAATGTCCAATGAATAGCACAGTGCCTGGCACATAATAGGTGGGTAATAAATGTTAACTGGATTAAACTGTGAAGTTTTGCTACGTGCTTATTTATATAAATATTTAACAAGATTGTAATAAAACTGTTATTTCTCCTTCTGCATTTTTATTTTCTCTGCTTTTCTATAGTATTTATTGCCCCTAAAAATTTCTCTGCCTTTTTTAGGCCTCTTGAAATTTGAAAACTCTTGCATAAATAAAATAATTTCAGTTAGAAATTGAAGAAGAGATATGAACTAGGGGGAAAAAATCTTTGCTTAAATAGCAACAACAAAAAAGTGAAAATACCCTGCTTTGGCTCACATTAAGTCTCCATAGTTCTCTCTCTGGATGTAAATGACTCTTCCCGTTACAAGTGTATTGAAATTGCCTTGAACCATTTCATTTGTTGAAAAGAGCCAAGTCTATCACAGTTGATCATCACGTAATCTTGTTGCTGTATACAAGGTTCACTGTATACTCACTTCACTTACTATCTGTTCATGTAAGTCTTTCTAGACGTTTTTGAAATTAGGCTGCAATTTCTTATAGAACAATAATATTCCAGGTTAGGTTCACAAGTTACAAAATTCAGTGTTTGATAACCCAAAGACTCCAACTTCTGGGATAAGAACTCACTGTTTGACAAAAATTATTGGGAAAATTGGAAAATAGTATGGCAGAAACTAGGCATTGACTAACAACTAATGCTTTATACTAAGATAAGATAGAAATGGGTTAATAATTTAGACATAAAGTGTGATATCAATCGCTATTGATCAGAGAAATGAAAATTAAGACAACTCTGAGGTACCACTACACACTTCTCAGATTGGCTAAAATTTCAGGAAAAGATAATGATAAATGTTGGAGGGAAAACTGTGAAAACATTGTTGATGGAGTTGTGAACTGATCCAATCACTCTGGAGAACAATATGGAAATATGCCCAAAGGCCTACCAAACCATGCATACCTTTTGATCCAGCAATGTCTGTATCCCAAAGAGATCATAAAAAGGCAAAAGAACCCACATATGCAAAAATGTTTGTAGCAGCCCTTTTTGTAGTGACAGAGAACTAGAAAATGAGTGAATGCCCATCAGATGGGAGATGGTTGAATAAAGTATGGAATATGAATGTTATGGAATATTATTGTTCTATAAGAAATAATCAGAAGGACAATTTCAGAAAGTCCTGGAGAGAGTTACACAAACTGATGCTAAGTGAAGTGAGTAGAACTAAGAGAACTTTGTATATAGCAACAAGAAGTTTGTGTGATGTTCAACTGTGATGGACTTGGCTCTTTTCAACAGTGAAATGCTTCCAGGCAATTTCAATAGACTTGTGATGGAAAGAGCTATTTGTGTCCAGAAAGAAGACGATGGGGACTGAATATGGATCACTACATAGTATTTTCATCTTTTTTTCCCCTTTTTTCCTTCTATTTTTTCTTTTTTATACATAAATGTGGAAATATGTTTAGAAGAAGTGCACATGTTTAAACTATTTATTAGATTATTTGCTGTCTGGGGGAGAGGAGTGGGAAGAAGTGAGGGAGAAAAAAGTGGAACACAAGGTTTTGCAAGGGTGAATGTTGAAAACTGTATCATTTTGAAAATAAAAGCTATTATTAAAAATTTTTAACAATATTCTGTTACATTTATATAGCATAAATTATTCAGCCATTTCCCAGTTGATGGACATCTACTTAATTTCCAATTTCTTGCCACTAAAAAAAAAAATAAACAAACAAAAACAAAACCAAAAAAACCCTGGTACAAACCTTTTTGCACAAGTGTGTCCTTTTTCCTCTTTTAGGATGTCTTTAGGATACAGACCCAACGGTGACTTTTTTTTTTCTTTTTTTCATTTAAAAATATCACTTCTTTATTTCGAGGAAAAAAAAAAAAACCAAACATCCTCCCAGCCCTTTCCAAAAAAAACCCCCAATAATAATAATAATAAAACCAAATGGTATGCATAGTTTTATAACTCCATAGTTTTTTTGAACCAGTCAGAGACCAATGATTGCTTACCTATGGGAACATAGAGTATCCAAGAGTAGGGGAAGGCCATGGAATATGAGACTCACAGAATCTCACAGGTAGAGATTTCTTCGATCTCTCTAATCCTTTATGTCCCCTACTTTTCTGGACTTTCCTGAAGTTCAGGATCTCCAGAGATTCATGATTTTGCAAGATTAAATCAGATCTGACACACACTCCTCAATAGCCCTGATCCTGGGGCTCTTCACTCTCTCTGCTTGGCCAAGGTAGAAGATGGATATTAGAGCGCTCCTACCAGATCCTCCACTTTTTAAGGAGGGCACCAAAGGAATTCATATCATTAGGTTCTACCACATTACTTTCCTGAACTTCATGATTTCCAGAAACTCATTATTCTGCATGATGAAATCTATTCTGAAACCCACTCATCCTCAGTTCATTTTCCACCTTGTACACAGGATTTCATCATATCCCATTACAGGTAACCTCTTTTCCTCCTTTTTTTTTTTTTTTTTTTTTTTTTTTTTTTTTGCTGAGGCAATTGGGGCTAAGTGACTTGCCCAGGGTCACCCAGCTAGGAAGTTAAGTTTCTTTTTAATGTGTTGTTTTCTCCCATTGAATTGTGACTTCTTTGAAGGCTAGCTAATGTCTCTTTTTGTATCCTTAGCACTTTGCACAGTTCCCAGCACATAGTTGATTCTAATCTATATTTGAAAAAAACTGCTTCTACATCCTACTTGAAAAATCATCATCTAATTTTTGCTTGAAGATCTCCAGGGAAGGGGATGTTAGGAAGTTTCACATTTTGATAGTTATAATTGTCATGGAATTTTTCCTTATTTCAATCTTTCCCAGTAATCTCCTCGTGATATAATGGAGTTTATTTCCCACCTCATCCTCTCCTCCAATATCTCTGATTGTGGCTTCTCTGGCTCCATAGCTTCCTTCTAAACCCTAAAAGTGAGTGTTCAGGTGTTCCATTCTTGTCTGGTCCATTCTTGTTTCTCTTCCTTTGTATACAGTGACATATTCACTCTCACAGTTGTTAATAGCCACCTTTATGCCATAGACTTCTGTGTTTACTTTGCATAGAGCACTGACATATTTGCTTAATAAATATTGTTGACAAATATGCATTTTCAGACCTGAACTGTTTTCTGAGTTGCAGAGCCACATCTTTAAATATTAGTATTCTTGTCAAACATCATTCTCCTTCTGATGTCACAATTTTGTCTTTGGTACCACAAATCTTGGAGTTAACCTTGCTTCTTGCTTCTTTATTCTCTCTCATATCTAATTGATATGTATATACCACTCTTTGCATTTGTACCCTGTTCCTTATCCCCACTGCTACAATTAAAAATAGGCTTGATTATCATCTCAGATTTTTGCAAGGCTTTCCACATCTTTCCTACCATTTCAACTCTTGTATAATCTACAAGAGAAATATTTTAAAAGTCTGATCATATCACTTTTTTGCTTGAAAATAATCAGTGGTTCCCTCTTGCCTTTAGAATAAAGTTTAAATGTCTTTGCTTAGTATTCAAGTTCGTCCATAGGAAAGCATGAACTCAGGTTAATGGATTTCTGTTTTAGAATATGGGATGTCACTTGTTTATCTTGGAAGAATAGTCATAAATAATAATAATAATAAGTGAAGGGATATGTGATCTTATAGGTAAATAACTTCTTCCCATAGTGCAAATTGCAACCCCTCCATACATAATATTGATAATAATAACAACTCAAATATATGTGACACTTTAGAGTTTATTCAATGCTTTTCTTACTATAGTCATATAAGGTAGGGAATGGGAATATTATCATTCCCCTTTTACAGAGGAAGAAGTTGAATCTCCTAGAGTTGGAGTGACTTGTTCAAAGTCATACAGTTAATAAATGGCAGACCTAGGAATTGCACCCAGGTCTTTGGATACCTGCTATTCTAGTATACTATCTCTCACCAAGATTTTGAGTGTAATCTAAATAATTATTATTTAATACAATTGCTATTGATAGCTTTTGGTTTTACATCACTGTAATTTTCCTCTATATTTATTTCTCTTTTCATACAATTCCGATATATTCATTATAATAAAGAATTAGTGGGAGAACTTGATGTTAGAGAAATAGGAACAAACATGTTCTATTTAACATGTATGGGACTACCTGCCATTTAGGGGAGGGGATGGAGGGAAGGAGGGGAAGTTTTTGTAAGGGTCATTGTTGAAAAATTACCCATGCATATGTTTTATATATAAAAAAGCTATAATAAAAATAAAAATTAAAAAAACCACACATGTTCAAAGCCCAAATTGAAATCCCTACTGATGGCTAAATCCCCCAGATGCTCCTGTTCACATGGTATCACATGGTGCTAATGGTATTAAGTCCCCCAATACTATCATATGTCTATTTATAATGAAAACAAACATATATGTGTAATTGGAGTATTGAAGCACAAGAAAAAAAGAAATTTACAGGATAACTTTATTTAAAGGAAATAGTAAATTAAATGTAATAGATTTGCAGTTTCATGTAAAATCTTTTTTATTTTATTATAGAAATGCTTGTTTGATTCCATAAATTAAAAATAAAATAGATTGAATCATACACATACATACAAAGCTTATAGCATTTCTATCAGCATCTCCAGGAGTCATTGTGATGTGATGCAATAAGTATAGTAATTAAAATTTTTTAAAAATGTCAAAGTACTTTATATCATTTTAATTGTGATTTAAGTACTTTAGATGTAATTATCCCCTTTTTATAGATGAGGAACCTGATGTTTAGGAAGGTTGAATCATTTCCCATTGTCACATAGCTAGTCAATAACAGACATGGTTTTAGACTCCTATTATCCTGACACTAAATCAAACAAGCACTCTATTCACAGTGCCATAATCTTCTAGGCATTTTTTCATGAACATTTTAGTAAATTAGTCTTGACTCTATATTTTTTTCAAGATGATGATTTGGTAGATAATGAATATTGCTTCCAAATACAAATCTTTATTTCTTCTAGAAAATAATTTAAAAATTTTTGGAGTTTTGCTTTTATTTATTAAATGTAGTCAATTAAATATAGTTCTCTTCCTGTCTAAACTACTTTCAAATAGTAATAAAATATATAAAAATACCAAACAAATCCTTGGACAGAGCAATTATTTCTTCATGGAAGAACTCATCTGCTCCTGAAGGCAAGACATTCCCATCCCAACCCTCTCTTAAATGTCTCAAATGTTTTTGCAAACTCATCATCTATTTGTTCAAGACTTAGGTTAGATTTAAGTTTGAAGGAGATGCAAACTTCTGCCTGTGAGATGTAATGTATTTTTTTCCCCTTACTTACTTACTTTTTTGACTACTAAAGGCTCTGTAAAGCCTTGTGACCTTAGAGAAGTTTTCTATCTTTTGAGGGGGCCTCCATTTCCTTATATTAGTAACTAGGTGGTGAAGTGGATAGAGTGCTGGCCATGGAGTTAGGATGACTCATCTTCCTGTGTTGAAATCAGGCTTCAAACATTAGCTATGTGATCCTGGGCAAGTCTTTTAATCCTATTTGCCTCAGTTTCCTCATTTGCAAAATGAGCTGGAGGAGAAAATGGCAAATTCTTGCAGTCTTTCTCATCTCTATGACTTACCTCCTCTCCTCCAGACCCTCAGACACTCTCCTACCTAGCTGCTAATATAAGGAAATGGAGGAGCTATATTTTCTCTTATTTTCGTATTCCAACCTCTCTCCTGAGCTCCAGATTCACTTTTTCAACTGAATTTTCAATTGAATTTTTCTAGCTCAATATCTTGCCATAGCAATTTGAATTTAGTAAAATAATCTGTATTAAAAACCAGCTTTTCCCAAAAATTTGTTCCTATTTTATTGATCTTAATTTTCCCCCCCAGGAAATGTTCATTTGTTGGTGGGAGTATGTTTAAATGTGCCTACTCAAAACTGAGATAATGCACCTATATATATGAGATAAGATTTAAAAATTACAGTACCTGAGGCAGCTAGGTGGTACAGTGGATAGAGTACCAGTCCTGAAGTCAGGAGGACCTGAGTTCAAATGTGGCCTCAGACACTTAACACTTTCTAGCTTTGTGACCCTGGGCAAATCACTTATCCCCAATTGCCTCAGGAAAAAAAAAGTAATCTACTTGAATTTAGAGGTGACAGGTATGTACTCAATATTCTTTCTATGCTATTAAATTTACAATAGTTTTTTTCTTTATATATATTCTCCCCTGTGGTTCCACAAACCTGTGGTCCACCCTGGTAAAAGCAGCTCAGCATATAGGTTAATTGTGATTTTATATCAATTATATTCCAATTTCCTCACTATAAAATGGAGCTATCTCCTAGGGTTCTTAGGAAACTCATATGAAATAATATTTGCAAAACACTTTGCATAGTACTTGGTACATAATAGGTACTTAATAAACGCTTGTTTCTATCCTTTCTTTATATGACACAAAATAAATACCTATTTGCTAGAGAAAATGGAATTTTTCTCGCATTATAAATAGGTGTACTGTATACTTATTAAAGGATGTTCTTATTTGTATCCCCTTGCCATATTGTGCTCCAAACAGCAACCAATTTTGCCTGTCCTTAGTTTTGGTCCAGAGACTTGCTATTAATGTAATGGAAATATTTGCAGGACCCAATTTAAAGACTATGTGAAAAATATAGATCAAACAGTTATTCAGGATTAAAAAAAAAAACTTGACCATTTTTTTCCCATATAGGATGATTTTTTCTCATCTGAATGTGGGACTCTATTTAAAGTAATACCAATACTGGAGAGAAGTATATGACTTCAGCTTTTTTTTGGAGGGAGGTGGGTCAAAACTGATTTAAGAAGTGTGCAAAGAAGATCTTGTTAAGGAAATTCTCTATTGATGTATCAGCAATTGTGAGTGAGGGTCACAGGGCCAATTTGTCAGAGATGGTTTTTGGACTTGTCACCCTGGCTTGCAATAAGTTTTTGTTCTGTAGAATAATTAGTATCACAAAAACGAAGGAAAATCTGTCCTGTATTTTTAGATTGTTTTGTTTAAAGGGATTTACCTAAACTGGTATCAACTTAAAATATCTCTTTTTCAAAGTTTTATAAGGGTTAAAAAGGAGGAATAATAGTAAAGTGCTATTGGTATAAGGAGTTTAAAACAGCATTCCAACAACAAATTCCATTGCCTACAGGGTATCTAAATAGTCTTCTCATTATTTATTATGTGCCAATAGATTGTACACATGATTAAATGCTTACTATAGAAAAAAGAGTGAATAATACTGGCTTTGGCAATTGTATATAGCAATGTATAGCCAGTACACCCTAAGGCTCATTTCCTATAGTAGTCTATTCTGTATGACTCTCAAGAGAATCCAAGGATACTATCTCTATGATTATTTAAGTCTCTCTGTCTCTGTCTCTCTCTCTGTCTCTATCTCTCTGTCTCACTCTTTGTCTCACTCTTTGTCTCTCTCTGTCTCTGTCTCTGTCCCTGTCTCTGTCTCTCTCTGTGTCTGTCTGTCTGTCTGTCTGTCTGTCTCTCTCTCTTTCTGTATTCCTCCACAATCCTGGGCCCCTTTTCCCCAGTTAGCAAACTTTTGCATAGAGGAGTTTCACTCATTGGGTTGTGAGATGTGCTTTACAATTATTATCTCATTTGATCCTCATTTGATATGAATTAGTAGGCCAGGAGAGTATAAGCAGCCAATATATAGAAAGATAATGTTAATAGATTGTAATTGAAGCTGAATATAATTAAGTGGATAATTAAATACTAATATCTTTGGAAATATCATTATCACTATCAATACTATCATCATCACTAGCATTTGTACAGAACTTTAAGGTCTGCAAAACACTTTATATATTATCTTATTTGGTCCTCATAAAAACTCTGGGAAGTAGATGTTGTGAGTAGTTCCATTTTACAGATGTGGAAATTTAGGCAAGAAGAGGCTAAATGACTTTCCCAGGGTCACACAGTTAGTAAATGTTTGAGACAGGATTTGAACTCAGATCTTCCTGGCTCCAAATCCAATGCACTATTCACTGTACCACTTGACTTCTTTGGTTTTTGATCTGTGATTCATTTTAAAAAGGGGAGCATATTCTTATCTTAATCACATTTTAAAATATGACCCACTATTTTTTAAAATAATAACTTTTTATTTTCAAAAGTATGCAAATAGTTTTCAACATTTATCCTTGCAAAACCTTGTGTTCCAATTTCTCCCTTCCTTCCCCCATCCTTTTCCCTAGACAGCAAGTAATCTAAAATAGGTTAAACATGTGCAATTCTTCTATACATATTTCCACATTTATCATGGTGCACAAGAAAAATCAGATCAAAAAGGAAAAAAATGAGAAAGGAAAAAAAAAAGAGCAAGCAAACAGCAACAAAAAAAATGCAAATACTATGTTGTGGTCCACATTCAGTTCCCACAGTCCTCTCTTTGGATACAGATGGCTCTCTCCATCACAAGTCTATTGGAATTGGCCTGAATCACCTTATTGTTGAAAAGAGTCAAGTCCAACAGAGTTGATCACCATATAATCTTGTTGTTGCTGTGTACAATGTTCTTTTGGTTCTACTCATTTCACTTAGCATGGGACCCACTTTTTTTTTTTTTTTTTAAAGGATATTCCTATCTTAAGCAAATTTTAGAAGTTTGTGTAGGCTTCAAGCTCAACGCAATAGGCAAACAGGAACTAGTGGACAAATCACTTTTGACCAATTAGCTGGTGAAGGTCAGTTTGCAGAGAATTCAGAACAGATTTATTATCCTATGCCAGCGTATGAGCAAATTTCTAAGGCTGCAATAAAAGCTTGGAATTCTCTCCCTGGACAAAAAGATGGAAACAAAGCTTTCACAAAAATAGAGCAAGGTCCCAATGAACCTTTTGCAGATTTTATGGGACGTTTGCAAACAGCTATGATCAGAACCATTGGAGATAATGCTGCTACAGAAATAATGACTATACATCTGGCTAAGGAAAATTCCAATGAGATTTGCAAAAGAATTATATGGGGACTAGACAAAGATGCTCCTTTAGAGGAGATCATAAGACGCTGTGCCACAGTGGGCACAAATGCTTATTATACCCAAACTATGATGAACATGGAAAGACAGGGTCCTTCTTGGCAACGGAATTCTAGAGAAACTCGTCGATGTTTTCAGTGTGGAAAAGTTGGACATTTGAGGGCCCAATGCAGATATGGAGATAGAATGAGAAGACAGGGTGAGAGAAGACCCAAAACCCCATGTCCAAAATGCAATGGAGGCTTTCACTGGGCCTCTGAATGTAGATTGACTCAGAGAAGTGAAAGGCAAGGCTCAGCTCCTAAGTATCAATCAAAGGACAGGTGGGGCATGATAGCAGCTGAGGTTACACCTAAGAGAATCTTTAGAAATTCAGGACTCTGATGTCAACCAACAGAAAAGCAATCAGGATTACAGTTGGGGAGAATACAGGCCTTTTTACCAAACAGGGCAGTGTCCAGTGCAAACACTCCAATATAATTACCAGATGATAAAGAGAAAGACCTCAAAACAAAGGAGAAGATTCAAGAAAACATTTGACACTGAAGGAGCATGGCTGACAATGAGACTGTTAAAAACTTTAAAATCTTCAGGAATCATTGGATTTCTAACACAAGAGACTGTTTCAAGAAGATTCAAGAAACATCTGATACTGAAAGAGCATGGATGATAATGAGACTGTTAAAATAACTTTAAAATCTATTATTGGGTTCTTGGCACATTAAGGTGATTATTCTGCTGAGACCAAGACTGGTCCCAAGGCCTGGCTAGCTCAGTAGGTAGAGCATGGGACTCTTAATCCCAGGGTCGGGGGTTCCCCACATTGGGCGCCAAAAAGTTTGTTTTGGAAATTTTCAGTTTTCTTAACATCCCTTCACCTAATTCATATATAATATGACTTACTGACATTTTTATCGCACTTAAAGTTGATAAGTGATAAGGTGATAAGTACAATAAGTATTATTATTCTTATTTTAAGCATGAGAAAACTGAGGCTAAGAAATGTTAAGTTAATTGCTGATGGATACACAGCTAGTAAGGATGGAAAGCTGGATGAAAAGCCAGGTGTTCTTGACTTCTAATTTTCCATGTTGTTTCCTTATTAAATTGTCTGTTTATCTGTGCATATATATATATACATACAAATAGGCATGCATATAGCTTTTTTTTTTTTTTTTTTTTTTTTTTTGCTATTCCCAGAGTATAGCAAAGTGCCTGACACAGAGTAACAGAGGTTAATAAATACTTATTGATTGACTGACTGATTACCTTTTGCCAGTATACTACATTACTTTTTACTAAGGTATTAGGAGTTGATATTCACAGGAATATTTTTAAAGGATCACACAGTAAACCCAAGACTTAACACAAAGTAGGAAATCACCAAGGAAAGAATTTTAGATATCAGTAGGGGAACATTTTGGGGTGTAGGGACCTTTCTGTTACACTCTAATCATATTGGTGACTCAGTCTGGTCTCTTGTATAGACAGAATAGACTACTTCTTTACTTAGTGTGAATTCCAAGGGCATTCAGAAGGTTCCAATACTCCCTGTCCATCATCCTCCAAAAATTTTCAACTACTTTCTTTTGCTTCCTGATTCTTGACATTCTTATTCCCTCAGGTCCCTGTTCTCTACAATTTTTTTAGGAGTTCAAATAAATTAATGTCACTTGATTAATTAAAAGCTACATCTTGATAATGGTTTTTTGAAGATACTCCTTTAACCCAGAGAATTTGTCTAACATGAATAGTGGGGCTCTGGAACTTATGGGAAAGGGGTGTATTTTGGGGGAAGAAAGAGGATAGTGACATAGAAAAAAAGATGTGTTTGGGTAACTCCAAATAACCTGCAAAGATGGCTTCTTATGAATAGGGATAGATTATTTTATCCCACTTCAGTTTATACTTCCTTCATCCCAAGTAACCTGGAAAACATAGTTATAATCTAGTGTATATGTCATCTTTTCTTACATGAATTCCCTTGTTCTTCCTACATCTTGGACAATTTAAGTTACCTTTATTCCTCTGTTTTATTTTTACCATTTCTATATAGTATGTATGTACTATTCACAGTCTACTTTAAGTTGCTGCCTACATTCTTAATTTTTTAAATGGCTAATACTAGTATATCTTAATGAATACAATGATATAAAAACAAAACAACCAGTAACAACATTATTGGTACAAGGTTCTGTTATTTTATCATCCAGGAAACAACTTACTTCCAAATGGTACAAGTTAAAATTCCAGACTGTCAAGAGATAATTTTGTAGTTAACCATCTACAGAGATGCTTTTTTCCAAGTACTGAAGAATTTTGAGGGTCACCGTGTGTTACAGGACTCTCTGGGTGATATACCAGTTTTTTCCACCCTTCTGAGCTTTCCTTAGGAAATAGGGTCAAAGAGAGCAGTGATCCTATTGGGGATGTGCCTATGGGGTAAGAGTTAGGGAAGGGAGGTCAGCAGCAAGATAATCATAATTCTGGTAAAACAACAGGTCAGAAGGCAGGTTTTTTCCTGAGTGGATGAAATCCAAAAAGAGCTTGTTAAACACAGATCTCAGGAAGGGCCAGAAGCAATAAGCTATTTTAGCAATCCATTTGGCAACACAAATTCAGCAGGATCCAAGGGAGCAAGCAGAATCAAAGCTTGAGACCAAAGGGAGGATCAGCAAGCTGGATGATAGCCAGATCTAAACTTGAGCAAAGAGTTCCTCTGATTTTTCAATCACAGGGGGGACCTGGCCTAAGGCATTTTAAGGGGAAATCCTAGGTCCGCAGGTCTAATCTTCTGAATAAATGGAAGCCATGGATAACTCCTGTTTTTCCTTTTTTTTCTACTTCAAGGGTTATCTACAAAATCTAGACAACCTGAAGAGTCAGATGGGTTAAGGGTAGACATGGGCAGCTCCATATTATAGCTGTCATTTGGTCTTTCATAGTTGGAGATAATTCCAACCATGTAACTCTGTTTTTTACCCCGTTCACACTTACAAATTTTCTAGTTTGATAGAGTAGACACTATTTGCAGAAAGTCATACTATTTGTGATATTCAAGACATAAATCTCTACTGAGTGAGCTACTTTGAGGGTGGATTTGTCCTTTTATTTGTATACATTTAATAGAGTTGATCATGCTGTTTGACCTTTATTTTGGACTAAAATGTTGAATAGACCATTGAAAAGTTTGAATGTTTTGATATTGTACAACATATGATAACTCTGCCATTTATTATATGACTCTGGTAAATCATTTAATTTTTCTGTGTCATTTTCTTTAATGGTTTTTTGGGAATCATAATAATTTCATTATTGACCTCATGAAGTTGTTGTGAGAATCATCTGAGATAATGTATGTTAAATCCTTTGTAAGCCTTACAGCAGAGTATTTATTTCAATTTTTGTATTGTCACTTCAGCTTTACATTTCTATACACTCATTTGATACTATCTAAGAGTTCACTGGTTTTGATGATCATTACTTGGTGATTCTGGTGATACAGTTCAAGAAGTTGCCTTTATAACAATTCTAGGCCTTCAGCACCTCATACAACATTAGTCTCTACCATTTTTATGATAGTAAAATTGTTTACTCTTGCCAACCTTACAAAACATGTTCAGTGTTTCTTAATTCAAGTCCCTATTTTTTTCAAGTTGATCATTTGTTTTTAAGGGTCTTTATAGTTATGAAAAATAAAATTATCTCTCTTGAAATCAATTTTTCTTTTGCACAAGATTTTATGAGGTGTAACCTCTTTTTACTTTCAGCTTGACTTGCTAGAGTTTTATATTTTATTGTATATTGTGAAAATTATGAAAGGTCTTGAAGAATCAAGGAAATATGCCTTGATCCTGAAAACCTACATCATAGTCAGATGTCTTTTCTTCATTTGAATAACTGTATATCAAAGCTGTCTTGCTCAGTGGAGCTAGATGAGATGGTAATTTATAGTTTAGTTTCATCACACTGAGATGATGAAGTTTTGTGAAAGTGAAATGCAATATTGTTTTATCCCACTATGACAAATTAGTCTGCATAACAATATAACCTTATTAAGTGATGGTATAGCCTGTAAAATATGGTAACATAAACTTGTCAGACTCACTGCAATTTGCCTTTTCTTATTAGATTCTATAAGCAATATATAAATGCCAGTTTTATATCTAGAATTGTGGTAGATACTGGTGATACCTTTATTCTGGGAATAAAACTATTTTAAAAGTACATTTATACAGGAAAAAAAAAATCTCATCAATTTTGGGATGTTGGCAATGGTAACTGAAGATTCAGATGCAGATGGCTGTGTGAGTACTCTCACAAATAGCTTTTGGTAAGGCCAGAGACTGGACACATTCTTGCCGTTCTTAGTTTCTAGTGGAGATAAGATATGATAAAAGTGAGAAATCGTCCCAACCTTATCAAGAAAAGCCTGGAAGACTGGGAGGACCTGGGAGCAACAGCCACTCACTATCTAGAAATCAGGAGTGCTTCTCAAATAATAACAAAGATGATAATAGTATTCATATAGTTTTTAAAAGGATGCAAAATGCTTTATTTCTTTTAAATACTCATACATTAATTAATTAATACATACTTAAATACAACCCTGTAGAGTATGTGAGATACTGTTTTTAATTCCGTTTTACACATAAGGAAACTGGGGCATAGAAAGGTTAAGAATCTGAAGTAATATTTAAACGCGGATTTCCTTTTCCTAATTCAAAATCCAGCACTGATTACACTGCACCACCTAGTGGCCTCTTGAAGTCAGATTTTTGTGTTGAGAATTCATCTCCTAAAACCAGTACTATTTCTATCTATTGAAAAATAATTTCTAAAAAAAGTATCATCACAATGCATCCTCTTCATAGAGGTGTATATATATATATATGTTATAGATATATATATGTTAGATATATATATCTATAATATATATATATCATATATATATATATATATATATAGTATATATAGTTGTATATATATGGTATATAGATGATATATATATATATATATATGGTATATATAGATGTATATATATGGTATATAGATGGTATATATAGATGGCATATATAGAGGTATATATAGAGGTATAAATATATGGTAGATATAGAGGTATATATATATATATATATGGTATATATAGATGCATATATATATGGTATATATAGAGGTGTACATATATATATGGTATATATATGCTATATATAGAGGTGTGTATATATATATGGTATATATAGATGGCATATATAGAGCTACAAATATATGGTAGATATAGAGGCATATATATATATGATATATATAGATGTATATATATTGTATATATAGAGGTGTACATATATATATATACATGGTATATATAGATGTGTATATATGGCATATATAGAGGTGTGTATATATGGTATATATAGATGTATATATATGCTATATATAGAGGTGTATATATATACATATAAATGGTATATATAGATGTATATACATGGTATATATAGATGGCATATATAGAGATACAAATATATGGTAGATATAGAGGCATATATATATGATATATATATATGGTATATATAGAGATGTATATATATACATATAAATGGTATATATAGATGTATATACATGGTATATATAGATGGCATATATAGAGATACAAATATATGGTAGATATAGAGGCACATATATATGATATATATATATGGCATATATAGAGATGTATATATATACATATAAATGGTATATATAGATGTATATACATGGTATATATAGATGGCATATATAGAGATACAAATATATGGTAGATATAGAGGCATATATATGATATATATATATGGTATATATAGAGATGTATATATATACATATAAATGGTATATATAGATGTATATACATGGTATATATAGATGGCATATATAGAGATACAAATATATGGTAGATATAGAGGCATATATATATATATATATATATGATATATATAGATGTATATATGTACTATAAATGATGAGTGATATACTATACTAGTGCATATATAGATGTATATATATGGTATATATAGAGGTGTGTATATATATGGTATATATAGATGGCATATATAGAGGTACAAATATATGGTAGATAGAGGCATATATATATATAGTATATATAGAGGTATATATATGGCATATATAGAGGTGTGTATATATATATATATATATATATATATATATATGTGTGGTATATATATATATATATATGGTATATATATGTATATATATATATATATATATGGTATATATAGATGGCATATATAGAGGTACAAATATATGGTAGATATAGAGGCATATATATATATATATGGTATATATAGATGTATATATATGGTATATATAGAGGTGTATATATATATATATATATGGTATATATAGATGTATATATATATGGTATATAGATGGTATATATAGAGGTATACATATACATATAATATACCTCTATGAAGAGGATGCATTGTGATGATACTTTTATATATATATATATATATATATATGGCCACATGGCATTCGTCATCACTAGAATTGAAAAAAAACTAGTAGGATTTACTTTTGTAAAAAGGCAGAGAAATTTTTAGGGGCAATGAATACTATAGAAACGCAGAGAAAACAAAAATGCAGAAGGAGAAATAGCAGTTCTATAACAATCTTGCTAGCTATTTATACCAATAGGCCCGTAGCAGAACTTCAGAGTTTCATGCAGTTAGCATTTATTACCCACCCATTACGCGCCAGGCACTGTGCTACCCATTGGACATTCCATTACTAGCGTCCCTGCCCTCCGGGAGCTCACAGTCCAAAGGGGAAGACGACATACAAAGGGGGGAAGTAAGAGGACAGCTTTTTTTTGAATACTAGAATGTGTTTGTTGATGACTAAATGTAAAACAAAAAATAACCAAAAAGAAGGAGAGAGAGAGAGAAAAGCCAAAACGCACAGCACAGAACAGTGGATCCCGTAAGGCAGTTCCTTCTGATTGGGCCAAAGTTCCCACCTAAGTGCAAAGAAAGCGTACTATGTCATCTAGCCCCATCTCTCTTTCTGGAACAAAATGCATCCCAATTTGTTATCTCCAGCACGTGAAACGCAGAGGTCGGCTTCTCTTCAGTGCTTTTCCCGAGAGACGCAAAAGAAACTGAAGCCGCGGGGTGATTGACAGCTGCCAGTGTGGGAGGGTGCGTGCTCTGAGCACGAGCGCGCGCGCCCTGGCGCGCGAGGACGCGGTTCGCTGGGGAGGCGGGTTGGCCGGTTGACCGACACCCAGTCTAGCTGGTCCGCTGGTTTCAGGACGGCGGGCCGGTCGGCAGGGGGCGCTGCGCCCCCGCGCCGCGCTCCGCCTGCCCCTGGGTGCTCTCCGCGGCAGTTCGATTGGAGCAGCCGCCGGAGAACGCTTGGCGCCATTTTGAAGCGGAGAGGAGGAGGAACGGCCGGGTGAGCTGCGGAAGGGGAGGGGAGGGGGAGGAGGAGGCGATTGGATGCGGCGGCGGCGGCGGCGGCGGCGGCGGCGGCGGATCCCGGAGAGCAACGGAGTGCGAGGAGCAGCGAGTCCGGCAGCCGGAGGTAGGAAACAATTCAATTAATGGAAGAAAAGGTTTCTTCTTGCTGGCCCCGGCGCTCCATTTCCCCGCGGTCGGTAGCGTGTGGGTAAGGGTGCGCGTGTGTGTCTTTGGCGGGGGCTGAAGCACCGCCCGCCCGCCCGCCCGCCCTGCAGAAGCCGCGGCCGTCCTGTCTCCGACTCGGCTCGGCTCGCCTCGAGGGCTTAGCCGCCCCTTGGCCGGGAGGTGTCTCCGGCCTCGGGCGGGGGGAGGGGGCGGGGGCCAGGACCTCCTGCGACCCCCTCCCACCCCCCCCTGCGCACACACACACACACACATACACATACACGCGCGCGCGCGCACACACAACACACACGCGTGCGCGCGCCGCTGGCTTTATCCGCGGCTTCTAAGAAATTAAACTTGCCGCCTTCCTCCGGGCGGGGCGGCCGCGGG
The DNA here is from genome assembly GCF_902635505.1 of Sarcophilus harrisii. Classification (NCBI taxonomy): domain Eukaryota; kingdom Metazoa; phylum Chordata; class Mammalia; order Dasyuromorphia; family Dasyuridae; genus Sarcophilus; species Sarcophilus harrisii. The sequence continues at coordinate 432,184,605 of NC_045428.1, read as the reverse complement.
GCCCGGGCTCCGGGCAGCCCGGGGGAGGCGGGCGACCTTGGCCGCGGGGGCCGGGGAAGGAACAGCCCCCGGTTTCCTGGGCTCCCCTTCCCGCTGCTCCCCTCCCCCCGCTCCCCGGTGGCGGCCGCCGCCGCCGCCGGCCTGGGCTCGGGCTCGGGCTCGGGCTCGGGCTGTTTCGCGGACCGCAGGCGGGCGGCGCGGTTCTCCTGTTGAATCCTCTGGCGGGTTTTTTCCCTTTCCAGGGGTGGAGTGGGTTGGGAAGGGGAGGAGAAAGGCAGCGCTGTGAAAGCCGGGGGGCTGAAGCCTCCCCGCCGGGCCCCTCTCCGGGGCCCCCCCGCTTCCCTCTGCCTGTTTGCCCTGACTCAGGGCTGCCGGCACCCCGCAGCCGCCCCCTGCGCCCCGCGAGCCCGGGGTTTCCCCTTTGCGCACACGCTGTCTCAGCCTCTGCTCCGAGTGAGAGGAGGATACAATCTGTCGGTCGTTCTTATACTGTAACTTGTCAGTCGCCTGAGGTAAATCTCACCGGCCGCCGGTGGAGGCGGTGGGCCAGGGAACCCTAGAATCTCATGGAGAAGGACGAGGACTTGCTTTAAATTACTGCGCCCTGGTGACAGTTGTGTTCGATCTGATCCTCTCAGTTGGAACCGGAATGAAAATTGTTATGGAACTGCAGAATATTCACATGTTCTTGTGGATCTTGATGGCTAGTTTTTGTCTCCCTTGTGGATACTTTAAAAAAAGTTTCTGGCTGTGGGGCGTGCTTTTTGTATTTTATTTCCCCAGAACATATGTTACACGTAATAATTTAAGCGTATGAATTTGAACCATGAGGTATAAGCCTGCATCGCACTGCACTACACTAGTTAATGAGTATCGTGAGTTCAGTGCAGGTTTGAATCAAAAAGGGATATATGTATCCCCAGCACTGGAGCATAGTATTCTGAACTGTTAAGCAGTAGTTAATACTAGAAAACATATTTTGAAGTGAAGACAGCCCTCTGAAAGTGCCTTTAGTTTATCAGTTCATTTTATTTATTTCTACCCTTTTATTATGTGGGCTGTTGGGGTCTGGTTTGCTATAGTTTTCATGAAGTACATGCTGAAGTCTCTGGAGTGTCTTTTTACATTTAAGGATATATCCTCTTCTCAATTAAAGCTTAACACTTAAAAATCTATTTGTATTTTATTAGAGGAGGCAGCTGTAATTTTAAAATCTTACCATATATATTTTGAATGACAATCTAATCAGCATGCTGTTTTACTAAATCTAGAAGTAAGTGTGAGAGTTGAATGGATTGTCCATCTTCTAAACCAGGTATCTAGTGGACTGCTGTGGTCTGTTTTGCTGTAATGTTTATGAAATAATACGCAGTATATTTCATATAGTAGTGTGTCTTTTTATAGTTAAGGATATTTTTGTTGTTTGAGATCCTATATTCTCTTCTCAAATAATGCTAACACTTAAAAATCTGTTTGTATTTTATTAGAAGAGGCAGATTATAAATTTTAAATCTTAGCATTTACATTTTGAATGGCAATCTAATCAGCACTGTTCCTTTAACAGATGTAGAAGTAGGTATAAGAATTGAATGGTTTGTCTTATCTTCTAAATCAGTTAATCTATCTAATAGGAAAGTGAAAATAAGATGAAACATAAATCAGAATTAAGGTTTGAATGAATACATTTTGGTCTTGGCACCCTGGAGTACACATTTTATATTGGATCGACATAATTAAAGACAATAAACCCTCCCACAAGTATGAGTTGTTCTGGGGCAAGTTCAATCCCTAAAATGTGTGTTTTTAGTGTGTTAGCATGTGCACTCTTATTTTCTATGTCAGCACAGAATTTAATTGCTTGTGAAGAATAAGCAGATAAGTAATTTAAAAGTTTAAATTGTAATAGTTTGGCTTTTTTATTTCAAAATTTAATTTTTTCTAAGGAACCATACATGTGTAATGAAAACATCTTAGAAACATAAGTTCATTAAAAAATGAGTTAAATCATATGGTCATTTGAACATTTAATTATGTGTGTGTATGTGTGTTTATAGGAACCTATATTTCCTTTCAGAAATGCTTTTTATGTCTGCAGAAATAACATGTTACATTTAAGCTTTTTATTTTTATTTTTTTTTTACTTTTATAATTTTTGTTGTGCTGTTCCATTTCTCTTTGGGTATCTGAATTTTATGTTCTTAAAAAAAACCCAAATATTTTCTTTTTTTTTTTTTTTTTTTTCAGCATTTATTTCTTTCTCCATTGTGGCTGTCTCCTCAGCATTTTAATTCTAGTATTCAGATTCTTCCTCCAATTTTTTTTTTTAAATAACCCTCTTTTCTTTTTCTCATTTTCTTATAAGTAGAGGACATTTTGGTGTGGATTATACTGGTGCTTGCTGTAATAAAGTCATGTGATCAAGATTGCTTGTTTAAAATGACTTGTTACCATGAGTTGACTCTTGGTGAGGGAAAAGCTTCCTTGTGTGTTTTGAGGTTATTTTGTAAAATTGATTTAAAATAATAAGTACTTTCAGACTGGGGAATTATCGGGCAGTTTGTTATATCTGAGAAGGGAATGATACCTTTCTCAAATTATTCTCTTGAGAATTGTAATGTGATAGAATTTATGTCCAAAACATTGGGAGAAAACAGAATTGTTCACTGCTTTCATGTGATTCAGAGTCCTTAGAACTTTTTGAGTTGTGATTTTGGGGAGGAGTTATTATCTGAAGTGTGGAAATAGTATCAAGAAGACAATAAAAAAAATTCCTCTTTTTAGAAAGTAAGCAAATGTTAGTTTGTATGAATACTGATAAATAAGATATAGTTTTATTGGAGTATAAATTTTAGAACTAGAAGGGAAATTAGAGCTGAAGCACATCCAATTTCTTTAGTTTTGAAAATGAGGAAACTGAGGCCTCGGGTCAAAATACCAGATATATGATGATGGAACCTAGACCGGAAGTAAGGTCTTGACTCCTGGTTCAAGGGGTACTTTTCATTTAATACTTAGTTTGTGTGGGGGAGTGAGCCAGAGCCTGAACATAGGGTTCTTTGTATGGCAGTAAATTATTTCTTTCCCAGGCCACAAAATCAGCCAAGAAGCAGCATTTCAAAGTAAACTACCAGATGTTCTTTTGCTTAATCTAGCTTTGACAGTTTCTATGGAGGTTGTGTCTAGTTACCTGCTTCTGAAGATGTTTTTTTGTTTTTGTATGAAGCTGCTTGTTTTTTCATAATATAAATCTTCTCAATATATAATATTAGTTTTTATTTGTGAAACTTATAATTTGGGAAATGTAGTGTCATTTTAAAAATTCAAATTTGTATCTTTTTCTCCCTTAATTTTCAGTCTACCCCAGAGTCAATATCCATTACAGGATTTTAGATATTTAGAAAAGTTTGTGTTTTGACTTTCTTCTTATTATAGGGCAGTTAAAAAAATTATATAAGTGTATATACACATATACACCTATAGACACTGGGAGTGGATTTATCTTTGAATTTTCTATTTGAAGCTATCAAATCATTTGTAATATATCTTATTTTGGAGGAGTGTTAAGGCCCAATTCTTTGCTTAAAATATAGGCAGTCTTTTTCAAGGTAGTACTATATTTTTGTCTCCTTAGCAATTTAAATTAAGAATTAGTTCTATTTTGAGAGTAACGTTTTCTTTAATTTCGTTGTCAATAATTGATCATATTGTGTGACCAACAAACTGAAGACTGAGGATATATCAGCAAAATTTAGCATTATAATGATGTTTAACTTAAATATTTATTTGACATGTTTGATGATAAGCAACAATTGTGGTACTTAATAAATGACTAATATTACACTTACAAATCAAACCAAGCATTTTTAGAATAATGTGGAAGGGGTGAGAGGAAAAGTAGAAAGGGAAGCAGAACTTTAAATCGGGCGACCCAAGTGAAGTCAGGTGCCCAGTGTCTTCTTTAGGCCAGGTGTCACTGGTCTGGATATTTTGACAGATTCTCTGAAAGCCAGGGCAGTATTAATCCTGGGATTCCATTGAGTTTTTCTCAGTAGTGGTGGTGGTGGTGGTTGTCCTCTGTCCTTAAAAGAATGAAAATAAGATTGGACAGCTTAGAGAGTAGCCCAGCACTCCAAATTCTAACTTGGTGTCAAGTAGGGAGAAGAAAGAAAAATTTGTGGTTTTGGTACCAGGAGGAAACAAAAAATACCTTTTTCTTGTTTCTAGGACTGACTTTAGATTAAATCATGTAAAGCTAGTTTGCATAATTTGTTCACTGAAAGTTGATACTTTTATTAAATACTTAACTTTTCAACATTTCGTATATAATGATAGTAAGTTTATGGATAGAGGTCTTTGCCAGAAGTCAGGAAGATCTGTTCTCTCTAGATATAAATAACTTTTTTTTTTTTTTTTTTAATCACGGGTCCTTTGGAATTGTCTTGGATCATTGTCTTGATCACAGTAGCCAAGCCTTTCACTATTGATAATCCTCACACTATTGCTGTAACAGTGTACAGTGTTCTGTTTTTGGTTACTTCACTTTGGATGAGTTCATAAAAGTCTTCCCAGATTTTTCTGAAACTATACTGAAACTATCTTGCTTCTTATTTATTATGGCACAATAGTATTCCATCACAGTTATATACCAACATTTAGTATTAATCCATTTCCCAGTTGATGGACATCCTCTTGGTTTACAAAAAGAGCTGCTTTATCTTTGTACATTTAAGTCCTGTTTCTTTTTTTTTTTTTTTTGATCTCATTGGGTACAGACCTAGTAGTACCATTGGGTTGAAAGATATGCACATTTTTATAGCCCTTTGGGCCTAGTTCCAAATTGTAATCCAGTATGGTTGGACTAGTTTATAACTCTACCATTAGTGCATTAGTGTCTCAATTCTTTCACATTCCCTCCAATATTTGTCATTTTACATTTCTGTCATGTTAGCCAATCTGATAAGTATGAGGTGGTTTCTCAGAATTTTAATTTGTATTTCTCTAATCAGTAACAGTTTAGAGAATTTTTTCATGTGACTTGATAACTTTGTAAATTCTGTGTTTCTTTTAAAAATATCAAGTCAGTTGAGGTAGTGGGTAGAATATTGGACTTTATAAACAGGGAAAGTAGGATTTCAAAAAAGGTACCATCTCTAACCATTGCTGCTTGACCGTAAAGGTCAAGACACTTTTCCTCTTTGATCACTGATAACCCCCTCCCAAGAGTTAACTTACTTATTACCAAGACAGACAGTTGCTCTCTGCTTGTTAGAGTTTCTACACCAAGGAAAGCGCAGATCTTTGTCATATTGATACATTTACCAAATAATAGCATTTCACATATTGTAGGATGGTTGTAATCCCTTAAAAGCATTTATGACTCGTTTAGCTTTTTTAAAACTACTTTTGTGGGATAACCACGAAGCACTAGTTACTTAGAGTACTACCAGCTTTGGAGTCAGAAGGATTTGAATTCAAATCCAAGATCAGACACTAGTTCTGTGATCTTAGGCAAGTCACTTGATTGCCTCTCCTCTAAAACTGAATAAAATTACCTTTGTGAACTTTATTTGTTAAACTAATGAGTGATTTAACAAATTAGTTCATTTCTGTTACTATTTTTTGGACAATAAAGGTAAGAAGATGATTATGTTGAAAGAATTTTGAACTCAATTTCTGTGACACTGAAATCACGATGATACAGGATTTCGAATATTAACATGTAGAATTCAATATTGTTGACAAGTTGTTACAGATATTTACATTTGTACTTAAGGTTACATTCAGACTTTCTGAATAGCATTGCTATTTCTCTAAAAAAAAGAAAGGCAGCTATTTGTAGTATATTAGAGTGTTGGACTCAGAAAGACCTGGGTTCAAATTTCATCTCAGATACGTATTACATATTTAACCCAGGGCAAGCCTTTTAACCTTTCTAGGGCTCTGTTTCATCATTTGTAAAATAAGGGAGATGGCCTTGTTTTTATAAGGTCCCTTTCAGTTCTACTTTGTAACTCTGTTTAACTAAGGTAAATGAAGGAATGCTACGTTTTATTGATCTTTGTTCTATGCACACTTCATTTAGACTTGAGAACACTATCGAACTTCCAGGAACTTGAATAGAGATGGTGGATAACTGTAGCTTGAAATTCAGGATGCTATTTTTCAGTGATGATATTTATCTTTGGCTGTTGGTGAAGTGTACCATTATTAGTAGCAGTTTTATCTTGATGAATAAATAGTGGAGATGGATGCATTAGGCAACAATTGGCATGACCCATGTGTCCTTCCTATATAGCCCATAGCAGATTGTGCTTTTTCTGGTAAGGAATATTTCAGCTATAGATCCGAGACAAAGGCAAGGTACAAAACAGAGTGAGATTCTCATAACTTTTTTTCCTTTCCCCATGCATTTATTCTTTAAATACAGTGGGAGAAGTGAAAGGAACATCCTCTCTGAATCGGTAGTGACTGCTAGTAATATTTAGACATTTAAGTAGTAATCAAAATTATATCTTGACTAGTTGACTTGCCCAAAAAATCCCCCCACATATTAGCTAAAGTAATACCTAGAAAAAGGGAGAGAAGGAATTGTTTCTGGGAATGGCTGAGGTGGGGTTGTTTGAGGAAAGAAATAGATGTTTTAACATCTAGGAAGATGTTGATAATGATTTTACTTGCTGAGAATGCCCATAGTGTAGTGGGAAGAACCCCATCATGGAGTTAGTATAGCTGGATCCTCCCTATGTGACCTTTGACAAGTCTGAGTCTCTTAGATTCCTGAGCTGTAAAGGATAATAAATGTTGTACAGACTCTCTTACAGAGTAGTTCTGGGAAAAGTGTTTTGTAAACTGTAAAGTTTTTATATAAATATAAGCTGACATTGCTATATCTATGCTGCTACTACAACCTTTGATTCTAGTGTGAGAAAAAATATTATAGGTGTGAAAATATCTAAAGTAGTGTGCAAGTTGTAATGGCTACACAAATTCATGTGAACTGTTGGGTTACATATAGCCTATTGTTCTAAATTTAAAAGCAGAGTGTAATTATAGTTATTTGTGAATCCCAGAGAACTTTTGACCCATCCTGAGTATATAGCTTCCTAGTAAGTCCAATATGAATTGGCCAAGCATGGTTCATAATTCATACTGATCAAACAGTTAAGTATTAATATCTCCTAGATAATGAGAATACAAGAATGAAAACTAAACAGCATTTGCCTTCAATAAACTTGCATTGTATGGGAAAAGAGTATATATATGTGCATGAAAGTAAATGCTAAAAGCTGTACAAAGTGAATTTGAACAGGGGACAGACAATAGTATTTGAAGGAGGTATAATTAAGTAATATCACAAAATTTGACAACTAATTATATATGTGGTAGCCAGAGCAGAGAGAGTGAGGAGATGAAGATGATTCAAGTTTGTACATCCAGGTAAATGATTGTGTGGTGGTACCTTTTATAAAAATAAAGAAGGTAGGAAGATAAATGGTTTTTTTTGGGGAGAGGATAATAAGTTCAGTTTAAGAAACTATATTTGACATACCTATGAACATCTAGTGGGAAATGTCCAGTTAAGCATTTGATTTCCTTTTTTTTTTTTTTTTTTAATTGGGGTCTTTGATGATGAACTTCCCTTCTTGCAAAGGCAAACCTTTTATTAATGATTTCCTAAATGGCATATACAGTCCTATCCTCCATCTTATCCCTACTAATTTTCTCCACCAAATTGCCTCTACCATTATCTAATTCTTGCTATATCTTATTTTCATATTTTTCTGTCTATTGGTTCTTTCCTTGTTGCCCCCAAACATCATTGTTTCCCCCTCCTTAAAAAAATTCTTAATCTGACCATCCCCACTTGTTCTCATATCATATCTTGTATTTCTCCTCTATCTGTGGCTAAACTACTTAAGAAAGTTATAATCAATATCTCCATTTCATTCCCTTCTCTCTTCTAAACTCTAGAATCTGTCTTCTAATTATTCAACTGAAAATGCTCTTTCCAAAGTTACCAATAATCTCTTAATCACCATATTTATTGGCAATATTCTCACTACTCTGCCACATTTGTCATTGTGATCACTTTCTTTTTTGAGATGCTTTATCCTCTAGGTTTTTGTGTTACTGTTTTTTCCCTGGTTTTCCTACTTATGCAACCACTTCAGATTCCTTTTCTTGTTCTTCAGTCCTTGTTCCCACTAAATCCTCTAAGGTCTTTAAGCCCTTTCTCTTTTGGCTCTAAAAAAAAAAAGTAATTTATTTGGTGATCTTAGCAGTGCTTGACACATAGTAGGCACTTAATTAGTGTTTATGGCTGACAGACTCCCATGGGTTGAGTTATGCCTCTTTGCGGATAGTTCTCATATCTATGTATCAAGCCTCTCCTCAACTCCAGTCTTTTTTTTTTTTTTTTTTTAATAGTTTTTTATACCCAAAACGTATGCATGGGTAATTTTTCAACATTGAACCTTGCAAAAACTTTTCTTTCAACTTTTCCTCTCCTTTCCTCCACCTCCTTCCCTAGATGGCAGGTAGTTCCATACATGTTAAATATTCAACTCCAATCTTAACACTTTACACTCCTGTGGCATCTCTCTGAAAGTGTATTTTCTTTAGGCATCTCAAACCTCTTGCTCCCGAATTTTACATGTTACTGTTAATCTCTTTATCACTCTCTGTCTCACTCATCTCCATATATGATTTGCTGTCAATTATTGTCATCCATCCTTCCACATTTCTTGTGTTAGGTCCCTTTCTCTCCTCTTACAAACATACTCTTGTTTGGGTTATTGCAATAAGAAAACAACCAAGAGGGAACAAAGTTTAAACCCACATAGGAAATATCCAGGAAGAAGAAAGGGTAGTCAACAGTATCAAGTGTTATAAAGAAGCCAAAAAAGGATGAGTACTGAGAAAAAGGCCATTGCATGTCGTTTAAGAGATCATGGATAACTTGGAAAAGTCAGATTATAAGGGATTGTTGAGAAATGATTGAGAAAGCAAGTGGAGGCAGTGAATATTGACAAGTATTTCTAGTAGTTTAGCTAATGACAGAGGAGAGGAAATGGAAAGGGTGAGGTATTGTTTTTAGAGTTTTAAAATTTATTTTAAAGGATGGGGAGACTAAAGACATGTTTGTGGATTGTAGGGAAAGAACAAGTGAATAGAAGATTGGATATTATTGAGACAGGCGAGGTAATTGCGGGGGAACTCTGCTTGTGGAGTAGAAATGGAATCAGAACAAGAAAACACAGCCATCAAGCCAGCATCATACCATTCATATATGGAACCATCTGTTGTAGCAAATGGAGAAGTTTTGAATTCTGTGGATAAGTTCATTACCTTGGCAGTATACTTTCTAGGGATGTACGTATATTGATAATGAGGTAGATACATAGGGAGCCAGGGGTAGTTTATTGTTTGTAAGGCTCTGAAGCGCAAAGTGTGGGAGAGGAGAGGTATTAGACTTACTATCAAACTGAAGGTCTATAGAGCCATTTTGCTGACCTCATTGTGAAACTTGGACAGTATAATAGTGCCATGCCAGGAAACTGAATCGCTTCCATTTGAATTGTAAGAAGATTCTGAAGATCACTTGGGCAGGATAAGATACCACCAGACCCTGAGATTCTTTCTCAAACTAAACTTCCAAGCATTCAAACTCTACTACAGAGCTTAATTCTTTTGGGCTAATCAAATGCTAGTTCAAATGCCAAATGTATGCTTGACTAAAAGATTTTATGGAGAACTCACACAGGGTAAGTGCTTACAAAGTGGTCAGAAAAAGCAATACAAGAATAATTATTAATATAATAAGTATTAAGAACTTTAGAATTGATTTTATGAGATGGGAGAGACACTGGCACAGGACTGCCCAGCCTGGCATGCTCTCATCAGAGAAGCTGGTGTGCTGGAGGAGTAAAGCAGAATTGAATTAGCTCAGAAGAAACACGAGATGTACAAAGTTAGAGAATTCAACCCAAATGATTATTTGTGTGTGTGGTAGAGCATTCTAAGCTCATTTTGATCTAATCAGCCCCAGTTGGACATACTAACTTGACTCTAATATAATGATGTCATTTTAGTCCCCTTTGAGAATGAAGGACAACAACCAACTCACCAACCAACTAACTCCTAATCACTTTGTAGTGAAGGAGAGAATTGGAGGTAAGGTGTTTTGAGATGTAATGAAGGGGAGAAGGAGTTGTTTATGTTGGATGTATTTTTTCCCCAGCTCATTATCAGCTGAATGGGAGCCATACAACTATTAAAAGGGGTAAGGGTGATATAAGAGGATTGAGGAAAGGAGAAAAGAGCTGTAACAAATGGGAGAGTTAATTAGGAAAAGAATAATAAAATAATAAAAACCTTTAATTCTTATTTGGCTTTTAGACTCTATGCAGTGTAGAATTGTATAGTAAAAAGAATATCACTAAACAAAGCAAGAATTTTTTTTAGTTTTTCCACTTCTACTTTGCAGTATGATATTGGGGAAATCACTTGACTTCAGTTAAAATAGAGATAACATTTATTTGGCTGAGTCTAGGAGTATTTATTGTTTGGTTTCTAGGTTTTGTTCATCACAACTTTAACATTGATGTTTATAAAAACAGGATTAAAGTCCAGAACATATTTATAATCCCATTAAGTCTTTGGTTATTCTTATTTCAATACTTTTGTTGGAAAAGATAGCTTATTTTATTTTTCTTATTGTTTTAAGTAAGATTTTGTTTTTTTCTTTGTCACCATAATTTCTTCCAGTATCACTCCCCTTCACAGCCATCCCATACCAGCTTAGCTTATCAATGTATCACAAAAATGTGCAAATATTTAGATGGACATCCCATATTTCCAATGGAGTAGGAGTATATTCTTTCTTCTCTTCTTTTGAGCCGGACTTGTTCGTATACTTTTTTGCAACATTGCCTTTGGATACTTTTTTTAGTGCTTCTTTCCATTTATATTTTTGTAATATATTGTTTTTGTTTGTGTATAATGGGGCTTTTTTTTTTAGCTTTATTCTAGTTCATGTAATTCTTTACATGCATTTCTCTTTTCATCCAGCACAAAAATAATTCATTATTGTTAGGTACCATACTTTGTTTTGCTATTCCCTAATTGATGAACATCTACTTTGTTTCCAATTTTTTGCTATTAAAAAAAAGTGCTCTAAATATTTTAGCATATATGGCAATTTTCCTCTCATCAGTGGTTTCTTGGTGGGTATAAACATGGCAGTGGAATCTCCAGATCAAAGGGTATGGACATTTTAATAGCCCCGTTTGCATAATTCCAAATTGCTTCCCCAAAAAGCTGTACTGATTTAGAGTTCCAGAAGCAATGTACTAATGCACTTATTTTTCCACAATTCCTCCAGTAAGACTATTCTGTCTTTTGTCATTTTTGCCAACTTTTAAAGGGTGTGGGATAAAACCTCAGCATTGTTTTGATTGGCATTTCTCTAATGTTGTTGATCGTAGTTCTTTTGAGAACTGTTCACATGTATATGTGTATAAATATACTTTTATATTTATATACATATATACTTATATGTATATGTCTATATAAGTATGTATTACCTACCCCTGCTTATTATATACATATGTGTGTGTGTGTATATATATATCTGTATATATATATGTGTGTATATATATATGTATGTATGTATGTATATGCATTTGTTGTTATCTTTGATTCCAAACCTTTATCAGGAAAATTTTAAATAATGTTCCCCCCCCCCCCATTTTATTATTTTTTCTTCTTATGTGTGCATTTGTGGAGAAGCTTTTTAGTTTCATGTAATTATAATTATCTGTTTTATCTTTTGTAATTGCCCCATTTCTTATTTGATTAAGAACACATCACCTGCTCATAGGTGTATATGTTCTGCTTCTCTTGTTTTATAATACAATCTTTTTTCATTAAAGTCACATAAACTTGCTTTGTGGAATATATTGTTAGGAGAGCTTCATTATCTTAAAAAAAAAAAAAAAGCCAGATTCTACTTATTAAAGGACACTAGAGATACTTAAATTATTTTTACTCTGAATTTTACACACAAACAATCCCAAATAAACTAGTCATTTCCCTTTATGATGTATTGTATGTTACACTGCAGATCTGTTACATTATGTGTACATATGTGAGTGTGGGGTATTTAAATAATAGCTATTTATTTTCAAAACACATGCAAAGATAGCAACATTCACCTTTGCAAAACTCCACACTCCAGATCTTTCTCCTCCTCTTCCCCACCCATTTCCCCTAGACAGCAAGCAGTTCAATATATGTTAAACATGTACCTCTTTTCTTGTATATATTTTTAATAACCAGAAGGATAACTAGAAGGACAGTAACTCAAATTTACTAAGGAAAGTGAGGAAGTTAGAACCTATATCACATCTGTGTGGAGATGGGAAAACTATTTTTGTATAATGTTAAGTTAAAAAATATTCTAACTAAAGCCATATAAAGCCATATTTGAAGATTGCAACAAATCTGTTGAACTACAGGTAAAATCATACACCTGAATGATGCAAAAATGCTTTGTAGAAGCCAAAAATCTCATTTGTGAATATTATAAATTGATATGTACTTTTCATTGGAAATGTGAACTTCAGGGACATCTACTTGCCCTGGAGTCTGGAGGTCTTGAGTTCAAATGCAATCACAGATACTTATTGTGTGAACCTGGACAAAACCTGATTGCCCTCTTCTCTCCTTCCCTCCTTGAAAAAAGAAAGAAATATGAACTTCAGGTGACTAATTAGGCTAATTTTAAGGAGGATTCACTTTGTCAGTTGGTTTTAGATGCTCAGGGTTGGACATGTTGGTCTGATTTTTTTTTTTTCCCCCAGGAGTATCCTTATGTAAGGAAGTAGGCAGAGTAGTGGTGATAGAAGTTAAATTTCTTTGCCACTCTGAATTAAATTTTACAAATTAAAAGATTTCTTTGAGCTAATATCCCAGAAAGGTTGTAGGGAGTTGTCAGTAACTTAGTAGGAATTATTTTTATTGGTTTGTTTTCCTAATGCCTAACTAGAAGTATGAATGATGAACAATAAAGCTTTTATTACACACTTACTGTGTGCCAGCCACTGTGCTATCAGAGTATTGGTAAATTGGAGGAGCGAGCATTTTGGGAGCTTTGGGTATGTGCTACAAAGGAAAACTAGAGGGACAAAGATGTCTTAGACTAGTTGGTTATTATGGTATGAAGTTTTGGGAATACATATCGTCCCAGAAGTCTTAGTATAATTTTAAGTTTTAAAGATTTAAAACAACATGAAGGATTTTTGGGATACCCTGTGTAAAATACCATGAAGAAATGCTGGTGAGAGGGGCAAGGTAAGAGGTAGGAGAGGTGGACATAGAAGAATAAATTTTGCTTAGGACTAGCCTTTATCTTATCTCTAAAAGCTTCTTTCCCATTTATGGGAGGCAATAGAGATGCATTGGAAAGAGCTTAGAATTCAGAATTAAAGTATTAGAATTATTACAACTTAGAATTTGTCAGGTTATTCTCTTTCTGCTCTTTGGGTGGGGTCCCAGAAAAGAAGTTTCTCTAGTCTACAACCAGGGAAATAGTTTTTTACTTTTCCTCAGTTCTGTTGTTCGTTATTACTTGAGAAAGTTCCATCTTCTTTGGCTTTCCTGCTTCTATAAACTGATAGTTTATATCTCAGATTACCTAAATACCTTGTCATCATTTCCTCCTTCATCCCAAAAAGAGGTGGCCCTTTGCCTTGCCAAGGCTAATCCTGATACCTGTTGTACATGTAGATAATTATTTTTTGTCCTGCCTTTTTCAAGAGATTGTCTCCCAACTCTCATTTATATTCATCCTCTCCCTACTTCCTTACGTTTATAAACATGTCCATGTGTTCCTCTTCTGTAAAAAATCTTTGTCTTGCTCTTCCTCAAAAAAAACATCATTTGATCCTGCTAACTATCATCTCATTTTCTTTTCTGCCTTTTTTGCCTGGGCTTCTTTCGAGCTAAGCTCCTATTTGTAGGAACCTCTGTTTTCCTGCTTTGTTAAATCTCCACTGTTTTGACTTCCACCAAAATTCAACTTAAACTACTCTTCTTCAAACTTCTTAGCAGTGATTTGTTAATTGCTAAATCTAATGACCTTTTCTCAGTCCTCATCCTTTTTGATTTTTCTGAAGCTTTTGATACTGTCAGTCATCTTTGTCTCTTTGATACTCTATTCTCTACATTTTAAAGACACTATCCTACACTGGTTTTCCTCCTATTTATCTGACCACTCTCAGACTTTGGTGAATCTTCCTTGAGATCTAAATTGACCTGAGCCATCTTCTTTTCTCCTACTATATTATTTCTTTTGATAGTCTCATCATTTCCCTTGGATTAAAAGATATCTGTGCTGATGATTCAGCTCTAACTCCTGCTGACCTTCAGTCTCCTGTCTTTAGCTTTTTGATACCATGAACTAGATTTCCAGGAGGTATCTTAAACTCATCCAATTCAAAGTTAAATTCATTATTCCCCAAATCATTTATCTTTCTGCTATTTGAGGGTACTATCATTCTCCAAGTTCACACTTCACTCATTCTCGCCCTCTTCCACACTATATGCAATCTATTGCCAAAGTTAGTAGATTTTTGCCTCCTTACTACATATCTCTTTTTCTCTGCTACTACCCTGGTATAGACCTCAATCATTATATATGTAGACTATTGCGATAGCCTGCTAGCTGTTTTCCCTGCCACAGGTCTCCCCTTTGAAGAACATCTGGTACTTATTTGTCAAATTGATCTTCCAAAAGTACAAATCTGATTGTTAACCCCACAACTCAGTAAACTGTAGTGGATCTTTATCTCTGCTGTGATCAGATATAAAATCCAAGGTAGTTCAAAAACCTTCAGTAGTCTTGTTGCACATATACTTGACTGTGTTCGGCTAAGTAGATCTTTTAAATGTTTGATAATCTATTCAATGTGTGCTTCTTTTTATCCCAACATTAAACTAAATGCCCTTTACTCCCAACTTTCCATTTTTCTTATACCTTAGATTCAGCTGTTTACTCTGAAATCTACTGGTATTGGCTTCCTTGTTTCTCAGTAAGACATTCTGACTTTATACTCTAAACATTATTATTTCTCTTTTGCCCCCCTTACCCAACTCCCTTTCCTGGAAATGCCCTCTGCTACTCACCCCTGCCTCTTGACTTTCTCCAGGAGTCAGGTAAAACCCCATCTTCTATGGCAGGAGGTGGGGATGCCTTCCCCATGGGAAATCATTTGCTAAATCATCTGCAGGTGATGATGAGCTGAAAGCTAGGTACAACAAACAACTGCTCACTGCTTGAGTTTATAAATAGATAATTTTGTATGGCCTGCAAATGATGTTATAAAGATGGCCCATGGCAGAAAAAAAGATTCCCTGCCCCTTTGTTATAGGAATTCTAGTGCACTCCCTCTGTTGATTATTTACAAACTGTGTCATATTTTTACATAATTATTTGCATTTTTCTCTCCAGTTAATGAGCTTTTTTGATTTTCTTTGTTTGCACAATACCTGGCATATAGAAGAAAATAAATGTGTATTGACTATGACAAAAAATGTTGAGTACTCCAGTTATTTGAGTTCCTCCTCTGTCTGTGGTTATTTGTGACAAACAATTCACTTTTATCCTCTTTGAACTTGAGTTTCTTCTTCATTTGTAAAATGTAGATGATAAAGAAAATCTGCAAACCTTAATGTGAATGGTTATTATGCTGAATTGAACAGAATCTAGATATAAAGTTGTAGTGGCTTTCTTGAAAGGGATTATTTAATATCTTGTGCATATCACAGAAGAAAGTTGGTGGTTTTAGGTTAATGTTCTTTATTAGGAACTGCGCTTGAAATGTAACAATTGGGAAAAGAATATTGCAACCATCCCTTCTGTGCTTGAGTACTTTATGTTGGGGTTATGCCTGAAGGCTGTTTTGATTTGATATTAGAATGAAATGAGGCACTCATTGAACTGGCTATTGAACAGTTAAAAGAAGATTTCTTTATGCAGAAAGGTTACTTGGCTTGGGACAATAACTTCTTAGCCACATTTAAAAGCAACTCAGACAAATAGGAATTCAAATCTCAGAGTAGAAATTATTAAATATAGGACAGTGTTCAGGTTGGGAGCTATGCTAGAGCTCCTCCCTAAATACAAATGAGCTTAGCAGCCCTGACCCCATCTGGGTGGAATAGCTGGAGGGCATCAGGAAATTGAACTTAATTATTTTAAGGCACTAATACGTATAATATATAGTCAATGATATATACCTCACTACTAGTCCCTGCAATGGGACTAATCTAAGTGGCACAGCCCATAGAATTCTGGGCTTGGTGTCAGGAAGACCCGAGTTCACATACAGCTTTAGATTCTAGCTGCATACTCCTGGATAAGTCACTTAACCTTGTCTGCCTCAATTTCTTCAGTTACAAAATGGGGACACGATAATAATGGCCTCTATCTCCCAGGGTAGTTGTGACAATCAAATGAGATAATATTTGGAAAATGCTTAGCATAGTGAACATAGTAGTCTGGAAAGGGAATAAACATTTAATAGTTAGTGTTGGCCATGTGCCAGACACACAGCTAGAAGTTGTCTTGAGTCTGGATTTGAATTCAAGTCCTCCTTACTTTTGGGTTCACTTCTCCATTGCATTATCTATTGTGTAATCATGGTATTCCCATGGTCTAGAAGCTGGACTTGTGATTTCACTGCTATATGATGCTCCCAGAATAGGAAACAAATTATACCAATGTAGGGCATTGCCTTCTCTGCTATGTGTGGTCTGCTAGAGCAGAGCTTCTAAAATTTTTTTCACTTCCGACCTCTTTTCTCTAGAGAAACTTTTATGTGACCTATGGTATAGGGGGTATATAACTGATAATAAATCATAATTTCTTGGTCCTTACATTGTTAGATGATCCCATAAAGATTCTTGACCCACAGTTTAAGAAGCTTTGCCCTAGAACACTGAGAAGTAAAATGTCTGAAGTGTTATTGTTTCAGCCATTGTGATCAGAGGTTCCTGCCCTCTAGGGTGGCTCTATCTTTTACTGCTACTATTACTACTATGGCTACTGCTACTACAACAACTCTATGCTGCCCAAAAGAATATGATACTCAAGGATAGGGATTGTTTTTTATTTTTTTTTCCTTGTATCTTTAGTTCCTCATAATTTGTGACACTGAGTAGGCATTTAATAAAGGCTTATTTGATTAAGGAATTAGGAAGAATATGATTCAAGAAAGTTAAAATATACATGAAATTGTTGTTTAAAGGGGTTATTTGGAAAGTTAAAAGTATACATTTCTTCTCAGATATGACCTTCCAAGGTTATCAAAACTCTGTAAAATGTTCAGTAGTTGTTATCTGCTTTAAATAATTTGTGAATTATCTGCTATTTGTTTAGAAAAGTGATTCTCAAACACTGTCCACTGTCTTATGTACAATTTCACTGAAGCAATGAATTTTCACGTTCCTTTTCCCAATGGCGCCTACTTGCCACCACAAAAATTTTTACTGGAATATTGATATCTTTTGAAGGTGTTTTGAGCTATATCTTTTATTAAATATCACAAAATATTTATCAGAAATCTTTTATGCAGTGTTTCCCTATCCTTAATGATTGAGGAAAACATCCTAGACTACTCCTCCCTTTGAATATATTTTTAAAGCCCTTGGACTAAAGTGAGTTTTTAAAACTGCTTTGCGTACCCTAAAGGTTTTCTTCTGCCAGATTCATTCATTCATTTATTCATTTATCTAGATTTTTTTTGGACTAGGGGAAAGAGGAGACTCTTCCTCAACTGCTACCTAGTCTTAATCACTGTGGGTTTGGCTTCAATCAAACTGAGACCTGTTGGAACTCTTAGCTTAAAAAGGACAAAGTCGCTCATTTCATCCAGGGCTATCTCCAGTCATTTTGATCTATATCTTGCCACTGGACCCAGATGGCTCTGGAGGGGAAAGTGAGGCAGGTGTCCTTGCACAGCCCTCCCTCATCTAGATCCGATAGTTCACTTGCATTTCATACATTGCATTACCTCCCTGATGGCATGGTATATTTCGATAAGGACAACTGGGGTGTTACCTTTTACTTTAAAAAAAAATCATTATACTAATAAACTTATGATGGAGAGATCCATTTGCATATAGAAAGAAGGCTGTGAGGACTGAATATGGATCACAACATAGTATCTTCACCTTTTTTTTTTTTTGTTGTTGTTGTTGTTTGCTTTTTTTTTTCCCCTTTTTGATCTGATTTTTCTTGTGCAGCATGATAAATGTATAAATAAATATGTTTAGAAGAATTGCTCATGTTTAACCTGTATTGGATTACTTGCTGCCTAGGAAGGAAGGTTGGGGAAAGGAAGGGAGAAAAATTTGGAAGACAAGGTTTTCAGGGGTAAATGTTAAACTATCTTTGTATGTATTTTGAAAATAAAAAATTATTATTTAAAAAATCATTATAAACTTAGCCACTTACAAAGTCAATATACAAAAAGAGGTAAAATACATAAAATCTTTAATATTCATCAAATAAAGAACTAATGATTTTGTGGACTTAAATGCACAGTATAAGTCAGCAGTGTGATATGGCTGATTCTTAGACTGAGACTTAGACATTTATGAAATGGGGTCAGTGAAGAAATTCAATGACATTTTCTGAGTAAAAGGCCAGGTGTGACTGATCAGCATAAATATTTCCCCTCATTACAATGAACTTTACCTAACCTTAGAGGCTTGTAATGAGGACCAAATGAAATATGTGAATGAATAATAAAGCACTTATTAAATGATTACTATGAATTTTTTTGCTAAACATTTGAATATAAATTCAAGAAAGCAATATGGTTACTGCCCTCAAGGAAATTGCAATTCAAGCGGTGAAGATACATGAAGAAGAACAAAAAGCATTAGGGGATAAGCACCAGCTGTGTGGGTTACAATAGGACTAAAGTTATACAGAGGTCGAGTTTCCAGCAAGATAAGTTGTAAAAGTCCAGGGTGTTCTAGAAGGAAGAATTTAAGATTTGGGTGGTATGGGAATACGAGAGGATGAGGAGTTTGGGCAGCATGGTAGTATGGTTTAGAAATGGGCAATGTGTGTGTGTGATATATATACATACATACACACACAGATTCTGTCTTTCTGCCATGTTGCTGTAATTCTATTTTCTGCCTCCAGTCCAACATTGCAGCTCCTGTCTTTGGTCCAGCACTCTTAAAATGTGATAATTCACTATTATAATTCATCTTTGCCATGCCATCCTCATTTTATGCTCTGGTGACAATACAAATCACTACTTTTCAGAGAAGACATGTCATATACTCACTTCTTAATCCTTTATTCTCCTGTTTCAGACCTCTTTATCGCACTGAAATTGCTCTCTCCAGTTGTCAATGATCTCTTGTCACATCAATGACCTTTCCTCAATCCTTCTTTTTGACCTAGTATTTGACACAGCTGATCACTGTCTTCACTCCTAGGTTTTTGGAATAGCATTGTGTTTCTGGGTTCTCCTCCTGCTTACTTACTCCTTCTTAGTTGCCTTAGGTGGATCCTGATCTAAATCATTCCTTCTAACCAGGTGTCCCATAGGGCTCTGTCCTGAATCCTCTTCTTTACTTCCTCTTTTATAACTTCACTTGTTAATTTCATTTCCTTGCTGATGTTTTTCAATTTTACTATCCTGTCCTAATCTCTCTGCTGGCTTCCATTCTGGCATCTTAAACTGGATGTCCAATAGACTTTTTAACCTCAAAAAATCCAGAATGGAACTCATCTTTCCTTCTAAACTCTCTCCCCTTGCAAACTTCCTTATTACTTTTGAAGGTACCATCATCTTCCCATTCTCTCAGGTTTGCAACCTAGGTGTCATACTTTATCTCCTTACTCTTACTCTCTGCTCCTTCCTTCCCTCTCCTCTGCCCTATATTTTATTTCTTGCCACTAGGCTAAGATTTCACCTTTATAAGATTTCTCCAATACATAGTTTCTTTCCTTTGATACTGTCACCACCCATTTGTAGGCCCCTCATCACCTACCTGGACCATTGTAGTAGCCATGATGAGTCTGCCTGCCACAAGTCTCTTCCAACAACAGTACATCCTCTATTCAACTTAACATATCAGTCTACATCCCCATCCTTCCAACTCTGTTGGCTACTTAGTCCTCTAGGATCAAATACAGAATTCTCTGTTTCACATTTAAAACCTTTTGTAACCCAGCATCCTTCCTTCCCCCTCACCCTTTCCACTCTCTCTATATATATGTATATATATTGTCTTTTTCCCTAGACTATAAACGTCTTTGAACTTGTATTCCCTATTATTGTCCACTAAGAAATGACCAGCAGGATGAATACAGAAAGGCTTGGAGAGACTTACATGAACTTATGCTGAGTGAAATGAACAGAACCAGGAGATCATTATATACTTTAACAACGATACTGTATGAAGATGTATTCTGATGGAAGTGGATTTCTTTGACAGAGAGAAGATCTAACTCGGTTTCAATTGAGCTCAATGATGGACAGAAGCAGCTACATCCAAAGAAAGAACACTGGGAAATGAATGTAAACTGTTTGCATTTTTGTTTTTTTTCCTGGGTTATTTTTACCTTCTGAATCCAATTCTTCCTGAACAAGAGAATTGTTCAGTTCTGCACACATATATTGTATCTAGGATGTACTATAACATATTTAACATGTATAAGACTGCTTGCCATCTGGAAGAGGGGGTGGAGGGAGGGAGGGGAAAAGTTGGAACAGAAGTGAGTGCAAGGGATAATGTTGTAAAAAATTACCCAGGCATAGGTTCTGTTAATAAAAAAGTTAATTATTTAAAAAAAGAAGAAGAAAAAAAAGAATTTGTATTCCCAATCATTAGCACAATGCTTTGCACATTCAAAAGGTAATACATACTTTTTCAGTCATCCATGCATGCATGCATCCATCATTGTGTCTAGAATTTAGGAAGGTGATATTACTACTGTGTTTTGCTTTGTTCAGATTATATCTGAAGTGGATGCCACATTTTTTTTAATAAAACTTTTAATTTTCAAAACACGTCCATAGATAATCTTCAACATTCACTTCTGCAGAATCTCGTGTTCCAAAGTTTTTTTCCTTACTCTCTTTCCCCCACCTCTTCCCTAGATGGCAAGCAATCCAATACATGTTAAATATGTGCAGCTCTTCTATACTATCTATATATTCACAATTATGCTGCCCAAGAAAAACCAGATCAAAAATTGCAAAACAACAACAAAAGTGAAAATACTATGTTATGATCCATGCTCAGTCCCCACAGTCCTTTCTCTGGGTACATCTTCATCACAATACTATTGGAATTGGTCTGAATCACGTCACTGTTGAAAAGAGCCACGTCCATCAGAATTAAACATCATATAATCTTGTGTGTACAATGTCCTCTTCGCTTACCATCAGTTCATGTAACTCTCTCTTGGCCTCTCTGAAATTATCCTGCTGATAGTTTCTTGTAGAACAGTAATATTCCATAACATTCATATACTACAACTTATTCATATATTACTAGAGATGGTTTCAATTTCTTCATCTGAAAATTGTTCATATGCTTTGACCATTTGTCAGTTGGAGAATGGCTTATACTCTTATAAATTTGAATCAATTCGCTATATATTTTAAAAATGAGGCCTTTATCAGAATCCTTGGAGGTAAATTTTTTCCCCCCAGTTTACTGCTTCCCTTCTAATCTTGTGTGCATTGGTTTTGTTTGTACAAAAACTTTTTAACTTAATACAATCAAATCAAATAATCATATCCATTTTGATGCCACATTTTTGGAAGCAGCTTGATTAACTAGAGAATGACCAGGATGAGTAGGGGTGTTGAAATATGCTTTATTACTGGATATGATGGCTTGCTATGTTGAATCTGAGGCTGATGGATTAATTATTTCAGCTCTGGAGTTGTTGTAGTGGGGTTAAATTCATTGGACCCATTAAGTCTGGCAACAGTATAATAATAACAATAGCTAACTTAGTGCCTACCATGTATCATACATTGTGCTATGCACTTTATAATTATGGGGAGCTTCTGGTAATGGAGGGCTATCATGTTGTCTAGGAAGAGTGAAAAATGGAAAATTTCCATATTGATAGTGGTTTTAGACCCATGAGTGGCTGCTGCAACTTCCAGCATATTTGAGTTGAGACCCATTCTCATAAACAAAAGAGATTATGCCCTATTATGATAAATTGGAAGAACCTTGTTTATTTAGCCTGGAGGAATATGTTAAAGTTTTTGTATTTTTTTTGGAGGGTTGTCATGTGGCTTAAGGTTTATTCTGCTTTTCGCCAGAGGGCAAGAATAGTTATGACAAGTGACAAGTTCAAATGTATCTGATTTAGGTTTGCTGTACAATGCATCTTTCACTTTATCCACAGTACCACCCAGCTGTCCCACACCTTATGCTACTCAACATTTTTATTGATCCAGCTTTTTTTTTTTTTAAACAAAGCCCTCATTTCCAAACATACCCTTTGCTTCTCCCTTACTCAGTGAGCCATCTCCTTTATCAAAGAGTATGAGGAAAAAAGCAGTTCAGCAAAATTAACTAACACATCTGTTGAATCTGACAATCTATGAAATAAATGTTCCATTCCATTTAGTCTTCCATATTTCCATATCATGAGATACTTAATAATTATGTGACCTTGGGCAAGTCACTTTACCCTGTTTGCTTAAGTTCCTCCTCTGTAAAATGAGTTGGAGAAGGAAGTGCCAAAGTACTGTAGTATCTTTGCCAAGAAAATCCCTAATGGGGGGTCATGAAGAGTTGGACATGACTGAAAATGATTATGGGAGAGAGACAGAGAGAGAGGGAATATCAAGTCAGACTTGGACATAAGGGAAGAGGAAGATCGAGAGAAAAAATTCCCAAGTTGAGATGAAAAAGTACAGTAAGATAGTTGAGGTTGGGTTGTCTAGATGGCACAGTGAATAGAGTACCTGCCCTGAAGTCAGGAAGACCTAAGTTCAGATCCAGCCAATTGCCTAGCCTTCCTTCACTCTCCTCCCCCCCCCCCAAAAAAAAAAAGAGAAAAAGAAAAAAGATAGTTGAAGTTAATTGAAGGCAGTAAGCATTTCATAGGTGATTACTGAGTTAGACACTACTAAATTGAAGGGCTAAATCATAATTTAAAGTTGGAAGGGAGAGATAATGTAGTCTACTCCTTTTCTTTTTACAAATAAGAATCTGACTTTAAATGACTTGCCCAAGAATATGATAGATTAAAACCCGCCTCTCAGATTCCAAATGTAATACCCGTTGTTTAGAGTAATATTAGAAGTAGTAGCTTATATCTATATAAAACTTAGCTTTTTACAAATATATACATGGTTTACTTGTCAGAAGAGCTCATTGAATTTTTTCATTGACCTGACCTTTGTTTCATAAATACTGATGTATAAAAATTATTTCTAAAGTAGAATATGCTATCATAATAAGACATTTATATAGCATCTATTCATCCTCACAACCACCTTGAGAAGTAGGTTCTATTTTTACCTGCATTTTACAGATGAGGAAACTGAGTCAAACAAAAGTTAAGTGACTTGCCCAAGGTCACACATTATAGTATGTCTGAAGCTGGATTTGAGCTCAGATGTTCTTAATTCTAGGCCTGAGAGTCTTATCTACTGTGTCACCTAGCTGCTCCTACTATGTTATATAATATATTTTATATATTGTTACATACTTATGTAACATGTATAGTATGTATCATAAAAATTAATATTCTATCATTCCAGTAAAGTTAACATTTCCTACTTTACATAAAATTATAATAAAATGATTAATTTCTTAGATTTATATTCCAAGTTTTGGGACTTAAGTCCCACTATTTTTTTAAGAAGTACACTATTTTTGATTATTTTGTTAGCAGTCTACAATTTTCAGAAATGCACAACTATATTCCATTTATTTCTTTCCTGAGGGTATGTTTACTCTGTAGTTAGGGAGAAGAAAAATAAAGATAAAATGAGTTATTCTTGGACCTGGATTCAAATACCACCTCAGGTGATGTGTTGCTATGAATTAGTCATTTTCCTTCTCAGAATTTCAGTATTCTCACCTGTGAAATGAAGATAATAGTTGCACTGTATATTCCACAGGGTTGTTGTGAGGAATAGGTGTAAGTTGTTATTGTTAGAGAGGCAATTTATAGTGGCTGAAGACTAGATTTAAACCCTGTCTTTTTTTTTTTTTTTTTTTTTTTTTTCCAATTTAATAGTTTATTAAATGGAGAGATTTACTGAGACCAAATGGATCCATGTTTGGTCCCAGGACTGAATGAAACTATCGTCTCAAAGAATCCAGCCTAAACTCTGTCTTACTTACTAGTACTTACTAGTACCATGCTAATGTTCAGTTATTTTCAGTCATGTCCAACTCTTTGTGACCTCATTTGGGGTCTTTTTTGACAGAAATACTGGAGTGGTTTGCAATTTCCTTTTCCATCTCATTTTATAGACAAGGGAATTAAGGCAGACAGAGTAAGTGACTTGTCCAAGGTCACACAGCTAATAAGTATTTGATAAAGGGTTTGAACTCTCAACATTTCCTGACTCAATGTCTTTCCAATTTATCCACAGTACCACCCAGCTCATCAGATTTGCATATATAAACTAAAGTTGGCAATGATTCCTAATATTTAGTATGACAGGATCTCTAGAAAAATGGATCCAATATTATCTGAAAATTTGTAGTGGTTATATATAAAAACTTAGACTATATTTATTAAGAAAAATCATATCAGGCATAAACTGGTGAAGTAGCTAGAGAACAGTCCCTGTGTGTGTGGGGGGAAATCTGAATTAGAGAAGTATGATGTGGAAGCTTAGAAAATTAACATTATCTTAGGCTGTATTCTTAGAAGCATCAATTCAAAACAAATAGAGGTGATAATCCCTTATACCATGTTCTATTTAGGTCACATATAGAGTATTGTAGTCAGTTCTAGGTATCATATTTTAAAAGGCTGTTGCTAAACATCCCTTAAGAGGGATGAATCCTGATTTTTCCATAGAACTAGAGAATATGAAAATGGAAGAAACCTTAGAGATGATCAGGAATCTCAGGAAGTCAAGTGACCTGTTGAAAATCAATCATTTACTTTTGGTAGAGATGGGACTAGTTGTTTATTCCTCTGTTTAGTTCTCCTTTAGTTAGTCTACATGATGCCTTCTTTAGTCAAAGCTCACACTGAATACACAAGTATATATATTTATAATATATATTATAATATTCAGTATATATACAAGTCTTAGGAGAGAGGTTGAAATGAGTCTTAACAATATTAATTGCAGTGATTGATGCGTTCGTAAGAGTAACATTGCAGATGTCTGGTCCCAAACTTGGGAAGTAATCCTGGAGCTTAAGGTAATAAAGGACATTGAGAGAGCTATCATCTATCTCCCTTTGAGAGATAGATAGCTAAAATTAGACACAGTCTGGCAACCTATGGAGGAACCTTCTTGGAATTCTCTCTCAAATGTTCTGCTTGTCTCTTTATTCTCCAGTAGGGAAAAAGGGGAAAGCAAAAAAAGAAAAAAATCATTTAAAATTTTTTCACTAAAAAGTTTTAAGTGTTAGACTCTGTTACTGAAAAAAAAAAGAAAAAGAAAAACTTATGAACACTAAATAATCTCTGAGATTTATTCTTTTTTATTACCTTTTTTCCCCTTTATTAAAGTTTTTTATTTTTCAGAACATGCGTGGCCAATTATTCAACATTAGCCCTTATAAAACCTTGTGTTCCAATTCTCCCCCCTTCCATGACCCCCTCTCCTAGATAGTAAGTAGTCCAATATATATTAAATGTGGTAGAAATATATGTTAAATCCAATATATGCATACATATTTATGCAATTATCTTGCTGCACAATAAAAATAAAATCAAACCAGGAAAAAAGATGAAAAGCAAAATAAAATGCAAGCAAACAACAACAAAAAGAGTGAAAATGTTATGTTGTGAACCAAATTCAGTCCTCTCTCTGGGTGTAGATAGCTCTCTTCATCACTAAACAGTTGGAACTGATCCGAATCATCTCATTGTTGAAGAGAGCCATGTCCATCCGAATTGATCGTTGTTGCTGTATATAACAGTTTCCTGGTTCTGCTCATTTCACTTAACATCAGTTCATGTAAGTCTCTCCAGGCCTCTCTGAAATTGTCCTGCTGGTCGTTTCTTACAGAACAATAATATTCCATAACATTCATGTACCTTAACTTATTCAGCCATTCTCCAATTAATGGACATCCGTTCAAGTTTCCAGTTTCTTGCCACTGCGAAAAGGGCTGCTACAGACATCTTTGCTCGTGAGGGTCCCTTTTCCTTCTTTAAGATCTCTTTGGGATATAAACTCAGTAGAAACACTGCTGGGTCAAAGGGTATGCACAGTTAGATAACTCTTTGGGCAAATTTCAAATTGCCCTTACATTCTAATGAAGGAGACAAATACATAAGTGTCTCCCTCATTTGGAATGTAAGCTCCTCAATATATATATGTATATATAAGTATATATACAGCATAAATATAACCATACACATTAGCAGTGCTGAGAAGTGATGACAACAATGGAAAACAAGCTAGATAATTTTTTTATTATAGCTTTTTATATACAAAACATATGCGTGGGTAATTTTTCAACATTGACCCTTGCAAAAACTTCTGTTTCGACTTTTCCCCTTCTTCCCTCCACCTCCTCCTCTAGATAGCAGGTAGTCCCATACATGTTAAATATGTAAAAGTATATGTTAAATACAATATGTTCATTTATTCCTTTACCTTGTTGCACAAGAAAGATCAGATTTAGAAAGAAGATAAAAATAACCTGAGAAGAAAAAAACAAAAATGCAAGCAAACAATAACAGAAAGAGTGGAAATGTTATGTTGGTGGTCCATATTCATTTCCCAGTGTTCTTTCTCTGGATGTAACTGTTCATTACAGATCAATTGGAACTGATTTGGATCCTCTCATTGTTGAAGAGAGCCATATCCATCAGAATTGATCATCATGTAGTATTGTTGTTGAAGTGTATAATGATCTCCTGATTCTGCTCATTTCACTTAGCATCAGTTCATGAATGTCCTTCCAAGCCTCTCTATTCATCCTGCTGGCCATTTCTTATAGAACAATAATATTTCATAACATCCATACACCACAGTTTATTCAGCCATTCTTCAATTAGTGGGCATCCCTTCAATTTCCAGTTTCTAGCCACTATGAAAAGGGCTGCCACAAACATTTTTGCACATACGGGTCCCTTTTCCTTCTTTAATATCTCTTTGGGACATAATAAGCTAGATAATACAGCAATGGGAAGAAAAATCAATGAAATGTTTATGTTTAAAAAATTAATGCAATATGAAAAAATGTTCCAAATCACTACTGATCAGAGAAATTCAAATTAAGACAACTCTGAGATACCACTACACACTTGTCAGATTGGATAAGATGACAGGAAATGATAATGACCAATGTTGGAGGGCATGTGGAAAAACTAGGACACTGATACATTGTTGGTGGGACTGTGAATGGATCCAACTATTCTGGAGAGCACTTTGGAACTGTGCTCAAAAAGTTATCAAACTGTGCACATATCCTTTGATTCAGCAGTGTTTACTTTGGGATTATATCCCAAAGAGATCTTAAAGGAGAGAAAGGGACCCACATGTGCAAAAATGTTTGTGGCAGTCTTTTTTGTAGTGGCAAGAAACTAGAAACTGAAGGATGCCCATCAGTTGGAGAATGGCTGAATAAATTATGGTATATGAATGTTATGGAATGTTATTGTTCTGTAAGAAATGACCAGCAGGATGAATAGAGAGGCTTGGAAAGACATACATGAACTGATGCTAAGTGAAATGAGCAGAATCAGGAGATCATTATACACTTCAACAACAATACTACATGATGATCAATTCTGATGGATATGGCTCTTTTCAACAATGAAGTGATCCAAACCAGTGCCACTTGTTCAGTGATGAAAAGAGCCATCTACATCCAGAGAGAGGACCATGAGAACTGAATGTGAAAGACAACATAGCATTCTCAGTCTCTGTTGTTTGCATTTTGTTTTCTTTCTCAAGTTTTTTTTCCTTCTTGATCTGATTTTTCTTGTGTAGGAAGATAACTATAAATATGTATACATATATTGGATTGAACAGATTTTAACATATATTGGGCTAGGGGAGAGGTTGGGGGGAAGGAGGGAAAAATTTGGAACAAAAGGTTTTGCAAGGGTCAGTGTTGAAAAATTACTCATGAATATATTTTGTAAATAAAAAGCTTTAAGAAAAAAAATAAATAAAATTTTAAAAAAAGCTAATGCATTTTTAGGTTGCTTTAGGAGAAACATCTTTCAGGAATATGGAAGTGATAATCATATAATTTGCTCCTTTACTTAGACCATATCTAGAGTATTGTGCTCTTTCTGAGCACAATTTCAGAATGATATTGATAAGCTGGAGAGAGCCTAGAAGAGGGCAACCCCTGAGTAGTGTGAGGGACCTTGACTCTATGATCTGAAGATTGGTTGCAGGAACTGGGCATGTTGTGATCTGTACAAGAGAAGACTCAGCAGTGAATAGTTGTGTTTAAAGGACTATCCTATTATAGCAGGGATTATACTTGTTCTTGTCTGGTAGGACAGAACTAAGAACAAAGAGTGGAAGCTGCAAAGAGGCAAATTTATCCTTAGTGCCAGGAAAAATGTCCTAACATTTATAGCTGTTAATAAGCATTTATTAGATTACTCTGTGTCAGACACTGTGCTAAGCTCTGGGCAAACAGTGGAAAGGGGAAAAAAAGTCTTAAGAAACTTAAAGCCCTATAGAGAAGATAGCATGCAAACAACTATGTGCAAAAGAAAGATACAGGATAAATTGGAGTAGTTTAGAGAGGTTTAAGATTAAGGGGTACTGGGAAAAGCTCTGGACTTTAGCTGAGACTTGGCGAAAGCCATAGTATCTAGGAAATGGAAATAAGAAGAGAGGGAAAGTAGAATGGACAAAGTCAACCGGTTTTTTAGTCTTGTCCAAGACATCTTGGAGCAGAAGCTGAGTGATTGTCAAGTATGTTATAGTGGTGATTCCTTTTGAGTGTGGGTTGAACTAGATGGCTACTGAGATCCCTTTCAGTTTTCATTCCTGAATTCTGTGGCCAAATTGGAAGGAAAGTAGGGAAAGGATAATTGGGGAAACAAGTAGGATATAAATAAAAGGGAATTAGGTGAGTATAAAACACTTATAGGAATTAAAGTAGAATAATCAATTTGTTAGATACATAAGGGGACAAGTACCAGATGACTGGGGTTCCTGTTTTGTCTCTGTCTCTCTGTAAAAGGGGAATTATATACCTATTTCGTGGAATTGTGGGAATCAAATGAGATGATGTTTATGCAGCACTGTGCAAATTTTCAAGTGTCATTTAAATGTGTAATATTCTCTCTAAAATGTAATTTCTCTGTTAAGGTTTTCTTGGGGGGGGTCTCTGGAGGCAGCCTTTGTTTCAGTTCAGTAATCACCACAAGTGCAGCCAGGTGTTAAAGTCCAAATCCTTTATTGTCTCCTTCAAAGTCTTTTCTCCTTTCTTGGGGCCCAGTTAGCTTTCTTATACTTCATATCCTTTATTTCCTTTCTGGAGAGCCTTTCAGTTAGGCCTTGGTCTTAGTGGTGGAAGTGGAGGAGTCTAAGCCAGCCACCAGGAAGATTGAAGATCGAATTGAATTTCTTCCCTTGGTTCTGAGAGCTTAAGCTCCTGCCACCAGTCCTTTGGATTAAGAGACATTCCGAGAGAAGGCTTCTCTCGGAATGTCTCTTAATCCAAAGGTTTGTGCTTCAGCCTCCAGCCACCACAAAGGTGGACAATGGAATGAATCTGTCTCACCCTCTTATCATTAATAATAATTTCTAATTTCATTGGTTTAGGACTCCTAGTTTGGAAAAATCTAGCTTTATAGCTAGATTTACAAATCAGCAAATCATTTACAAATGGGATTTGACTTGGAGGAGGGTGATGTCATTCATAGTTTGAGACTTGTTTCTTAGTCTCCTAGCAATTTTAGGGGCAGGATTTGGCCCTGTGTCCATTTTTCTGAGGTGTAATTTTTTCTTCTTTGATTTCCTAATTTGCTGTATGCATGATTATTAGGTCTGAGTAGTAAATAATTGCCATGTCTGTAATCTGAATAACAAAAAGCTAATGGGTGTGCTTGTGTGTAAAACAATGACTAGGCAGATCTTATCTTTTCTCTCTGTAGTAAACCATTGTTTTATCTAGTGAAGGGGAGAATTAGGGAACTGGGACTAGATTACCCATGAAGTTCCTTTTATGACCAATGTTTTGACCTAGGTCTTCTTCCTGAAGTGTTCCATGCTATAAAATACTGTTTTCTTTCTCTTCAGTCAAAGCTACATCTCTGGTATAATTTCAGATAGTGTGAGTACTCTTCTATAGAAAACTAAGGGGAGAGACCATTTACAAATCATTTTTCCCTTCTCCAGCTTTTTTAAAGATCACTAATGGGAAGACTAGTGGGAGGAGGTCACTGAAGAGTAGTGGTACAAAAGAATAGACTCCACACTGAAATTCATAAAATTCAGAGGATTCTATGGTGGTTCAGTTGACTTGAAACGCTGATTATTCAAGACACAGCTTTTCGGACCTGTGTATTATGTTTGATCATATGATTTTAGAAGTGTAATTTAAAAGATTATCTAGTTTTACTTTCTCACTTAACCTTATAAAAGCTTCTTTACATGTAGGAAGTCAGCAGAGATTGTGACTTTTTGGTCACTCGTGGATAAATGAAGGTTGAAGATGGAGACTTCAAATTCAGTTCTGCTTTCACTTTATAACATTGTGATACTATTACTACTAGAGATTAATTTGTATTTACAGGCAAAATACCTTTGGAAATGGAGTGATTGGGATATTAGGCTGTCAATAAATAGGTTTAGGAAAGCATAATTAAAATTAAATCACATTGAAATGCATGCAGTGAATGTTAATTTTTATATGAAGGTAGAACAATAGATAATCTTGGAGTATAGATGAATTTGGTGAAGTGCCGATTTTGGGGGGCTTTAAGTAAGCAGAATAACGTCACTAAGAGTTTGCCCTATGGAAGCAATCTCTTCCAAATTTTCCAGTGGGGGGTAAGGGACAAGCCAGTTCCTTTAGTCCCTCTTTGAGATTACCAACTCTCTAACTGGTGGAACAGGGTTTATCCCTCTTTACTGGTGTTCTTATTACAGAATTTCCTTTTTTTTTCTATCTGATTTCATGATATCAACAGGAGCCCCAGTGAAAAATACGTGAACTTGGAGATTCTTTTTTAATTTTGCTTAAATTTTTGTTTTTTTTTTCCAATCGGTGAAAGTTTGTCATTCCCATCCTATTTTTCTTTTCTCAAATCATGAAAAAGAGTAAAAGGTCTCTCCTCCCTACTCTTTTCCCCCTAGTTTTTTCTATTGCCAGTTTACTTGTCTGTCCACAAGATGGTACTATACAACTGCCAAAATTAAGGATTTTGGCTATTAAATCTTCATTATTTTTAAAAATAATTATTTTAAAAAGAATTTAATACATTGGTTAGGATTTATTAGATAATGCTCAGAATTAATGTCTTAAATTATTAGCAGTTGGGTCAAATAAATGAGATAACATTTATGAAGTACTTAGCACAATATACAATCTGGCACATAGTGAATGCTTAATAAATGCTCATTTCCTTCCTTTTTACCAACATACATACATGACTTCTCAGTCCTCAAAAAACCTTCACTTGATCTAACCATTCCATTTAGTTGTCTTTGCCATATCTCTTGTCCCTTTGTTGTTAACTTTGTTGAGAAGTCTGTATACAAAATTTTTTTTAAAGCTTATCACTTTTTTTGCTCTTTTCTCCAAGTTCCTACAATCTGGATCTCATCATTTAACTGAAAATGCAATCTTCAAAGTTACCAGTGATCTTTTATTTGGCAAATATAGTGATCTTTTCTCAATTCTCAACTATTTCAAACCTCTTCAGCCTTTGATACTTCTGATCACTATCTTCTTAGTGATGCTCACCCTTTTGAGTTTTTGTAATGTGGTTCTCCTATCTCTATGACCACTTGGTGGATTCTCCCTTGGTGGATCTTCATGGATATCGGCTCCATCCTGGGTCCTCTTCCTTTTCTTTACACTCTTTCACTTGATAATCTCATCAGGTCATATAGATTCAATTATCTTCTATGAATATGCTTCTCAGATTTACTTATCCATCCCTATTCTGTCTGCTCTCTTTTTTGTCACATCTCCCATTGCTTTTTGGACATAACTTGAAAACTTGGACATAAGTATACATTTTTTTTTTTTGTATTTTGTAAAACTTTTAAAAATTATACATATATGACCCATAGACTTCTTAAAAACTCAAATGTATTATATTTTCCATAGAACCCATTCTTTCTTCTTTATATTTTCTATATAACTGTTGTGAGCACCACCTTCCTTCCAGCAACCTAAACTCACAATTTATATATTGTTTTTAACTCTTCACTTTCACTTCCCCTTTTCCATTTTTCAAGTCCTATTGATTTTACATGCCCAACATCCCATAAATTATTCTTTCTCTCCTCTGACACTATCATCACTCTGGTGGAAACCTGTATCATTTTACATTTACTATTGCTACTACTACTGTCACCACTGCTACCTAACATAGTACTTATAATGTACCAGGCACTGTCCCTTTTTACAGTTAATTCATTTGATCCTCACTAGAATGCTGGGAGGTAGGTACTATTAATCTTCATTATAAAGATGAAGAAACAGACCTCTCTTTAATGTTTCATGAGACTTGCCCAGAATGAATGGCTAGTATGTTTCTGAGGCCATATTTGAATTCAAATCCTCTTGGCTCTAGACTTGGTATTTTAGCCCCCTGTTGACCATACCTGTACTTGTAATAGTGTGCTCCTTTGTCTCCTGTCCCTCTTTGCCCTAGGTTCGGGAAGACTGGAGAAGATGGAGCCAATAGCTTCATCTTTTGTATTCTTTCTCCCTCGTTTTCCCTTCTCTCTTCCTCCCTCCTTCTCTCTTTTTTAGTTAATTATGAGACAATTATCAGCTGAGAAGTTGGAGAGATGGGGAACAATGAAAGATTTAAGGAGGGATGAAAAGTTTTGGCAAAATTGTGGTTTAGTAAAATAAATGAATTGATTTGGGAATTATACAAGGAAGAGAGGAATAAGCATTTATTAAACATCAATCACTGTGCTAATAAACATTTTAAAAATATTAATTCATTTGATCTAAACAGTAACTCTCTGAGGTAGATGCTATTATTGTCCCCATTTTGTATTTTTGGAAATTGAGGCATTCAGAAATTAAATGACTGTGTCACTTAAGTGATTTGGTTAATTAGTGCCTGAGGCTGGATTTAAACTCAGATCTTCTTGACTCCAGGTACAACTTAATGCAGTGTCACTTAGCTGCCTTAAGGTATTGCAATCCTGTAGGTATTACCTTGCTACAGGTCCAGTTGATATTTTGTGATACCAATTTGTATGTACCTAGATAGCATGCTTTGTGAATTCTTCAGCTTTGTTCAGCAACATAAAAGTAGGAGTGAAGGCAGCCATTGGTGGCAATAATACTAGGCTGACTTTGAAAGGGTAAGATTTTAGATAAAAGGGCAAGCAACTTGAGAGAAGATGTTCATCAGAAGGTCAGCATTGAGAATGGAAGAGAATGTAGCCACTCTAAGTGTAATAACTTAGGAAAGAATTGAGGGATAGATGATTCCAGAGGTCTCAATTTGGAGGAGTTTGAGTTTGCAAAGCAAAGAGAGACGGGGAATGACAATAGATTGTGATTAGTTAAAGGAATTTCTGGAGTCCACAAACATGGAATTGGTATATTTGTGGGTGAATGGGTTGTCTTTCTTTATTACTGAGGTGGGATAGAGAAATAGTTATGGGAAAGAATTGGGAGGTTAGTATATTTGAAGGGTGTTATTTTATGTGTGTGTGTGTGTGTGTGTGTGTTCCTTTTAGTTTTAGGGCAGGAATTTGTTGTAAACCAGGCATTGAATTTGTTAAAGGAAGGAAGAAAGAACTATGTTCTATATGTTTATAGATAATAGACAACAGAATCTTGGTTGGGTAAAAATTATAAGTTAAGTGAACTTTAAGGGTGGAAGGGTTATTGAGTGATGGTTGTTAAAAGTGCTAAGGAGAATTCTTTTTTTCCCCTCCCCAATTACAATGGTTTCTTTTTAATAACCATTATTTCCTCCTGATATTTCCAGATCCCATTTTTTAAAATAACTTTTTATTGACAGTACATATGGTGGATGGGTAATTTTTTACAATATTATTTCTTGCACTCACTTC
Organism: Sarcophilus harrisii; assembly: GCF_902635505.1. Classification (NCBI taxonomy): domain Eukaryota; kingdom Metazoa; phylum Chordata; class Mammalia; order Dasyuromorphia; family Dasyuridae; genus Sarcophilus; species Sarcophilus harrisii. The sequence continues at coordinate 432,150,139 of NC_045428.1, read as the reverse complement.
CGACTTTTCCCTTTCCTCCCTCCACCTCCTCCCCTAGGTGGCGGGCAGTCTTATACATCTTAAATATGTTATAGTATATCCTAGATACAATATATATGTGTGCAGAACCTAACAATTCTCTTGTTGCACAGGAAGAATTGGATTCAGAAGGTAAAAATAACCTGAGAAGAAAAACAAAAATGTAAACAGTTCACACTCATTTCCCAGTGTTTCTTCTCTGGGTGTAACTAATTCTGTCCATCATTGAGCAATTGGAACTGAATTAGATTTTCTCTTTGTTGAGGATATCCACTTCCATCAGAATACATCCTCATACAGTATTGCTGTTGAAGTGTATAATGATCTCCTGGTTCTGTTCATTTCACTCAGCATAAGTTCATGTAAGTCTTTCCAAGCCTCTCTGTATTCATTCTGCTGGTCATTTCTTCCCTTCTAATGTTATCTGCATTAGTTTTTAATGCTTTTTAATTTGATATAATCAAAATTTTCTATTCTGTGATCAATAATGTTCTCTAGTTCGTCTTTGTTACAAATTCCTTCCTCCTCCACAAGTCTGAGAAGTAAACTATCTTATGTTCCTCTAATTTAGTTATAATCTCCTTCATTATGCCTAAATCATGGATCCATTTTGATCTTATCTTGGTATGAGGTGTTAAGTGTGGGTTCATGCCTAATTTCTGCTAATATTAATTTTCAGTTTTCCCAGCAGTTTTTGTCAAATAATGAATTCTTATCCCAGAAGTTGGGATCTTTGGGTTTGTCAAACACAAGATTGCTATAGTTATTGACTATTTTGTCCTGTGAACCTAACCTATTCCACTGATCAACTAATCTATATCTTAGCCAATACCAAATGGTTTTGGTGACCGCTGCTTTATAATATAGTTTTAGATCAGATACAGCTAGGCTACCTTCATTTGATTTTTTTTTTTTTTTCATTACTTCCCTTGAAATTCTCGACCTTTTTTTTCTTCCATATGAATTTTGTTGTTATTTTTTCTAGGTCATTAAAATAGTTTCTTGGGAGTCTGATTGGTATAACACTAAATAAATAGATTAGTTTAAGGAGTATTGTCATCTTTATTATCCAAGAGCATTTAACATTTTTCCAATTATTTAAATCTGACTTTATTTGTGTGGAAAGTGTTTTGTAATTTTGCTCATGTAATTTCCGACTTTCCTTTGGTAGATGGATTCCCTAATATTTTGTGCTATCAACAGTTATTTTGAATGGAATTTCTCTTTGTATCTCTTGCTGTTGGATTTTGTTGGTGATGTATAAAAATGCTGAGGATTTATGTGGATTTATTTTGTATCCTGCAACTTTGCTAAAGTTGTGAATTATTTCTAATGGCTTTTTTGTAGAATCTCTGGGGTTCTCTAAGTATACCATCATATCATCTACAAAGAGTGATAATTTGGTTTCCACGTTGCCTATTCTAATTCCTTTGATCTCTTTCTCAACTCTTATTTTCCGAGGCTAGCATTTCTAATACTATATTGAATAATAATGGTGATAGTGGGCAACCTTGTTTCACTCCTGATCTTATTGGGAATGGTTCCAGTTTATCCCCATTACATGTGATACTTACTGACGGTTTTAAATATATGCTCCTGACTGTTTTAAGGAAAAGTCCATTTATTCCTATCCTCTCAAGGGTTTTTAATTAGGAATAATGTTGGATTTTATCAAATGCTTTTTCTGCATCTATTGAGATGATCATATGGTTTTTGCTAATTTGGTTATTGATACAGTCAATTATGCTAATAATTTTCCTACTGTTGAACCAGCCCTGCATTCCTGGTATAAATCCTACTTGGTCATAGTGTGTTATCCTGGGAATGATTTTCTGTAATCTTTTTACTAATATTTTATTTAAGATTTTAGCATCAATATTCACTAGGGAGATTGGTCTATAATTTTCTTTCTCTGTTTTTAACCTATCTGGTTTAGGTATCAGTACCATGTCTGTGTCATAAAAGGAATTTGGTAGGACTCCTTCAATCTGCTAACGAGAATTCTAACACCCAATCATCACCAGTGCAATCAAATGGTGCTGAAAAAGGGTGTCCAGGGAAGCTATGTCATCAGAAGGCTATGAGTGCTAGAGGGATGGAGAAAAAAAGCAAAAGATTTAAGATGAAAGCAAGTTTATCTGTAGATCAGGTAGTGCAAAGATGCTAGGTGGAAGGGATATGTAACTTTAGAATGAGATGTAGGGAAGATTGGGTTTTGAGGATGGGATGGTAATAAAAGAGCAGCAGTCCATGAGGGACAAAGAATGGCAACCCAGAAGTTTAGAATCACTGAGATGATAGGATGGAAATCTTTGAGGAATTGAATTCAGATAAGTTAATATTTCTGTAGAGGTTTGGTTTTGAGGTAGAGTTGTCCCAGTGTATTAGGCACTTCTATGTATCTGAAAGGGAGAGATGAAAGGTGACATGGAAGATTCCTGATTGCAATGGAATTATAGATGTCCAGAGATAGTGTGTTGGAATGAAGGAGGCCAGAGAGTGTAATTTTTCTAATATAATTCCAAATTGATATGCAGAATACTTGATAATGAACTACTTAACATTTCTACCAGCAGTATCTGTCTCCTTCCAGCTTCTATCATTGCTTCTTTCATTTTTGTCATCTTTGCCAATTTGCACAGTGTAAAGATACTCAGTTCACTTTGCACTTGTTTATGCTATTTGGGAAATATGTTTTCATTTGTAGTTTGTACTTTTCAAATCTTTTTTTTTTCTTCTGAATCTTTAGACTGCTTATCTATTGGAGAATGGTATGCTGTTTTGTGGTTGTGGTTTAGTTTCAATCCAACTTTTTGTGGTCTCCTTTGGGAACTTTTGTGGGGTTTTCTTTGCAAAGATATTGGAAAGGTTTATCATTTCCTTTTCTAGCATATTTTACAGATGAGGAAATGAAGGCAAATAGGGTTAAGTGATTAGCCCAAGGTCACACAACTAGTATTTGAGGCTAGATTTGAACTCAATGAGTCTTTCAGTCTCTACAATGGAACTTTGGCTCACTCAATCTGCTGTACCACCTACCTGTCCCATTTGTATACTGTAAATCAGACATTTTTGATGAAAATGATGTAAGTCATTTCCCCATTCTACTATTTCTTCTAATTCTTATTCCTACTGGGATTGTGAAGCTTCCCAAAGATCAGAGCTGTCTTATCCACATGTCTCTGTAGACCTCTGTTTTCCTGAGGTGGCTCTGTCTGCCATAAAATAAGGGTTACCTGATATAATGTCATTTTGAAAAAAAAATGTGTTTAGAAATCTATCCTCTATTGCATCAAATTTGCCTATTGAGGTAGTATGATTTTCTAATAGGAGTATTAGATTTCCTTTCCACCTTGGGATGCCACTGTGGGATTCCCTTTGTCTCCCTCCTTATGCTGGAGAACCACTCATTTTGAGTGTGCCTCCAGCTACCGAAGGGTTCCCCATTGAATGTAGGGTCACCTGAAGTTGCAGCCACTTTCCTACCTCTAATTTTGATCCTGCCCTCATGCTTCTTTCAGTCAGATGTTTCAACAGAAGCAAAAAAAAAAAAAAAATTCATTTTTACAAAATGCCTTATTCAGTATGTCTACATTGATTTTGTTTGTTTTTAGATTGTAAGCTCCTTGAGAGCAGTTTTGCTGTTACACAGCATATAGCATGTTACACATTGCTTCAGAGTGCCTAAAAGTGCATGTGCAGAAAGAACATTAAATAAAATTTATTTTTATAAATTTAATTTATAAATTATACATATATATATATATAAGTAAAATTAAAAAATGAAATTTATAAATTATAAAAAACAAATAAAATTAAATAAAAAAATGTTTAAGTGCAATGATAGGCACTAGCAAATGAGCTAAAATTTTTTGTTTTAAGATACTTAATAGAATTTTAGCATTTTATAATGATGATAGCTAATTTGACAGGATATAATTTATAATTGTTAGAATTGTTTCAATTTTTATTAGCTTGTTAAGTATCTTCTTTGGTAATATGCAATTAGAGATCACCTCTGAGGGAAAATTTGTTATTTCCAAATTTGAATCCTTTAGCTGATCTTAAAAATTATCCCCAGTGGATTTGTTTTCTTAACTTTGTGCGTTCAGTAATTATGGACATTAATCAGCTTCCCATGAGGGAACTCATAAAAACCATGATCTCTTATTTGCTCAGGCATTTAAAGAAGAAGAAAAGCACAATTTCTTCCATTGTACAAGTTCTATGGTTTTAAAAGACTTTCTGAGAGTTTTGTTTTGTTTATTGCCTTTTTGTACTTTATGAAAGAAAGGATGCCTTGTTTTGAGAGTTGTACCTCAGCATGCAAAACAGAAATTTTTTTTCTGCTTGCCTCTTATCATTTGTTTAAGCAAGTGAAATCCTGCTTTTTCTGCCAAATCTGTGAGCTTAGACAAATCATTTAACTTTCCTGAGTTTCAGTTGCCTTACCTCCAAAATAAGTTTAAATTCGCTGACCTCTAAGGTCTTCCAGTTCTAAATCTATGATCTGGCTATGCATAAAAAAGAAGAAAAGAAAAGAAAATGTTTACATTGTGGCAGATTTCCAGCCATTTTTTTTTTTTAAATAAGATCTAAAGGTTTTCTCAAATATCGATTGGTATCTGTATTCTTTTGAAAGAAGTTGAGTTGCTGTTGATGCCAGTCTGTCTTTAAGTTTTAAAATTGTTTTTCAGAAACAAGTTCCATTAATTTTTGGTAACCATTGAAATGGATAGGTAAGTTTTAAAAAAATGCTCAGAAAAGAATAGAAAGAAGAATAAAAGAAAACAAATGAGACAGCTTTGAAAGCTATAGGTTGAATTTATTATCTGTGGATTATATATACATAATGTAAAAGGAAATGCAAGCTATATAGGAGATGGGCCATTTCATGTACAACTCTTTCTGTTCTGTTATACATATTGCAATACTCCTTTAGTGATAAATTCAGAATAGTAGACATAGATATGCAATTGTCAAGATGCAGGACTTTTTTCTTTAAAATTGCAGAGAGAAGTGGAAGAAAAACCTTGTCATGCATTTAAACTGCTTGCTGATTTTAGTTCTTATAACTTTAATGAAACATTTTATTGTTGGAATAATAAAATTTTTGTAGCTCAGATGAATTTAGCTAGCAATTTTCCATTGTTGAAATAGTCCAGTGAAATGATAAATATTGAGAAGTTGCTTTGTTCTGAAATGATATCAAAGCTGTTCTAGATCCAATTCTCCAAATTGTATAAGTATAGTTAGTAAGTGAAACCCCATCCTATTTGCTGAGATAAAAATGTCTGCTTGCCTAGCACCCCTCCCACAGGAGTAATTTTTTTTTTTTTTAAGCTAGCAGTACAGACAAGAAGGATCATAGATTTGGAAATGGGAAGGATCTTAGAGATAATTTATCTAGGGCATTCTCTCTTTTTCCTTCTCTTCTCTGCCCCCTCCCCCATTTTACAGATGAGGAAACTGAGGCCACAGAACTTAAGAAGCTTTTCTAAGGAAAGACTAGAGCTGGGCTTTGAAATTAGGTACAGTATATTTGAATTTGAAGGCCAGTATATTTTCTTGTTAGTATCATATCTTGTTTATAATTTAGTGTTAGGGAAAGAATGTTGGACTTGTGTGGGACTCATGAGATCTGAGTTTGACTGCTTTTTATACCTGTGCCATAGCAGGCTAGTTTTGTAACCACTTTGAGACTCAATGCATTCGTCTGTAACATGGGGGGAAATACTTTTGCAACTTACTCCAGGAAGTTGGGTTGTTGTAATGTTTGTAAATCTTCAAGTTTTGTACAAATCTAAGTGTTTTATAAAAATTTATATATATATATCCATACACATAAATAAAATCATTTAACAAGGTAATATAAATCAGTTCTCCAACTTTTGTTCTTAGTATCTTTGTAGTATTAAAAATTACTAAGGATCTGACCAAAGAGTTTTTATGTGGTTCATATTTGTAGACATTTACCATATTAGAAATAAAAACTAATTTTGAATTTGTAGATTCTCAGAAAAGATTTCAGAGACACCCATCCCTTCCTCTTTGCCCCCCATTCTCTGGACTATATTTAGAGAACCACTAGTATAAATAGCATAGTACTTCTAGATTGACTTTTCTACATTGTTTCTTTAAACTTTTAAACTCTCTTTTTAACTTGCTCCTCCTTTAATATTTCTTATTTCTGTTAGAGGACCATCATCATTTAGTCTTCCAACTTAAGAGTCATCCTTGATTCTTTCCTCTATTTTGTCCCTCATAAACAAATCAGTTGCATATCTACTTACCTTTCATATTGTCTAAATCTGAAAATTCCTCTCATTTCCTAAAACCACCATTGTATTATTTCTGTTCTTATCCACTCTTCTCATAGAATAAATTTTAAAATTGGTTTTCTTGCTTCCAGTCTCTTTGCTTTAATCAGTCTTCCATGTAGCTGCCCCAAAAATCTTCCTAAAGCAAATGTTTCAGTATGCCATTTCCGTGCTGTCCCCTATGGCTAAGGCTAAAATATGAACTCTTCAGCCTGATTTGTGGTCTTTCATAATCTGGCTTCAGATTATTTCTCCTTCCTCTACCCATGTTTTTAAGTTAAAAATTTGCTTTTTCTTTTTACTATGATCTTAAACACAAACATTTCAACATGGAAAGGAAAAATAACTTTTAAATAACTTTAGTTATACAGTTTTAAAAATAGAATGTTTATTTTAAACACATTTAATACAAAAAGCTGTCCTTGTCTGTCTCCTTCTGAACTTCCTATACTGATCTATTGTGTATATTATAAAATGTTTTATTGATACTTTTCTGCTGGGATCGTTACTCACTGATTTCTATTTTTTTAAAAAGGGAAAAGATACTTCCTGTCCTTGAGGAGCTTACAATTTAATGAGGAAAACAACATGCAAATAGCTACATACAAATATGCTGTACACAGGATAAATAGAAAATAATTATTGAAGGAGTCAAGATTAAGAAAAATTGAGAAAGTTTTCTGGGAAAAGGAAGATTTTAGTTAGGATTTAGTTAGGCAGTGAAGCAAGGAGATAGACGAATAGGGGACAGACTGAGAAAATGTCCAGAGTCTAGAGATGGAGTGTCATTCCAGGAACAACAATAAGGAAACCAGTGTCATTGACTCAACAGTAAGTGAGGAGCAGGGAAAGGTCTAAGAAAAGTTGAAAAGGTGAGGTGGTGGAATGAGATGGGGGAGCCAAACAGAGGACTTCAAATAGAACGTTTATATTAATTACATTTAATACCAATACCAGAAGCTGTCCTTGTCTGTGACTTCTTTCTCCTGGTCTATTGTGTATATCATAAAATGTTTTATTAACACTTTTCTGCTATGGTCATTAATTGCTGATTCCTCTTCACAAAAAAGTCCTCCCTCATAGCAAATAAGAATAGTCAAGCAAAATAAATGCATATGAAAATGTATTAGTTTTTAATATCTAAAAATGTCTCTTCATTTGGACTAAAAGACCATTATTTTTCTAGTTAAGAGGTGGTGAAGGGAAACATACTTTATTGACTAAGGAGTGATCAGAACCTGTGCTTTAGGAAAATTCTTTTAAGTGGCTAAATGACTGGAAGGTGAAGAGATTTATGGTAGACTTAGCCACCAGCAGGTTTTTGTAATAATCCAGATGTGAGGTGATGGGGACCTACATCAGAAGTGTATATGTACAATGGTCAACTATTACTTAAAAAGATATATAAAGCATGCTTCACTGACTTCCTTCCAAGTCTCACCTAAAATCTTCCTTCTCCAGGAAAACTTTTCTTGATTTCTCTTAATCTTGACTCCCTCTATTAATTATTTCCTAATTATCCTAAGAAGAGCATATTTGTATGTAACTATTTGAATGTTGTCTCCTTTATTAAATTGTGAATTTCTCAAGAGCAGGAAAAACCTTTTCCCTTCCTTTAAATCTGCAGTGCTTGGCAAATACCAGGCACATAGATACTTAAATGCTTATTTTTTCTTTTTAAAAAAAATTTATTTATGAATCACGATTAAAAAAAAAAAACCCACAAAAAAGAAGTGAGCATAGCATATTTTTATTGACATTCGGTCTCCATAGTTCTTTTTCTGGATGCAGATGGCATTTTCTGTTCAAAGTTTATTGGGATTGCTTTGGATTTGTTTATTGACTGACTGTATATGCCTATCTCATTAGTATTGCTGGTTCCAAAGATGTATGCAGTTTAGTGTAAATAAGTAAATAGATAAATGTGTTGGAGATCAAAATTTCTTGCTTGCCTTCTATGTTTGTTCTACATTACTTCCTTTCATGACTCTTATTGTTCCCCTAGATCTTCATTGTGGGGTTTGCACAAGTGTTCCTTATTCCTGGGATACATACTGATCACACTTTTCCTTATTAGTCCTTTTTCTTTCTTCACCTTCCACTTCCTCTTGGAAACCTTTCTTATTGTCCCCGTTAGTAACTTCCCCCACTTGAATTATCTTGACTGGTTTAAGAAGAAAGATAAGTAAACAAAGGTCTGTGCTCTAACATTATTTTTCCCTCCAGAATGTTAATTTTACTTTGTCATTCTGAGATGGATAAATATTATCAAACTTCAACATTTGTTATCCAGAATTAGTCCATTTTGTCTGTCAGGGTTCTCAAGTGTCTTCCTCTACTTCTCCCTCCATCTTCACTTCAAATTCCCTGTCAGCTTTTTTTTTTTTTTTTTTTGTCAAAGCTTGTCAATTTCATTGTGGCAACTTCTCTCCATCTTTTTATTGAGCACTTAACTATGCATCAGCTATTGGGGATACAAGGAAAAGCAAAAAAAACAAAAACAAAAACCCAAAAACCCAAATCAACCAAACAAACCCCCCAGTTTCTAATCTCAAGGAATTTACAATCTGAAGGAAATATCATGCAAACAACTATACAAACAAGTTCTATACAGGATTAATTGGAAGTGGTCTCCAAGGGAAGACACTTAACATTAAGGAGCACTGGGAAAAACATTTTGTAGAAGGTAAAACTTATTATTGAGACTTGAAAGAAGCCAGGAATTCCAGGTGACAGAGATGAGGAAGGATAGAGTTCCAGAAAAGAGGGACAGTCTGAAAGTGCCCTAAGTAAGGAGATAGAGTATTGTATTTGAGTAACATTTAATGTCACTGGATCACAGAGTACAAGAAAAAATAATGAGTTACAAGAGGACAGGAAAGGTAAGAACCAGATTATGAAAGCTTTAAAAGTCAAATAGAGAATTTTATATTTGATCCTGGTGGCAATATGGAGTTAGTTGATTGAGAAGGGGCAGGAGGTTAACATGGTCAGACCTTCACTTTAGGAAGATGAGTTTGAAAGTTGAATGGAATATTGGACTGGCGTGAGAAGAGGCTTGACATAATAAGACTGACCAGCAGGTTACTGCAATAGTTCAGGTGTTATATAAGGAAATGCTGTTTTCCATAATATACAAACATGATAGTTTCAAAACTGTCCTGTTTCTGTCTCTCCTCTGGGCTACCTTTTATTCTCTTCTGTGCTTCTTTGATGATCTTTATCTTATTTCATTCAGAAAACATTTTTTGAATGCTTACTATGTGCCAGAAATTGTGCTAAGATTGAGAATGCAAATACTTTTGCAGAAAGCCTCTAACTACAAAGGCACTTACATTCTAAGAGGGAAAAACACTGCATATAAAAAAGAAGCTTAAAAAAAACCCCCCAAAATCCAGAGGGATTGAGTTGCAATAGAGCTTCCAAGATGAAGAGGTTTCTATGGGAGTTAAAAGTCTAGAGAGAAACCTGAGAGGAATCATTATCACTATACTATTCCCTCTTTCTCAACTGTTCGCTTCTCAATGCCACCCTCTCTCCTGTAATTTGAATAGTCAAGCAAACAAATCAACACATTGCCCATGTCTGAAAATATGTCTGTTGCCTTAGCCCAACTCTTCTGTCAAGATTTGGGAAACGAAGTATGTTTCCTCTTTTGGAGTTATGATTGGTTATTTCATTAATCAAAGTAACTAAGTTTTTTAGTATTAACATTTTTTTTATCTTGTAGACACTGTATAAATTCTTGTGTTGTTACCTTCATTCAGCATCATATAAATCTTCCTAGATTTCTCTGAATCTGTCCCTTTGATTTGTTTTTTAACAGCATGGTCACATTCTTCAATGGAATAGATTTGGACATTTTTGAAGACAGTAGGGAAGCATTAGTAGGAAGGACAGATGGAAAACGAATGAGATTGATTATAGAGGGGGCAATCTGCTGTAGAAGATGGGATGGAATGTTATCATTTTTGCAAATAGAATAGTTTACTGTGGCAAGAAAGAGGTAAAGACAGTGGTTGAAATTATCTGTGTGATGTGGAAGGAGAAGCTCTTTACCAATGACCTCAGTTTTTTCAGTTAAATGTGAAGCAAGGCCTTCAGCTTTTGATTGCTTTAAGATGTATATGAAAAGTTACATGTATTATCTCATTTGTTCTTCATAATAATCCTGTGAGGTAGGTTTTATCCTTATTTTACCATCTTTAATTTTACACAAGAGGAAATTGAGAGATTAAGTGACTTGCCTAGGCCCATCTAGAATCTTGTCTGAGATACCTATGGTTTGAACTTGTTTTCCCAACTTTTAAGTCCATTGCTCATTGGACTACAGCTAAGATGAAAAAGGGAAGAATTGGAAGGTTAAGTTACTTAGCTGCATGTAATTGTAAAGGATTGCTGACGTGGAAAGAGATTAAAAAGAATAGGAAGAGAAAATAAATTATTTTTAAAAGATGGAGCTATAGCTACTGCATTATGTCTTGGAAATAGTGATGTTGAAAAGGTTTGGAATTAAGATTATTTTTGTGGTCCTGTTTCTGTTCTAATTATTGGACAGCTAGCTTTCTTTGGGAATTCTTTAAACAAAAGACTCTAAACTATAAAAACTATAAACAATAGTTTTAAAATATATATGTGCATATATGTATACACATTTATATATATATATATGTACTCACACATATATATACATATACACACACAAATTCTTAGAACTATAATCCTTTTTTGCTTCTAAATGAACTAATGTTTTTGAGGATAGACTTGGTTTAATGAAGAGGATGTTAGGTTAGAGTCTGAAAATCTTTATTTCATCATGAATTATGCAGCAAGGTAAACTTGACCTTAATTTTTTTATTTGTAAAATCAGGAAAATAATAGTTATGTTTTCTCAGGAATTAGATAAGATGTATGGGATAGCAAATTAACAGTTGGGTTATCCACATCCAAGGTAATTTTAGTTGCCATTGGAAAGACTTGTGGGAGAGTGTTAGCATTATCTAAATCTTGGTTCCAACAGTCTAGTGTTGATTAGTAAAAATTTATTAAGCATCTATAATGTGTTAATCTCTAGAGATACAAAACAGGGCAAAAGATAGACTTTGTTCTTAGGGAATTTGCAATCTAAGGGGTGGGACAAAATGCAGATACATTCAAAGGAAGATATATATAGGATAAATAAGACATAATTAAAAAAGAAGGAAAAGCACTGGAATTAAGAGGGGTTAGGGAAGGCTTCCTTTAGGAGGGGGGATTTTATTTGTGACTTAAAGGAAGACTGAAAGACCTAGTGTCCAAGTGAGAACATTATCCGAGCAAGAGGTTCAGCCAGAGAAAATGCTTGGAGCTAAGAGATGTGGAGCATTTTATTTGTGGAACTGCTAGGAGGCCAGTGTCATTGGATCAGAGAGTGTACATGGGGAAATAGGATGTAAGAAGACTGGAAAGATGGGGACTAGGTTATGAAGGGTTTTGAATACCAAACAAAGTTTTGTATTTGTTTCTGGTGGTGATGGGAACTTACTGGCATTTGTGGAGTGGGGATGGGGTGATTGATCAGATTTGTGTTTTAGGAAAATCATTTTAGTGGCTGAATGGTGGGATAGATTGGAGTGGGAAGAGATTGAGGAAGGCACACTCACTAGCAGATTGTAAGGTGTGGAGGACCAGCTTTCAAGTATTAGTGTCAGAGAAGAAAAGGGTGCATATTCAAGAAATATTACAGACATGAAATTAAGAAGCCTTGGCAACAGGCTGCATATGGCCATTTGTATAAAAGATAATGAGTAATAAATGATATAGAATGACTCTTAGTTTGTGGGCCTTGAGGTACTAGAATTTTATGTTAAATATAGTCTAAAATATAAATATTTTAAGAATTACTCCCAGCATTGTCTTTGATTAGAAAAGCCAAGGCTTGGCCTTTTCCTTTTGTTTTTACCATATAACTTTACCATGATTTCTTACCTCATCCATGACATTGTTTTTCTGTGTTTTTTTGGTTCCTATAAGACAACAACAACAAAATTTCTAGATGAAAAAACTAAACTAAAAAGTAAAGTTAAAGTAGCAGGGAAATGTATTATTTTTAAAAAGATTTTCTTAAATGAGAAGGACCTCTAAAATATTTGAAATATTTAAATTATAAAATTTACATATTATTCTTTAGCAACTCATTTAATCTGGAATTGGTATAAAAGTACGTTTTATTGTCATGTCAATAGCATATTTATGATAGATATCTCTTGTATATCAGTGATTATTTTTAAGTTATTTAATATAAAAATATATGAATACTGTCTTCTAGTAGATATTTTAAAGGGCATATTACTTCATTTTGTATATATTTTTATTTTTTTTTCTTTATAATATATTTACCCAGTTTTTAATTTATAACCCTTGCTGAGTGACTTTACTTTTCTGTTTAAATGTGTTCTTGTAGGCTTGTCCACATGGAGAGTACCATCTACTGGTTGTATTGGGAACTAGTTACAGGAAATTTTATAGCACAGTGAATGCCTTCAGATTAAAAACTTGAAAATTGTTTGATTCTTATGACTATAAAATTGTGTCATTTAGGATTTTTAGAGATAACTATATCTTTTTAAATCTTTTAAGGTAGATTTTAAAGGTATAGTTGTTGTTCTTCCATTTAATTCTTTCCTCTGATTTGGGGAGGGGTGTCTTATCATGTAAACTCAATCCCCTTAATTTTCAGAGAAAAATGTGATACCAACACAGATCGTGACTTGGTCTTTTCTATGTCTCTTGGATCCTGTTTCACTGTCATTCATAATGCAGTTTAGAATTATTGGGATCTAGAATGATCTAATGTTAAGTCAGATAATCAGAGTAAAGAATGAGTAAAGAGCTTTTTGTAGAAAAAGACAAGATGATTTTGTAAAAATAAAGTTTGATACATTTAAAAATGGTATTTTTAGTACTTTCCACAAAGTTCTGTTTTGATGGCTCAGAGGTAGTCTTAAAGTCTTATTGTGCATTTTGCTGGACATTTGGTGGTCTTATATTGAAGTACTTGTGATAAAGGACTATAAAAATAATTATAGCTTTTCCACCAACAATTGTTGCAAAGGAATGAAATAGTAGAGAATTCTAGAAAAATCTTTTCTAAGATCTTTATTAAAAGAGAATACACATTTAAATGAAGTGACTTTAATGAAAAGAGGAGGTTGACAAAAAATGTTGAATAATATGGTTTAAAACGGAGTAAGGAATGAGGCAGGCCAAAATCTTGGAGCCTACATGGAAGCATCATTTATATCCATCATCACTTCTTCATCTGAGAAAAGAATTCACATAATGAGCAAAAAAGTTTAATTGGTTATATTTTAATGAACAGGAAGCCATTGGTTTGTCAGTCTTTCCTGAATCTTCTCTTAAGATTTAGGCAGACTTAAAGACAGACCACTGATCCAAATGAATTAAGGTGAGAGAATGAATAAAGACAAGGGAACAATATAGTTTGCGTTTGAAATGATTCTGATTTAATTAAGTGAATTTTTGATGCTAAAAGTGGGAAATGGATGGATGAAAGGAAATAGATCCTAATTATATGCTTTTTATAAAAGTTTAATTGAATTTTAATTAGTTTTTAAATTTAAATCCAGATCTGCCCTATTAGAATGTAAAGTCATTAGAATAAAGATTATTTCACTTTTGATTCCTCCATACCTAACATGGTTCCTGGCACAAGTAGATTTTTAATAAGTGTTTATTGATTTTCCATGGTGAGACCAGAGGAACCTAGGAATCATCCCAGCTAGTAAACTTGATTTCTTTGCCAAGGGGATGTTCTTAAGGGCTACACCAGGTAGAATATAAATTCACCTTGAAAATCTTAGAGGAAAGAGTGCCTCACAAAATAAAGAGAAGTAGTGAAGAGAGAAAATCAGGATTAATGAAACTTTGACTAGAGCTTTAATTGGCAAAAAACATTATAAAATGGAAAACATTTACAGAGATTCTAGTAACATCTTTTTTTTCAGCCATGTACATGCTGAAGCCACCATTTGGACTTGAAACTTAATAGTTATTGATGTGTAGAAAAAGCAGCCAGACCAAGTACATATAAAAGAGAGGTCTGTCCTATAGTTGTTATAACAATTAGAGCCATCACCTCATTTCTACTTTTTTTTCACTGAGGCAATTAGGGTTAAGTGACTAGCTCAGGGTCACACAGCTTGGAATTGTTAAGTGTCTGAGATGAGATTTGAACTCGGGTCCTCTCGACTTCAGGGCTGGTGCTCTATCCATTGTGCCACCTAGCTGCTCCCCACATCAGATCATTTCTGAAGGCATATCAAAGAGAGTGTGGAACAAAAATCAAAATTCCCCAGATTATTATTACACAATTACAAAATAAATTTTAAAAAATATTTATTAACAATGTTTACTATGATAAGTGTATACTATTACATATGTTTGTCAGATATTTATGATTACAAAATTAGAGGAAAAAACAAATGTGAAAATACCAATAATTATCCTTATTCCAACTTTTCCATTTATACAAAATTTTCATGAGCATCTATTGCTTATTCTGGATATCCTTTTTTGAATTTATTAAAAAGGGACAGGTCGGAATTTTTAGAGGAGAGGACTAGCCTAGTGGGGTTGAGGGATGGGATGGATTCTTGGGCAAAATTTTGGATTAGAATGGCCCCTGCATGGATATGGATGATAGACAATTTTTTTAGAGGCAACCAAAGTTAAAGTGACTTTCTCGGGGTCACAAAGCTAGTTAGTGTATAAATGTGAACTAAAGTCATAACTGACTTTATGATTGTTACTCTATCAACTTTGCCTCCTAGCTGTAAAACTCCCTCTCTCCCCTACTTCTCCACCCTTTGGGGGGGGGGCAATTTTTAAAAAAGAAAAATTTTATTATTTTCTTTTTGCTTCATAGGACTTTTCCTTTTGTCTGACTTTTTTGAGGGGAGGTTATATACTCTTAGCAGTGAGATCTGTGTCAAAAAGTATAAATACTTTAGTTCTTTTTTCTAAAGCATAATACTAAATTGTTTACTAAAATGGCTTCATTAATTCAAAGTTCCATCAATATTGTATTATTATTATGCATGTCTTTACACAACTTCTACACCATTGATTATTCTTCCAGTTGGTCACCACTGCCAATTTTCCGAGGATAAAGTGAAATCTGAGTTACCTTGATTTAGTATTAGTGATTTGGAGCATTATTTCCTATGTTATTATGATAGTTTAAAATTTCTTTGGAGAGTGTTTGTTAGTATCTTTTGACTACTCATTCATTGTTAAATACTATTTGTTCTGGATAATAAGGAGACTAAAACAGTAGGACTTAAATAACTAATAGCAATGAGAAGTAAGAGTGAAAGAATAATTAAAGATAGTTAAAATTTTGAACTTGAGCAGGTTTAGAAAATACTATTTCACATTTATATGATGTGTAGAATGTATAATTGCATAATGATTTTTACAAAGCACTTTAAACAATTTTTTGAAGTAGATAATAGTTATTATCCCTGTTTACAGATAAGGACACTGAAACTCATATAATTAATTTACTTCGTGGTCACACATTTAATAAATGTTTAGAACTGGAATGTGAACCTGTCCTATGTAACTTGGTTCTAAGTGCACTGTTCTTTTCATTATGCCATTAGATTCTGTTTTGAACATGCTGACTTTTTTGGAGGAGGGGGGAAGACTTATATGTTGTTTTCTAGCAGTCCCTCCCTTTCAATATTCCTTGAACAGAAGTCTTCTCACTTTTGTCTCTCAATTCTTTCAAAACTCAGGTCAGGTGCCATCTTTTCTCTCAAGTCTTCCCTTTTCCTACTAGTTATTACTTTCTTTCCAGCTCAGTTATCCTTGTAATATGTTTCATGTTATAGTAAGTTCTTGAGTAGAATAAGCTCCTTGAGGGTAAGAACTTTTTTTTTTTTAAATCTTTGAATAATGAGGATCCAGCACAATGCCTAGCATATTGTATATACTTAATAAATGCTTGTTGAAATGAATTATTAATGGTACATTTTAATATCTGTTTTGTAGTTTACTATTTAATGGGAAGGAAGGTTGTATGCTTTGACTTTAGTAATTTGCTACCAGCATTGTCTATTGTATTTGATAATGTTTTGTTGCCTTGTGCTGGTGTTTTTGTTTGCATTGTAGTCTTTTTTTATATTGTTGCTTTGACTTTGCTTCCTTTTACTCATTTCATAAAATTCTAGAACTTTTTGAATTTATAATGTCTGCAGGACATAAAGATGGAGATTTAATTCTGAAGCTTTAGGAGAGTAGTCAGGACTGGAGATAAAGATTTTTGAGAGTTAGCTGTTTACAATTGGTCAAGTCATGAAGCAAAATCAGATGAAGTGTGGAAGAAGAGTGAAGAAATGAGACCTGAGAACAAAACTTTGGTTAATACTCACAGGTTAGGGTTGGGAGATAGCATCAAAATAAAGGTAAGGAGTAAAATAGGATAATGCTAGGAGTAAAGGAGTAAAGACAAACATCTCTTTGAAGCCCACTTAGGAGTAAGTCAATCGAATAAATAACATCAAATACCATAGATATATTAAGGAGTCAGAATTGAAAAAATGTTTTTTAGACTTAGTCATAGATTTAGAACTGAAAAGAAACTTAGAAGAATACCAACTCCTTCATTTTACAGATGATGGGATTGAGATCCAAACAGGTAGAATGAGTTGCCTAAATATAAGAGGTAGTAAGAGCCAAGATTTGAACCAAGATTTTTCTTACTATATATCCATTGCTTTTTCTATTGTACTCAATCTTGGCTTTCAATTAGGAAATATTTGGTAGTCTCTAATAGTTAGATTTCAGTAGAAGTAGTAGGAGTTGAAGACATTACAAAGAAATTAAGGAGAGAATAAGTGATAAGAATGTAGATAACTTTTAACAGATTTTGATATATACTTATGCTCTTATGAAAAAGAAGGGGAAAGTACTAAGAGAGATGTATAATCTTTGGACCTGTAACTAAATATCTCTGAGAGACTGAAGAAGTGAAGCCTTTTCCTTCCCTGTAAAAATGAGGGATTTGAACTAGATAATCTTCTACATTTTTTGTCTCTTTAAATGCTGTGACTGACCCTTTGGCATGGCAAAATATTATGAGAAATTAGAGGAGTAGAGATGAGGAGCATGGTTGGTACTTGTGGAATTCAACAGGAGATTTGATGAGGAGTGCATTTCATGTATAAGGCAACTGGTGTATAGAGGTGGAAAAAGGGTATTGTTGATTTAGGAATGGTGAGTGGTCCAACTGCTCACAACCATATAGTATATTTGAAAAAAGTATTATTTGTTGGACAAGGCTAGAAAAAGTAATGGCAAAGAATTTTGTTGGCACCAACAAGAACAGGTTGTCCAAAAGAGGAAATTTAGTATTAGGTAGTCAGATTAACCAAAATTATTTAAATTTTGGGTAAAACTTTATAAAATAATTTAAAAATAACTTTAATTGAGGTCTTTTGTTTTTTATATCACCTGCATTTCCTCATATATCCCTTCCCCTTTCCCTCCTAGAAAACCAGCCTTTATAACAAAGGATGAAAAAGAGGGGGAAAAAAAGTTCAGCAAAACTCACCAGCATATTGAACAAGTCTGAAATTATATTCAGTGTCGCCCCACATCTGCAACAAGGGTAGGGCTGGGGATGAAATACTTTCTCATATCTCTTTTGGGGCCAAGCTTGGTCATTATAATTTTGCAATCTTCAGTTTTAGTTGTCGTTTTTTCATTTTCATTGTTAGTCATTGTACATATTATTTTTCTGGTTCTACTTCATTTTGCATCAGTTCATTTTAAGTGTTTCCATTCTTTGTATTTATCATATTAATTATTTCTTATAGCATAATAATGTTTTATTACATTCATGTATTCCAACTTACTTAGCCATTCCTATAGATTAATTTTTACACACCTCATTATATCAGTAATAATTTTCTAATTATTTTAGGCAAGTTTTTATAACTTAGACAATAGCTGTACTTTAATTTGTTTCTAAATTGTGTTTTATAGGCATATTATTCCCTGTTAATTTGTTTCATGAACATATGGCTGTAAAAAGGAAACCAAAGACAGAGGGAATGGGGGAGGGGGATGGGAAAAGGAGTAAGAGTAGGAGTTTTCTTGTTCAGGAGCTGGAGAAATTAATGAAACTACAGTGGGATTGTGGTGGGGTGTGGTTAATATTATTAATGAACAGGAGTTATAGGGCAAGATTATATGGGGATATGTCTATATTGATATTCTTTGTCCTGTAGCATCTAGTTAATATTTTATATGTGAATATACAAAACATACCTTAATTTTTTTTTTTTTTCTTGTTTTAGGGTTGAAAATATTTCAATCATGGCTCATTCAAAGACAAGGGCCAATGATGGAAAAATTACTTATCCTCCTGGCGTCAAAGAGATCTCAGACAAAATATCTAAAGAGGAGATGGTGAGACGATTAAAGGTTAGTATTGTCTGGCTATAATAAAAGCCACATTTATTTTTATTTTGTACTTTTTTGGGATTGGACCTGTGATGTCATTGGTGTAAAGAATTCTCTTTAGGCAAATTCATGCCGTTATCTGCCTTGTTTCATAGTTTCTGGGAGCACTGACAAGTTAAATGACTTGGCCATTATGAATCATATGGATAACTTGAACAGCTTTTATTGACTCTAGAACTTGAACCCTAGCTCTTATTGACCATATCAGTTCCATGGAGTTAATTATCCTATCTGTATACCATGCTTCTAGAGCTGTACATCCAGCCCTAGTTTCTCTTCTGAGCTTGTCCTGTATTAAGAACTGCTTGCTACACATTGAACTAGATATGTGTTAGGTTCTTCAAACTCAGGATGTTCTAAACAGAACTTAATATCTTTCCAAAAATTGACCCCTTTTCCAGACTTCCCTATTATTAAAGATTGAAAACCTTTTTTTCATCCTCAGCTTTTTTCTTTATATATACAGTTGTTAGATTTCTGTAACCTCTCTCTGATATGTCCACCTGTTTCCATTTACATAGTTTGCACTCTAGTGGTATATCACTTTTCATTTGGACTATTGCGATAGCATTGTATTTGGTCTTTCTACCTTTATCTCTAGTCTATTCCTCTACATAGCTGTCAAAAGTGATTTTCCTGAAAAATAACTTTGACCATGTCTTCCCTTATACTTAATAAACTTAGGTGATTTTCTCTACCTCTTAGTATAAACTATAAGTTCTCTTTGGCATTTAAGGCCCTTTGAAACTTGGACTTTTCTTACCTTTCTAGTTGACGTATCCATTACTGTCTCTTCCATGCTTTCTACACAATTCAGCTACTCTGTCCTGTTTAATATTATTCCTTATGATGCTTCATTGTCCATCTTTTTTTCACTTGCTGTCCTCTTGTCCTGTTCTTGCGCATCCCCAAATTCCTACTTTCGGTTATATTCAGTTCAAGTACCAAGTACTTTTGGAGATCTTTCCTGATCCTGTTCCGTAGGGTACTGCTAGGGCCTTCTTTTCCATAGTAATCTTATATTTGATTAATATTTATATGTCTTGAATCTATTTATGTGTGCTCTGTGTGTCCACTTCATTAAGATATAAGTTATTTGAAGGCAGGCTGTTTTATATTTATATTCACAGAGCCTAGGATATGGTCTTGTTGTTTGATTGCCTTTTTGTAACTATTTGTCTAAACACCTCATGTAAAACATGATTCCAAGCACCAAAAAGAGAGGGATATCAAGTTTTCATGTATATATTGAGGCTTCTAGGTTGCATGGTAGAAAGAGCTAATTTGAAGACTTGAGTTTATATGCTGCCTCAGTCACTTTCTAGCTGTGTGATGCTAGACATGTCTTTTAATCTCTGTCAGCCTAAGTTTTCTCATCTGTAAAATGGGAATAATAATACTAACTACTTTCTAGAATGGTAGTTGTGAGGATCAAATGAAGGCATGTAAGCTTTGTAAATCTTAAAACAATAGAGGAATTCTCACTACTACCAGTGCTACTGTGACTACTGTGACAATCACTATTACCATCATCCGTCATCACTGTCTTCCTCATATTTTAGAGTATTTTTTTCATTAAAATTAGATCAGTAATCAATTTAGTTTTACTCTTTAATTGTCTCTATCCATTATCTCTACAGCTTGACCTGAGCTCTCTGAAAATATTAAATTGAAAATTAGAGAGCACTGACATGTTTATATGGTATATTTTTATAGTCAGAAATGGCTCTTAATATATTACTGTATAATTGCATGTTTATGCCTAATATAGCTAGAGCAGGTGGCCTTTTTTTTTAGTTAAGTAAGAAAGCACTGAATGGATTTAACATGCTATCCTACTTAATTTGCCCACATCTATGTATGTTAGAAAAGGTTTTCTATTATTATTATTAAATAATGAAACGTGTTCATATACATTTTGTTAATTTACATTTTCCTTATATTAACACAAACCCAATCCATTGAAACTGCTAAAATTGTAGCACCCGAAAAGTTCTTCATTTGCTTTCCTAGTAATTTTATTCCTCGAAATGAAGTGAAGAAGGGCAATTATTGCTGTTTTGTACTTGATTTTGACAGGTAAGTAGTAATGTCAGAACCCTAAAGAATAAGTGACTATCCTGTCATAGTTTGGCAGATAAGGAAATGTTAGATAGCCTTTGATGCCTTGCTCTATAGGCTCTGATTGGACAGATTTCTGAATTCAGAAAGAAAGTACAGGTATGATTCCATGCTCTAAAACTAGATATAGCAGTTCAATTTAAAAGATGCTTTCAAGGGAGGAAAAAAAAATTAATCAGAATTTTAACAGAATTAACAGAAGTACTCCTGTTGCTGGTTCAATTGTCCAGAAATCTAATTTACTTCTTATATTTTAAAGAGATGCATATAGAAGTTAGAGAGCTGGGTTAGGAGTCAGGAAGATTGGTGTTTGAATCATGCCTTAGATAGTTACTAATTTTGTGATCCTGGACAAGTAATTTAATCTTTCTAAGTTTTAGTTAATTCACCTGTAAAATGAGGGTGTTGAACTTGAATGACCTCCATTATCCCTTTCAGATTTGTCATCCATCCAGTAAATCCAGTAAGGAAGCAAGATAGGTAACTGAGAATGAATATAAAATAGTACATTCTTGTAAGAATCGTGAGGATGAGCCTAGTCAAGAAAAATGATTTTTAAAGCTACGTTGGGTACAGTAGTAAGATCAAGTGAGATAATTACCTGAAGGTTGATGTGCAAAAATAAAGATTCTGAAGATGATGGAAAGAAGGCAAAACTGATCCCTTGGGTTATAAGCTGCCATTGAAAAGAAGATTAGTTTTTGATTTACTTTTTTGGCGCTCTCAATTGCTTTTTTTCTAAAATGAGAAATTTGGACAGGATAATATTTAAAGACTCTTCCAACTCAAAATTTTTCATCCTATAATCAGATTTTATTGCTTTTCCAGGATGTGGATAATTTACAATTACTGAGATTCAGTAATTGTTGTGCATTCTTGCTATAGAAATATTAAAAAGCCTATGGACAATAACAGCACAGAATGAAAAGGCATGGATGAGATTGTCATCTTTGCCATTCATTTTAGGGGTGATTACCATTGAGATCACAGATCTGTCCACATAGGAAGGACTAACTTGTAATATTATTTATTTGTTAATTTTCGATAATTTAGGGTTTATCACTATTTAAACTAGCCATTTAGAGAAAACTATAAATATATATTTTTGGATATGTATAAATATGTTTAATCTTGTCTAGACTCTTTAAGTCCCTGCTACTTTTCTTGGAATTACCTGGGTGTCTTCCTGATGATTCTCTAAGTTGCCAAACTACTTTTTACCTGAAGAACAACTCTGAAGTGGGATGGAAATACCTAGTACAAATTTAGGTCACTTTTGCTCAGGCATGGACTAGCAAGTGTTGCATACCTTTTGATATGGTACTTTATTTTTAATTTGGACCTGTGATTTCATTGGTGTAGGAAGCTTCAGTGCGAAAGTTTTTTTTCCTTGAAGAATATGATCAATTTCCTATTAATTTAGAGAATTTCCTTAGAGAATAGAGGTTTAATAACTTGCCCATGGTTGCATATTTGATATATCATAGAGACAGGACTTTAAATCTACATCTTGATCCCAAGGCCATCTCTATTCTATCATTCTATCTTTCAGCCCTGCATATATATATTTTATACGTATTTGATAGCTGTAAATGAAAAATGACCTAATACTTTTTGATTTGCATTTGTAGCACCACCTAGTGGAAGCCAAATGAGGACCCTTTTCTTTTAGCTAGATACCAATAGATAGATATTTCAATATAAAATTCCTTTAATTACAAAAGTTCTCTTAATTCTTGTTCGTTAGACTGTAGGCTCCTTGAGAATAGGAAATATGTTTGCCTTTCTTTATATACCTGCTGACTGATTGGCTGACTGAATATACACTAAACCATGATGTCTTAACACTGTTTTAATATAAGTCATTGTAAACAATTATTCTGGAATTAAATTAGATTCGATGATTCTGTGTCCTTACCAACCTTTCTTGTGGTTTCTAATTCACTTGTTTATTATGAGGTGATTTTAGAGAAATAGAATTTCATATAGCGTTTTAATTCCCTTTTCTCTGCCACATAAGACCCATTATGTTGTATTGGGGCAAAAAAAATTTAAAAATGGAGTCCATAAACCAGTGTGGTATATTTTCCGTCAGTGAGGTAGTTTGGTAGTTGCCCTTTATGACATTGAGAATGTATACTGGACATATCTCCCCTCTTCACAACATAGATGTATTGTATATGTAACTTTTCTTTTGTTCTTTTAAGACAAATTAGTTCATAAACTTTGCTTTTGGTTTGACAGTCCAAATGGGAAGCTAGATTATTACATGTAATTTTATTTTGCATTATTTATTTTTCTTCTCATTATTTAAGGGAAAAAAGATATTAAGGTAAAATAATAGTTAGAAATTTTAGAATATGTGCTCAGTATTCATAGAAACAAAACAAAACAAAAAAGAGTATAAAACATTATGAGTTTTTTTCTCAGTAATCAATTATGAATCTTAATCTTCTGAACAACCCAAATCATGTTCACTAATCCTGAAATTTTATTCTGTTATTGAATAACTTTGCTTATGGTTCCTTCTTATATGTAGGAAAATCCGAATATGAAATCAAATCATGAAATATGATTTCTAGTTTCTGGAATAAAAAAGGAATGATATGTATTGATAATAAAATAATGTAATCAATATTTCTTAAACATTATTCATAAGAAGAACTTTTTTATTTGATTGAGATTTTATTTTTATGTAGATGGTTGTAAAAACTTTCATGGATATGGACCAGGACTCGGAAGAAGAAAAGGAGCTGTATCTAAACCTTGCTTTACACCTTGCTTCAGATTTTTTCCTCAAGCATCCTGATAAAGATGTTCGCTTACTGGTGGCATGTTGTCTTGCTGATATATTTAGGATTTATGCTCCTGAAGCACCTTATACTTCACCAGACAAACTGAAGGCAAGTATGATGTATTTTTAAAATTTCTTTCCAGGTTGATGCTATGTTGTAGCTCTTGTCAGTTTTTGACTGTTTTGAATTGTTTTTATTTAAGGTGTGACAATAACTATCAAAGTAATCATTAAAGAATTTGATATTTCTCAGAATGCTGTTATGCTTAGAAAAACCCCTTTTTTTTCTTTTGCAATTCTTATTTTGAGATTTGATTCTTTGAGAAGTTTTTTGGAATCCTAAAGATAAAACTTATGTTAGTACTCTGTATTATTTCTTTAACTCATTGTCCGCTACCTCTTAATTTTTTTTATTATGAAATAGAATATCACCAATAAATGTGAATGTTTCTGTATGCAAAGGTGGCCAGAAAAATGGAAATTATGGTTGAAACCATGAATCTGTATTTTTTAGAAATAGGAGATAAGGATTGAACATATGATTTCTACCACTATAAATTAGTACCTTCTTTGCAATTTATAGTTTTTGTCTAGATCCGAGGTGTCTCATATGTGGCTAGCAGTAGGCTAAATTGTGGTGATATACACCTGAGTACAACTTGAACCTTATTAAAATGTAATTGGGAAATATTTAACAAAGCAAGATAAAAATGGAATAGGACATAGATAATGTTAATAGTTGTTTTTATAAGTTAATGTACCACTTCCAGAGATATTTTTATGTACAGTTTAGTGGCACTTTCCATTTGAGTTTCCATTTCCAGAAACCCTGGTTTAGATCAGAGTTTCATAAACTTTTTCCACTTGCAACCCCTTTTTGCCTGAAAAATTTTTACTTGACCTCAGATATATAGTTATGTAAAATAGATATGCAAAGCAAACTTTACTGATAACAAATCATAATTTTGTGATTACAAGAACACAGTTTAAAAAGCTGGGATCTAGAGCATTAAAAGGTTAAGTAATTTGCTCACTTCCATAGTCTTTATGTGTTAAAGTTGGAACTAGAATTTAGATCTTCCTGACTCTAGGATTGGCTCTCAACTCACTGTAACATTTTTTTTTTTTTTAAATTATACCTGTGGTTGTGTGTGTGTTTGTATAAGTATTACATAATACCAGCATTTCCCTACTTGTCTATGTCTCCTAGGCTTTCTTCTGTTCTGTACTTTGCATTTTAAAAATATTTAAGGATACTTTTTTTCTTATCACTATTATTATTCTCCCCCATTTTCTTGTCTCCCTAAATAAAGTCCTCTCTTAACAAAAGTATAGTCAAGCAAAATGTTACTATTGTTGTAGTCATACATATCTCCTTTTGCACCAAGAAGAAAGCACACTTCCTTCCAAGTCCTAATTAGTCATGGCATTGATTAGAGTGTTTTTACATTAGAAGCGTTTTCTTTTACAATGTTGTGGTCATTGCATAGAGTTCTCCTGGTTTTTCTTTCTTTTACTTTATATAAATTCATATAATCCTTCCCAGGTTTCTTTGAATCTATTCCTTTTATCATCTCTTACCTCACAGTAACATTGTTACATTTATTTGTTATAGATTGTTGAAACATTCCTCAATTAATATGCACCTATTTGTTTTGTTATTTTCTACAATAAGCAATACTGAAAAAAAAATTTTTTTACACATATTCTTTGTTTCATCTTTTTTTTTTGGGGGGGGTGGGGAGTGTATTTACCCCTTAGTGGTATTTATTGTTGGGTCAAAAAGTATATCACGTTTAATGATTTTTTAGGAATATGGTTCCAAATGGCTTTTTAGAATTATTGTACTAATTCATAGCCATAAATATCAGTACTCTAGTATTTTCTCTTCCCATGATTTCAACAATTGTCATTTTTCTTTTTCTTTTCTTTTTTTGTTATCTTTGCCAATCTGATAAAAGTGTGAAGTAGAATCTCAGAATTATTTTTATTTGCATTAATGATTTTTATTGTGGAGCATTTTTTTTATGTTTTTCTTATTTTTCCTTAAGAGCTGCCTGTTAATATAGCCATTGCTTATCTATTGAGGAATGACTCAATTTTTATATATTTGTATATCTTGAATATAAGACCTTAAATTAGGTAAATTAATTTTGAAGATATTTTTCTCCCACTTAAATTTTTTCCTTGACTTGCTTTTTGTTGAAAAAACACTTGTCAGTTTATATCATTGGAAATGTCCCATTTATTTCCTGTGACCTTGTTTATGCTTTGTTGTAAAAGTTATCTTCTATTTTACTCTTTGTTATGATATGATTATTTATATATTAGTCGTGTATCCTTCAAAAGTTTATTGTGGCCTAATATCTCAACTATATTGAGAACTGAATCAAATTAATAAGAATAAAAGTCAATGCAATTGATGAATGATCAGAAAATAGAACAGATATGAGACATAGTTAATCAAAACTATTTATAGTTATATGAAAAAATGCACTAAATCACTATTGATTAAAGAAATGCAAATTAAAACAATTATAAGGTACTACCCCATACCTATATCAGATTGGCTAATGTGACAGAAAAAGAAAATAAACTG
Organism: Sarcophilus harrisii; assembly: GCF_902635505.1. Classification (NCBI taxonomy): domain Eukaryota; kingdom Metazoa; phylum Chordata; class Mammalia; order Dasyuromorphia; family Dasyuridae; genus Sarcophilus; species Sarcophilus harrisii. The sequence goes on along the minus strand of NC_045428.1, from coordinate 432,123,756 downwards.
TTGGAGGTGATATGGGAAAATTGAGATAATTAAGCATTGGTTTTTTTTTGTTGGTTTGTTTTTTACACCCCCTCCCCCCCACCCCCCACTCCCCTTACTGAGGCACTTGGGGTTAGGTGATTTGCTCAGGATCATACAACTAGGAAATGTCTGAGGTCAGATTTGAACTCAGGACCTCTTGACTTCAGGTCTGATGCTCTCATTGCACCATCTGGCTGCTCCTACACTTAACCATTGTTAATGGAGTTGTGACTGTATCCAAAGTGCTATAAAAACCATGCATACCCTTTGACCCAGCAATACCACTATTAGTTCTATATTCCAAAAAGATTTTAAACAAGAAGAAAAAAGATCTATATGTACAAAAATATTTATGCCAGCCCTTTTTCTAGAGGCAAAGAATTGGAAATTGGCCAAGCAAATTGTGGTATATGATAATACTGTGTTATTGGAAATAAAGAGAAGGATGTACTTAGAAAAGTCTGAAAAGACTTACATGAACTGATGCAAAGTGGAATGAGCAGAACCAGTTTTTACACAAGAACAGCAATAAGTGTATAATGATTAACTGAATGACTTAGCTGTTAGCACTTGGTGATCCAAGGTAATTCTGAAAGACATAAAAAAATGCTATCCACCTCCAGAGAAAGAACAGAATGAGTCTGAATGTAAATCGAAGCATACTTCTAAAAACTTAAAATTTTTGTTTGTTCTGTTTTCTTTCACAGCGTGACTAATAGAGAAATATTTGTTGCAGGACATATATAGCTATATAAAATTGCTTATCTTTGAGGAGGGAAGGAGAGATTTTGGAATTCATAGTTTAAAAAAAGGTTAAAATTGTTTTTACATGCAGTTGAGGAAAATAAAATATTAAAAAAAATTTATTGTATCAAGTATAAGATTCTAATTTCTAATTCTAATTTCTCCCAGAATTGAGATTGAACCTAAGAATTCTTTTGAAGATAATCCCCTTCTAATTTCACCCCCATGTTTTGAAGTTATATTCATTATTTAAAATTTAAATTTCTTTTTCTTTTTTTAGAATATGAACATGATTCAGTTCTTTAAGATATGTTTAATTATCATTAGAATGTAAGGTCCTGGTAAAGGACTACATTTTATCTCTTCTAACCTTGTGCCTAGTACAGTACCCTCTACATAATAGAAATGTTTTATATTTTGTTCACTTTAATAAAAAGTCAAAATATCAAGATCAATTTTTCAAGAAATGATTGAGATAATTTTATGAAAAGTTAAAACATATTATATATAGAGTGAAGAAATGTTTTTTAAGAGATAATAAAATTGTGTGAATAGTAGACTATTCCTGCAAAAAAGAAAAAAGTTGTGCTTAAATGACAAATAGTGATGCCAAAAAGAATTGAAGGATTTGATAAGCAAGCTAAAAATAAAATGAGCAAAAAGTAATTATGAAAACTGCTAAGTGTCATTTCTAAAGCACTTCAAGATATGTGAAAGCATTTTGCAGTCTCATTTGAGCTTCACAAATGTTCCATTTTTTAATTGGTGAACTCTGAGATGCTCTTATCATATCATCTTTTATCTTTCTATCTTTTTCCTTTGCTTTAACACCTAAATCTATTTTTCTCTTCACCATGAGGCTCTAAACATACTATCCTTTACTTCTTTCCCAGGCTAGCACTTTTACACTCTGTACTTTCCTTCATTCCCCATTTTGATTTCATGAGCTAGCTTAACTCCATGCTGCCCTCTTATGTCACTTTCCTATTGATCTTTTTCTACCAAATGTTAGTTTTTGGGATAGTCTCCCATCATCTACTGTCTTTGCTCCCATTTGTGTGATGTTGAATGAAGCTAGAGAAAATCACAAAACCATATTGACCAGGTCCCCTACAAATTAATGTTAAGTCATCTCAAATGTGACCCAGCAGTCATTTATTTCTTCGTAGTCTATTCACAATCACTACAGGGTCTTTTCTAAACCTTTTTATTCCTTCTCTGATCTTTTAATAGCATGCCCTTTTCACACCCACTCAGCTAAGGAACTTGCCTCATTTTCCTGGGGAAAAAAATTTGAGACCATTTGTTGAGAATTCCTTCTTATCCCTTTGTCCTTATCTCATATCTTATAGATGTCTTATGCCACTATCTTTGCCTTCATTCCTACATTACATATTATTCTGGCCTTTGTCTATGCCAGAGCATATGCCTCTACTTCCACAAATGATCCCATTCTATTCTGCCTTCTGCAGCAAATTGCCCCCTTTGTCATTCCTCTCTATTTCTGTCTATTGGTCTTTTTTTTTTTTTTTTTTTTTTTTTTTTTACTGCCTCAAACATGGAGACAGCAAGGTGGCACAGTGGATGGAACACTGGGCTTGGTATTAGGATGACTTATGTGATCTTGGGCAATTCACTTAGCCTTTATTTACTTAAGTTTTCTTAACTGTAAAATGAAGATGATAGTAGCACTTACTTCCCAGACTTATTGTGAAGATCAAATGAGATAATCACTGTGAAGTACTTGGCACAGTGTACAATCTGGCATGTAGTAAATGCTTAATAAATGCTCATTTCCTTCCTTTCTTCCTTCTTTCCAACATTACTGTACTTCCCAATCCTCATAAAACTCTGACTTAATATAAGCAGTCTCAGTTTTCCTGTCATAACTTTCTTCTTTGTGGCTTATCTCTTTGAGAAGACTGTAATCATTTGATGGCTTCCATTTTTCTTTCCCAACTTACTCTCTCTGGTGTCTGGTGTCATTTAACTGAAAATGCCCTCTTCAGAATTTTCCAGTGATCTTTTAATTGCTAAATGTAACAGCCTTTTCTCAGTCATCATTCTTTGCAGCCTTTGACACTGTTGATCATCCTCTTCTCCATAGTATTCTTTCCTGTAGGTTTTTATAACAGTGCTCATTCCTGGTTCCTCCTATATGTCCAACTACTCATTCTCAGTCTCCTTTGAGGGATCTTCATCTAGGTCATGCCTACTAAAGGTGGATGTCTTTCAACACTCTCTCCTGGAACCTATTTTCCCTTTTATGTCATCTCAGTTGGTGATCTCATCAATTCCCTTGAATTCAGCTGTCCCCTTTATGCTCAGATCTATTTATTTAGTTTTAATCTCTTTTTTGACCTTTAGTCTGACATCTCCAAATGCCCATTTGCTTTCTGATCTGGATGTCCTGTAGACATGTTAAACCTAACATGTCAGAAATGAAATTAATTTCCTTTTCCCACAGAACCCAACTTTTTTCTTTACTTTGCTATTACTGTCAAGACTGTCACTATTCCTCCAGATCCCCCAGAGTCAAAATCTTGTTATCTACAGCTCTTCTTTCTCATCCCTCACACTTAATCCAATCCAATTGCCAAATCCCATCAATGCTACCCTTATTACAAGTCTAGAAACAGTCCCACTCCCCTCACCTCAAATTCCTTTCAGTCTGGTGCAGACCTTTATTACTTCAAGCTTAGACCCTTTCAATAGCCTGCTGCAACCAGCAGTCTGAAGTTTATTCCTTTTCCAGTTCATTCGTGTTCTACTGTAAAAGTGATTTTCATAAAGTGAAAGTCTAATTATGTAATCCCCTTCCTCAAAAATTTCAGTGGTTCTCATGTTATATCTGTTTGACTTTTAAAACTCCTCATAATCTGGTTCTTTTCTGGTTGTCTTATGTTTTACTTCCCTTCATTAATTTTACTATCCAGTAATACCAAGCCTCCCTTTAGTCCCCTGGGAAAAAAATTGCTCTTTGTCTTGACTCTGTATTTTCATGGTCTGCTGCAAGAGAGTCCTATTTCCTCCTTTTTCCAGTTCTAGTTCCTGGCTTCCTTTAAAGTTTCAAAGTTAAATCTAATTATATAACCTCAAATTGTGTTCCATTAACCTTTGACTTTAACTCCTTAATAATATGGTTTTTTCGAATTACTTAGTTTTATCCTTATTAATCTTTCTTAGTACATAAGCTCCTTTGCCGAAATTGCTTTTCATCCAATTTGATTTAAGGTCTCTTAAGCAGAACTTTCCCCCTTTTTTCTTTTTGTTTCTTGCACTTTAGCATCAATGTTACATACTATTTATAACATGATCTTCCGATAAATGCTTTTAGTCCCTAATTGATCAAGTTCATGAGAAGTCTTCAGTTTGTCTGTATTGTGTACTAGTTCTAGAATTATCATTCATATTCTACAGATTAAAGTAATTGAAAATAGAACAGATTTAAATTTTTTTGAGCTTGATCAATGTCCACATTCAGGTGATTTAAATTGAAATGCAAAGTCAAGGAGGCTGTATTGAGTTAATTAGTGGGTCAGCTTTTCAGGCAATAGGCATTGCTAATGGAATCACAGAGAGTATGAAGAAAGAAATTTGAAATGCTTATAATGTACAAGTAGAGTTTGGCTAAATAAGAGTCAATAGAGGGCATGAATATGAAGTTGGAGAATAGGTTAGGACTAAACTTTAGGAGAGGATTTAAGAAGCCAAGAGAGGAAAGAATTGATAAATGATTTGTACAAGTAATAAAAAAACACAACTAGGAACGATAGTTGAAAGTGACAACTTGAGAGATTAACAACAGAAGTATAATTAAAAACATGTAGCTTATTGAACAGGGAACCATATAATCAGATTCTTTTTATTTAAGAAAAATCACGGTTGTTATCAGTGTGAAAGCTGAATTGGAGTGGGGAGAGGCAATTAGGTGATCTTTTTAGTTATGGAGGTGAGAATTGATCAATGCTCAAGAGAGTAATGAAAGGCAGGTATGGGAGATATGTAAATAGATGTATCAGGATTTGATACTATATTACTTATATGCAATTTCTCTCATGGGTGATAATAGAGTCAAGAGAAATAACATAGAGAGAAATTCATGGAGAATAGAATAAATAGTACTGTGGTAATCCAGAGGTGGGAGGTCATGATATAGAGAATAAATAACCTGTATTTAAAGTTTCTCAAGTTAGTTATATTCCTGTAGTCCTCCAAGATTAATTCTCTGAAGTTATTAAGCTTTACCATATTAGAAGTTAGCCTTCCCACCCTTTTTTTATTTTTATGAATTTCTTTCGAGTGTGAATTCTTTGATTTTTGTATACATTGTTTGGTTAGGTGACTTACCTTCCCACATTTATGACATTTCTTCTTTTTTTTTTTTCCTGAGACAATTGGGGTTAAGTGACTTGCCCAGAGTCATACAGCTAGCACATGTTAAGTGTCTGAGACCCGATGTGAACTTGGGTCCTCCTGATTTCAGGGCTGGTGCTCTATCCACTGCACCACCTACCTGCCATTTATGACATTTCTTACATGAATATACAATTAAACATTCTGTTAGGCACTATATACAATGTTAAGAATTTATTCTGTCTTATAAAAGGTAATTTCTTACTGTCTTTACTGTGTCATAACTCTGATTTTTCACTTGTCTGTGTGTGTGTGTGTGTGTATTTGGATAAAAATGAATATAGGATTCAGCTTTTCATTTGGTATGTAACTGAACTGTTATTTATTTATTTTTTGCACTATAACAATGTTAAGAATTTATTCTGTCTTATAAAAGGCAATTTCTTACTGTCTTTACTGTGTCATAGCTCTGATTTTTCACTTATCTTTGTGTGTGTCTTTGTATAAAAATGAATAGGATTTAACTTTTCATTTGGTGTGTAACTGAATTTTTTTTTTTTTTAAGGATATATTTATGTTTATAACAAGACAATTGAAAGGATTAGAAGATACAAAAAGTCCGCAGTTCAATAGATATTTTTATTTACTTGAGGTAATATTTTATACCTTTCATCTTTATTGTTAAAACTTTTTTCTCAGATCTTTATATTTTGAAATTTTATCGTTAAATTTTTCTCTCCATGTTTTCTATTTTTTGATTTTAGAACATTGCTTGGGTCAAGTCCTATAACATATGCTTTGAATTAGAAGATAGCAATGAAATTTTCACGCAGCTTTATAGGACTTTGTTTTCAGTCATAAAGTAAGTTAATTTTATTTGATATCTATTTTTATCTTAGGATATGATTTGTTTGGATGTTATGTTTCAGATTTAAAGCAAATTTTAAAACTCACAAATTCTTTAGGTTTTGTGTTTAAGTCATTTAGCACAATATAGTAGTTGGTAAATTGTTCTATTATATTGATAAACAATAGGTGTAGGAGAGTTGTAAATTTGTAAATAATGTGTTATTTAAAAATATTTTAAGATAGATTTTTATTTTTTCAAATACATGCAAAGATAGTTTTCAACATTCATCTTTGCAAAACCTTGTTTCACATTTTTTCCTGCTTTTCCTGCTCCTATAAGTATCAAACAATCCAATAGAAGTTAAACATGTGCAATTCTGTGTGTGTTATTAAAGTGAAATCATCAGAGTAATTAAAAAATCAAGAGCTTCCTTTCCTCTCCTTGGCTGTTGACATGGTAATATCACTACAAGTAATTGTAGTAGATTATGGTGATCACAAAAGCAAATGAGGAATGAATCTGTGAGCTCTTAACGTATCCTATTGAAGCATGTAAATAGAGTGTATTTTCTCTTGATCCCCTGGTTCCCTTTTGTCTGTCTTGTTTGCTCAAGGATGAGTATCCCTTTTAACATATTGCAGCTTTATTATATGGTTTTGGAATTCTTGTTTTTAGTAACTTGTTATCAAGCCTTTCTTTCTGAATGATATTCACATTGTTTTTCCCAGACTGAATCCCACTTCATAATAGATAACACTTGTAACGACCGCGCTAGCACCCAGGACACCCCAGAATCAGCCTGAGACAGGATAAGCAAAAGTCCTTCTTTATTCTTGGTCTTAGATGCAGGATTGAACAGGATGGAAGCAGAATCTCCAAGACTGCCTTCTCCCTCGTCTCCCACAGAGAGTGTGTCCCTGGCTAGCTTTTCTCCACCCCCTAGTCCCTCCTACAATCCTCTATACACTGATCATTGAGCCAGTATGGATAGTTGAAAGGACCATTTTCCAAGCATATGCCCATAAAGTATCATCCGATCAGAAGTTAGCCTCAAGTGCTCAGAAGTCCTGACCTCAGTGCATCGATTCAATAGTTTCAGCCCTTTACAAACACTTTTGGATTAGGTTAAATGAAGTACAATTTTGTAGTATTGATGCTTTAGAAAAATATATAATGTGTTCCAAAGCCAATGTAAATAATTTTGAAGTGTTAATTATTTTAAATTAACCCTTTTTTCATTGGTGTGATTAGTTGAGGGTTGTAGGTATTTTAAAATGTATTATTAAAAATGATTTGTTGTAATGGGCTGAAATTGAGTTGATGCACTGAGGTCAGAGCACTTAAGGCTAATTACCAATTGGACAATACTCTATTAGCAGATACTTGGAGAAAGAATGGCCCTGCCCACTACTCTGTGCAGGTTTTGATCTGTTGGTGTATAGAGAGATTGAGGCAGGATTTAGGGGGTGGAGTGAGAAAGCCAGAGTTACTTCTGGCCAGAGTCTTGTCACGATTTCTCTCACTTCATATTTCCATTCCGTTCACCTCCACAAAGAATAAAGATCAAGGACTTTTGCTGAGCCTGACTCCGGCTGATTCTAAAGTATCCAGGGTGCTAATGGGGTCATCACAATTTGTTACACTGAATTTTATCAGAACTATTTGCCTTGTAAATTTTCAAATTGCTTTGTGGAATATTTGGTTATAATTAATATAAAGTAATAAGAAATTGACTGCTCTGTTGATAATACTTTAAAATACAAGAAGGGATATAAAAGCCTTAAAGCCTACTTTATTATTTTCCTATTGTTTTATAAAGTACAAACTTGGCAATACTCTTGTGATTAAATTGCTATCTGCTGTACTAATCCACTTAAAAATATTGAAACTTTCTCTAATTTTAGCAATGGCCACAATCAAAAAGTTCATATGCACATGGTGGATCTGATGAGCTCTATTATTTGTGAGGGAGATACTGTTTCTCAGGAGCTTTTGGATACAGTTCTAGTAAATCTGGTGCCTGCCCACAAGGTAAATTGGAATACACTATTCATTTAACTTAAAACATTTGATAATCATGTACTATGATTAAAGCATTGTATTAAGTGTGGAGTGAAATTGTGAATATATATTATTTTTATACTTAAGCATATTTGTGCCTGGAATTTAACATTTAAAAAAAATGACATAGTTTTGTTGGAAATAAAATTCTGAACGCTAAATAAAGGGGACAGTAAATGAAAATTTCAATGAGTAAAGCAATTTAAACTTTTAGTATGGTATTACAGGAAGTAGATGTGAAAACTCAAAATGAGCTCAAGTATACCTTACAAAAGTCGGGGAATATCCTTTTATCCCTTATCCTGGCTATGAAGTCTCTCCCCCATGACTGGGATGATGAAGTTAAGTCTTTCCCAATCTTCCAATAACATTCACCTCTTAAAATGTCCATCCTCCTGCCACATATATTGTATGACTATTAAAATGAGCCTGAATTCCTCCTGGGGAGAAGTTAATATTTATAAAGTATGTGCACTTTAGATACGCTATGATCTTTTGTGTTGCTTTCTGTCTTTTTTTTTTTTTTTAAATACGCAACTTGTTCTGTTCAGTTTTACCTAGTTTAAACTGGTTTCAGAAGTTCTCCTGCTCCCCCTTCTCTGGACTGTTTTCCGTTCCAGACTTCTGGTTTTCCTCTATTATAGGAATGTAACTGTTTATTGTTTTTTACAGCTCCATATGAATGAATTTGTTTATAATAAATATTAACATAATTTTATTGAAGTATTATGGTTTTAATATTCCTCAAATAATTGAAAATTAAAATTGTGACTAAAAGTTTCATATGTATCTGATCAAATATGACTAATTTTTCATTGAATTGTCTTGGCATCTTAGTAAGAAAATTGTAATTGTATTTTAAGACTTTTTGTAGTTTTGAAACTTACATCCTTTTGTGTTATATATAGTCCTTATATATATTCTAGTTTAATAATGAAACAGATTTTGAGATAGGACATAGGATTTCATTAATATAGGGAACTTCTTGGATGAGGAGACTATCTTACCATTTCATACCTTTTTGCACTCTGTCTTTCTGTAACTTAGTCTCAGAGAGTTGCCTGAAGAACTGAGAGTTAAAGGTATTTATATGAGTCTTATACATTAATGTGTAAGAACACTACAACAGAAGGAGAGAAAGGAAACTTTATGGTGGAGGAGGGGAGATTTATAAGGAAGAATCTTTCTAGGAATATACACACACAACTGTAGTATAAAGAATTGGGCTTGTTAAATTTGTAGATTGAGCACCCACTCCAACATGAAGGCAGTTCTTTTTTGGTTTGGCATTTAATATTAGTATTTCAAGAAGATACCTCTTTTGAGGATTGTCTTCCTCCCCTTTCCCCACCCCTCCCCCCCACTTTTTTTTTTTTTTTTTTGACTGAACCAGAATTTAAACTTTACTTTTGGAGAGTCTAGAAGCTGCTCTCCAATTCTAAATCTATGATTCTTTCTGTCTCTAGTTTGTTTCTTAATATTAGGCTCTAGGACTGGAACCATTAAAGAGAAGTGGGTTTTTGTTTCTAAGAATCGAAGAATCACAAAGAAGGAGAAAGAATATAGATGGATAAAGGATCTAACCATTTTTATGTAGGAATTCAGGCTGTGTGCATATAAATAAGGTAGTATAAATTTGTGAAAAGATCATAGAACTAGCATTCAGAAAACCAGTTTTAGTTCCATTGATGGTACCAGCTTTGTGAACTTGGATTATTTTCTTGTTCTGTTTTCCATTTATAAAATGGATGTTGAGTGTCATCTGAAGGAATATATGTAAAAGGGTTCTGGAAAATATCATGCAGCTAGTTATTATGAGCAAGGAGTTCAACAATTGTATGAACTTAATGCCTATGAAATGCATGACAATATGATAAATGCTGGGGATAGGAAGAGACAAGAGTCCTTTCTGTCAAGAAGCTTAACACACAAAAATACATTGGTAGAGAGATGTCACAAGTATGTTATTTTGTCTTTGATTCTGAAGTAAACTCAGCTTAATATTTTCATTTTGTAATTTCACATTATCAATTAAATTCAGCCCTCTAATCTACCCATGGGGCATCCAGTTGGCATAGTAGATAGAGCACTGGACTTTAGTCGAAAACAGTCTTCAGACATTACCTTGCATAAAGTCCCTTAACCTTGTTTGCCTCAGTTTCTTTCATCTGAAAAATGAGCTGGAGTGGCAGACCACTCCAGTATCTTTGCCCAGAAAACCTCAAATGGGGTTATAAAGAATTGAAAATGACTGGAAAACAATTGAAATGCTTTATTAGTTTATGTTGATTAGTGGTATTTATATTTTTCAGAATTTAAACAAACAAGCATATGACCTGGCCAAGGCTTTACTGAAGAGAACAGCTCAAGCTATTGAACCGTATATTACTAATGTAAGTCTCGAATATATACTTTATTGTCAGTTAATGTAGGCAGAAGTTTTGAAATTTTAAGAAATTACACATACAGAAATCATATATTTCCTTTCCCCCTTTTATTTAAAGAAATAATTATTTAGTTTCATTTTCTAAAGATTTATCACTTTGTTTCTAATATTATTGATGATTTTGATGATTTGTGTGTACTTTTTCTCTTTAGAAATAGAATTTATCAGCAAACATTTATTAACATGCTGACATTGTGCAAAGTACTGCACAGCAGTTCCTGCTCTCAAGCAATTTATATTCTTCTTAGTGACAAAAACCTCTTAAGTAAATAAAGACAAAGTAATACAAAGTACTTTTGTGAAATAGTTCTTAAAATAGAAGCAGGGACATTAGACACAGCTTGTTACTGGTGGTGGTGGTACCTAAATTGAAATGTATATGAAAAAAACTAGGAAGTTTTTGAGATAGAGAGATCGTGTATTCCAAATGTTGGAGTCATCTTGTGCAAAGGTAAAAGGGATAATAAAGTTAAATAGTGTGTATAAGAAGCATCCTTTTCTGACTTAAAATGAAGGGTGTATGAACTGGGTAGAGCGAAATAAAACTACAAAGGTAGGTCTAAGCCACTTTGTGGTAGAGGGCTGCCTGCCAACACAGAGTTTTTTAATTTTGCTCCAGAAGTAATAGGGTGCTGTTGAATATTTGTGGAAAAGAGAATGGCATGAATTTGAACCATCTAGCTCATTTCACACCTGAAAAAGGGTTTTAATAAAATACACAAAAAGTAGTTTTTTGTGAATTTTTCAGCATGGGGAGAATACACTATTTTCAAAAGCAGGCCATTTCACTTTGGCATAGTTTTCATTGTTAGGAAATTATTTTTTGCTTGAAGTCAGAATTTTCCTTTTTTCGATTTTGAGTTCTGCTCTCTTGGCCAAGCATGAAATCTATTCTTTTTTTCACAGGAGAGATTTTTGAGTACTTGAAGGTACTATATCACCTTGCTCTTGATTTTTTTTCCTTCTCTTGAGTTAAATATTATTACTTCCTTCAGCTGATTCTCATAGGACCTCATCACTTTTTACCATTATGGTTGACTTCCTTAAGACACACTCTAGCTTGTTGTCCTTTCTAAAAATGTGGTGATCAGAACTCAACACAGTTGGGGTCAGGACAGAGCAGAGTAGTAGTGGAACTATTTCCATGACATCCCTGGTTGCTATGTCTCTCAATAAATGCCAAGGTCATATTGACTGTCATGTAACACACTGCTGATTCATATTAAACCTGTAGTTCACTAAAATCTCCAGATAATTGTCAAATTAATTGATACTTAATCATGCCTCCCCCATCTTTTACTAGTGAAATTTATCTTTTTTGAATCCAAGTATAAAATGTTATATTTTTCTTTTTTTAAAATTTCATTGTAATAGAGATTCGACCCAGTTTTCTAGTCTATTAACATCATTTTGATTCATTATTCCATTATTTAATATGGTATTTTTCCCTTATGCATAGTTTTGTGTCTGCATTTTTGAGGAGTATGCCTTCCACACATAATGAGTCTCTCTTATATACAAATTAGGGCAGCTAGGTGACACAGTGTCACACCTGGAATTAGGAAAACTCATCTTCCTGAACCAGCCTCAAATACTTAGCTGGCTGTGTGATCCTGGGCAAGGTATTTAACTTTGGTTGCCTCTGTTTCCTCATTTATGATGAACCGGAAAAGAAATAACAAACCACATTTTGCCAAGAAAACCCCAGTGGAATCATAAAAAGAGTCAGAAACGACAATAGTGACATATACAAAGTGGTGTTGAGTTACATAGGGATTATAAAGATAGCTACACAGTCTCTGCTTTTAAGGTGTTTATATGTTTACATTAAAAAAGTACACAAATAATTATAGTATGTAATTATGTCAAGGATCTGTTATTTCCTTGGTTGAGGCAGATTGTAGTCCATCCATAACTTTGTGGTGATGTTAGTAAGTTACCTAAGACTCAGATATTAAGTAATCCGTCCATAGCCATGTAACTTGATTGTTTGAGGTAGGATTTGAACTTAAGTCAAGTTCAGTGCTATTCATGTTCACACTGATATTGCATAGCATTTTATACATCCATTATCATGTAATACCTTATGAGGTAGACAGTGTATATTTTTATAGCTGTGCTCAGATAAAGATGTTGTAGTCAAGTAGAGATGAGATGAGTTAGCATTGTACAGTGGACAAGTACTACTCTGGAAGGTAGGAGAATGGAATTTGAACTTTAGCTTTAATGCTTATGGGGATATATGATCTGAGATGCATCACAATCTCCATGAGCTTTAGTTTCCTATAAAATGAAGGAGCAGATGATTTCCAGTTGCCATCTCTAAGTCATTGATGTTAAAAAAATCAAGGTCCAAGCAGAGCATTTCACTGAAGAGCTTTTTCCAAGTTGGTATGATTACAATGCTCTTTGGGTCAAGTCATTTAACCATTTCTTAATTTATTTAATTATATTCTTATTTAGTTCATAGTCTCCATCTTTTCTTCAAGAATGGAGTTACTTTAATACTTTGCTAAAACATTATATTTATCATATTTCTCTGATCTGCTAATTAATAACTTTCAAAAAAGAAAGTTAGCCTTTTGTAGTCAAGTTGTGCTGGCATTGTGGCCATCATTTCCTTTCCCAGATGTTTTCCAATTTTCTTTTTAATAGTATGTTTTAGAATTTTTCTAAGAGTCAGTTCATACTCAACTAGTCAACTCAAGGGATATGTTGTTAAGTTGTGTATGTCTTCACATGCACATACATAGACATATAGAAGTTGTCTATTGAGATGAGCATTGAAGTTAGACTAATTGAACTATTGTCCAAGGGAGACAGAGAGAGAAGAAAGGAGGAAGGGAGAATATTAATCCATTGAAGGAACATGAGAAGTAGTCAGGAGAAAAGAATCAAGAGAAAGTGGTATTATGCAAATTCAAATGAACATTTGTAGTTCTTGATGTTCTCAAAAAAAAACACATTTATTTATTTTTAAATTTTATTCGAAGGCAATCATGACATAAAGGAAGTGATGCCTTAATACACAAGTGAATTATATTTGCATGAGGGAAAACTGTGCAAAGTTACCAGCTTTGTCCCTGGAGCCATCTGGATCCAGTGGCCAGATATAGATCGGATTGACTTGAGATGACTCTAGATGCTGTAAGAGATGTTGGCCTTTTTCAACTAAAGTCTTTAATAGGTTTCAGTTTGACTGAGGCCTGAGGCCCATTCAGTGATTAAGGCTAGGTAAGAAAGAAATGAGGCAGAAAATGGCCTTTTGTACTTATTTCAAAAAAAGGAATTAATCTGGGAGAGGAGAACCTGCAAGGTTTCTAGCTACGGTCCTTAAGAAAGAAATCTAGCCTATGAACTTCAAGATATTATAAGGATGAAAAGAAGGAAGTTGTTGTCCTAGGCAAATATGCTGCATACATTTATCCTTTCTTCCAGTTTTGATGCTGAGTTTCTACAGATGATTTTCTATTATTTAAGTAGGAGGAATCTTTACAATCAAACTTCTCTGATTTATCCTTTCTGGATGTGCTTTTGATATGTTAAATGGGATGAAAGTAGAAAAGTTGTGAAAAATGTCTGTTAGTTATCATAGTCTTCATTAATTATTATAAATCATTGCATTTAAAAAGATTCAAGACAAATCTGGGTAATTAATCATTTTACTAATGATGCCAGTATTTAAATACAAAGATCGTCATTTGGCTTCTCTCTTAAACCAAAGACAGTCATGGCAGTGGAGCTTGGTTTAGATATCCTTCAAGAGTGGTTGTTCACAAGGTGGCATTCGATTCTGATTGTTAATTGCTAATGATGGAATGAATATTACAATGAGGGACTGGACCTGAATTTATCTCCACTCAAATCTGAAGAGAACATAGAAAGTACCCCACCAGGATAGAACAGAATAGCTACCATACCTTGACAAGTCTTGACAAGAAATTTAATCTAGTCAGGGCAGCTAGATGGCACAGTGAACAGAGCACCAGTCCTGAAGTCAGGAGGACCTAAGTTCAAATCTGGTCTCAGATGCTTTAAACTTCCTAGCCGTGTGATCCTGGGCAAGTTACTTAACCCCAGTTGCCTCAGCAAAAAAAAAAAAGAAAGAAAGAAAGAAAAGAAAAGAAAAAAATTAATCCTGTCTCATTTTCTGTAAAGTCCTTCTTGAGAGTAAACGTTAAAATAAGGATTTAGAAAAGGGGGAAACTTTAGTTATTAATAACAATGTCTTAGCCTTATGCGGATTTTGGCCCACTTTGTTTTAAAAAAATTAATCTTAAAAATTTAAAATATGTATAATAATGATTGTCATGATAGTATAATATTTTTATTGTTTTTGGGAGCATTTAAGTAAACAGTATCCTTTTAATTTTTATTTTATGACTGTAATATGATGTACATAATTGGGGGTTATAAATTTAGTTTATTAAGGAAGTAGCATCTGGGGAATGTGTCTTTTCAGACTTAACAATCACTCTTACAGACTTGTTTTTGTTGTCTTGACTAAATTTTTTTTTCTATTTTGACCAGTTCCATTTTGTTCTGGGTAAAAACAACTTTATTTATGTGTTTTCTCATTTCCTAACTTCATCTTTTAGGCCTTTGAATGACTACTTTTCTGTGACAGTGGTCTACCAAAGCAAGACAGTTGATCTTCCTCTTGAGGCTATGACTTAAAGCAGAATTTTTTTACAAAGTCATTAATTCTTGATAATTGGTGTTGGTGCAAACGTAAGAAAGGAAAACATATATTGACCATTTCTTTTTGACTAGGAGAATAAAAGAAAAAAGAAGGTATGCTTTGTTATAGAGATATAAAGCCTAAGAAAGTACTAAGAAGCTGTTTCTACATGAAATGCAAAATAAATGAGATAAATCCCTTCCCAGTCATTAGTACCTCAAAATGACATCCATTAATCCCCTGCCCTTTATAGAAAGAGAATTACCTCTAGTTTTTATTTCTGTCATACTTTTTTTCAGAAGCCTATGGTGATAAAGATAAAGAGAACTGTCAGATCAGAATTTCATCCAATTGGTTCTTCTCCCCCCATATTTGGATTCTTGTTTCTCTATTACTTCCTTATTTCAGAGTAGTGCCAGACTTGTAGTTTGAAGATCTGAATTTGATTTCTGCCTTGGGCACTTAATAGCTGTGCAACCAAAGGCAAGTCAGTTAATCTCTCTCAGCTTTAATTTCTTCATCTGTAAAGTGGGGGTAATAGTACCATTAAATTAATATGTAAGCTCTTTTTCTGCTTATATCTTCAGTAGTACCTAGCACATTGTAAGTGCTCTAATAAATGCTTTTTTTAATTATTCATTCAAATAATATATAAAAAACAACTTTAAATCTTGAAGGCCAGCTATTCAGAAATTTTGAAAATATAATTAAAATAAACTTCCTTGTTTTATTAAAAGCAGTAGTTAACACTTATATAATGTTTTAGAATTTGCAAAATGCTTTACATGTATTATCTTTGATCCTTAGAATCATGTGAGATAGTACTATCTCTTTAATTTTACAGATGAAGACTCGGGCTTAGATTTGTTCAGGGTCACATAGCTAGCTATAAGTTTTCAGAATTCAGAATCAGATTTTCCTTTCTCTTTAAGTGTAACATTTTATCCATAGCGCTATAAAATGATAATTTTTCAAAATTAACAATTTAACCACAAAGATATATATCAAAAAGCTCTAAAATTTTACCTCAAACTCTTAAGTAAAACCAAATGAAGCGATAACAAAAAAAGGCCACCTCCCAAAAAATCAAAACCCTTCATTCTGTGACCTTTTCCCATCTTGTTGGAATTTTGCCGCCCCCCCCCCCCCTTTGATTTGCTTTTACTTTCTTTTTTACATAATTGTTACCAGGATGTGTGTGTATCATCCATGTGCACACAGATAATATGCACACATATTAGGAGTTTTTTTGTTTATATTCATCACTTTTTTTTTTTTTTTTTGAAATGTGAGAACTAACTTCATTGGATTTGGGAGGAGTTAAGTTAAAAGTCCATTTTATTACACAACTGCAGCAGTGGGTATCGTATAGACTTTGGTCCAGCTTTATACTTTGAGGTCCTGTTGCTGCTTACTCCAGGTTTCAAATGTTTTGTTCTTCTAGGATCTTAGGAATACCTCAGTCTTGTTTTAAAAAAAAAAAGTCAGACTTGTGAAAAAGCCTTTAGAGCAATGAAAGTGGTCCGATAATGGTACTATTCATTCCTGAGGTTTGCAAGCTAATGTTCCCTAAACAGTTATAGGCTTGCTCCTGCTTGGAATGCTAATAGATCTTTGCTGGTCATTCCTTGTCAGCTAATTTGAAGTTCTGCAGATTCAGAGGCCCAGAATTTCATTTTTGTCTTTGATTTGAGCTCTGATTTCTTACTTAGCTGCAAGATTGAGGCTGCTGGATTTGAGATCCTGCTCCAGGGTCAATCACAAAGCTACTTTTGACTTTTGTTCCTTGTAGAGTACACAGCCTCAAGCATCTTGACTTGGTCTGCAACTATTGCTATTATTCTTAGTTTCCTCTTTAGTTCATTCTTGATATGGGCACTTAGCTCTGGAATCATGACAGAGGTCCAGGTGACTCCTGATCTTGCTACATATGGTGTTAGAACCTTCCCTTCTGTAGTCCCTGCTTGATCCAGGATCATATTGTTTCTTCCATTAGTACACAGTAGATGATCCAGTTAAATATACATACATATACATTTACGTGTACACACACATATGTATATGTATATGCTGGAGGACTTTATGCTTCCTTCTTTCCTGCCTACAATTTTCACCAGTGTCCATAGACAGCTCTGTCTCCTTATGTTTTCTTGGACTGGAAAAATGACTAACTTATTTTTTTTCCTTTTATTTCCTGATCACAACTCTTTCTAGGTTTTTGTTGGAGTAGTTGGGTGTGGGGGTAGAATTTAGTTTGGGAAGTTGGCCTGTATGTTTCTTCCTACTCTGCCATCTTTGTAGTTTTTCATTGTCTTTTGTAATGGCATGGTAAGTACCTAAATTGATGAAATCACAGATTTATGAAAGTATCAAAACAAAACAAAACCAAACAAAACCAAACAACCCAAACAACTATATCCAGTTTATAAGGGAGGTAGCTAGGTATCATAGTAGTCGTGTCAGACCTATAATCAAGACATGAATCCAAGTTTTACCTCAGACATTGGTTTTGTGATCCTGGGCAAGTCATTTAACCTCTCTCAAGTCTGTTTCCTATAAGATGATGATAATATAAGAGTACTTACTCTCAGAAGGTTGTTGTGAAGATCAGCTAAGATAAAACAATATTGTCATCAATATCATTGTTAGGTAGGATAACAGAAAATGTACTGTTGCAGAATATTTACTCCAACTAGATAAAGCACCAATAGCTTACATTTGTATGGCTAAAATATTTTTCTCACAAAAACTTTGTAAGAAAGGTAGTTCAACTAACTGTTATATTTCCTTTACAAATGAAGAAACTAAAGCTCAGTGATTAAGTAATTTTAATTCTGTCACACTTCAGGACTTAACTTCAGGTCTGACTCAAAACTGGGTGTTCTTTGTATTTAACTATGCTATCTTATATTGCATTGTTTCTGGGAGTCATTCCCTGTTCCATATTGATTCTCTTTTGCTATGGTTATATTTTATAATTATTGTACTAAGCTCTTAATTCTCCTTTCAGTTATTTCTTCCATAACTCTCATTTCTTTTCTCAAGTTCTCTCATTTTATTTAATCTACAAACTCATTTTTTAAAATTGCTTTTATAGGAATTCTAGAATACTTTATGCTAAGCTTGTTAATGCTTTGGAGTCATTCTCTTGTGAGCTGGTGTCTGGTTTCCTTCGTGTCATTAAAAATTTTTCATAGAGGCTTTTTGTTATTGTTCTCTTTTTATTTATTCGTTCTTGTAGTTTTATTTCCTAAATTGAATTTTTGTGTTAGGGCTAAGCTCTGTATACTTTTGGAAGGAATGTAGCAGCCTTGAATGATTCAAGCCTCTGTTATCTGGAAAATGCCATGGCATATTCTGTGTTGATTGCTGTGGTCTTCAGGAATCAAAGGGACAGCTCAAATTAGGAGGTTTAAAACTTTTGATGGATTCTAAACAGCTTGATTTAGGATAAAGTTTTATTGCTGCCCTCCTGAATGGTTCTAGAGTTTAGATTTGGGTCTGGTAGTGTAATTGGAGAGTTGAGGAAGAGTTCTTTTAGACAGTTACTGACCCCAAGTCCTATTAGGTGGAAGATGGAGGTGGGGGGGACAAGGGAGAGGGAGAGAAAGAAGAGGGAAGGGGGGAGAGGGAGAGAGAAAAACAGAGAGACAGACACACATACAAAGAGAGAGAGAACATCTGATCTTTGCTGATAGTTTCTAAACTGGTCACAGATTTGTAATCATGGGCTAGAAAAATGACCCACTTTGGTTTGTCTTCGGATTTTGTAATCTTAAGGTTTGGTAATAGTTGCAAAGAAGGCTGGATTGTTTTTCTTCTTAGAAATATCTTATAAAGTTTAGAAATCAAATATAGCAAGCTAAGTATATTTGAAGTAAAATTTACAGTTTTTCTTTTGAAGGATATTACATATGCACTGAAATAATGCTAACACAAAAGGATATTTTTAAAAGATGCAAAGTACTTTGTGAGTTTAGATGTAGTATGAGGGAAAAATTTCCCAGGGGAAGTAATGTTTCACTTGGGTTTCAAAGGATGGATAAATGTATGGGAGGGTATTATGGGGATTGGGAATATTCTGAGAAAAGGCAATAGAGATATTAAATTAGGTTTTTTGATACAATATATCAGTTTGCTTATTAGCATATAGAAGAGGCAGTATGAGTAAGGAAATAACTTGGGAATGGATTGTTGGTAAATGAATATATATGTTATATATATATATAAACATGTGTATATGTATATATCATATACACATACATACATACACAAATTATGTATACATTTTATGTAAATATCCACATGAACACATTTATATGTAGGCCTTGGTAAAAAGTCTTAGTCATTTGGAGACCCTTGTTCAGAAACTAGGAATATCCAAGGACTTAGGAAATTTGTATAGTAATTTAGCATGCAATGGTAAAATATGATTTAATTTTTTTTTGGTGTTTGTAATGCTGACTATTTTATTTTCTTTCAAGTTTTTTAATCAGGTTCTTATGCTTGGAAAAACATCTATCAGTGATCTATCAGAGCACGTTTTTGACTTAATACTGGAACTCTACAATATCGACAGTCATTTGTTACTATCTGTTTTACCACAGCTTGAATTTAAACTGAAGGTAACTGCATTTTAAAAATTATATTTGAGCTCGTTAAAATGGTATTTTTTGGCTTTTTGAGTTTTATATTTTTTAAATAGCCTAATATAAAATACTTTTTTCTTTAGACAAATATCTGAAAAAATTATCAAAAAATTTTTTTAAAAATTTATTTCATTATTTAAATTTGTTTCACTTTTGGATATAACTACTGTTCCTCACACCCTCTCCAAAGGAAAAAGAATAATTTACCTTGCAGAGCTATATATCATCCAATGGGGGAAAATGGATTTTTACTGTGGTAGAGTACTTAGAAGCATTTCTGATGAAAAAATGGTAGAGTTGAGTAGAAACTTTTAAATACAAACATCAGAGTCCAGAGAAGCCAAAAGGTAAATTTTTTTTTTTTTAGCAATTGGAAGGAGTTAATAAGATTTCTTACAATTGGGGTGTGGGGGAAAAGTATGCAAAAGTGGAGGAAAGGTTTGTTTATGTAGTCATGTGAAAAATCTCTAACGTAGAATGGGCAAAAGCATGTTTAACACACACAACTTTGTGAGGGAATAATATCAGGTTTAACAAGGACGAAGACAGGGAATGAAAAAGGCTTAAGAGGGTAATATCAAGAACTGGATATTCCCAAGCAAAATCATCTCTTTTTTCCCCCCCTCTCAATTCTTTTTATCTTGAGATATTAGAAAGTCCATCTTTAGAATAAAAAATTAATATGCAGCAGTGAGGGTCCAGTTGAATTTATATAACATAAATTTTTTGTGCCTATTGGTTGATTTCTCATGTATGAAGGTCATAAAGTTAGTAAATTCCAAGGTCATAAAGTTAGTAAATTTCTGAGTTTGGATTTGAATTCAGGTCTTCGTGTCTATAGGCCCAGTGCTCTATTATGCACTGTAGTGCTATCAGCTACTTCTTTAAAACATCAACAAAACAAGCAAAATAAAGTAATGTAATTGCAACTTAAATTCAGACGCTTCTTTTTTTAGTGCCCATTTATGTTTTGTGTGCTAACTGAGTAGCCATATTGCATATCCATTACAGTCCTTGGACTGATGGAATGGTAGAGTTTATTCAAAGTGTAGATGCACTCACTTTTTTTTTTTTTAATAGCTTTTTATTTACAAGATATATTCATGGATAATTTTTCAGCATTGACAATTGCAAAACCTTTTATTCCAACTTTTCCCCTCCTTGCCCCCACCCCTTCCCCCAGATGGAGGCGGACCAATACATGTTAAATATGTTAAATACAATATATGTATACAGGTCCAAACAATTATTTTGCTGTACAAAAAGAATCAGACTTTGAAATAGTGTGCAATTAGCCTGTGAAGGAGATCAAAAATGCAGGTGGACAAAAATAGAGGGATTGGAAATTATCTGTGGTGGTTCATAATCATCTCCCAGAGTTCTTTCGCTGGGTCTAGCTGGTTCAATTCATTACTGCTCTATTGGAACCGATTTGGTTCATCTCATTGTTGAAGAGGGCCACGTCCATCAGAATTGATCATCATATGATTGTTGGAGGGGATGTGGGAAAACTGGGACATTGATTCATTGTTGGTGGAGTTGTGAACGAATCCAACCATTTTGGAGAGTAGTTTGTATCTATGCTCAAAAAAGTTATCAAACTGTGCATACCCTTTGATCCAGCAGTGTTACTACTGGGCTTATATCCCAAAAAGATCTCAAAGAAGGGAAAGGGACCTGTATGTGCACGAATGTTTGTGGCAGCCCTTTTTGTAGTGGCTAGAAACTGGAAACTGAATGGATGTCCATCAGTTGGAGAATGGCTGAATAAATTGTGGTATATGAAAATTATGGAATATTACTGTTCTGTAAGAAATGACCAACAGGATGATTTCAGAAAGGGCCTGGAGAGACTTACACGAACTGATGCTGAGTGAAATGAGCAGGACCAGGAGATCATTATATACTTCAACAACAATACTATATGATGACCAGTTCTGATGGACCTGGCCATCCTCAGCAACGAGATCAACCAAATCATTTCTAATGGAGCAGTAATGAACTGAACTAGCTATACCCAGAAAAAGAACTCTGGGAGATGACTAAAAACCATTACATTGAATTCCCAATCCCTATATTTATGCACACCTGCATTTTTGATTTCCTTCACAAGCTAATTGTACAATATTTCAGAGTCTGATTCTTTTTGTACAGCAAAATAACGTTTTGGTCATGTATACTTATTGTGTATCTAATTTATATTTTAATATATTTAACATCTACTGGTCATCCTGCCATCTAGGGGAGGGGGTGGGGGTAAGAGGTGAAAAATTGGAACAAGAGGTTTGGCAATTGTTAATGCTGTAAAGTTACCCATGTATATATCCTGTAAATAAAAGGCTATTAAATAAAAAAAAATAAAAATAAAATAAAAGATATGGGCAGGATCAAAAAAAAAACAAAAACAAAACAAAAAAAAAAAAGAATTGATCATCATATAGTTTTGTTGTTGAAGTATATAATGATCTCCTTGTCCTGCTCCTTTCACTCAGCATCAGTTCATCTAAGTCACTCCAGGCCTTTCTGGATACACCATTTCTTGAGTAAGTCTGTTGTTGTATTTTTCTGATTAAAACCCTCATTATTGGAGACTGAATTGATAATTTTCATAGATACAGGTACTTTAGTAATGCACATTGTGAAGTTTGAAAATGTTTATTTAATAGGTTAAGGAAGAGAACCTCAAAGATGTTAACTTGCTCAGGACATTAAAATTAGTTTTAGAGAACTTGAACCTCAGTCTCCTAAGACCAGTATTATTTAAATAATAAAAATGAATGAATTTTTATTTTAAACATGTCATTTAGCAAAAATATCAATACAGTGTTCATGTAGCATATATGCCTCACTTAACATTTCTTAAATACCACCTCTCTACCTTGTTAAGTGGTGCAGTGGATAAGACAGTAGGCCTGGAGTCAGAAAGAACAAAGTTCAAATATAATCTCATACATGTACTATCTATATGATCCTGAGCAAACCACTTAACCCTTTTTGCCTCAAGTTTCTTCATCTGTAATATGAGGTGGAAAAGGAAATGGCAGTCCACTCCAGTATCTTTGCTAAGAAACTCCAAATGATGTCATGACAAGTCAGACACAATTGAAATAACTCCATAAAAAAAAAAGTCTGCTTTAATTAGTTAAAAAAGGAAAAATTATATGAATTTAAGAAAATGATAGAGAAATTAGAATGCTACGTAAGGAAATAGCTCTTGGCTATCATCACTATTTAAATAAAATAACCTTTTCTTTGTACTTCAAGGAAAACTTGTAGGCTTTAATATTTCTTTGTATTGATGCTCCAAGTCTCCTGCCTTTAAACAGTTTTGCTTGTTCTTCACATATTCTTCCTGTTGTGGTTTAAAAATATTTTCAGAACTTTTTTTCTACATGGAATCTAGTTAAGAGATTTTTTTTTTTCTTTCTCATAGAGAATGTAAAATATTTTGGCGGTCTTCTGTTCTTTGTCCTTAATATGATTCTCCCATTCTTTAAAAAAAAAAAAAAAATTAACCAGTTCAATTTACCAAACATATTAAGCACTTTTTGTGTGCAGAGCATTCTGTTAGGAACTGGGAGAGATTGCAAAAAAGCTATCTGTAGTTTATAATAGTCATTTGTTTCTCTAACTTTTATTATTATTATTTTTTGTCAGGACTTACAATTTCATTGGTGTAAAGAACTGTCGGTGAAGAAATTTTCTTTACCTATATAAATTGATAGTTTTTATCCAGTTTATAGTCATAAAGAATTGCCTCTGTCGCTGAGTGGTTAAGTGTTTTGCATAGGGTAACAAACTCATCTAGGGTTAAGCTGAAATGAGGATGAACTTAAATCTTTCTATCTCTCTTCAACTCTCCTCTTAAAAAATAAAAAGAAAAATCTTAGTAATAACTTTTGTTTTTGTGTAACCTAGATTTCCTAGTAATTTTTTTTTCTTTTCCACCCCCTTCCAGAAAGTCATCCTCTATTTTTTAAAATTTATTTTAGAAAGAGAGGAAGAGAAGAAAAATTTCAGTAAAGATCATCAGTACATCAGGATAATTTTACATTATAAACAATATAAACAATATTTATACTTAAAGATCTTGTCATTTCTGTTTTTTGGGGCCAAGCTTGTTCTAATTTGCTACATCCACTTTAGATTATTTAGGGATAAATATTTATTGTTTATATTCTTGTAGTTATTGTGTATATTGTTTTCTTGGTTCTGCATCCTTCACTTTGCATCAGTTCATCCATACCTCAAGATTCTCTGTATTCATCTGGTTTGTTACTCCACAATTAGTCATTTTCTCCTCTCTGTTTGAAGATGACATGGTGGTTTGCTTGGAAATTCTAGAGAATGTGTAAAGAAATTGAATTAATCAGTAACCAGCAATTTTTCAGGCTCCAAAATAAGCCCACAAAAATAAAAAGTATTGCCATATAATAACAACAATATGCAAGACAATAACAGAAACAAAATAAAACAATAATCTCATTTAAACAGCATGATGCATCAAATATTTGAGAGTTTTACCAAAACACACTCAATATAGGTCAGTTGCAAAATAATCTTTAAAGAAGTGAAGAACAGCTTAAATAGGGGAAGGGATATTTAGCATTTGTGACTTGTGCCAATATCTTGAAAATGACAAAACTGTCAAAGTTAGTTTACAGATCTAATGCTTTATCAGACTACCAAAGGAGTATTTTTCTAAATGCCATCTGCAAATGAGATATTGGGGTATGTGTGCAAGCTAACGTTCTCTAATATTGGGAAACTTCCCAATCTATTCCTAAAATTTTAAAAATTGAGAAAAGATAATCTAGAATCCTGTGCTTTTAATGTTGTCTTAATCTCAAAAAGACAAGACAAAATATGATTTTAGGATTCTAAAGCCAAGAAACTAGTTAGAAACATAAAACTTCTGAAAGGAAAAGGATAAATATTTATTTAAGCACTTAATATGCTAAAAGCTCTACAAATATCTTATTTGATTCCCCCCTTCAACATTCCTGTGACATATAAGTAGTACTATTATCTCCATTTTATAGTTGAGGAAATTAAAGCAAAGATCAAGTAACTTGCCTTGTGTTACATAGCTATTATTAGATTATTGTCTCAGGGAGGATTTAAACCAAGGTCTTCCTGGCTTTAGAGCCAGGGATGCACCATAGCACCCCAGACCTGTCTTTAGGTGATAACCACCTCAAATCTCACCCGTTTATTATTTGGGTTTTGATAGCTCAGAGTGTAAATAAAAAGTGATTTCTGTCCTGGCCAGAAACCTTGAGGATTTTCTAGTCCTGACTTGATTGTTCTGAGAAGGCAAAGTAGATCATCTTTTGCCTCAAATCTTACCTAGCCTTGAATCATTAATGGGGAGTTTGCTTTAGACAAACTGAAATCTGAGAAAGAACTTAGCTTGAAAAGGCCAAGGTCTCCTACTGATTTGGGGCCATCAACAGTTGTCCTCCTTGCCATTGGACTCTTGATGTCTCTGGAGGAGAGTGAGGCTGATGACTTTGCACAGCCCTGACTCACTTAAATCCAATTCACTTGCAAGTTGTCAACTGGAAAATCACACCTTCAGGAAACTTACCGGAAAATTTTGATTTTGTAGTACAAGAGGAATAAATTCGTAGGTGGAAATCAGAGTAAAGCAAATAGTTCCCAGTCCTCATAGCAAAAGAAAGGGAGTAAGGGATACCAGAAAAGGGCATGGAATGGCAGGGAGACAAGGTGCAGCAAAGGTAGAAAAAAAAGACAAGACCACCTTCCACAAGGAGGAACAAAATGATGGTAATAGTTCCCCTTGGGAACTACTAGACTGAAGATAGAAGGAAGATAGAACAAGGCAGGACTCCAGCCAACTCCAGCTACACAAGCATTATCTCAGCCTAGCACAGTTGGCTAGTACCTGGTTTACCTCCCAAGAACACAGAGAGAATCAAGCTTGGGAAGCAGTAACAAATTGTCAGCTCAGGGGGGGAGCTCCATTCTTGATACAGTCAAGGTCGTCTTCTGCTTGCTTTGGGTTCAGTGTTTCTAGAAAATATAGAAACTTAAAAGAAAAGTTTAATAGCTCCTAACAAAGTCAAGACAACACTCTCATGATATTATTGGTCCTCTTTGAAGTATAAATAGCAAACAAAGTGATGAACCTATTTTATGATAAAAGTTTATAACAACCAGTGTGGAAATCAGACAATCCTAATTTCAAATATTGATATGGAGGTCCTTTTTATCATAATGATAATAGAATTATAGTCTTAGATCAAGAAAGATAGATAATATTAAATATTTTTAATACACATTGCTTTGTGAATCATGTTGGAAAGAAAAATCATAGCAAAAGGGAAAACCAACAGATAAAAAGAAGTGAACATTGAATGTGACACATGCTGTCTCCCTTTTCTTCTGGATGCAGATGGCATTTTCTGTCCAACGTCTATAGGGATTACTTTAGATCATTGAACCACTGAGAAGAATCAAGGAAGATCAACCATAGTTGATCATCACACATTCTTGCTGTTATTGTGTACAATGTATTCCTGCTTTTGCTTATTTCACTTAGCATCAGTTCGTGTAAATCTTTCCAGACCTTTCTAAAATCAGCTTGTTCCTTATTTTTTATAGAACAGCAATATTCCATTTATCTTATCCATATAAATCGTCAAGAGTTTCATGAAACAAAAAACCTTATCAGAACTATTTTCAATAAAAATAGAATTGGCTATTTTGTGATTACTCTTTAAAAAATTTAATGTGAGCAATATTTTAATTTTTTAATAGCCCAGTGTTGAAGTAATATCATAAAGTGTACTTGACAAATAAATAGAATTGTATTGAAATCTAAAAGAGATGAAGTATCTTGCTTTCATCATTATTTCATAAAACAAAATACGTAACTTTCGTTTATTGGGGAAAAAAATTTATGTGCTATTTCTGTTTTGACTTCATTGTAATCACCCTGAAGCAACACAATGTGGCATTTGCTTATATTTTTAATTAAGATTAATTTGGTTTCAGAATTTTTTTCTTTTTGAATGTCATAGAAAATCTATGGTCATATAGATCCAGGATTGTTAATTATTCTTATGGGTAATATTGTATGTAATTTTTTTATTGTATATTCAATAGTCTTATTCTATGTAATTTCTAAAAAATACAGTTGGATTAGGGAATACTTATACTGAGAAAAGATTTTCTAGTTTAATGTATAATTTTAGACTTTTTTGCAATTTTGAAATGTATTGTAAATTTTATTGTATGTGGTAGAAAAGTATGTTCTTGGTGTCCATTCTTAATGATGTTCATTTTAAAATGAAGTTGCTTGGTGGCTACTTTATCATTTCTTTGAAGGTATAATCCATTCCTTAATCAGTTGTTTTATTTTAGTTAAGTTAGATTCTTTACCCCATTTTATTGTGAAGCTTACTCTAATACAAACTTTTGTGTTTCTGATGCATATATTGATTGTAAACATGCTATTTCTCACATATTTTTGACAATTTATTTTCCAGAGCAATGACAATGAAGAACGGCTGCAAGTTGTTAAACTGCTAGCAAAAATGTTTGGGGCAAAGGATTCAGAATTGGCATCTCAAAATAAACCACTTTGGCAGTGCTATTTGGGAAGGTATGTGCTGTTTTTATTTCCCTTTCTTTAAGAGAAAATGTTGAAGTCTACTGATATTTCACACAAAATCTTTCATTTTAAACAAGATCAAAAATTAAGTCTGAATTCTTCATATGTAACATGACATAAATAATGATGATCAGTAATCTCATATGTGATTTTTTTCAGAACTTATAATAATTAGCCATTCTTGTACATGTGCCTTTCCGTCTTTTCTTCTCCCAATTTGATTTCATTGGTAAAATTTATTACCAGATTTTTGTTTTTCTTCCCAGGTTATTTTTATCTTTCTGAATCTGATTTTTCTCGGGCAATAAGAGAACTGTACAGATATGTACACATATATTGTATTTAAGATATACTTTAACACATTTAACATGTATCAGATTGCCTGCCATCTAGAGGAGGCAGGGTGGAGGAAGGGAAGGGAACAGTTGGAACAGAAATGATTGCAAAGGACAAGGTTGAAAAATTATCCATGCATATGTTTTGTCAATAAAAAGCTATGATAAAAAAATATTCATAAGATTATTTTAAATTTTTATATTGAACTAAATGCAAAATAAGAAAGAACAGGATAGAAAAAAAATTAAAATAAAAAATAACATTGTCACATGTCCAGCAGAACACTGAGGAGAATTCAAAATACATAATAATAAATTTCTATTTCAAGAAAATATATAAAATAAGAAATTTAAAAAAAAATTTTTTTTTGTCAGCTGATTAGATGACAAGGTTAGATTTTCCCCCCTGCTCTTCACACTTAGAATCTACTCAAGTATTTTTTGAATATTTAGTATATCATTGACAAATAGTTTTTTTCTGACATTCCTATATTGAATATTTCATTTTAATATATTTCATTGTTGTGATTAGTGATGATATCTAAATGTGATATGATTCATGCAGTTGACTTTGAAATTAAGTATAAAGATAATTAAGTGACAGGTATTGCAATATTACTTTAAAAAAAAACAACAAAAAGGAGAATGACTTTCTGAAATTGATTGGTTTCATTCTTAGTTAACTCTTAAAAAATGGTTTTGTCTCTTCAACAATGAGATGATTCAGACCATTTTCAATGATCTTGTGATGAAGAGAGCCATCTACATTCAGAGAGAAGAGTGTAGGGACTGAGTATGATTCACAACATAGTATCTTCACTCTTTTTGTTGTGGTTTTTTTTTTTGTTTGTTTGTTTTCATTTTCTTTCTCATTTTTTCCCTGTTTGATTTGATTTTTCTTGTGCAACAAAATAATTGCACAAATATGTATGCATATATTGTATTTAACATATATTCCTACCATGTTTGGCATAAAAAAACCCCAAAACCCAGGGGTCTGAACCAAAAGAAATAATAATAAATTGTAATTCAAACGATTGAGTTTACTTTGTGAAGTAAATAACAAATTTTTGTGCAAAAAATTGTAAGTTTTCATTTATTCTCATTAATATTCTAGATTCTGTCTATTCATTCTTACTCTTACTTTTCTGTCCACTGTGTTCTTTGTTTTTGTTTTTTTCAGCTTTCTACTGTTTTTTTTTTTTTTTCAGTTTTCTATTATTTTTGAGGCTTTCTATATTTCTTGTATTTCTAGTGTATTCCATTACCCTCCTAGTAGTACCATATTTATTTCATTTACTCAGTACCTAATTTAGGCAATTTCTTAATTCATTTGGTTACCAAGACTAATAGAAACAAAAAATCTTGCAGTTACTTCTTTGTCTTTGAAATGCAGAAAGAGCATCTATTAGTCCAGATCAAGTGTTCTATATGAGGGCCTAATGGGATTTTTGAGAATGGAAGTAGCTCAGTTTCAGAGGATGCATGAATAATTCACACATGGATGTTTATAGTTTTTGATTTTTAGAATACTTTGTTTTTTTAAAAGAATTATATGAATTTTAAAATTTAGAGCTTGAATATCAAAATATATTTTATTGAAATATTTACCAAAATATTTAGGTTCTTTGTTGTAGCCATTATTTAAATGAACGTTTTGATTCAAGAATATGTATATATTTTAGTGTTCACAATATAAACTTTTGGACTAAATTATAACTGATATCTTAAATTTGAATTGTTATCTATTTTTTCAGTGCTAAGATTTTAACTCATGAATTTGGTTATTAAAAATTGGTCTGTAATATAAAATGTTTTGAATTTGATTGCGCTTGCTGTTTATGTGAACTTGAAGAAATAACCAATGTTCATGTGTGTATACACACACACACACACACACACACACACACACTTCCTTTTATGAAGGGGTTGATCTCAGTGATTTACAAAGTCTCTGAACCAGTTATAATCTTGAAATAAAATTAAGTGATTTACATGAGAAAATTAAAATTTTAAACACTTTAGTTAATATTTTGAAACTAAGTAATGCTTTTTAATTACAATTAGTTTTTAATTCTAGTTCTTGGAGACTATTAATTACATTAATAATTAATTAATAATTACTTTAAAAGGCTCTTAAGAGAAAATTTTTCATTAAATTACATTTTAAATTTTAATCTAGAAATTAATTATTTGTACACAAGAACTATAGATTCTTTATGATTATCTTGCTAAATTGTGATGTATGTGGTAGATATTTTTATTTTCATCTTGTAAATCTGGAAAACTAAAGTATTAAGAGGAATGTAACGTCAGATTTCATTTATTAAGCTTTATTGAGACTTGTACGGGGCTATGAACTAGAATCCAATTTTGAAACTTCCATTTATTGTGTGCTTAATTCCATAATTAAGATTATTTGATGTAAATAAACATTAATGGTTAAATTTGGCACATTCAGACAATTTTTTTTCTTATTTATAATATTCATCTGGTTAACTTTGACTTTTATTTTCATACTTGTGTATATATATAGGATTTTGAAGCATTGTTTCTCAGTAAAGAATCTTGAAATCAGGAAGAGCTAGTTTCATATGATCTGTATGAATACTGGCTACTCTTATTAAACTGCTCAGTGCTCCAGCCATTCTTTAAGAATGTTAAAAACGAGTTATGCTAATTTTCATCTGTGGAAGGAATTTCTAAAGGAGCAATTCCTCCTACTGCTGAAATCACTTATTTAGACTCTCTCCATCCCCCCTTTCCCTCCCTTCAAAATGGAGGGAATATTATGAAAAGGTTTCAGGGATTCTTTCTCTCAAAATTAAGATTTTTGAAATTATTGAGTATTGATGAAAATGTAAATTTTTAGGGTTTTTTATATTTCTAAATTTTTTTTCAGATTATTAGGAACTTAATGACCCTGAAGAAAATTAGCTATCTCATTAACATTAAATTGGATTAATAGTAGTAATGTCCATTTATGAAATAGTTCTTGATGTTTTGCAAAACACTTTGCTAAGGAAACAAGATAAGAGACTTCAAGGGACTTGATTAAATTCACTATAACCTAGAGGAGTTGGCAGAAATGGAACTGAAAACCATTTCTTAAATTTCAATTTTCTTTCCATTGTACTATACTGCTACATTCCAGCACATTCTTAATAAAGTTGTCATCATAGAGTTTTATTTTTAAATCAACTTAATCATGTTATCTCAGTATTCTACACGACTACTTTCAAAAAAAAGAAATCACCTTTCTTTAAATGAATACTTCTCTAAAATGTTTCCCTGGCCATGTAAAAAAAAAATTTATTTGAATAATTTTTATTATTTTTATGCAGCATTCAGATACACACAAAATCAATGACTTGACAACATTTTTTAGGATTTTGTAGTATAAGAAAATAGAAACAAGTAGTTCTAATCCAGCTTTCAAAATGTCTTTTTCTTAAATGAAATAAATCTTTGGAGTAAGAATTGAGTTCACGCTTTACTCCTTATTTTTGTATTTTAAACATAATGTTTTTTTCTTTTTATATTTTAAATAGGTTTAATGATATTCATGTACCTATACGGCTTGAATGTGTGAAATTTGCCAGCCATTGCCTTATGAACCATCCTGATTTGGCAAAGGATTTAACAGGTATTAAGGAATTTTTTAAAAGAAATTTTTAAAAAAGATGATTAATTATTCATTTTATATGCTACATTGGAGATTTTTTCAACAGATAAATTGCTTTTTCACCTGTATTGATAGCCATATTTGTTCATCATTGATGAGGCTTGCCTCCTTTGATAGTGAGTTGTTTTCAGTTGTCTGACTCTTGAAGAAACCCATTTGGGTTTTCTTAGTAAAGATTCTGGAGTGGCTTGGCATTTCCCTCTTCAGCTCACTTAATAGATGAGGAAAATGACGCAAACAAGTTTAAATGGCTTTCCCAGGATCATACAACTGGTAAGTGTCTGAGACCACATTTGAACTTAGAACATTGAGTCTTCCTGCTCCATTCTTTGCATTCAATCTACTATATCACCTACCTGGCCGCCTTAGCATGCTAAAATCTGTAACTCTACAATGTAATGTAGAAGATATCTGATAAAACTAGGACTCTTTGGAGGGAATATATCTCTTAATCTTGGGGCAATTCTAAATTTCTAGGGGATTTAGGATTTCTGGGGTCTTAAGTAGATTTAACACTGAATTGTTGGTTTTCCCATGAGGATTTCACTTTATAAAGTGACAGTTTTTAGAAAACAATGTTTAAAGGTAAACAATTATAGATCCTAACTCCTTTGTTGGAATGTAGAAATTCTGAACTGCTAATGTGCTTTATATAGTTCAAGTAGTAAAAGAAGTTTATAGATTAATTAAATGATGTTATTTATCATTGTGGTTTTTGAAGTGAACTTTAATGGGGGAAATATTTTAGGACATTTAGGAAAGTTAAAATTAAAGGTCATTTTGTTCCCAAATATAGCTGAAGCTAAAATGTTTAAAGTAACTTTGCATATAGGTTATCATTTCTGTCTTAAGCCTTCAGTAAAAATGCTTTTATGTCTATGAAAATAACTATTAAAACTTTTTTTCATGGGACTTAACATTTTCTTCTAAGAACCCACTTTTTCATTGTTGGTACCCAGTTAGCTAGTGTCAGTGACTGATTAATACTTTTAGAAACTTAGCATTCTTAAGAGATAAGGAAGCCTACTTTATATTTGACTTCAGAACAGTTTAAAATGACTTTCATAGGAATATTGAGATTTTTCATTACTATTTAATAGCTTTATCCATTGAGCATTTCACTTATTTAACAAAACTGAATTTTACAAACCTTTAATAATACCTAATATATGCACAACAATTGTGTTAGTCACTGAGGATAGAGAGTCAAATAGGAAATTGCCTAATAAGATAATTTTTGAGGAGATGTCAGAACAGGAAAATTTTGCAGGAAAGGTACTTTGGGGGAATTACTTTTAAAGTACTTTGGTTCTATATGTAAAACATTTTGTAAACTTTAAGACACTACATACATGTTCACTATTATTAGTGATCTATGAAGTTATTAACAGTCTTAAGAATGCTTCCATGGTAGTATTTTTTTCCTGTTGCCCTCTGACCTCTGCCCAAGGGACATCATTCTAGGCCTCTTTGGAGATTTTGTTGGTTTTGGAGAGTGCCTTTTTCGATAATCTTTATGATGGTCTAGAATAGATTGAAGTCTATGGGTTGTTATAAATTAATCTTTTAGGGTTTCAGTATCTTCCTCTATAAAGTAATGAAGGGATTCGATTAAAAGATGATCTCTTAGGATTATGTCTACCTCTAAGTTTTGTAGTGCTTTGGGATTTGATAATTGTATTGAGTTGACAGATTTTTCAGTTCTCTTTTGGTTTTCATGGACAGCTTTTCAATTCACTTCTATTGGGTATTCTTTCTATCAATTCAATTCTAATGGGTATCATCTTTCAGGCATCAGGTCATTCTCCTTCTGTTCTCATTCTATTCTCTTCTCAAGCCTTGCTTTTCCATTCCATATCAGATACACAGATAATGATCATATCTTTGGTCTAGCTATCATCCACAGCTCATCTACTTTCATACTCATGAATATCTTTATCTATGACTTATGCCTTCTACTCTTCTTAGTTTTTTATTTTTTTTACTGTTCTTCACTCTACACTACAGCTCTGCTGATCCATTTGCTTTTCCTAGCAGCTGATGCTCTCTTGTCTCTGCATCTTTGCACTGATACTTTGACTCCTTTGCCTAGTATAGTCTCCTACTTTACCTCTGTCTCTTGGACTTCTTGGATTCCTTCCAGACTGCTTAAATCTTATCTTTTTCAGGAAACGTTTCTCTAGCCTCTTGCCTCAATCCTATCCAATAGTGCCTTCAAGATTATGTCATTGTTATTGATGTTTTCCTATTAGAAAATGAATTACTCGAAAGCAGGAATAATGCTTTTACTTTTTTGTGTATTCCTTCAGTGCCTAGTACATAGTAATCATTTAATAAATGTTTGTTGATTTGCTAGTTTATTTCAGACATTTATTAAATTATTTGTGTATGCAGTGTAGTGTTATAGGCATTTAGAATATAAAATTTAGAAACACAACAATCTCTTCCTTCAAGAAGTGCTTATGTTCCACTTGGTCAGTATAATATATACAATAATAACTTTATAACCAGAAATATTGAGGAAGAAAAGACCACTTGGAGACGCATGAGATCATGGAGGAGTAGTATTTGAGTTAAAATTTGATGAATCAAATGATTTTGATAGGTTTATATGAGTGTGTGCTTTCCTAGTCATAGGAGTGGCTAATTATTTCTATTTACATCTCCTTTATATGCTAGGATTAGATACTGTTTGTATATTGTATATTGTAATATATATTACATTACAATGTAAAGTGCACAGTATTTGTATTCAGAAGAAAATAATATAAGGAAGTCTCAGAAGGTAAAGATTTAAAGGACAGTATGGTATTCTTGAGCCAGAGAGTAAACATGGCTTAAATATATAGCTAGGTTTAGGAAAACCTAAGTGTTATACATTGGGTTTCTTAGCTCTACTCAAGGACTAGTTGAGAGGCCTCTTCTTTTCCTGCTTTCTCTTTATTTCACACCCTCAAACAGTTGCCCTATAGTCTCAGCCTAGAGTCATCTAATACTGAATAAGGCCATTGCTTGACCAGATTCCAATTAGGTCTAGAGATCAAAAAACAGATTTTTTTTTGTTAACAGGATTTCTCAATTAAAGCTAGGACCTCTAATACTAGGTCTAATTTTTTTTTCTTCTTAATGCTTAAGGGAGAACTAACTAATGAGACCTTCTGCTGTCAGAGGATATTGGGAGCCACAGTAAAATGGTACTATATCTTGGTCTTTGTCTGAAAAACTTATACTTACTCCTCTCAAATCTTTTTTGTCTTTCCATTCTTTTGGATCTTACATTAAGAAACATCTCATTTTAGGTCTTTTCCTCTTATACTTCTCAATTTGTTTTCAGAAACCACTACATTATCCATATCCTACCTACCGCCTAACCATTAGTGTCCCCCTCAGGACCTGTCCTGGGTCCTTCTCTTTTTTCTTTGTTTTCTGTTCCTTTTATTGATTTTTATCAGCTTTCATTCATGGTTAAATGGTTTCTTTACAAGTATCAGTTACAAGTAATAGCTTTAGTTTCTTTTCCCAAATCCCAACCCTTTTTCATATTTCTTTTTGGATGTCTTGGGACAGTTAGGTGTTGTAGTCAAGTAGACTCATCTTCCTGATTTCAAATCTGGCCTCAGACACTTATTAGCAATATGACCCTGTTCAATTAGCCCTATTTACTTCAGTTCCTTACCAAATGAGATAGAGAAGGTAATGGCAAACCCACTACAGTAGCCTTGCCAATAAAACCCTCAAATGGTGGGGTCATAAAGAATCAGACATGATTGAAAAACTATTGAAGCAATAGTGAACAACAGCAAATTGAGGATGTCTCAAATATTATAGCAGTTGGTTGTATAGGAGCTAAAATTTGATTCTGGAGTTCTAATCTAATCAAAACAATTACTAGCTCTGTGTGACTGATCAAGTCACTTAATTTCTGTCTGCCTAAGTTTATCTTTAAAAGATCATAATAGATCATAGAAGATCAAAATAGCATCCATTCCTAGGATGGTTATAAGAATAAAATGAGATTTTATTTGTAAATCACTTTGCA
This sequence comes from Sarcophilus harrisii, assembly GCF_902635505.1. Classification (NCBI taxonomy): domain Eukaryota; kingdom Metazoa; phylum Chordata; class Mammalia; order Dasyuromorphia; family Dasyuridae; genus Sarcophilus; species Sarcophilus harrisii. Next base: position 432,088,250 of record NC_045428.1, on the reverse strand, counting down.
AATGTTAAAAGTGCTATATAAATAGTACTAAACAAAATAGTAATAAACAAAACTCTTCTCCCATTTTCTTGAACTCTTTTCCTTTACCTTATTTCCTATCATCTAGATTTGCAGCCTTAGCATTAACCTTGATTCATCTATCTCTATATCATCATCTCTATCTACTATGTTGAATTAATTGCTAAATCTAATCACTTGAATTTCCATGATATTTCTGAATTGTACCTTTTTCCCACATGGCCCTCATCTTAGTTTACATGTGCACTGTTTCTCACTTGAAGGATTAGAACAGCCTCTTGGTTGGATACCTTGCTTATAGTCTACATATAGTCCTCTATACTGTTTCCCAACATAGTCTTTCTAAAGGTCAGGTCTGACCATGTTATTCTCTAAATCAATAAACTTTAGCAACCCAAGCCAGTCTTTTTGTTTCCTGAATTCAACATTCCATTTTTTGTCTCCTTGTTTTTGTATTAGCCTACTTCTCTTGGAATTTATTTCCTCTTCATTTTTGCCTTTTAGAATTCCTAATTACCTTTAATTTATAATGCCACTTTCTTTGAAAAGCTTTTCCTTATTTCCCTAGCTTTAAAAATTTTTCCCTCCTCACAGAGTGTGTGTGTGTGTGTGTGTGTGTGTGTGTGTGTGTGTGTGTGTGTGTTTTGTAGTCCTCTTGAGGGTATAGGTTGCTTTTCATTTTGTCTTCATATTCTATATATTCCACTTAGACCAATTTAGAAAAAGAGATGAACATAGATATGTATGCTAATAATGGATCTTTATGTATGCAGAAACCCTATTGTGTGATTCATCTCTGTTGCTAAAAAAGTAAAAATTTTATTCTTCAAATGCCTTATCTTACTCTCCTCTGTCTCTCTTTCTCTTTTTCTCCCTCTCCTTTTTCCATCTCTCTTCCTCTCTTCTTTCCTCTCTCACTTTCCCCTGCTTCTCTGTTCTCCTCTCCATCTTCTTTCTTTCTTTTCCAACAACAAAAGATTTAGTAATAAGGTTTTTTTTGGCAGTCCAAAGAGGCTCATGAACATTTAGTGGTAGGTTGATCAATTTTCGAACTGTGGCACTTCTGGAAGATTACTTGCTAATGTAGGAAATCAGTATCAATGGAGATGTTGGTTAAATTACAAATTTTTAAAATAGAGACATTTTCTCAGTCAAGAAGACCTCGATGAAAAAAGTGTTTGCTGTAGATAAGCTATCTGTTAGTGATTAATTATTTGATGAATACTTTCTGTTTTGTTGATATATCCTAACATTCTGCTATCTGAGAGAGATTTTAATACTTTAATTATATTGGTCTCTTTACTTCATATTTCAGTGTTAGGCTTCTAGACTTAAAAGCTGAAATGGTTTTTAGAGATTATTTAATACAATCCTTTAATTATACAGATGAGGAAACTGAGGCTAGATGAGTTAAATAACGAGCAAAATTACTCAACAAGTAAATGGCAGAGCTAGCTAAAGATTCATTCACTATATGTTCTCCTAAATATCAACCCTTTAACAAAACTGTATATAATTTAAGGGATCATAAAGGAAACATTCTGATCTTTCTCTGAAAGAACAGATTTGTTTTTACATTATAATACACTCTAACTTTTTACCTACCAACATATGTGTATGTATGTGTGTGTGTGTGTGTGAGTGATATATATATATATATATACATACATATACATACATATATTCTGTTTCTTCTTCTCCCTTTTATATGCAGTAGCATAAGTCAAAGAAATAATGGTTAAAAAAATCTATCACTTATTTGTGTTAAACTAATATAAATAAACAGTTTTTTTTTTTCAGATCCTGGTGACATAGTTTTTGTTAAACTTTACTAATTCCTTTTTCTTTTTTAGTTATGTTTTCATTACTTATATGAGTTATTTAATTGGTTTAAGCTTAAAAAATTTTCATTATAGAAATTTTTTTCTTTCAGAATATCTTAAAGTGAGATCACATGATCCTGAAGAAGCCATTAGACATGATGTTATTGTATCTATAGTTACAGCAGCTAAAAAAGATATTCTACTTGTTAATGATCACTTACTTAATTTTGTGCGAGAACGAACATTAGACAAACGGGTAAGTAGGCATGAGTGATTATTTGTAGTTTGAGCTGCTAAATATTTCATATTTAAATATGCTAAATGTTCCATATTTGAATATTTCATATTTTCTTCCTCTCTTGATAGACTTGGTAGCACATTTACTGGGGAAATAGCTGGTATAGAGAATTCATGTTGAAGAAACTTGCAGACCTACAAAACTTGTACAAAGTCTTCTGTTAATTTTTAGTTTTGGTAGTTGCTTGTAGTATGGAGATAGGAAATCACTTGCTGATGGTCACACAGTACTGTTTATGTCAAAGATAGGACTTCTGGCAGCTTGTTGGTGCAGTGGATAGTGCACCATTCCTGAGGTCAAGAGCACCTGAATTCAAATCTGGCCTCAGACACTTAACACTTCCTAGCTGTGTGTCCCTGGGCAAGCCACTTGACCCCTATTGCTTCAGCCAAAAAAAAAAAAGAAAGAAAGATAGAACTTCCTAGGTTTAAAGCAGGTCTTCTTTTCTACTCGTAATAATACTGCCTCTCTGTTGAATTTCTAATGGCACTTTTGTTGCCCCAAATAATTATTGTCTCATTGTTAAATTTAGAAATGAGATTCTTATAGTAGAGGTAAATTCAAGAACTTAAACCCTTCTCTCTCATTCCTGGGCTTTTACTTCATGTGGTGACCATAATTTTTATGATTTTAAATATTGATTTTTAGAGATCCTTTGAAACTCATGCTTTGTTACATCTCTTATTCTTTTTTCTGTCTCCCGTCAAGATATAGGTGCCAATATTAATGTTAATTCAATGTGATCAGTGTTTATTTTAGTGGAGTATTGTTTGTGATATTGTGACCATGTGTTTAAAAAAAAAACAACCTAGTTCTCTTAGAGCAACATATGACTAGTTCTAGTTTTACTTTCTTCAGCCTGGAACTTTTGTCCCTGTAATAAGCGTGTGTTAATGTAGCACTGAATTATCTCTCTAATTCATCAAGCACTTAGTTCATTGTCTACCACATAATAAGCACTCAGTAAATGCTTAGTTGACTTACTGACTCTAATGCTGGCATGTAGTTGCTTCCAAATGAGCCTTCTAAGTAATGTGGATTTCTCATCAGTTATTAAATTTATTTGGTGAATCATTGCATTTAGTGATCTATTCAATATAGGCAAGGAAAATTAGGGAACAGCAGGTAAATGTTTCAAATTTATTCAGTATCTTTAGCTGTATGTATTAAGTAGTTTTGAAATATTAGTACATAATCTTCTTTGGAAATGTACCAGAACCATTATATGACAATTTTCTAGTTGCCAAGTTTTTGTTTAAAATATGGGACAGAAATATCAACATTAAATGAAATCCAAAGAAATTCTCCAAACTGACTCTTCAGTTATTAATTTCAACCATCAGTGTCTCCACCACACATTTTAGCCAGATCAATCAATAAACAATTTATTAAGTACCTACAGTATGTCAATTACAGTGCTTCATGTAAAGGAGTTTACAATCTAATGGGTAAGACAGTATGGAAATGTACACTGACACGTGTGTGTATATACATACACAAATGGAGCAAGCTGTGTACAGAACATATAGGAGGAAAGGAGATTTGGAATGACTTGTTCAAGGAGAATAGTATCACTAAATCAAAAAATATGAGTTGAAAAATAAGTTTTAAGAAGACTTCTAGGGTAATATAGGATTCGAGTATTAAGAGCTTTGAATGCCAAACAGAGCATTTTGTATTTGATATTGTAGGTAATAGGAAGCTACTGGAAATTGAGTTGGGGTATAGGAGTGTGTGTATGTGTGTGTATGGACATGAAAGATCCTGTTTTAGGGCAATCAACCCACTAGCAGACTATTAGACAGTAGTTCAGATATGAAATAATAAAGACCTGCATTAGAATGGTGACAGTGTCACAGGAGAGAATAGGGCATATTCAAGAGATGTTGCAAAGGAAAAATCAAGAAGTCTTCGCAGTAGGAGGTATATAGGGGTATGAGAGAGATTGAGGAATCCAGCATGGCTCCTAGATTTCAGGACTGGAGGACTAGGAAGATAGTATTGTCCTCAACAGTAAGAATATGGAAGTTAGAGTTTAGGGGGGGGGAAATAACTTCTGTTTTGAACATATGTGTGAGATGTGTGAAAGGGAGTTGGAAAGGCATTATTGAGATTAGAGTAGGAAAGATGACAATCATCAGTGGGAAAGATAGTGATTAAATCTATGGGAACTGATGAGAGAAGAGAAGACAGCTCAAGATAGAACCCTGAAGAATACCTATGGGGGCTGATCTAGATGAGGATTCAGTAAAGGAATTGAGGAGTAGTCATATAGCTAGGAGGAGAACTGAAAGTGGTGTCTGAAAATGTAAAAGAGAGTTTAAAGGAGAACAGCCTTCAGTGGTGTCTAAAGTTGCAGAGAAGTCAAGGAAAATTAGAATATTGAATTTGTTAACTAATGAGATACCATCGAGTTTAGAAAGAGCAGTTGCCATGGAAAGATAAGATCAAAAGGACAAAAACAGGTTGCAGAAGAAAAGAAAAGGGAGGGAAAGACGAACATTTGTACAGGGTACAAAATGGAGATTTTTTTACATCATAGAATGTAAAAATTTGAAGGTCAAGGAGACCTGCTAGCTCTGTTCCTGTTTTATTTTTATAATTTTGCAGATGTGGAAAATAAATCTCAGAGAGGTTAAATTGTTCAAGGTTACACAGCTAGATAAATGTTTTAAGGATTAACAAATTATGTTAAAGTATAGCTTCAAGGTGAATAGTACATGTATTTCCTCAGTTTTATACACAGGATATGAGTCTCCAACAAATTGGTGTCTGAGGTAAGATGTTTGAATATAGTCCTGATCCAGTATCCTTTTAACTTTCCCTGTAACTTCTGTTTATTATTTGTTTAGTATTACTATATGGCAGAACATGGGTCAGATCTCAAATCTTTGAAATGCCTCTTCTTCCCTTCACAAGTCAAATTAATATGATCACCACCACCACCCTCATTACCATCTTTCCTCAGAACCTGATGAGGGTACCACCAGGACCATAAACCCTGAGAGCCTTGGAAATAGTGTACTCACTCTTAAACCTCCAGACATAATTTCCAGTCCAGTCTCCAAAGTCATTATTGAAAGAAGAAATCGTTGTGGAGAGGGTACCCATCTTTTTCATTACCAAGGATCAACTGCCAACCAACTGCCATCAACAGTCAGATAGATGCAAAAATTCTGCAATTAGCATCTCTCATACCACCAGTCTTGCTTTAGACAAGCTCTCAAAACTGTCATCTAGAGTAGTAATTCCCCTGAAGGAGGAGCAGCAGTTTAAATGATTTTCTAAGATATGTATATATGTATAGTCCTGAGCAGCCTATTAGGCAGTTTAAATGATTTTTTAAGATATATATATATATATATATATATATCCTTCTGATAATCCTAAGCAAAAAGATCATTGTAAAGATAATTAATAGGTTATGTGGGGCAGCTAGATGGTTCCTGAACTCAAATCCAGTCTCAGGCATTTAACACTATAGCTGTGTGACCCTGGGTAAGTCATTTAATCCCAATTGTCTTGACAAATTCAATGAAGAACTTGAGAAGAATCTTTCAAACCAAGTTTTATAAATTGCTATTTGTTGACTTCATCATGATTTTGTTCAGAAAAGTAGTTGAAAATTTTGTTAGAAACTATGGCTTAATATTAAATTCAAGAAGAGTAAAACTTGTAGATTACTTCAGTGCTATATATCTATCACAAAGAGAGAATTAGAAGACACTGAACATGATAAGCTCTGAACAAGATAAAAAAGAATGAATTTGAGATTCTGGTTCCTAATATAGATGTTATCAAAATCATTTGACTTGATGATGATAATAAATAGCTTTTACATAATGTTGTAAAGTTTGCAAAACACTTTGCAAATATTATCTTATTTGATTCTTACAACTTGTTATTATACCCATTTTACAGATTAAGAAAATGAGACAGCCAGAGATTGAGTGACTTGCCCAGGATCACATGTCTGCTAATTGTCTATGGTTATATTTGAACTCAAATCTTTTTGATCCTTGATCCCATCTTTAGTGTTCTTTCTACAATATCACTTAGCTGCTACTAGATTACTATAATCACATCACTTAACTTGTTAAAAGAAATGTCAAATTCAATACTAAATGGGATGACTGAAATATTTCATTAGTTTGAGTATTAAGTATTAAAAAAAATCTTTTGGTACTGAAAATTAGAAACTGGGTTAAAAAAAAAACAACAGAGATTCTTATCATTTCCTATAAATATTTCATGCAATGACTCAAAGATGCCAAAACAACATACAAATTACCCTAGCTAAGAAATACATAACCTTCTTATTGGAGAATAGCCAGTGTCAGAATAAATTTAGAATACAAGCTCATATGCAAATGGCTATTGTGAGAATATGGTGGTTCCCTGATAAATAGTCAAAGAATAGAAAAGGCACTTTTCTGAGGAAAAAAATCAAAACAATTTATGGTCATATGAAAAAGGGCCCTAAATCATTATTGATTAGAAAAATGCAAATGAAAAAAACTTTGAGATAGCATTTTATACCTGGCAGATTAGCTAAAATGCTAGAACTGGAAAGTGACAAATGTTAGAGGGAATATGTAAAAATTCCGGATTTTTTAAATTCATTGTTGGTGGATCTGAACTGATCAGATCTTTTGGAAAGTGATTTGGAATTATGCCCAAAGAGTTGTTATACTTTGACTTTTGACCCAGTGACTTCTGACACTATTAGGTCTGTTTCCGGAAATGATTAAGGGAAAAAGAAAAAAAACCCAATATATTCTAAAATATTTGTAGCAGCTTTATTTGTGGTTACAAAGAACTAGAAATTGTGGGAATATCTGTTAACTGGCAAATGACTGAACAAATGTGGTAAATGCTTGTCAATTATAAGAATTGATGAGCGTGGTGATTTTAGAAAAACATGGAGAGACTTGCACAAAATAATGAAGAACAAAATGAGCAGAACCCAGAACCAAGATAAGATAATCTCATATACCTATACAGTTTTAAGAACAACTTTGAGCAACCACATCATTCTGAAAAAAAAATACAAGTTAATGGCAATGAATGAATCCCATGAATGAAGATGCAGTTTGTATCCAAAGAATTCACACACACACACACACACACACACACATTTGTGTCTAATGGTAACCATCTCTAGGGGTAAGGGGTAGAAGGAAAGGGAGAGAGAAAAAAAGTTACACTATAACTTTGTGTATTTGAAAGGAAGAACAAGTTGAATCTGCATATTCAGGTGCAATCCTGTTTCTCTTCAACTTTGTTATAGAAATGTTTGCTTTATTTTAAATTCAGAATAAAAAAAAAAGTTTAAAAATGTTGTTTGCTAAGTTCACAATTTAAAAAAAGTTGTAATAAAAAAACCCAAAAATAATATGGTGGAACATTTTGATCACTGCTTTGGACAGGTAATGATGATCAGCAGTGATTACGAAGAAGAGCACAGCCTGTATTGTAATTGGGGAATTCCATAACTCTTTATTAGTCTTAGGTTTCTCTGTGAAAGACATTAATTTTTTAAACACCAGCATTTTTTATTGCTTTATGGATATGTCATGGAAAATACTACAATCTTTAAAGACCCAAAGTCTGATTTGCCAAAAGACAATGAAAACCTGCTTAGTGGATATAATAGATAATAACATACTACCAATAATAACTTGAGCATAAAAAGTGATATAAAATATAATCCAGAAAATTTATGATTTTATTTCAGTTCAATTTCTAAAATATTAAGTGCTTATTGTATGCAAGACATTGTGCTGAAAATCAAAAGAAAAATTAGCTACTAGGTGACAATATTTTTCTGTGAGTAGAAATGCATTTAAGCTATTTCCCAGGACTTGTGATACATTGGTAGCGAATTATTTACATTATTGAAATTACAGATTTTTTTGAAGTATTAACGGCTTACTCCTTTGTACTTGAGGTACTTTTAATTGTTAGGAAAATAAAAAGATTATGGTACATGAGTTTGCTAAGCAGTTCTATTTTTATTTGATTATTTGTATTTTTAATATTTGCATCTTTAAATCATGGTAGGTATTAAACTTAAAAGCTTCTTCCATGAAAATATTAAAAATCAGATATAAATTTATGACAAACTTTTCATATGGTCATGTTTTCTTAAAGAGTATATTCATAAGTATAATTGGTTATTTAGTAATTTCATGTGTAGTATGACCTCTTCTGAACTTATTTAATAAAAATGACATTTTAAAAATAACACTATATTCTTTTTTAAGTGGCGAGTAAGAAAAGAAGCCATGATGGGACTTGCCCAAATTTACAAGAAATATTCGTTGCAATCAGAGGCTGGAAAGGAAGCTGCAAAACAAATTTCATGGATCAAGGACAAATTACTACATATATATTATCAAAACAGTATTGATGACCGGTAGGTTTAAACCATTGGAGCATTGATTCATTAATAGAAGACTTTTAGAATCAGAACCTAACAAATGTATGAAGGAACGGAATAAGGAATTCAACTAATTTAAACTATTTAAAAGGTATCTAATTATAATCTGAGACTGGACGCGTATTCCTGTTCTGTATAGTAATCATGCTCTTCTTTACATTCATAAAATCCCATGATGGTCTTATAGGTACTAGAGACCTGCAGAGAAGAATGAGAACTTTTCTATCTATCAGATACTGTTCAGATTTAGTATTTGACTTCAAAACTATAATCATAATATCTCCTCTTTACACCCTGCCTTCAGAATCTTGGATTGCCTAACCATTGGCTGATTGTTTCAGTGTTAAGGAAATAATTTGAAAAAGTATCTGTAGCTAACAAAATCTCTGTGGGCTGTTTTGTCTCTCTGATCCTACAATTGAAACTTTCCCACTCTCACATTAATATAGAACAAAGGTCATTGCTGATAGACCCTTGTGACATTACTGTAATTTCTGTAGTGTCTTCTCCATGACAATGATTGATTTCTCTACAAATCACTTAAGGGCAGGGTGTGAGTTTTTCTGTTTATTTTTTAAAAATAAAAGTGTACCTCATTTTTTAGTAGAATAATTTTTGGAAGCAAGCATTTACTTAGTCTCTAAGCTTTTAAATTATTATTATTATTTGGGGGGGTTGGTTAAAGTTTTTTTTTTTTTTAATAAGGATTTTAGAAGAGAAAAATAATTCTTTGATCTTTAAACACTTAATAAGAAAACATAGCAACCTATTATGAATTTGTCTTCAAAATCAAGGTTAAGCTGTACTAATGACAAATTCAGTCATTTGATTATAGTGACAAAGTAATAATAGTCAAAGAGATTGTTAGCCACTTTATTACTTTTAACTGAAACAGTTGACCTTTCTTTAATTTTGAAGTGAGGACCTTTCTTAGTTATCAATCTTCTGACATGCAGAAAAGTACCGCTTATGGTTTGCAATTTATTTGTTGTTTCCTTAGCAAGCTTTGCAGTTTTTAATATATTTCTGTAAAAAATTTCAAGTATATATATATATATATGTATATGTATGTATGTATGTATGTATTTTAGACTTCTGATGCCACTACATACTAATTTACTTACTTTCTATAGCATTTTTTTAACCTATTGACCAAATTTTACCCATGATAGAAATGAGTGTGAAATAACCTTCATAATTCTTTTGTATTTATTTTTAACTTATTTAATTATCTAATTTATAATTTCTACTATCTTTTAAAAATACCATGTTCAAACTTACATGACCAGTGCTTTTTTTGTCAGTAAACATTTTTTTCTCAACATTCCCTTACAGGTTGCTTGTTGAACGCATCTTTGCTCAATACATGGTTCCTCACAATTTGGAAACTACAGAACGAATGAAATGTTTATATTACCTGTATGCTACATTGGACTTAAATGCTGTGAAGTAGGTTTCCAATGACTTTAGTTTTCATCTTTTGCAGTATAATCACATTTGGTAACAGTAATATAAAGAACAAAAATATTTTAGTTAGAATATTCAAATTCAGTTATACAAGTGTTTTATAGGTTGCTAAGTAGTACCCAGAATAGTACCTCAAGCTTAAAGTCTGGAACAGCAGAATTGAAATTTAGTCTCAGACACTTAATAGCTTTGTGACCCTGGACAAGTTGCAAAATGGGAATCTTAGTACTTACTTCTCAAGGCTGTAGTAAGCATCAAATGAAATAGATCTTGTTTGTAAACCTTCAAGTTTGAACTTCTCACTTTGCAAACCCTCAAGTTCTATATAAATGCACTATTTTGTGTTTTTGTTTTTGTGGTTGTTATAAACTCAGTGTTAACTATGTATCAGGACCTGTGCTAGATATGCAAAAAGTTAAAACAATCCTTACCCTTAAGAAATTTATGACCTAGTGTGCATAGAGACAATATATGCATGGGTAAGTGAACGCAAAATTTATTCAAGGCAATTTTGAGGTAAGAGGAGGTTGACCTGCTAACCAACAGTTGAGAGAATCAAGAAAGACTTTTTATAGAAAGTGGCTTCTGAGCTAAACCTTTAAATGGAGATAGAGATTCTAAGACCTGGAGATCAGGATGGAGAACATTCATTCCAGATATATAGAATAAACTGTTAAACGTACAAAATCAATCTGGAATTATAAGTTAGATCCAGATGTGAAATGCTTAAAAGTCAAATAAGAGGAATTTATATTTTATCCAGAGCCACTGGAGGTTTTTGACCAGTAGATGGATAAATTCAGACTTGTGCTTTAAAAATATCAATATTACAGTTGTATGGAGAATGGATTATAGTGGAGAGACTCAAGGTTCAACTTTAGGGGGCTGTTATCTGGATGGGCTGAGGAAGAGGACTGGTTACCAGTGCTTAACACAGTATCTGGTGCTTAGTAGATGAGTATTGAATGCTTGTTGATTCCATTAGAACTGGGATGTCAGTTAAAAAAAAAAAAAAAAAGGTGAATATGAGAGTCTAGAAGTAGAGTAAATAAGACAGCAATTTTTTAACTATTGGGGTATAGGTAGGAAGTAAGAAGAAAAGGAAATTGTTGAAGATAATTGCAAAGTTGCAAATCTGCATAATTAAAAAGATGGTGATGCCCTTCACAGAAATCAAGATGTTATTAGGAGAGATAGATTTGGCTGGGGTGGGGGTGGGGGAGGAATGAGTTCAGTTTTGGACTTGATGAGTTTGAGGTGCTTATTGCAATACAATATTGGTGAATATTTGCTGATGCTGAACTGGAGCTAAGAAGAAAAGAGTACATTGTATATGTATATAGATAGAAAGTTGCTTGGTAATAACAGTTAAGCTTATGGGAAGTAATCAAATCACCCTGAGAAAGAAGAAAGGCCCCTAAAGATTCACTAAAGCATTGGTGGTCTGATATTAGAATGGGATCTTGAAAGTGTATTATTTGCCTTTTTGTGTATTTTTAGGGCTTAACACAGTGCAGTATCTGCTACATCGTAGATGTTTATTGAATGATTGTTGTCTGATTTGAAGAACAATTCCAGAAAAATTAGTATTGGATATAGTATTACAGGAATCATTGGTAACTTTGTAGAGTGGTGGAAAACCACGTCATTATGAATTTTGAAATTGAAGGTGAGGAAGTAGAGAGATGTATGAAGTGTAATTCTTCTAGATTGTGAAAGAAATAGGATAATGGCTTATGGGGTAAAAGGGTCTAGTAAAGTGTATTTTTATGTTTTGGAAGGGGGAAAGCTGGGTATGTTAAAAAAAAAATAACATGTATAAGAAAGACTGAAATGTAGAAAGGGAGAAAAGATTATAAAAATTCTTTGAAGAGATCAGGGTTACAAGTAGAAGTAGAAAAACCCTCTCTTTCCTGAGACTACAAAGGGGAAAAAAATGGAGATTGTTTATTATTTAAAATTTCATATGTAAAATTGGGAGAAAAGAGAGCTCATATTTAAATTCCTTCAATTATTTGATAGTTTGTGGCAATTTCCTTTGCTGATAAGGAGAGGAAACAGACTATATAATTGGCTTAAACAAAGATTCCATTGTCTCTCTCTCTCTCTCTCTTTTTTTTTTTTTTTTTTTTTTTTTTTTTAAATCAGCAATTTTGACTTTTCTTGCATCCTGTGCTTCCTTTTATGTTCTCTGGGATTTTTTTTTTTTTTTTTTTTTTTTTTTTTTTGTCACTAATCATGCTTTTCTTTACATTTGCCAGTTCTTTAAATTACTCATTCTGGCCAGGTGACTTGACTGCATTATGGACAATTGTTTTCTTATTAGCTTCTTACCTGTTTTGTGTATCAGTTCTTCTGTTTTCTCCAGATCAAAAGTCATTATCCTTGACAACTAAATCTGAAAAACATAAGAAATATTCTGATTTGCTTCTGCCTTGCTGTTTATCATTGTTCCATTCATTTTCAGTAGCTAATGGGTCCTTTCCTCTGTATCAGTTCATATATAAGTCTTTCCATGCTTCTTGAAATTTGAAATAATAGTTGTTCCTGGCCCAGTGTAATCAAATCATATCCAATGGAATAATATTTGTTAAATACTTAGAATAATATATAATAGACTCTATATAAATGTTTATTACTTTCTCCTGTCCCTCCATAAAATTTCATTGTCTTGCTGTCATAATACATTCAGTGATTTCTCAGCAAATGCTTACTTTCTCCCTAGTCTCTTACTTTAATAAAAACAAAGAACTATTAGAAAATTCGGTTCAAATAGAGCTTTTTTGATTTTGAACTACTTGAGGTAAATATCCCCTAGTTGTATCAATAGATGAGAAGATAGAAATAGTTTTGTAACTTTTCTTGCATGATTCGAAATTTTTTCACAAGTGTTGTATTAATTCACAACTTTACTGACAGTACCTTGTGCCTTCCCACAAATCCTCTTAACATTTTTATTAGTTATTATATCATATTCAGAAAAACATGAATTTTTAAACCTTCTACCAGTCCATACGTGAAGTGCTTCTTAAATGATAACATGAGAATTGTTTAAATTTATCTTTTTTTTCTTATTAGGAATTTGGAATATTTTTTCATATAGTTGCTAATGTTTTAAAATTAATTTTTTGAAAATTATTTTTCATATCCTTTGATGTGTGTGTGATTGTAAATTTTTTTCTCCCAAAGCTAAACAATTTATTTTTTATCCTGTACAATTTTCATTTATGATTTCTTGAAATATAGCTCTTAAAAAACAGGATTTAAAAAAGCACATTGTGATTTAAAAGAAGTTATTAGTCTATCCCTTTGAACTCTGATCACTCTGGCTTTCATTGAATAGCCCCCCAGCCAGAAGTCTTTTTGCTTTCTATTTAGGTTTCCATGGCTTAGAATGAGTGTAAATTGCAATTGTTGGGTTGGCAAATTAAGCTATCTTAGCCCTTAGTTTTTGTTATGGGCATTTGCCTGAAACAAAATAAGACTTAGGAAGGATCTTAATTTAGAATGGTGAAAGTACCCACCTCAGCTTGGACCATTGCCAGTCATCTTGACGTTTTTTTCTTGTCACTGAACTTGGATGCCTTTGGAGCAGACTACTTTGCACAGTTCTGCCTCAATTAAATCCAATTCATGTGCATATCTAGGCATCATCTTCATGATGTCATTGGTCCTCTTCAAAAATGAAGGATAAACAACAGCCATAACAACTGAGGATAACAGTGGTGCAGTGGGTAGATCATTTATCTGTTGGAAAATGTATTAGTTTTATGTATTCATGTCAAGTCCCCTAATTTTGAATATCCATCTTTTATCCAATATTTTTAATGCAAAGTTTCCCTTTTACCCATTAATTTTTTTTAATCTACTTCCATTGATTTTGTTTTGGCAAAGTTTATTAATTTTTTAAAATAAAAGTTGCCTATTTTTTCTTTTTGTATTTATCTTGGAATCTTAATAGCACTTCCTATAAGGATTGGAGGATGGTTTAAAATATATATTTTTTTGAAATAATGAAGTTGATGAAAATTTTTCCTTTTTGTGTTAGTTAGAGATTAGTGTTAGTAGAGATTAGAGAGTATTTAATAATTTATTTAAAGAGAGATTTACTGGGAGCAAATAGATCCATGGTTTGGTCCCAGGGCTGAATGAGACTACGGTCTCCAAGAATCCAGCAAACAATGTGAGTTCTCAATGACCTATATACACATGGCTCAAACTCAAGGGGGGTAGATTGAGGCAGGGGCAGAGTCAGGGTGCTGAGAGCTGGAATGGGACTCTGACAGGGTGGGGTGAGCCTCTGGAGATGAGATAACATGATAGGGGGAGGCACCCTGGGCAGGGGATAAGACAGTATGTCACATTCTACTAGCTCGGGATGGAGAGAGGCATTCTGATATTCTAAAACATAAGATCTTTTATCCTTATCAAATATTCTGATAAAGAGGGAGGGGGAGGTTTTGCAGGACTGAGCCAGAACAGGGTCAGGATAATTAGAGAAACTGAGAACTATGGCACAATATTCCACACTCTCTCTTCTGAATATTCAAATCATTGAATTATCTTCCTCTAGAAAGTCTTAGCACCCTAATTTTGATCAGCCCTAAGTAAAGCAAATAAACCAACCTAAAACTAGAAACATGCAAGGACTTATAACAAGGACCAGTTCCTCTCTGATAATCCCAGAGTTTTTAGCATGAAACAGCATTCCTCATTTAGGGAGACATACAGGCTTCTGCATTTGGGGAACATCTCAGCCAGAGAATCCAGTTTGAGATGGACAGTTCACTGTGAGTTAGGTCTGTGGTCATTTGTGCATTTAACTCGGCCTCTGCTGAATAGCAGTGCTCAAGACAGTCCTGCTGCCCATCCTAAGAAGGCACCCCCTAGTCTGTCAGGGACTCCAAAAGAGGAGAAAAGTGGGGCCTGGAGTAGCTCCACCTGTCCCCTCTGATAGAACAGATGCTGCTTACTGGGAAACAGATTTCTGAGCAAATTATGCAGTTAGACCAAGGCAGGCAACCCCGAACTATTAGAGTCCTGATATCAATACTAATGAAGGAACTGGGGTAACAGGAGTGACGAAACAGATCAGAGACTCCCAAGGTAAGCTACTGGCATTTTGTTTTAATAACCCATATTTTAACTTAAAATCCAATCAAATACAGCTTTAAATTCCCAGTATTATAAAACTGCTTTTCCTATCATATTTCAAATAATGAATTTCTCTGGAGCCCCACGTGGCTGGCCATTATTCCCAATGGACTTTTCCTAAGCCTCAACTTTGACCAGAGTTGAAGCCTTTAGAAAAGTCAGACCTTTTTTTTTTTTTTTTTTTAACCTAATTAAAGGCAAGTTAACAGAACTTCACTCCAACAAGTTCTTAAGATCTTACATTTAAAGATAACTAAATCTAGCCTGCATAGGCAACAGTAAAATTATTTCCTACAATTTAAAACTGCCCAAAAGAATATTCAGAACAAATCTGGCATTCAAAAGCAAGAGTAAAATTATTTCCCACAATTTTAAAATCATCCTAAAATTTCTAATCAGATGTTTCTCCAACCAGAGTTCAAAGCAATTAGCATAAACTCCTTTTGTTCTCCAGAGGCCTTATCTAGAGTAGCTCCATCCAAGCCTCGCCTGAATCTAAGCTATCTGAGTGCCAGTTTTTAAAAGTTTAAGATCACAAGTAAATTTCATACTAAGTGCAATTGCAACATTGAAACAGCCAATTCCCAAATTTCTTAATTTAGCAGAGCTCTGAACTAAACAAGTCACAAGTGACAAACAAGTCACCTACAGACATGGCATACATTAGGCTGTGCAATCATAATTTACTCTCTTGTGGCCAAAATGGAGGTATCCACCGTCAGGCACAGTTGTGGCTGGAAACTGCTCTCTTTACAGAGGCTCTGGGAAAAAAAATTCCAGAGGGTCAGCCTCTCCAGGCCCAAGGGGAAGACCCGAAAGTTTCTTATCTCTAATCCTGCTCATTTTCTAACAACTTGGTGGGACCTCCAAAATATAATGCCAGAGAAACTGAAGCAAGATAGAGATTAGAGAGTATTTAATAATTTATTTAAAGAGAGAGATTTACTGGGATCAAATGGATCCATTGTTTGGTCCCAGGGCTGAATGAGACTATGATCTCCAAGAATCCAGCAAACAATGTGAGTTCTCAATGACCTATATACACATGGCTCAGACTCAGTGGGTAGATTGAGGCAGGGGGTGGAATCAGAGTGCTGAGAGCAGGAATGAGACTCTTGACAGGGTGGAGTGAGCCTCTGGAAATGAGATGACATAATAGGTGGAGGCACCCGGGGCATGGGAAGAGGCATCTTGATAAGACAGTATCTCACATTCTGGTAGCTTAGAATGGGGAGAGACATTCTGATAGTCTGAAACATAAGATCTTTCATCCTTATCAAATATTCTGATAAAGAGGGAGGGGGGTTTTGCAGGACTGAGCTTTGAAAAGCAGAGAAACTGAGTCAGGACAGGGTCAGGGTAATTAGAAAAATTGAGAACTATAGCATAACACAATGAAATAGCTCCAATATTTCAGAAAGAAAATTGGAGATTTGCATGTATGCAACGGGAATGATACTTTTTGCTTTGAAGTACTGAAAGAAAATTTTGGTTAAATTATTTTCGTATCAACAAGTATTCACTTCTTCTCTCTTCTTTAAGAAAGAAAAACAAAACCCCAGTGCCAAGTATGTATAGTAAAAACAAATTCCATCATCAGCAAAATCCAAGCAAAATATGTCTCATTCCAGCATCGGCCATATCCAAACAAAATTGGTCTGTCAGAATTGAGTGGCATGTTGCAATTTCTGTCTTTTGGATTCATAGTTGGTCATTGTGTTGAACAGAGTTCCTCAGATTTTCAAAGAATTTCCAACATTGTAGTTATCCTATAAATTGTTCTCCTGTTTTTGCTCAGCTCATTTTGCTTCAGTTCTTTGATCTTTTTGTGGTATATGTCTAGTAATGGTATGTGGTATTTTTACTGAGTCAGAGTTTATGTGTAATTTAATAATTTATTGAATAGACATAGTTTCAAATTGCTTTCCAGAATAGTTGGACTAGATCCCAGTTAGACTAGATTAATCCCATTAATCCCAGTGCATTAATGTACTTCTGATAGCCTTTCCAAAATTTGTCTTTTGTTATTGTTGTTAGTTTTGCCAATTTGATGTGTGTGAAGTAGGACTTGAGTTGTTTTAAGTTTATTTATGATTGATTTTTTTACCCTTAGCAGAAATTACTTTAATCAGATTGCTTTTGCTTCCCCTCCAAATAGTTTTTAAAAATTGTTTTATTTTCACTTTCAAATTTTCTTTCTGTTCTTCCTCTTCCAAGCCCATTGAGAAGGCAAGATCCATTAAAATATGCACCGTCATGCAAAATGAATGCTGCATTAGTCATATTTTTAAAAGAAAGAAGAAAAATGCTTCCATTTGCACTTTGAATCCATCATCTATCATCTATCTCTCTATCCAGCAGTAGGGTGCCTGTTTTATCATAAGTTCTTTGCATTTGTGATTTAATAGTGTTTGTGAGAGTTGTTAAGTCTTTCAATGTTCATTATCTTTACAACTATTGTTATTTTACAAATTGTGCTCTCTTGGTTCTGCTCACTTCGCTTTGTATCAGTTCCTCCAAGTCTTCCTAGGTTTTTAGGAACACAATAATATTCCATATTGATTATCTACCATAACTTCTTTAGCTATTCCTCAAAAAATGGGCTTCCTCTCAGTTTCCAATTCTTTGTCACCCTCTAATATAAATATTTTTATATGCGTGTGTCCTTTTGCTCTTTAATCTTTTTTTGGGTATAGACATAGTAGCAATATTGCTCAAAGGGTAAATGCACTTTAATAGCTTTTGAGGGAGAGTTCCAAGTTGCTTTCCAGAATATTTAGACCTCTTCACATATCCACCCACAGTTCTTTAATGCACGTTTTTCTCATTGCCTCGCCAGCAAGTCATTTTCCGTTTTTTTGTTAAACTTAGCCAATCTGATAGGTATGAAGTGGTACTTCAGAGTTGCTTTGTTTCTCTAATTATTAATTGTTTAGATTTTTTTTTTCATATATTGATAGCTTTCATTTTTTCCTCTGAAAAGGACATATTTATACTTTTTGATTATTGGGAAATTTCTTATAAATTTGAATCAGTCTTCTCTATATCTTAAAGCAGGGATCTGTACGTGAGTAGTTTGCTGTATAAATTTTAATCATTTCCCTGCTTCTCCTAATTTTAGCTGAATTCTGGTTTTTGGTGAAAAAAAATTTTATAATTCATTTTACCCATTTTGCTTTGTGATCCTCTTTATCCTCAGTTTAGTCATGCATTTTTTGTGTACACTCATATGACATGACATAATTTCTTTAATATATTTATTGTGTTACTCTTTATTTCTAAAGCATGTAACAAGCTTATTTTGAAGCTTATTTTCTTATGTGTTGTGAGAGGTTGGTCTGTACTTAGTTTCTACTAGATTATACATTCTAGTTTTCCATATAGAGTTTTCCAGTTAATATTCCATCATTATATGGTACAAAGGTCTGAACATAATATTTAATATATGTTTTCAGTAGATTAGTTTAAAATGGAACTATCAGTATCTCCTTCTTCCTTGACATTTTGCTTTTATAATGTAGCTCTTGGATAAAAATACTGTAATTTTAATAAGAATAGTTTTTGAGTAATGCTATATGTAGCATGAAGCATCATTAGAGTTCTTGAAGTTTCAAAGTTTTGTCACTCAATTGAATTGTAAAAATTCCTGGTCAGACTGTAGCACACTACTAAAGATTGTTTTTGTGCAAGATATGATGTAAGTGTAATATGTAATTGAAAAAATAAAAGGATTTGATAGTACCATGAGATAAAGTGATAATAGCCTGATTGCTGAACCTAGTAACCAGATTCTGGTGGGTTAGCTTATCTCTGAAGGATCTATGGAAGCAGCTCAAAAGGAATTGCAAAGGATCTAAAGAGAGAAAGAAAGGTTGCAATTTGTACCTTTGAAGTGTGTATTTTGATAAAGATTGTCATGGCTTTATTAAAGGATCATAAAGAACACAATACTTTCTTAGTTATTGTATCACACTGTTGCACCTACAGTTGTTTTTCTCATGAACTAGCATAATCATGATTCGTGTATCCTGTATTTTTACAGTTCTTACACAATTATATGTCTTTACATTTATTCACATTGAATTTTAGACCTATGAGATGTGACATATTGTGGTGTTATAGAACTGGTTTTGAAATCCTGGGTTCAAGTTGTGCTTCTGAAACTTATTACTCAGGGCTATATAAGTTCAAATCATAGAGGCCTTCATTCATGTTGGCAATGAATTAGTGGAGGAAGTTCTGTGCAGAGAGTGACTCATTCACAAATAAAATCATGAATTTGGGCAAGAAAACATTGCCTTCTAAGTTCTGTTAATCAAAAAGCATTTATTAAGTGCTTACTAGGTTCTACACATTATGCTTTTTAACCCCTATACCGGGGATACAAAGAGAAAGAAAAACATTCTCTGCTTTGAAGGGGCTCACATGCAAATAGGAGAGACATACACTTAAACTATGTGTGTAGATATAAGAGAATGAAAGGTAATTGCAGAGTAGAAGGCACTAGTAAGTATGAAAACAAATGCTTCCTGAATAAATTAAGATATAAATTAAAGGAAAATAGGGAATCTAGGAAGCAAAAGTCAGAAGAGGAAGTATTCTAAGAGTGAATAATAGTGCAAAGGCTCAGAGAAAGGAACGGAATGTCATATATGAGGAACAGCAAGCAGAGTAGTGTTGCTGAATTATAGAAGATGTAGAGGAGTATAAAGTGTAAAAAAATTTGGAAGTAGGAAGAGACCAGACTGTGAAAATTTTCAGAAGTTAAATGGATCTTATTTTTCATCTTAAAGGCAATAGGGAGCCACTAGAGAAAACTAAGTAAGGAAGGATGGGGGATGGTCAAACCTAAACTTTAAAAATATTACTTTTTTCATTTGGGTTGAGAATCATTGGCTTGGATTGAGATTTGAGACAAAAAGATTAACTAGCAGACTGTAAGAATAGTTCAAGCATGAAGTGATGAGGGCTTGAACCAGGGTAGTGATTGTATTGGAGGAAACATGGGGACATATATGAAAATTGTTTGGAAGGTATAATAAGACTCAGCAATGGACTAGATATTTGGCATGAAGTACAAGAATGGTGCAGAAGTTTTGAGACTGGATCAAAATAACTTGGGAGAGCAATTTCAATTGTGTGATGAAGTCAAGTTTAGCTGCAGAAAGCTAGGGAAAGAATAAGAGGAAAAGAAGTGGAGATACCAATAATAGCCTTCTTAAAGAATTTAGCTATGAAAGGAAGAAGAGAATATAGGATAGTAGTTCGTACATACGGATCAAGTGAGTTTCTTCAGAATGAGGGAAATATATGTATGTTTGTAGGCAGGAAGAGAGAGACTGAAGATGAGTAAGAAGATGAGGATGATATAGGATATAGTCTGGTGGTAAACTAGGTAGGATGCGCAGTGTATTATCTGTATATGTGGAGGAGTTAGCTTTGACAGGAAAGGTCATCTCTTCATGTGATTCAAGAATGAAGGAAGAAAGAATGGCTGAAGACATTTGAGTAGAGTAAGATAAGAAATTGTTTTTCATAAAAGGCATTTCAATAAAATACGAGATATTCCTTGCTCTTAGATGCCTATTATGATAGGGGGGAATAACATGGAAAATTTGAAGAAAGATGAAAAGGTTTGGAAAAGATGCCATAATAAGTTAGTGAATTGATTTGGATATGCAAAATAATTGCCTTATTGCAGTGAAGCTGCAGTTAGGATTATGTAACAAATTTGTTGTCCCAATCACCATGATTTTGTGATTTTTTTTACCAGCTAAGTTTAGTAGCATATATGCCCATATAGAAATGAAGGCTGTTTGTTGATGGTAGGAGTCATTGAAGACTTATCAAGACATGAACACATAGGATACAGAGGCAAGAGTCTGTAATGTTAACAGTGATTTTTTTTTCACCATCAATGGTTCACCAAAGAATCAAATTGTGAAAGAGAGGAGATGGCCTGGGAAAGAATTGAGGGTAGAAGAATTGTATGTGGCGAGCTCAAAAATCAAAGTTGTATTATAAGACAGATGAACAAGTCTGGTAAGCATTCTCCTTTGTAGTGAAAATTGAAGCAAAATTGGTATTTCTTCTCTCTTGACTATTATCATCCTCTTTTTCTTGCATTTGTCTTCATTTATCTCTCCCCTTTTGCCTTTTTATTTTAAAATCTGATTTTTTTAAATGAGTCAGGGGCATAGTTCCAAACTGCTCTCCAGAATGGTTGGATTAGTTCACAACTCTACCAAAAATGTAGTAATGTCCCAGTTTTCCCACATTTCCTCCATCATTTATCCTTATCTTTTCGTATCATTTTAGTCAATCTGAGATTTATGTAGTGGTACCTCACATTTATCTTAATTTACATTTCTCTAATCAATGGTGATTTAGAGCATTTTTTTCATATTACTAGAAATAATTTTAATTTCTTTATTTGAAAATTGTTCATATCCTTTGGCCAGTTATCAGTTGGAGGGTGGCTTATATTCTTATACATTTGTGTCAGTTCTCTCTATAATTTTAGAAATGAAGCCTTTATCAGAAATCTTGGATGTAAAAATTTCCCCCAGTTTTATACTTCCCTTCTAATCTTGTCTGCATTGGTTTTGTTAGTAGAAAAACTTTTCAACTCGATATAATCAAAATTATCCATTTTGCATTTCATAATGTTGTCTAATTCTTCCTTGGCCATAAATTCCTCCACATATCTGAGAGGTAGACTATTCCTTGTTCTCCTAATTTACTTATCACCCTTTATTTCTAAATTATGAACTCATTTTGACCTTTTTTGTATAGGTGTTAGATGTATATTGGTGCCTAGTTTCTGTCATACTAGCACTTAATTTTTGAGAGCCTAATTTCTGTTAAGCATATCTTTCCTGTAGAGTTTGACCATGGGATCCTAATTATCCTTTCATTGAAATTCAGATTTTCCCTTAAGTTTATGATGCCCACCTGAATTTGTCTTCTGTTATAAATCCAAGTATTTGTGTATATTTGTACATATATGTGGCTGTAGAAAGGAAGATTTTTTTTTTCTAAATATACTTGAGCATGTGCAACTCTTTAACATTTTGGGTATTCATATGGCTTAAAAATTTCTAGAGGATAACTCCGTGAAGAAGTAGAAATATTCCATTTCTCCTACTTCGTTCACTTCTGTTACTATTACTTCCATGGTTTTAATATGGTCTCTATCAGAGGTATCAAACTCAGACTTAGATGAATATATATAGCCTCCAAGACTCCCCATTGTGGCCTGAACCAGCTCAAAATGTAATTGGAAACTGTTTATCAAATTAAATAAAAATATGGTAAAACAAAGATAATATTAATTTGTAGTTTTCTAAGTTATCATTTGAGTTTGACACCACAAGTTTAATTTCTTTTTATACTGATATCAGATATCTCCTGTGTTCTCCTTCTCCACCCAAGTAGAGTAGGAGTAAAACTGAAGAAGGGACCCTGAAACTCTAAAACTCCTTGAAGGAGAAAATTTTCAACTCTGCCTCAGTGAGGGATCCCACCCGAGGGAAACAAGACAGTTTCATTCTGTTATCTAGGTGAGGTTGGTTCAGTCCTGAACAAAAGAATTCCAATTCAAATTAAAGATCTTGTATTCAATTCTATTCAAATTCCAGCTCAAATTGAAACCCATCTTGTAGCTGAGCCAACTTGGGACTCCACTCACTAGCCCCCACTGGGTCTGACCTGCTTGGGCCGTCCCAGCCCCCACCAAGACACCCAATATAACAGCTTACTTCAATGAAGGTCTTTTGCAGATGGGCCTTGGTAGCTTCCTTTGCTGCCAGGACCTTCTGTCCAATGAGAACTGCATTCTCAGTGCAAAACTCCATTTTCCATAGATCTGTCACTATAGAAGTCAGTCTCTTGATAAACTGATTTCTATCTAACAATAAACTCTCATTTTGCAACTAATAATTCTGGAATGAGTGAATTCTTTCACACCTAAAACCTGCAGTCCATTTAAAAGGGATTCTTAACAACTCTCTTATAGCCACTAATCTAGACCACTCAAACAGCATCAAAACCAAACCAAACAGTTTGATGTGACAGAAAAGCCTCTTACTCTGGAATCCAAAAACATGATTTCACATCTTGCCTCTATAAGACCTGTATGACTTTGAACAAGTGGCTACCTTCTCTGGTCCTCATTATCCTCATTTATGAAATGAGGAAGTTGATCAAGATGTATTCATGTAGAATGAGTGCATATGTATAGCCGAGACTGCTAGGTAGTGAGGTTGATAGAGCACCTGGTCTGGAATCTGGTACACCCAACTAATTGACAACTAATCTGCATTTAACTACTGTATCCCTGGGCAAATCAGTTCCTCATATGTAAAATAAGCTGGAGAAGGAAACACAAACCACTTTTGCCAAGTACCTTTCCCAAATGGAATCTGAAAAAGTCAAACAATACTGAAATGGCTAACAACAGCATATATATAATTTCAGTGATTTTAGATATTAGATATAGATATTAAAATATGAGTAATGATAAACTATAAAACAACAGAAATTTTTTATGTTTTAAAAGAATTATTTGTTTTTTAAATTAATAATAGACTCCTTTAAATTGTAAGATACTCTTAATACATTTAAAAATCCAAGAACACTGATAAGCTTTAAATATGACATACTGTTTTTGAGGTTGGGCAGGCACTCCAAAAGGTTGGGATCACAGACCAGTGTTGCTAGTTATCTCAAAAGAATTTTCAGGCTTAAACCCTCTTCCAAGTCAAAGGGGAAGGTTTATTGTAATTGTAACACCAGTTGAATTGGTCTAAATTCCAGGAGAATTTAGCAGAGAAGCCTAAGCAGACATATTTATCTAGATCTTCATGTTATAGATATGCTAATTTTATGGTCTAGAGGTAGAACCAAGGAGTGGCCTCAAGAATTTGGTTATCACTGCCCAACAGACAGTAATGTTTGTAGGACTATTCTAAGACCAGAAGACTTGAAATCATTGACAGGTTGTTAGAACAGTAGTCTCATGATCAGTAAAGTCTAAGCCTAAGTTAAGTCTAAGTCACCTAAAGTCTAAAGGAAAAAATGTTATTATATTCCTAGGCCAGAAGACTTTTATAATCATTGACAGAACAATAGCATTCTTAGATCAGATGGCCTCAGGATATAGATTCCAAAGCCAAAAGATTTAGAATCACTGACTTATTGTTAGAACAGAAGCTCCTTAAGGTCAGGGGACTTATTATTGCTGTCTCCCCTAGAAGCTATATTTTGTCACTATCAACTGAGAATCAACTGTCAATAAAGATGAAGCACCTCTGTATTTATCAAGCTTAGGAACAATACTTCATTATATAAATGAAAACATTTTGATACAGATAGATCTCTTTTAGTCACCGTTAAGATACTGTTTTAAGTAGTTGATTGTAATGCAATTGCTGTCCTTTTTAGGACAGTTTAGGAGTGATTAGATAGATATTGGACATGGTTTAAAGAAAATTCTTAGGTGATGGCGATAAAATAAATAGATTTCAGTTGTGAGTTTTTAGGAATTATGAATGCTGCATAATATTTAAAGCATTTTAATATTGTTGGAATGTTATTAAGATAGTTTTCTTTTGGGGTTATATTTATCTGTTATTTTTTCAGAGCCTTGAATGAAATGTGGAAATGTCAGAACCTTCTCCGGCATCAAGTAAAGGATTTGCTAGATTTAATTAAACAGCCCAAAGTAAGTGTAATTTTTTTGATTGCTTAAATTATTTTTGATGTTGGATTAGTGCATTATTTTCTCAGTTTGTACATAGCATTGGAGATAAAGAGCCCAGAGTTGTAGTAAGGAAGATATGCATGCTTGTGTTGACCCTAGACAGACACTTAACCTTTCATTATCATAGGCAGATTTCTAAACCTATAGAGTTACAGACAAGGATTAGTAGAGGGAATTTTTTCCCTATACTGATGATATCATTGTTGTAGACTTTACCACCAGCTCATTCCCTAACATACACACACACACACACACACACACAAACACACGCACACACTATATAAACACAGAGAAAAATTTGTTTACTATTTCTTGCTTCTCTAGATGCATAGTATAGTACTAGATGTTGCTTATGACATTTTTACATTTGTATTAGTCATAAGCTATTTAAAAAGCAAATAGAAAAGAAACTAAATATATTTTAGTTGATAGAGGAAACTTCCAGGTGGGGAACTTCCTACTAATGAAAGTCAGCTCCTTCCTTCAATTTACAGTCTCAGAGCATTGCCTAAGAAACTGATAGGATAAATGACTTGGACAGAATTATTTAGTGTCATTCTTAGGACTGAACCCAGATCTTTTTGGCTTTAAGGCTAACTCCCTTTTGACTCTACCAGGCTGCCTCTCAGCTGATTAGGAAAAGATGCTATCTAATTATAAAGGATAATTATTTTGTGTTTGAAAATTCTTGGACTTTATGTCCTTTTAGATCCAGGAAACTGTTTTGTAATATCTTAAAACTTTTGGAGATCAGTGTAACAGAATGGAAAGAGTACTGGACCTAATATCATGAAAACTTGGTTTCATATCCTTACTTTCTAGCTTTTTGACTACAAGTAAATCACTTAACTTCTCTGAGTCTCCATTTTATCATTTGTAAAAGGAAGATACAAAATAGTTTGCAGCTCAGATGAAAAAAATACACACTTCAACATCCTATAAGTTTATTTTTTCTTTTAATTTAAAAGCATAATAACTTTAAAGACAATTTGAAAAGCATTCATTGCTCATCTCATGGATAGGTCAAACCATGAGAACAAAAGTGACAAATCTATCTAAATCTCCTTATTCGGTGTCAATCAAACTACTAAAAATTATTTTGTAGTGCTGGAAAAAATAATAACAATTTATTTAGAAGAAAAAAGACAAGAATATCAATAAAATAAATGAAAAAAAATGTAAAAGTAGGTGGCCTAGTTGTAATAGATCTCAGACTGTCTTTATTAAGTGGTACTCATCAAAACAGTCTGGTACTAAGAAATAGAAAGGTGGATCAGTGGAATAAATTAAGTACCCAGTATTTTGTGGTAAATTACTATAATTATTTTTAGTCTTTGGTAGACCTAAAATTCCATGCATTTAGGACAAGAACTCATTATTTGACAAAAACTACTGGGAAATTGGAAAACAGTATGGCAGAAAATAATATGCAAAGAAAAAATGTGTTTGTGAACTTTATATTTTATAGAACATAAAATGAGTTAAAATCTAGGAGAAATTAGATTATCAACTTAAAAAAAAAGATAGTAGGATAAAAGATTTAAAACAGAAAACAATACATGGGGGGGGGAGGAGAGCATTCTAAGTATAGAGGAAAGCCAAAGAAAATGCAATTTTTATTCATTTCTTATGCAACTATTATACAGTCTCCATTGTACTTCACTGTTTTCAAAGAAACAGAAGCTTATTTTACTGATCTCATTGTTCAAGGAATCTTTATCACAATGTAGAAGAATCAGTAATAAAATCACCAGCTGTGAAGTACCTGTGAAGATTGTTGCTATTTTCCTAGGCATTAATTTAGCTGTTTCATATAAATCATTTTCCAGTTTTTGAAAAAAGACTAGGCTTCAAACATTTAGTAGATGTTTGGCAAGTTATTTAACTTTGCCTACTTCATTTTCCTCAGCTGTAAAATGGAAATGATAATAGTATTAGCTACCTCCCATAGTTGTTATGAGTCAAATGAGATAATAATAAAGTAAGATAATTTGCAAATCTTTAGTGCTATTATAAATGCTTCCTATTTTTTATTTTTATAACACTTCCTATTTTTTACTTTTATTCTTATTCTGAACTTAAAGACCTAAAACACAAGCATTTCCATCTGTAAAGTGGAAGAAAAAAAAGAGAATTGTATGTGAAGTTATATATGAAACTGTAAATTAAAAAAAAAAATCATCACTTTAAAAAAGGCATATTAGTATCATCTTGCCTTAAGTAAAAGAACTGACTTTGTGCTAGTGGTTTGAGTAAGAAGGGAATGAAGAGGTATAAAAGGCAAGTCCTTATGGCTCTGCTTCCTGTCTTGTCCAAATACTTTTGAGCATTTGCTATCATTTCTCGTCAGAAGAAAATTGCACTAATTGTAGAAACAGTGGATAAGAGTAAACTGATATAGAGTGAATTGAATAGAACCAGAAGAATTTATATAATGACAACAATATTCTAAAGACAAAGGACTTTAAAAGATTTAGGAACTTTGATTGGTATAATGAAATATCAGGAAAACAGAAAGTTTTTTTAGTCAGTGAAACTTTAGTTTAGTCAGTGAATGTTTTAAATTTTCATTATCATCTTCCTTTCCTTTGCTCTTAGTAAAATATCTCTACAAATAGTCTTCTTGTTTTCATTTTTTTGCCATTTTGGATATGTGATGGAACAAATTATATCACTTATACTACATACTTCACGCTGTTCTGCATCAATTTTTAAAGATCTTTCCATCATTCTATGTTATGTATTCATCACATTAATTCTTATAATACAGTAGTATTCCATTACATTAGTGAGCCACAGTTGATTTGGCTATTCTTCAGTCAATAGGCATTTACTTATGCTGCTATAAATATTTTGATATCTATGAGGATTTTTTTTCTTGGCAGTGGCTTCTTGGTGATATAAGCAGAGTATGGACATTTTATTCACTTTATTTGAATGATCCCAAATAGTTTTCTAAGTTTCAGAGGTCTATCAACAATCTGTTGGTGTGCCTATCTTCCATTTCCTTCACCATTCAGTATTGCTATTATTTTGGTCATCTTTGCCAATTTTCTGTGATGTGAGCCCTCAAGGTTGTTTTCATTTGTACTTATTGTTGGTAATTTAGAGCCTTCTGTCATGTAGCTGTTAATATTTTGCAATTTGAAGAATATTGATTGTCTAGATTGACAGTTCAGTTCTGTAAATTGTTGGAATTTCATCTGTATGTGCCTGTCTGAATGTATATATGCATATATGTATGTATATATGATTACTGTTGTTCACTAAGGGACAATGTGTACAAAAATTGCAAAGTTTGGATAGAGAGGGTTAGGTTTCAGAGAAAATCTGAGAAGTAATGCTTACATTAAGTAGAATCCAAAATCCATATAAATTTCTCTCTCTCTCTTTTTTTTTTTTTTTTTTTTGGTTGTGCACGTGATTAGGAAAAATTTTCCTTTTTTTTCCCTTTAATTTTTTTCCAGTAAAGTCCTGTCTCTCAGCTTCACTCTCCATTCCTCACCCCAGTTGAGAAAGCAAGAAAATCAAAACCCCTGATTCAAATAAGTATAATCAAGCAAAATGAATTTCAACATTGGCTTTGTAAGAAAAATATTTCTCTCATTTTGTATTCTTGAGTCTTTTACCTTTCAGTAGGGAGGTAGCATTTCACAGACTACTGAGTTCATTATAATCATGGTTTTTGTTTATGCTGGTTAGAATTCTGAAGTTTTTCAAAGTTCTTTGTCTTTAAAATATTGTTGTCATTATATAAATTTTTTTCCTGGTTTTGTTCACTTTACCTTAGTTCTACAAATCTTCCCAGTTTTATCTGAAACCATCTCCTTCATTTTTTTTTTTTACTGCACAGTAATATTACATTATTCAGATTCCCATTCTTTGCCACCTCAAAAGATATATATATATATAAATCTTTTTGTACATTCTTAAGAGTTTTTTCCCCCTCAAGATTAATTCCTACTTAAATTTACCATCTCTCCTAAGCATCTTCTTGTTCCTCCCCTTTCCCTTTCTTTTGGGTGAAAAGTTTTTCTGTACTCACCTATATGTGTATTATTCTTTACTTTGATCAGTTCAGATAAAAAATTTGTTATCCCCTTCTTCCCTGTCCTCATTTTCCTAATTTGAGGGTTCAGAGGAGACATATTTCCCCAGATAAGAATGTAAGCAATTTATTCTTATTTGGTCCCTTGTGATTATTTACTCATGTTTGTCTTCCCTTCCCCTCTTCTCTACCACTCCTTCCTCCCTTCCTCCCCCAGTTGCTGTATTTGACCTTCAGAGTTTCTGTGAAGCTTTCATCTTTTCATCAAGAAAGCTTGCGAGTTCTCTATTTCAGTAAAGATTTTATTTTTTTTCCTTGTAGGATTATATCCTGTTTTGCTTGTTAAGTTACTGTTGGATATAAGCCTATATCCTTTACCTTCTTGGAATGTCATATCCCAAGCTCTGCTTTTTTAGGGCATTGGCAGCTAAACCATGTGTGATGTTAGCCATAGCTTCTTTTTGGCTGCTTGGTTTTTGTTTTTTTTTAAACTGTGAAGCTCAGGATTTTGGCTGTAATGTTCTCAAGGGTTTTCATTTTGTTGTTTCAGTAAGTTACTGAATGATTATTTCATCTTTCATTTTGTCCTTTCATTCTAAGAAATATAGGCAGTTTTAAAATTTCTCGAAATTTTATATTGAGATTTGCAAATAAGACCAGTGATTTTTATTTTTTTTTCCTTTGGTCATTTTTCTAGTAAAAATTTTTTTTTTAATTTTGGAGGAGGTGATTTGAGTTCCTTTACATTTTCTTCTATTTGTTTTTTCCTCCACTCTTGACTGTTTTAATATTTTTTATTTTCTCACATGGAGTTACTGGCTTCTATTTGGCCTGTTCTGATTTTCAGTATCACCATACTAGCTTTTTTTGAGAGATTCTTTTTTGTTTTTTTCATTCTTCAAAACTACTTCTTGTCTTTTAATTTTGTGTTAGATCAAAGCCCTGTACATTTTTGGAGGGAATAGCTGGAATGGTTCTGTTGCTTTCTGGGGCTATTAAATTTTGTGTTATTCTATGATGTCAGGGACCCTTCAGTCTGGATATCTCCAAGCTTTTAGTACTACCTGAGTAATCTATACCAGTTTTTTTTTGTTTGTTTGTTTTTGGTTGCTGAGGCAATTGGGGCTGTGACTTGCTCAGGGTCACACAGCCAGGAAATGTTAAATGTTTGAGACTAGCTTTGAACTCAGGTCCTCCTGACTTCAAGGCTGGTACTCTATCCACTACACCAACTAACTGCCCCTCTCTAACAGTTTTTAATATCTGATTGCAAACCCTCAGAACTGAGCTTTATAAGTTCGTAACCCAAACTTGTATCTGAACAACACTAGACTTAGACTGTTGCTGGATTCGTCCATCTACAACCAGCTTATATGCTCTGTTTGTTTAGAGTGACAGAGTGACTTGCTGAGATTCCTGCCTTTATTATTCTTATCACTTTCTAATGCTCAGGTATTTTGGCTTCTCTCTCATTTGAGTATTTTTTCAAAAATAATTCAACTTTCCCTTGTTGCTATCATTGTAAATAAATGAGATAGAGTTGTCTTTTTTTCCTCTATAGGCACTTAGAAAACTACCTTTTAAACTTGGAGTTTTTGTGTTGTCACAACATATAAAGAAATGAAAACATATCTATGAATTACATAGAAATTATTTGTTAATCACAAATAATTTGGAAAAGATATGAAAATTGTGAATCTAATGTTCCTGCTTGTAGTAGAAGGGAAAATTGATTTATAGTGTATTTAGGATTGCCTCCTTTAGGGAAATCTGGTGCAAATACTCTAATTAGCAAGCATTTTTTCAGAAGAGAAACTATTAAGGTAAGATGTTTTTGGAATTTAAGTTATTTTCTTTTTGAATATCATTTCAAAAGATGAAATTTATATGTTATCAGTGCATATCAACATAAAACATTTACTTTGCCTTTTATCAATGGCATCAAGTCTTTGGAATGGAGAACACACAGTAAATCATGCTTTTAAAAATTATTTTTAATGAAAAATTAACTTTTAAATGAAATTTTTAGTTTATAATAAAAATTATAGAGGCATTATGGTGTAGTAGAGTACAAAATCAACTTTGATCAAGATACTGTAGATTTAAATATCTTTAACTCTTTATGTGGTTCATGATCCTGGGCATGTCAGTTTACCTCTCTGAGCCAGTGAACTAACTCCCTTTAATAATAATAATTATTAAATCAAACGTGTCTGTGTGAAGGATAGAGTTCCTCATGCTCCTGAAATTTAAAAAAAAAAAATCCTTTACATGTTTATATATAATGAAGATTATTTGCAATGACTTATGATTTTCTTTTTTCTTTTTCTTTTTTTTTTTTTTTTGTGACTTACAGACAGATGCCAGTGGTAAAGCCATATTTTCAAAAGTGATGATAATTACAAGTAAGTCATTTAAAATTTTTTCCATATAATTCTCAAGATTGAATTTCAATATCCCTTTTACATGGGAATTTTTCATATT
Organism: Sarcophilus harrisii; assembly: GCF_902635505.1. Lineage (NCBI taxonomy): Eukaryota > Metazoa > Chordata > Mammalia > Dasyuromorphia > Dasyuridae > Sarcophilus > Sarcophilus harrisii. The sequence goes on along the minus strand of NC_045428.1, from coordinate 432,056,753 downwards.
TTGTATAGTTGCTTTTAAATGATAATGTAGGAAAAGAAGATACATTGTCATCCTCACTAGCTTTCTTGCTGATTTTTTGTGATTTGCCATTTTTTCATGTTCTTTTTCTGTATGTGATACTTAGTATATTTCAAGAGAGAAGCAATGAAGATAGTTGCATGTTCATGTCCCCTCAAATATTTGGTTTCCCAGATCTTCTATGTACACAATTAGTATTTCTACCAACTTCACTGCACCCCAGCCACACATGAGAATGATTATATCATTGATGAGAACATGACCCCAAATTTTTTCAGCTCCTTTATTAAGAATATTGCAATTTCCCTTCATGATTATAACTTCATATTTTTACATCTGTCCCTCTCTCTCATCCTTCTTAAACCTTTTTTAATATTAACCAAAACTTGATCTTCCCCATTCTCTCTGTCTTCCTCTATACTTCTAGTCTCTAACTCCTGTTTTGGACTATTTTTCTTCATTTAACCATATACTATCAGCTGTACTTGAATCCTTTAGCTTCTTGTCCCTATCATTAGTTATGCCTTTCTTGAACCCTTAACCTGTCACTCCTCCTGTCAAAAATGAAACAACCATGCCAACTGAGCTCACTGTAAAATTTATATTTTTTAATCTAAGTGAACTTTTACTAAGACATGGCAGTTCTTCACTATTTAATTTTATATCACATTTTTGACATGGGCTTTTCAAAACTTAGCTTTTTTCTGAGACTGTGTGAACTATTCTTTACATCTGCCTCTCAGCAGAAGTTCTTGTCTCCTCCCTTAAGAGAGGACATCTATTGTGAACTCTTTCATTTTTCTTCATATATATATATATATATATATAAATTTTTTTTTTTAACCCTTCTTCATTATCTTTTATTCTTCAGTTTTGTCCAGTCCTCTTGGGAAGATTTTCTTTACCAAATTTCATTCTTCCACATATACTCTACAAATATTTTCACATCTTCTTTATCCTTTAAAAAAAAAAAAGCCTTGCTGTGACGCTATCATTGCCTCAAGTTATGATGTCTTATGATTTCACAGACAAATTACCAGAAATTGTTGTCTTTATTAACTCTGGTTCTTGAGCATTGCTTTCTGTAATATTACCAGTAATCTAACTGCTTAATCCCATATCCTTTTCTCTGAGTCTTGACATCTCAGCATCTTTTGCCATGTTCTATCACTTCTCCCCCTGAATATTCTTTCCTTCCTAACATTTTTCTCTCTTAGTTCTCCTATTTCTCTCATCATTCTTTATCAGTTTCTTTTGGTGTGGACCATCACCATTTTTCTTCAGTTCATTAAGTGTATATATCCCCCCCCCATGATTCTGTCCTTGTGCCTTGTCTTTCTCCAAAGCATAAGATTCTTGAGGACATGGATTGTCACACATTTGTATTTTTATCTTCAGTACCTGGCCAGTTCCTACTCACAAATGCCTTATAAAATTCTTGTTGGATGACTGATTGATAATTTTCTCAGTTGTATTTATGCATATAGTTCCCAAGTCCACGTTTTTATTCCTCATTTCTCTTCTAAATTATATTTCTGAATTACAGATTGCCTTCTATATATCTGTATCTAGATATCCAATAAGTATCTCAAATTTAACATGTATAAAATTGAACTATCTCTTCTTCCACATCCAAACTCATTCTTTTTACAAAAGTCCATTTTTGTTGGTAGTACCACCATCTTTTCAGTTGCTTGGGTTTCTACCCTGGAGTCATCCTTAACTTTTAAGATTTATAAGTTTTAAGTCTTCTTTGTTTTCCATACCTCTTAAATCCTTTACTTTGCTTTCTTTCCTTTAAAGCATAATTCCAATGAGTTTCTGCCAGATTTTTCTTAATTCTGACCAGTTGTTCATGCTCGCACTCTCCCTCTCTCTCTCTCTCTCTCTCTTTCCTGAAATTACTTTATGTATACTTTTTTTTTTTTTTTTTTTTTTTGCTGAAGCAATTGGAGTTGAATGACTTGCCCAAGGTCACACAGCCAGAAAGTATTAAGTATCTGAGGTTAGATTTGAACTCAGTTCATCCTGACTTCAGGACTGGTGCTCTCTTCACTGTGCCACCTAGCTGCCTCTATGCTTTATTTCTTTTTGTACATAGTATATCAAACTAGTAGAATGCCAGTTTCTAGAAAGCAAGGACTGTTTACATATTTTTATTTTCCAAGCACCTTGTTGGTGTTGAATTGATAGTTAAAGTGTTAAGATATATCTAAAGAACTTTTTGGAACTACTCTATTATCCCTTTCCTTCCTTTCAGGGAAAACTCCCTGCATTGCTTTTGTCATCATTGCTTTTGTCAAGTTAAGACAGCAAGCATTTATTGAGCACTCATTTGTCAGGCACAGTGTCTAGTGCTGGAAATATAAATATAAGCAGAAGGACAGTTTTGCTCTTAAGCAATTAACAGTTTAGTGGGGGAGGGAGGAGGTAACATATAAAAGGCAGCTAAAAAGTGGGATGGTGGGGAGAGGAGATACAGGAAAAGAGATGAAATTTCCTAGCCTGGTGAGATAGAAGAGAAAGTCTGAAGAGATGCAGTCTGGAGATAAATGACAGCCTAATGGGTTTGGGCATCCTTCTTAAAATTTAGGTTTTGAGATGAACTTTAGTCAATCGGAGGGAACAAAGTTGTTAAAGAGTATGAAGAAAATTTCCTATATAGAATAATTCCTTGAAATGTTAATTTATGTATAGCTTTAATTTCACAGTTAATCTTCTATAAGCCAAAATTTAGGTTAAAGATATGTTAATTACATGAGAACCTCTTTGAAAATAGGTTGATAATTCTCCTTTACTAAAAATTATTCTAGTTCAGATATCAGGAATACCTACTATAGGCCCTATTACTGAACATAGGAAATAAACAAACAAACAAAAGAATAAGAGAGCTCAAGATATTTTTATTTGTGACATTTATTCTCTCCCGTGTGCATGGAGATAGAAACTACTTGTAAATCATTCCTTCTTGTTCTTCACTACCAAAAAAATTGTTCTGCTACTATAATACTTTTTCTTCTTTGTCACTTCATTGTTTTGTGAATACCTTGTTTTATTAATTTTTTCATAATTCGATTCTCATCTTTTAAGGAAAGGAATACTACATCAAGTATTATTTTCACAAGATTGAGTCTCAAATGAGACAATGTATGTAAAATATTTTGCAGAATTTAAAAATGTAAATTGTTAATCCAGATGCATAGTTGTGGATACCTTAGGGAGTGTTTTTCCAGAAATCCACCTGTGTTAAACTGGAGAAAGAAGAAAGTGTGATTTCTGAACTTAGTGATCTAAGAAAGTTTAGATTAGGGGGAAGCAGGGTTTAAGAGAAGCAGTATGGTTAAATGGTAAAGTACTGGACTTGTAGTCAGGAAAAGCATTATTCAAGTCTCACCTCTTAAAATAGCTATGTCATAATGGACCAAGTCCCTCAACTTCTAAGTTATAGATCCATTGCATTTTGAAGAAGGAGGAAAGTTCCTATACTGTATCATCCCTATCTATTGTTCATTTACCAAGGCTAAATTTCTGGGATTTGACTTTATAATTCTATACATGAATTTAGAACTTCATCTGCATAAGAAAACTGCTATTGTAATTTTAAAAACAAATTGTATCAGATATTGTAAATGAGACGAATTTATATTAGTTCAGTGCATACTGTAGGCCCTGTGAGCTCTTTGTTAAACATGATCACTGACATTCTCATTGGTATGATAAAATCAAAGAAAAAATTTAATCATCATTTAAACAGTGAGTTACTTTTAATATGTGTTTTGCTAATTTAGGGATGCTGTGAGGTAGTTAAAAAAAAACAATGCTGACTCCTCCAAAAACTCAATTTTCTTAATGTAGTTATTTTATAGTAGTTGTACCATTTAGAGCTGATTGCTTCCTCTTTGCTATTTCTAATTGATCATAACTCCTTTGTATGAGGCTTTCCTAATTTGACAAATTATTCAAAACCAATACAAAACCAATTGAAATAGGGCAACATTCTTTAAACAACCATTAAGGTATTAATAGTTGTCACGACTTACAAAGGTCTGAATCTGTTTAATGATTTAAAAATCAATAGATATCGTTATGGATTTGACATTTAATATTGATTATTAAGTATTATTGATACATTTAGTATTACTGCATTTTATAAAAAGCTACCTAAAATTAATCAGTTTAGTCCCTTCTAATAAAAGCCTTCCCATCTTAATGATTGTTTTTCTATAATACAGTTCAGCTGCACAAAATCTTAATTGGTTATATACAAATTAGACTTCTTTGTGTGAGGCTTGACTCTGAATTGTTATTTTTACCAATTCCCAGAATCTGGTTCATTTTAGGATCACTAATCCTAAAATTGATGTAAGGAACAGAATGCATTCATAATATAAAATTCTGAGAATGTCTTTATTTATAGTTTTTATAATTTATAATTTTGTTTTCATTATTTGCTTAAAGGAAATTTGCCTGATCCTGGTAAGGCTCAGGATTTTATGAAAAAATTCACACAAGTGTTAGAAGATGATGAGAAAATAAGAAACCAGTTAGAAATGCTTGTTAGTCCAACATGTTCCTGTAAGCAGGCTGAAGGATGTGTGGTAAGGATAAAATTTCAAATATCTTTTATTTATTTAAAATGTTTTATTGATCTGTTATATTTGTATGCTGGTTACTTGTTGCGCACTCCTCCTAAACCTACTTTTATATCAGAAATAATGAAGTAAATAAAGAAACCTGATAATAATCACATTAAATATAGTAGAAGTAGAATTACTCTATCCCTTCTGTCTAGTAGGAAAGTATTTTCATCCTCTGTCTGAGATCAGTTTTGGTAATTTAATTTAATTTAAATTTAATCTGAAGTTTTTAGTATACTTTTCATTTAAGATACTGTAATCATTGTGTCTGGTTCTCTACTTTCTCCATTCTGTCAGTTCATTCAAGTCTATTGATGTTTCTTTGATTCCATCATATTAATCAGATCATATAGCACAATAATATTCCATTAAACACATGGAATATAATTTGTTCATCCACTCATCAGGTGATGGTTACTTACTTTGTTTGGCTCTAGTATTTTCCTGTAGGAAAATGTGCTACTATATATTTTGATATTTAAAGGACTTTTCCTTTTGTAATTGACTTTCTTAATGGGATTGCTAGGTTAAAGTTTATGAATAGTTTAGTAAGTTTTCTTGCATTTTAAATTTGATAGATTTGAGAGCATAGCTAAAAATTCAATTTACATTTTTTTCCTTCTTTTTTGACATGGATAGTTTTTTCTTCTGGAAACTATTCATGTATTTTATTTTAAATTATTTGGATTTTTAGAAAATTGTTATTAATATTGTAAAATATGTGTTACAGCGTGAAATAACCAAGAAGTTGGGCAACCCCAAACAACCTACAAATCCTTTTCTGGAAATGATTAAATTCCTCCTGGAGAGGATAGCTCCAGTGCATATAGATACTGAATCTATAAGGTATTTGCAAATATAAAAGTCTCTTATGCTGTTAACTCTCTTAAACTTATTCAGTAGTATTTCATTCCCCTTGCTTATTTATATTAGTTCTTTCTTATAATTTCTTATTTCTCCTGTTTATTGTTCAATTTATGCTATATTATTATCATATTCCTTGTTTGGTTTTGACAGTTGTTTAACATATATCTACATCATCTCTCTTTTTAAATGACAAAACTCAAATGATAGATATCAATTTTAGCCTTACCCTAAGTGAACTATAATTACAAAGAAAATAATGTTTTTCTACTGGAAAACATTACGTATTATATTTAGCCCAGACATTTCAGATTTGACTATTTTCAAGAGCAGTTATTGAGCCGCCATACAAAAATGTTTTTAAAATTTTGTTCACCTCTAAATTTGGACAAGTTATATATTTTTTCTATTTCATAGAAAATCATTTATCTTATGTTCTATATTCTTTAAAGAAAAAGTATATAAGAGCTCAATTTTGTTATTGTTTGCTTCTTTTTTCTTTCGATTTGAAATTGCTTCATTGTTCTAGAAATGTACTAAATGATGCTAACAATGAATTTGTCCAAAGTCTGAAATTTTTTTGTTGTTGTGCAAAAGTGTTGTGATGGTATTTATGGGAATATTTTATTTGTTAAATATAAACTAGTTTTTTCTTTTCATTTTAGATGCTTTGTTGTGTTATTCTAAATATATGATTCTGAATCCCATTCTAAATACACTGAATTATTTCTCTTATCAAATTAATTTATATGCCTTTTATTTATTGATGTGAAATAAGCTCTTTTTAACTATTATATCTTTAACCACATCCTTTCTTTTCTCTATACTTTACTTTTCTTATTTCTAAAATGGGGGGGGGGGACTCAAGATTATTTCTAAATTACCTTCAAGCTTTCAGAGTTTCTTTGGTTATTTATTGAAGATGTGATAAACTGTAGTGTCAGTCTTATTGCCTGTGTGACCTTAGGCAAGTAACTTTCTTGTGCCCTGCTTTATTCATTTGTAGACTAAAAGAATTGGATTGGTTGATTTCTGCGTTTCCTTCCCTCTCTAAATTTGGGACCCTATTCACTTTTCTTTGGGAACAGTTTGTATTGCCTAGTAGCACTTTAATAAATCCTAGATATCAATATTAAAAACAAAAAGATCCAAACACCTTAACTATAGTGTAGAGGGCTGAAACTCTGAATCAGACAAGAGAACACTTAAGGCTACCTATTCAATGTGAGATAATAGCTCTATTTAGATATTGTCTCTCCTCACCCTTGGTGCTTGCTGAACGTTTGTTAGTGAGATAATCGTAGGCAGGGATTGGAGGGCTTGGGGAGAGGAGTCAGAGTCACTTGGTGTCAAGAGGAGGAGGAGAGAGGCTAAAGACTCTGGACTCCAGAATCCAGGATATATTTTTGGCAAATATATCCTTTACTTCTCCCCTTAAAGACCAAGGACTTTGATTTATCCTGACTCTGGCTGATCCTGAGGCCCTCCAGGGAGCTAGTCCAGACATTTTACTATAGGGTAAATATAATGGATTTTTAACAAACTTGCAAAAATGTAACTCAGAATTAGTTGTAAAAGAAGAATTTATTTGGTAATGAGTAGTAAATGTTTCCAATATTCATATTTTATTTTGGCAGAGATGTTTATAAAATATTGTGTGAGATAACAACCCCTAATTCAAAATACTGAGAGATATCTCAAGGTGAAGAACAGAAGTTTTATCAGAATCTCGTGAGAAGCTGACAGCCCACTCACTGGAGTCTCAGAGAGAGGAGGGGCGTTTTCACCAAAGCTGAGAGAGAATTTAAATGGTCAAAAAAAATTTACAGAAACTATTCATCCACCCATCTCCTGTTAATCCTCCTAAAATCATTGGAATACTTGACCTTTGTCTCTGGAATATAGGTGGGCTTTTGTGGCACTAGGGTCTTGGTTAAGCAATACCTGTTTCAAAAGAGTCTGTTCTACTTCTAAGGTTAATCAATTAAGTCAGAGGAATTAGAGGTTTCTAAAATAACTTGAGACGACTTGGTTTTACCTCAGGCTTTTCTCAATTAACAAATAGAGGTTAGCTAATTTGTAGATTACTTGATTATCTCAAGCCATTACATAGTTAATCAGATTCTTCTCTGAGTTCTCTCTTAAATGTTTTCTCTTGGAAAGTCTCTGTTCTTCTCCCCAGAGCTTTAATATTTAAACCTTTAGTGCCGAGTCTTAGTCTGAGAAGTCCTCAGTTTTCCATTTCACTCAATATGAATGTGATACCAAGTAGAAGCAGAAAATATAGGAGTATGTAAGGGAAGGCAGAGGGAAAGATGAAAAACCAATAGATTACGGTTAGATGATATATTTGTGATGATATGATCATATGATCATATTTCTATGTAACTGAGATAGGATGAATAAATAGCTTAAGAGGTGAGAGTAGGTTGAAGAACTGAAAGATTGGGGTGTTAGAGAATAAATATGTATGAGGGTAAGGAGTTGAGGTAAGAAAAATCTAGGCCAAGTATTGAATTCCCTGAAGAAGAAAGACAAATGACCTTAGGCATCTGTAGACAACAGCTAACAGGATTTGAATTGGACTGATAGATATAAATAGCTTGGATCTCAATGGAAGAGAAATTACTGAATGGGAGGGAGGAGGACAACTTGGAAGCAGCAGTGGTCTGCAGAGTATTTTACCTGCCTTTCCTTGACCAGGGAACTAAGAAGATTCATTCATTTTTCATCATAAGTCCTTCAGAGTAGTCATGGATCATTGTATTGTTGACAACAGCAAAGGCATTCATAGCTGATCATCCCAGAACACTGCTGTTACTTCAAAATACTGTACATTTCATGGAAAATTTTCCAGATTTTTCTGAGAGCATTTTGCTCATAATTTCCCATAGAACAATAATTTCACATCATACTCACATGTCACACTTTATTCAGCCATTTCCCAATTGTTGTGTGTTCCCTCAGTTTCCAATTTTTTGCCCTGAGAAAAGGAGAACTATAAATATTATTGTAGATATATAGGTCCTTTTCCTTTTTTAAAAATCTCTTTGGGATTCATGTCTAATAGTGATATTATTAGGTAAAAGGATATGCATTTCATGACTAATTCTTGAGGCCACCAAGGACTTTTGGTACTCAGCTTAGTACTCAGCTTAGTCCCTTTCAAGGCCTTTTAATAAAATGCCTTATAAAATTATTGAAATGTATTCTGCTGTTTGATAATTTCAGCTATCCATTTTCCTCACCTTTCTGAAAAAAAGTAAATGATGTTTTTCAATGTTCTTATAAGTTATTCTCCTTACTCTTGTTCCTCAGATTCAATAAATGAAAGCTTCTTTAGTACCCTGACTAGATAATATCTTTTGGTGTTCCCTTATATCTTTACCTGCTTTGGATTTTGGTTCTCTTTTAATCATTTTTGTTATGTCCATTTCACTATAAATTCATTGACAATGGTACCTTATATACAGCTGGTGAATAATACATTTTTATTGAATTGAAAGTTGTGATTCATGGGAAAACAGAGTAAAAGTAGCATTTCAGTTAATGTCTTTTTTGTAAATGTTAAACTATCATTATGATATTGCTTATGTTTTTCTTTCTCTATATTCCCACTCAAATGGGCTCCATTATTAATTAATAGGATCAAGAATTACTAAGAGAGCATTAGTCTGGGAAAGGAGGGGATTTTTTTTTCTAAAACAGGAGGGAAATAGGAAAGCATTAGAAAAGAGACAAATATATTAAGCTAAATAGAGAGGAAATTTTAGGAAGCTATCATTATTGATGGCTTTGTTTAGTTAATTATGTGACAGAATTGGTTTTTTCAAACAATGGAGGCCCCAGAATGGTTTTTAAAGCATCTGAGGGAAAAATAGAGAGGAGGAATCATCAAGAAATGATTTCTGAAATTTACTGAGCAGCAGAGAGAACATAGTAAAGGTTATTGTAAGTTTGTAGTGGACCTAGTTAGCATGGTAAAGCCATATAATAAAGGAGCAAACTTTTTCCTTAATTCATTCCTTTTGTTTCTTCATTTTTTCCCTTTCTATTATCCTTTCCTCCCGACCTCTTCAAAAACAAGTCCCTTCCATCCTCTTTCCTCCCTCCCCCCCCCCAAAAAAAAAAAAATCTTCCTAGTGTTGTAAGTATTCCTGGTAGACTGAACTGGAAGTAGCAATGGTAATCTGATCTCCTGTTCCTGTTAGTTGAAGTTAATATTCTTCATCCTCAAATGTTGAAAAGATTTGATGAATCCAGGGTCAAAAACAGGTTAAAGATAAGCAATGAATACAATATTGGTTGAAAAGTTCCACTAATAATAATATTATTATTCTAGGGAAGTTCATTAATATCATTTCTTAAATTTCTTCCAGACTTCTATTAGTTGTTATAATTAAATATCTTGACAGACATTGCTTCGTTATTTATTAGAGCACAAGGATCAGAGTGCAATTCTCTGGAAGGATAAAAAAAAATCTGATTAGTAAGAAAGATCAGCCTATCCTTTTATTCCAAATCCCATATGCAATTTGAGGTTAGTAATATATTACAGTCAAATGTGAAACCAGGCTCACAGTGTTGAGAGTTGGTTGATGTATGCATTGATTTTTATTGGATTGAGTTATTTTCCTTTCTTAGAAGAATTAAAACTCTAAAAATGGTTAGAAGGGATGTATTGGGAAATGATAACAAATAATAAAAGATTAACAGTTTAACAAATTCTATAGCCTACTTATATTCACTATGCAATTTATTACTATCTCTGTCATCTGAAATTATTTCTTTTGAACTTAAGCCCATATCATTATTAAAGATAAATTGTAAATAATCAACAGAAGGAAGGCGCTAGCATATGAAGAAGAGTCCATACCTTCCTGTAGAAGGTGGGATTTTAGCTGGGATTTTAAAGGAAGCCAAGGTATCCAGAAGTCAGAGAAGAGGAGGGAAGAGTGTTCTAGAGCTTGGAAACAGTGAGAGAAAATGCTTAGAATTGGAAGATGTAGTGTTTGTCTTATATGAAAAATAGCAAGGAGACAGTGTCATTGACAGCTCATATGGGAGTGAATAAAATGTAAGGAGACTGGAAAAATAGGAAGGAGTTAAATTATGAAGGGCTTTGGATTTCAAACAGTTTTGTATTTGATTCTGGAGGTAAGAGGCAGTTTGGCAAGGATATTGTTTAGTGGTTGAAGTAGTTTAGTTTCTGATGTACTTTGTTAATTGCTTCATACTAGTTAAACTTCCATAGAATATTATGATATTCTCTCTTTATGGCTTTTCTTTTATCCATTTTTCATTTTTTTTTTATGTGAATGGTCTATTTGATTAGGTTAGATTTAACATTTTAATTACATACTCTTCATCTGTGTCCTTTGTTTTCATCCAGTGAATTATAACACTGAACTTGAAATTAGGAAAATCTTAACTTCAAATCCTACCTGAAACACTTAATGACTATATGATCCTTGATAAAATCACTTAACTTCTCTTGCCTCAGTTTCTTATATCTGTAAAATAAATATTAGTAAATATTACCTGTAGTAGTTAATAGGATTTTTGTGAGAATCAAATAAGATGATGCATGTTTACAAACTTTAAAGTATTATCTAAATGTTATGATATCATTCTTACCTGGTGCTGATTTTGAGCTTTATTTTAACAAGTGAGTGGTATGACTATTCTTAAACATAAGTTTTAATATAATTTCCATGTCAGTGATCATGCATTTATCATTAAAATGTAGTCAATTAAAATTTTATTTAATACTTGCCAGAGCTAGTGTTCACTTATTTTTGAAAAGTATTCATGTTGTATAAGATCTAAAGTTTCTGTGTTGTGGTTGCCTATCCAACTTTGTTAGAATTGGATACTGTGCATTTTCCATTTACTTGTTTTTTTCCTATATGGATTCTTAGTTCAATCTCTTATGTAGCTGTGGGATTCATTGAAAAGATTCTGTCATATACTAGGGCTTGATGAAAATAAGCATAATATCATCAGCAAACAGAATCTCTTTCTCCTCTCTGCAGTGAGGTCACTTATTTGGATTATATAAACATATACTGTCCTAAACAGGACAGTCTTTATGTCACTTCATGACACTGCTGAACATGAGGAGGGAGCATATCTACCATGATTGATAATGATCCTCAGAAAATTGAATAAAATTGTGTCTTCGATTGCATCTGTCAGAGAGTCTACATGATTTGGAGGACAGACATTTTATTGGAGATGGGACTTTGTAATTGACTTCTCATTGCTACATAAAATCCTAGTTTTGTAACTAAACACAGAAGTCTCTTGATACTATTGACCTTGCAACTGAAAATTGTCTGCTCTACCATATAATTTGCAAAACAAAAAAAAACACTATTGTAACTTTTTGATAATTCATTAATCATTTATGCTAAGCAATTTGCCTGGTGATGGGGATATAAATATAAAAGTTTAATAGTCCCTGCTTTTAAGGAGGTATCCTTCTGTTAGGGAAGATAACATGTATACATATTTGCAAAATAAATACAAGATTGGATCAGCCTTGAAGGCAGGATTTACTGGAGTTCAAATCTGGCCTCAGATTCTTAAAACTCCTTAGCTGTGTAACCCTCAGCAACAACAATAATAATAATAACAACAAATAAATAAATAGACAGGCAGATAGACAGACATATAGATAGATAGATAGAAGATTTGAAGGGAAGAAGGGCATTGTCCATTGGCAGAAGAAAAACTTTGAATAGTCTGAAGTCAGAAATTCTCTGAATCCCAGTTGAGTAACGAATGTATTTTAGACCTGAGAGATTGCCATAAGAGACACATGCCATGTGATTAATGCCAATAAGTAGAAAATTTGATTAAATATTTTATAAAGATGATGATATCATTCCTTACTCATAGTTGATCATCGCACATTCTTGCTATTATTGTGTGCAGTGTATTCCTGGTTCTGCTCGTATCGTTCAGCATCAGTTCATGTAAATATTTCCAGACCTTTCTAAAATCAGCTTGTTCATTTTTTATAGAAAATAATAATCCATTACCTTCATGTACCACAATTTGTTCAGCCATTTCACAATTGAGGGGCATCCCTTCCTTTTCCAATTCTTTGCTATCACAAAAAGATCTGCTACAAATATTTTTGCACATGTGAGTCCTTTCCCCTCTTTTATGATTTCCTTGGGATGCAGACCAGTAATGGCACTGCTGGGTTAAAAAGGATGTGCACAGTTTTATAGCCCTTTGGGGTAGTGTCAGATTGTTCTCCAGAATAGGTGGATCAGTTCACAACTCCAACAATGTATTAGTGTCCCAGTTTTCCAACATCCCCTCCAGTATTTGTCATTATTTTTTCCTGTCATCTTAGCCAGTCTGAGAGGTGTGATGTGGTACCTCAGAGTTGTTTTAATTTACATTTCTCAAATCAATAATGATTTAGAGCATTTTTTCATATAATTATAAATGACTTTAATTTCTTCATCTGAAAATTGTTTATATATTTGATCATTTATCTCTTGGGGAATGATTTGTATTCTTACAAATTTGATACAATTCTTTATATACTTTAGAAATGAGACCTTTATCAGAAACACTGACTGTAAAAATTTTTTTTTCCAGCTTTGTACTTCTTTTAATCATGTATATAGTTGTTTGCATTTTGTATCGCTTGTCATATTGTGATTTCTAAAAATGTGAATTGTCTTTTTAAAAATATATTGTCAGTTCTTTTCACAGTGCCTGGTACATAGTAGTAGGTACTTAGTAAATGCTTGATGACTTTCTGCAATTTAGGCAGTGATATGAATAGCAACCACCTTTTCTTTGTATAAATCACTGGTAGGTGCTGGGCACATGAAAATTTCTTTACCCTTAAGCTTTTATTTTTCTTGGGTATTCCTGAACATAAGGAAGTATTATACAAGGTAGTTTAAGGAAGCAGAGAATAGTAGTTATTGAGAAGATCATGCAGGATCTTGGAAAAGCTCAAGCTGGAAAGCAGTCAGCTTTCACTAAGCTTTTCCCTCTTTCCCAACTCATTTGACTCCTTGAATCCTTAAAGGGAGTAAATGATTGACCCAAGTTCACAGAATAAATTTTAGAGGATTTCAACTCTGGTCATCTTAACTATTTAACAAGCATTTATTTATAAGAAGCTTTTATAAAAGTATGTCAAGTAATTTTCTCAGGAGATGCAAAGACATCAGGATCAAGGAAAGCTCCCAGGGTAAGATAGTACATCTTTAAGGTTTTGAAGAAAGAGGTAATCTTCTCCTTTATTAAAGATTGCAGTAGCCTTTTTTAGGTGAAGATCTGAAACAGAACCCTGTTCTTTTAGGGAAATGATACAAGGGTAAGAGATCAAATTAACACATTCAGAAAAATTTTGACAGTCTGAAATATTTAACTTAATGTAATGAAATTAAATAAATTAAACTGAGTGTGGAGGCTCCATGACAATAATCTCTGCTACTGAGAAGATTTGAAGCTGGGGTTCTGAACCAGTAATGTGCCAAACTGATTAGGTGTTTGAACTGTCTGCTACCAGTATTAGGAGTCCTTAAGATCTGGGGGCATGCCAGGTTTACCTAAGGAGGTGATCTAGGTTGGAAAATAATTGGTCAGATTTTCCTTGCAAACAGCACTGTATTGAGTCTGTGAAGGGCTTCTGTATTTGCAACCTGAGGGGCAAAGGAGGATACATACTATTTCACTCAAAAAAAGGAAAAAAAAAATAGAGATGATTATAAAATCTTATATGTACTTGGGTCCAAAAAGTTAAATTCAGAATTATAGGATGTGAAAGATAGGATTAGAAAAGAGTTTGTGTGAAAAAGAAGATCTGTGGGTTTAGGTAGATTACAAGTTTAATAAGAATCAGATGTGATAGGGGAAAAAAATGAAGTCTTGTGCTGAATTTCTGGGAATTAAGGAGGTGATAATTTCTCAGTACTTTTCCTTGATGTTACCATATTTAGAGTATTATGTTAATTTCTGGGCTACCAAAAAGAAAAGAAATTGACAAGCTGACAAGAATATCTGGAGGAGGAGGAAACTACTGCCTTGAATCTATGTTATAAGAGGATTGGATGAAGGGCTAGGAATGTTTTAACCTGAGGGTTTGGGGAGAAGACAGAATGGATGGTGTGATAGTTGAGTTCTAATATTTGAAAAGCTATTGAAAAGAACAGGGATTAGTTTTATTATACTTGACCCCAGAAAGCAGAATCTGGGGCAGTGGATCGGAATTTAGTATGGACTTTCTTGCCAGAAAAAAATTTCCTGACAGTGTACCTTAAAATGAAAAAGGTAGCCTCTGAAAATGGTGGTTTCACTCTCTTTGGAGGTGTTTGGGTAGAGGCTGGATGACCATTTGTTGAGCATGTTTTGGTTGGGAGTTCCTTTGAGGCATGGCTTAGAATAGAGGGCTTATGAGACTTTTTCCATCTTAATGTTATAGTGAACTTCTGCTGTGTCTTTTAAATGAGTTTTTCATATTTTTTTACTATAAGAATAGATAATCTTTTTCTTTTTAGAATAGATAATTCTATTCTTGATTGCACTCAAAACTTGCCAACTTACTGTACTTAAAAAAAATTTAGATGTTTTTGTTTTGATCATATCATTGACTCTATAATGTTGATAGACTTTAACAAGTCAACCACCAAGTCATGTTATCATTCTAATGAAGTTTGAGCATTCTGATATATTCATAAATGGTTATAATTAGTAAACATTATTATTAGATTACTTTATGTGAAAGATAAAATCAATAATCTTTTAAACTCTTTCCTTCCTTTAAGTATTATAAGTATAATAAGTATATTATAAGTATTATAAGTATAATAAGTATTAGAAAAAATGGTATTTCTGAAAAGATGCCTGCAATTTGGAATTTCTTATATTTAAATTTTGAAATTCTCTGTGATTGTTTTTCCTTTTGAAATTATGTGGAATGTTATTTTGAATTTATATGAAGTATAATTTTTGTGTATGTATGAACAATTTGAATTTTTTTTTTTTCTTTAACTTTGGTATTAAGGGATGTTTTTTCAAAGTGGTAAATTCTTTTTTCTTTAGTGCTCTTATTAAGCAAGTGAACAAGTCAATAGATGGAACAGCAGATGATGAAGATGAGGGTGTTCCAACTGATCAAGCAATCAGGGCAGGCCTTGAATTGCTTAAGGTAAGTACACTTTTGACATTGAATGCATTCTTACATCTTCCTTTTTAAAATATAAGGTTCTTTATAAGTTGGGTTTTTTTATCATTCTTTTTATTTGTATCCCTAATACCTGTCATGCATATAATTTAATAAGTTGATATATTAAAATATATTGTTAATACATTTAGCTTATTCTTTATGATTCTATATGTAATTTCTTCCTTTAAACTTATATATGTGTATTTCCAGACTGAGAATTAGTTACTTGGTCTGTGTAATACTGTTATGTAACAGAGTAATTCCAGTTTCATATATAGTTTAACTTGATGAAATTTAAGCTGGTCTATTTTTAATATTTCTATATAAAACAACATTTTTTAGAAAGTTACTGAATATTTAAATATCATATATTTAGCTATGTAGATTTAGATTTGATATTTAGATAGCATAAATTATACTTGTGGGTCTAATGAAACTCTAAGGCTGTATGTCCTATCTCCTCATAGCCTACCTAAATTATCATGGGAAGAGGTGAGGAGAGTATTGTGGCTATCTATCCAATCTGTGACTCTGCTGCCTATCAACTTCTTAATTGCTTCTTACTACCCACAAAAGGATGGCTCTGATTAAAGTTATTATTTCCAGTGGGGGGAAAAATTTAAAATTTATGTTATAACTATCCTCTAGCTATGTTCCTCAGCCTTTGATTTAGTCCTATTTTCAGGAATTTAAAAATGTACTTAATTAAATAAGGCAATAAAACATAAAGAGCATTGTGTTTGAATCCCAGTCAATACTTAGCATGACAAGTCATTTAAGTTTGTGAGTCTCAGTTTCTCATCCAGGAAAAATTACCAAATCTGGGAGCCACCTAGAAGGGGGTAGTTGAAACTAGTTGAAACTTGTAACAAACATGATGAAAGAAAGGAAGTAATCAAAGAAAACTTTCAGTGTGTGAATTATCCAATAAGTTTCCAGGGGATGGCGATACCATTGGTAGAGAGATAATACAATGATGGAAAGAAAGGAGAAATTAGTGAATTTAACTAAAACTATACAATGATAGTAGTTGTTGTTTGTTTAGTAGTTTAAATTTACAAAGACAACTTTTATCTATGTTATTTAAGTTGGTCCTCAAAACAACCTTCTGAGGCAGTTGCTCTTTTCAGTCTCATTTTACACATGAGGAACCTGAAGCTGAAAGAAATAACCTGTCTGGGGTGATATAACTAGCCATTATTTGAGGCAGAATTTGCATTCAAGTCTTCATGAATCCATGCCTACTACTCTTTTACACCAGTTATCTGCCTTTATATATCTGAGGCAGTGACTAAATATCCAATCTTTTATAGTCACTGAAGCTTATGATAATAGATTGAGGATGAAAAGTAATTTAGCAAAAATGTAGATGTTTGCATTAGGCAGCATATTAGGTATAGAATATAGGCCCTGCTTTGCCACTTACTGATCTGATTTGGGGAGTCTTCATTTTACTTCTTTGGGTGTCACTTTTTTCATCTATTGAATGAAGAGGTGGATGAGATAATATAAAAACAACTGATATTTAAAGTCTTCTTAGTTCTTTACATTATCTCATTTGAACCTAACAAAAATCATGTGATTTAAGCATTGTAATTATTACCCCCATTTTATAGATGAAGAAAACTGAAAGACTTGTCTGTGACCATAGAGTTTAATTACATGTCAGAGGTGGGATCTGAAACTAGAATCTTTCTTTCAAGTCCATCATATTTTTCCTGCTCTCATCTCATATTCTGGATTATCTGAAGTTGTGAAAATGCATGAACCTCCCCCAAAACTTTTAATTTTTACTGCAAGGGGCCAAAAACTAAACCTTGGAGAGTGACTGGGATTAAAAAGAGAAATTAATAAAATAAACAAGAAAGAATAATCAGAAAGTTGGGAGGGGAAGCAGACAAATAGACTGTTAATGTTATGGAACATGAGTATGAATTGTTATTCATCATAAGAAATTTATAGCAGGCAAGGTGGGGAAAGTGAGAAATTGATATTGTGATAGTTTTCATTTAAGTAGTAGTCCCAAATTATCATTTAAAGGACTTTTACAAGTTATCTTCTGGATGATAGCATTATTAAAACTAAACTACTTATTGAGGTGATGTTTCTAAAATTTTTCCTTGACCTCTTGAAAACTAAGATCAGTTCTTCACTGTCTATCGCTAGTTTAGCTATATCATCACTGGAATAAAGTATTATAAACTAAAGTTAATAATGTTTTTTACCACTTTAAATTAAATTTATGGTTGGTAGGAGAATCACTGAATGTTAGAATTAGGAGAGAACTCAGAAATCTATTCTAACCATTTCATTATATATAAGAAGAAATTGAGTGTCAAAAGTTTTATTAGGCCTGGTTCATACATATTAGCACTAATGTGTTTGTTAGATAATATTTCTAGTTTGGTAAAGAATAACATTTAAATATTTATAAAGGTATACAAATATAATAAACATTTTAATAATTTTTTTAAGGTACTCTCATTTACACATCCTATCTCATTTCATTCGGCGGAAACTTTTGAATCTCTTCTGGCTTGCCTAAAAATGGATGATGAAAAAGTAGCAGAAGCTGCATTACAAATTTTCAAAAATACAGGAAGTAAAATTGAAGAAGACTTCCCACATATCAGATCGTGAGTTGTTTATTCCATTTATGTTCACTTTTTAAGCAAGTATAAATACTTCTCATGAGATCAGATTTTTCTAATCTTTTGTTTTTTCCCAGAAAATATAATCATGACTAGTCTCAGAACTTGTTATCAACTAGAGCAATAGTATGGTTTACAACTTAAAATGTATTTTTTATTTGGGTGAAATTTTTAAAAACCCTGGAAACTCATAGTAATGTTGGGAATAAGGGGGTGTAACTCCAAAAGTGTATTAGAGTCTTAGGAAAGTGTTGCATGTTGTCTCAAAAGAATTTGTAGATTTAGACCTTCTTCAAATCAAAAGGCAAAGAGTTTATTATGCTGCCCACAGTGGGCTAACACTATAAGGGTTTTTAGCAAATAAAGGGGATTTTAGCGATTAACATGGAAAAAGACAAGTTCCCTAGTGGAACTTGAAATTAATTAAGGGGAAGACACTAGCTCCTAGTTTTAATGTTTCTAAAGCACCCTCAGCTCCAAAAAGCAAACAAATCCTAAGAAAGAATTTAGGCAATTATCCATGATAAGACGATCCACCATAAGGTGGATTTAAAACCATTGACTAGCAAGCCTAACCTTAAAAAGGAATTAGTATCTAATAGGTATCAATTAGGGTTTACAGTGCAAGTTGGTCTTTTATTGGGGAAATAAAACCTCTGAGGTAGACATAGACCTAGGGTCTTATTCAGCCCTCATTAACAATATTTTCTATAATAAGGGTTAGAATCTTTTGTACAAGTCTAGCTTCTTATTTTATTTATTTATTTCTCCCACCATTTTATTAATGTAAACAGTTCTAAAATTATGTAATTCATGTATTTTTTTTTTCCTATTTTTATTTGGTCTGTTTTCCTAAAAAACAAAATATAACACTTCACAAATATTTTAAGAAAATTAGCAAAAGTTAAATAAGTTAAACGTGCCCAATATTACAGTGTTTTGACAATGAGATTGTAAATTACAACATAGTTTGTTCCACTGCATCCTGAAATCCAGCAGAATACAAAAGTACACTAACCTTTTCCTCACCTGCATTTTCTAAGTTCTTTCTCTTTTAAACAATCACATTGCTAGTCATTTAAGAAACCAATGGCACATTTCAAGCAGAATCCAAATCCTACTGGAAATTTCATGATGTGATGATGATCTATGGGGTACTCTGCCACATAGAGCAGTTTATTTCAGACTGATGAGAGGGAGTTCATGTATATTAGACCTGGCTGTAGGACGTGGAGATTCTGAATGTAAAGAGAAGCTTGTTTGGGAATGGAAGGCTTATGGCAGCTATCTCCAAGTGGCTAAAGGGCTGTCAGGAAGGTGGATTAGACCAGCCATTGCAAGTTTGCAAATACGCAAATTGAAGCTTGAAATCAAGAAAAGCTTCCTCACCATAACGGGCACAGTTGGCTGGCCCTCCTGAGAGGCATTTCAGCAAACTCTAGGGGGAAAACCTTTTGGAAAGAGGTAAGGCTATTCTTTCCAGATATAGGATAAATCAAATGCCCAGGAGGATTCACTCAACACTGACTACTATTATGAGTATTCCAATTTTGTATTGAACTAAGTCATTTCCATGTTGTCCATGATTTGCAAAAACCCGCTGGAATTAAATGGTTTGTAACATGATGCTTTTTGTAAGGCCCAGAATGGTGAGGGGTCACCATTTAATAAAAAGCTGGAGAGATCTCTTGAAGCAAAGCCAAAGGTTGCTGTGGGCGAAAAGGGAAGAAGCACCTTCTGGGACAGGTTTTATTTACACTTTAAATAGTCCCTAACACAAACACCCCTCCCACCACTGACCATCATCCTCATTGGTTGAAGGTCTTAACATTCTAAATGTGGGAACTACCCAAAAAATTGAACTTGCCAATAATACACAGTTGCCCATATTTGATTGAAGTAGGGAAAAAATGATGTCATGGGAAGATAGCAAGAAGGGACTTAGGTATGCCCTTGAGTCAATGCTCAAAGACCTTCAGGCCTACTCCAATTCTGAAATAGATGAAGCCTTACTCGATTTTTCACAACTGTCCTGAGAGATCTCACCTCATCTCGTTCATTTACCATAATAACTAGGGTATATGAATACTACACACAGTGGCATATGACAGATGTCCACTGAAGATCTCTGACACTGATATTCAACTGAAAATTACTTAGCCAACTTGGTCAGGATTAAAATGAAGTTAAGAATACTGCTTGTAGTAGTTTTAAATTGACAGTGGCAAATACTATGTCAGATAACACTGAGTTCAGATAAATAATTTATGCCTTGGTGTGTTTGTTATCATTGTATTATTGTTGTGTATTATCATTGTGTTAAGGTATGAGAAATAAAGGTTGAGAGATCCCCTGACAGCAGTGGGATCCCCTTGGCTGATTGCACAGGTTTTGCGAAATAATTTGCAAACCCCAGTGAATATAGGCTCGAGGTTTGTGACAAGAATGTGTTTATTACACTAAAAAAACAACTTTCTTTGTCAGCAAAATCCTGTTAGGACTTAAGATCTGGGCACACAAACTTTCGATTTTATTGAGTTTCTTTGCTTATCTGGAGCTTGGGAGCAATTGGAGGGACTAATTTTCAACTCAATAGAGGGCCTTGACCATGTCCTAGGCCTAGATTTCCAGTTGAATGATATTACTTCCCCTATGAACAAGAGTGTAGGGCCCCTCCCAGAAGGGTTTGAGATTTCTAATCCAGGACCACTCTTCCCCTGCCTCCCCTCCTCAAGATCTCAGTTTATATCAATTGGTCCCTTTAAGAGTTCAGGGATAAAAACTTTTATATTAGCAGTTAAACAGTTTTAAACAATAGTGCTCTAACCCTAAAAAACTAATCCTAAATGCTCTAACCCTAAATGTGCGCTTTCTTTTTTTTTTTTTTTTTAATTTTTCTTTGCTTTTTACTGTAGAATATTTCCATTAAGGTTTAGCTATGCTGAAAAAAAAAAAACTTATTGAATATACGCAAGTGTATATGTATATATGCAGGTGTCTATGTGTTTTGAGGGCAGGGGAGTAGGGGCTGTAATGCTGGAGAAACTGAGCAAGATAGAGATTAGAGAACAATTTAATAATTTATTAAATGGAGAGATTTACTGGGACCAAATGGATCCATGTTTGGTCTCAGGGCTGAATGAGACTATTGTCTCAAAGAATCCAGCCCGGAATGTTGGGTGCAAGATTCTTTTATAGGGTAACAAGACCAATGATATAATGGGGGGAGGAACCTAGGATGAGGATGACATAATGGAGGCAGGCACCTAGAAAGACATAATGAGGGAGGTACTGGAGAGGCTTCTGATATGCTAATGATGTCTAAAATGGATAAAAACCTTTATCCTATTAAACATTAAGAGGGAATGGTTATAACCTGAGGCAGAGTAACTAAATGGGACAGTTAGGGAAACTGGGTCAGGACATTAAAAGAGAACTGTGGCACAACAGGGGAAGGGGATTTAACATTTAAATGCTGGCTCTAAAGGAAACATTTAACAATCATTAAATTAGGCTTTTCTGATTGATGTGAACTCTAAGGGAGCATACTCTTTGCCAAAGGGAGTTCATATTCCTGTGAGTGCTACCTTGTCAGCATGACAAGGCTTGCCCAACTCACCATATCAGTAAAGACCCTGCAGATAAGGGACTCTTCCCTTCCATGCACTAGAGCATACTTTTACCCTACAAGTAACTCTTGTCTTCTTTTAGCCTGTCCCTGTTTCTCTGTTCTCATCTTGTGTTGCTGATGTAGACTTAATGCACATACCAATTCTCTCTTGACTAGAATCCTACTTAACTCCCCCCCCCAACTCTAGACCCTGCCCTTGCCTTCTTGCCTCTGACCTTTAAGTAGTGTGTCTTCATTCACAACTCTTAACTAGATCACCTTGATCAGTCTCTAGGTCTTTTGACAAAATAAAGGACTCTGTGGCTATTTCAATCCCTTTGTAAATTTTTTACATTCTGAAATAGTGTCTTAGAAGCTATTACTTCACAATCTCTTAAAGAATAATGTAAATCAAAATAATGAGTTTTTTTTAATGTCAGTGGAATTTTCAGGAGTGGAATTTTTAATTGAAAGATGCACATTTAGTTTTTCAGTCATTTTCTAGACCCACATCATTTTAAAGTATACATACACTTTCAGAATGTCACACGAAAGTAAACCTCTGTTTCAATTATAAAACATAAATCATGGGATTAAAAGTAGGCAAGCTCTTTTACCCATATATTTCACTTCAGTATGACAAAGTTTTTATTTCCTTTAAGCCTTTATTGTATGAGTAGCACTGAAACATACATTTAAAAAAAAATCTTGTACTCAAGGGGTATATAGACTCCTATAGTTGGAAAATTATTAAATTCATAAAAGGGGTGAAATATTGACTTCACGACATTAATCGAGGAAAAGCAAATTAGAAGGCTTTATGAAGGAAGAGGTATCTGAAGCAGGCCTTGAAGGAGAAGAAGGATGTCAATAAACAGAGATATAAGGGCAACTTTGAATGTGAGATAGGAATGAAGAAGGCTTTTACAGGCTTGGGTACAGCATGGGTGGAAAAGAATAGGATGGGAAAGATTAAGAGAAGGGAGGGACCAGGAAGATGCCCAGTTTTATTAGAGCATTATGAAATAAAGCTAAAGAGGTTAGTTGAAACTAAATTATGCAGGATTTGTATTTTTTATAGGCAATAGAGACTGACAGTTTTTTGAGTGGAGAAATTGTGATTAGATTGGTGCATTAAGATGATTCTTTAACATGGATGGCAAAGGATGGATTGTAGAGGGGAAATAACAGCAGCAGTGATTCAAGGTAGGAGAATTATTATAGGCCAAAGGTGAATTCAGCTTCTGATCTAGTATCTTAGGTTGGGAAGGAAGAGAGATGCTAGATCTAGAACATCTGTAAAGTAGGAAGGACTTAACCCATTGGATTTGGAAGGATGAAGGAAAGAGTAGAGTCAAATCACCTTCAGAATTCAAGACTGATTGGCTTTGATAATATAGTCACCCATAAAAATGAGGATGCTAAGTACATGGACAGGCTTTAGTGGGCAGAAAAGAAGAAAGGAAATTAACATTTAAGTATTTACTGCCTGCCAGGTTCTGTGCTATTTAAATAATGAGGATTAAAAAAACAAGCAAAAGGAAAGCCTGTCTCTGATCTCAAAGAGGTCATTTGAATTGTAGAAGACAGTACAGAAAAGGTGTATGTGAGTGATGGGGGGTGGTGTTGGAGTGTATTTTAATTTTTCTGTAATAGTTTATTTTAGTGCTCATTAACCAAATGAGGAATGCATTTTATTTCCTCATATGCTTTTGCCATCCCTGTGTGCACTCCCATGGTTTTTCTTGATATTTCCTTTTTACAAATCAGTATTTTATTTTCCTTTTTCATTTCCATTCTCTTTTCAATTCCTTCCTTCTAGGAAAATCCTTTGCTTTTATTGGTATAAAGAACTCCCTCTTCCATTGGTGGTTGGCATCTCTGAGTCTCTTAAGAGAGATGCACCAGGAGATGAAATAACTTCTAGAAAGTCTTGTTGCCAATGTGTATGGGATTAGACCTGTAGTCTAGAGGCCAGCTCTTGATCCATTAGAGCCATGGTATCACTTCCTTCTGATATTTATTATATGCAATATTGTTTGTTTTTGTTAGTTATTACCATTTGGTTTTTTAATTTTAAAATTGAGTTAATATTTTGTAAAAATTACCTCTTACTTATATGGTCATCAGTGAATGTTACTTAGTCAATGACACTTGATAGGGAAAAAAAAAGTTTGTGCTCTTATATTCTAGTGGAGTTCCCCTCCCCCTCCATAATGCATGTCACTCTAAGAGGGAGGAGTTTTATTTTTACCCAAAACGGTCAGATAGTAGTAGTCGCCCTTCAGTATTTAAAAATCTCTCAGATTATTCTATTTATCTTTTTATATAATCAGTTACTTTTAGATGCATCATTCTTCCTAGTAAACCCAAGTGTCTAAATTTATACCAAGAGATAGTTTTGGTTTTTTGTTTTCCTTAACAGTGACTATAATATTTTTTGGTGTGGTTTTTTGTTGTTGTTGTTGTTTGCTGAGGCAATTGGGGTTAAGTGACTTGCCCAGTATCACACAGCTAGGACTTGTTAAGTATCTGAGTTCAGATTTGAACTTAGGTCCTCCTGACTTCAGGGCTGGTGCTCTATCCACTACGCCATCTACCTGCTCCTATTATAGTATATATTCTCAAGAATAACATTATAGAAAATCTATGCTACATTATGGTGGATATTCTTAGATTCTGAACCATTCTTACTATCACGAAACTCAGAAATTATCACTCGTCACTTAACCACCTCCTCTACAAGCTCCCCCTGTGAGATGCTCATACTGTACTCTGTAGTTTCTAGGAGGCTCTTTCCAAAAAGATCTTATGTGGGCTTACCTGTATGTCTACTTATTCAGGTTTGTTCTTTGAAATCTTACTATTTTATCACAAGACGGAGGGGTCACAATTATCTTGACTTATGTTAAAATACAAATTTTATGTGGAAAAATAATAAATTGTTGAATATTTGACCTTTGGGGTGCTGATTTTAGAGTTAAATGATTGGAATAAACTATTGGTTCTAAAATCATTTAAGGCCTATAACTAATCAACAATCTTTTATTAGTGACTTTGATTTGTATAGTAGGTCTTAACCATTCCATCTTAAGAAAATTTACTTTCACGTTCCAAATAGAAGTTACCTTTCAACATAACTTCACCTAAAACAGAAAATTCCTCTAAAAAGAGGAAAAAAATATAGACATAATTATTTAAGTACTTTTAAAAATGCTTACTGTGAAAGATTCCTTGTTAAATTTCTTAATATCTAAAGATGTTTTCATTTCCCAGTCTTTTCACATACAATATGCCATCCTGATGACTGATAGAAACAGAATGACTAAGCTACACTTGGGTTTTTTATAGTTAAATTGCATGGAATCATATCCTAATTTACCTACCTTTGGACCATGAGAAAACCTCACTTCTTTTCTGTAACTTGTAAAATGAAGAAATTAAATTTAATGGAAGAACTCTCTTAAGGGTCCCATTCAAATTTTTTTTTTTTTAATGTTAATCTGCTCATTCCATCCCCCAAAAGAAAGCAAAAACAAAACAAAAACCCTTGTAATAAATATGTATCATCATCAGTCACAACAAATTCCCCTGTGGGGATTTGTCCAGAAATGTAATTTCTCATTCTGCATGTTTACTTCAGCATTCTTTCCTCTAAAGTTGTCTGAAATTGTGAATGATTATTTAATAGATAAGAATTATTTTTATGTTGTTGTATAAATTATTCTTTTAGTTCTACTCATTTCATTCTACATCAGTTCATACGAGTCTCTTGAAAGCATAGCTTCATGTTTTGTAGTACAGCAATATTTCATTACATTTATATAACAAAAATTATTTAGTCACTTCCCTATTGATTTGATGTCCTGTTAGTTTCTAGTTCTTGTCACCACCAAAGGAACTAAATAATAAATAAAATAAATAAGACCTTTTCCCCTTTAATTAATGTCTTTAAGATATAGGCTTGTAGTAGTGTTATTGTATTAAGTGATAGAGTTTAGTAAATTGTCCATTTTGTCATCTGTGATTTGATTTTTCCCTTGTTTGGACATTGAACTTTTGGACATGAACATGGACCCTTTGTGTACCATGTAATTCTTAAAGTTTTATGATCCTGTGAATAGGAAAAAGTATTGCCTACATTTAGATCAGTATGGTGGTAGCATTATGAAGACAATATATAATTATTATTATTATTAAAATAATTATTACTTAAGCTCATTTATATGGTATTTTATAGGATAGAAAGCACCTTTCTGACAATAGAATGGCAAAGTAATTAAAATAGTATTTCTACTTTGCAGAGGTAAAAACTGAAATTTAGATGATAAGCTATGGCACACCATTATTAAAGGTGGACTTGGTCTTCTGACTGCCTTATTGTGTTTTCTCTATACCAAGCTACCTCCCTGAAAGTTCTAGAACACTCTGAATTTATTAAAGGTCATTGATTCATTAATTCAATATCCATTGATCACATCCCACTTAGAAAAGTATTCCTTTCCCCTCACCCAGGGCTATGAAGTTTCTTTATTTAAAGGCCCACAAAACAAAGTTTTTGTTTTTACTATAGTCCAGCCCTCCAACAGTCTGGCCCTCTGTTTAAAAAGTTTGAGGACTCCTGACATAAGGTAAATAGATAACGAAAACAAAATATTTGTAGTACAAAACAATATATATAACTTCCATATGAATTGTCCAAACCAAGAGAGGTAGCATTAAGAGGAAGAAATGGGTTACTTTTATTTGGCATGGTAAAAATGAAAGTATTTTTATGTGGAATTTAAATGGGACCTTTGATAATTGAACGGAATGGAAGGAAATTCCAAACAAAAAGTTAGTGTGGAAATTTCTAAGTATAGTAGATCTCTGGAGAACATTGCAAATTAATGGATATTGAGTTCATGTAAAGAATCAGTAGGTGATTAGAATAGAAAAGTAAATTAGAATGACCTTCAAATGAAGTTTGACCTGCATTCTATAGATAGTGTAAGATTGGGTAGATAGTGTAAGGAGCTGAACTGTGGTGGGAGGAACAGGACTGTATAGATAAAGGGAAGCAGACCACAAATATTATTTTTAATATCACTTATTGATCCAAAAATCAGTTCTTCTCATTTTCATCTGTAAAGGATGGGGGAGAGAGGAGGGAGCAGACTCACTTCACCTTTAACCATAGTTTTTTACTACACATGAATCTGTACTAAAATTTATTTTGAATAGACCTTTGGGAAATTTGTCTATACTTTTAAGTGCATATACAATAAAATATAAAGTGTATGTCTATTTTTCTATTTTGTTTTTCTTAATTTTAGGGCATTGCTTCCAGTTCTACATCACAAAGCTAAAAAAGGACCTCCACGTCAAGCCAAATATGCCATTCACTGTATCCATGCAATATTTTCCAGTAAAGAGACACAGTTTGCACAGATATTTGAGGTAAATAAATTCCGTTTTAAAAAAATTAGTCTGATTTTTACATTTTAATGATATACAAACATTTGATTTTGCTATATGGTCAATATTTGAAATATTTTGTCCTATTGAATGTATTTTTGGAATGTATGGCTTTGGAAAATTTATAGATCTCAGTGCAAAACTTATAAAAACATTTTTTGTGGGTGTATGAAAAGCATTTTAAATTGATTTTTAACAATTCAAGGAAACTAGAGATTTATGGAAAGTAATTTGATTATACTTTCTAATCCATATCTTTTATTGTTGATAACAGTTATTTAGGAATACATTCCCCTCCCCCAACTTCTTACATGAATTAATTACGGAAGTTCAGTTAATCAAAAAGTGTTTATTAAGCACTTACACATTAATAAGCAACAGATAATTGATTGATTGATAAGAATCAAATGGAATGAATAATGCGATCTCTGCTGTCAAGCTCACATTTTAGCAGGAGATAAAATCGTATATATGTAAAAATATACAGTGAGTAAAAAGAAAATAAATATAGATATATTTAAAATAATTAAATCCAAGGTATTTTGAGCATGAAAGCACCAAAAGTGGAGGGGATCGGGAATGTAGAAAAAATAATGTCTTATATCTTGAAGGTCAAGAAGCATTTTATTATAGAAGTGAGGAGAGGTTGCATTAAATTATATAGGAGATAGCCAGTGCAAAGACACAGAGATAGGAAATGAAATGCATGTTAACATAGCAAAGGCTATTTTTTTCTGGACTGCAGATGGATTATAAATATACATTGAAATTGAAAACATAGATTAGAACCCGATTGTGAAAGGCTTTTGAAAGCTCATCAGGAGAATTTTATATTTTTACCAAACCAGTAGGGAAATAATAGGGATTATTAAGTGTTTATTGTTAAATGTACTACTAAATGTATGAATAAAAGGGTGTTAGTACATAATTTTTGAACTCTGGGTTTTATTGAAAAAAGTTTTTAAATATAGATGAACTATTGCATTGTCAGTAAACAAGTAATTTCTGTTGAATAAATTTATTTTGTATTATCAAATGACAATTATGACATTAAAAAACAAGCTGAATGTAAATCTTATAGAATGTTCATTGATGCTTCCATTGGTGAAATGGCACTTAATGGCTTGTTTCCCAGCCATCCCCTTACACTTCAAGTTTTACAGTAGTAGCCATTCTGTATTGATAAAAAACAAAAACAAATAAAACTTCAGTAGAAGTTCTCTTTATGGATGAAGTCACAGATAGTAAAAAACCAAAATTTATATATTAAAAATAGACAAAATAAAACGATTTTATTAGGCCAAATATATTCCACTAATATTTTCTTTGCAGTTTAAAATAATATTTAGCCCTCTTGTGAGATTTAATGTTATGATAACAAATATAAGCTTTTATCTGATACTTTACCAACTGGAGGTCTCTGGGAAGTAATATTTATGATTTCCAAATAAAATTTTTTATTAAGTATGCTAAATTAACTCAAATCATTGAAATATAAATAGCTCAAAATGATTGGGTATATCTGTTCTGGAATCATCCTACTCTTTTTCTATTGTAACTGCTTTTTTCTCTCTTCATTTTCCTTCTCCTATTATCCCTCTTTTACCTCTTTTTGCCAATCTTTTTTTTGTACCATTAATTATGAGTAGCAAATATAGTATTCTTTGCATTCAAAGTTTTAATTTTAAGGAATAATCTTATTTTTATGTAGCTTAGTTTTATATTTGAGAATAGTTTTAAATTTAGAAAATTTTTACTGAAAGTTTTTTTTTTTAATTTTAGGTGGTCTCCATATCACTCTTCATTCATTCATTTATTTGTTTGTTTGTTTGTTTATTATTTTTAATGGATCTTGTTGGTAGCAATAATATCTTACATTAGTCTTGTGGTGTAACTTTCAAAGTTCATCTGTTATTTGATTTGGTTCTCAGCAGCCCTCTTTTCTTGATAGGCATTTCCCTAGTATTTGGTTTTAGGCTACAAAAGAAGAGTTGGGTCTGAATTGGGAGACCAAGGGAAATAATAAAGAGGAATACTATTTGGGGCAACACAAATTAAACCATTTAATATTTCACACACACACACACACACATATATATATAGAGAGAGAGAGGGGGGGGGGGGGGGGGGAGGGGGGGGAGGGAGGGAGAGAGAGAGAGATGTTAATGTTTCCTACTGGTCTAACTAGGTAATTATTTTTTCACCTCACAATTTTTAATATAAATCAGAATGTCCATCTTTATTTACAAAAAATATTTCCGATATGTTATTAAACTTTGTACTTCTTTTTCATCTCATTATTGAAGTAATATTAATAGCACAACAATCTTTATTAAGACCCTTAATATGAGATTACTGTAAATATATCTTCTTATATCTCATGTACTACTTAGTTGAAATTTTGGGGGGTTTTGGAATTAGTATACATCTTAAATTGTTACTACACAAAAAAACAAATTTTTGTATTGAATTTTCAAAATGCAGGACATGGTTAAGTGATTTGGGAGGGGGTAAATTTTAAAATTTATTTTAAACTTAAATACAAAATGAAAAAAAAATTGCCATATACACAGGAGAACATGAGGATTCAATATAAAACAATAAATTTCCGTTTTAGGAAAACCTATGTAATAAATACAACACATACTTAAAGCTTTTCTTTGTTTCCTTACTTGGTTTTCTTTTGTTCTGTGCTGTACTTTTTACTTTATTCCTCACCCCACTTCCAAGAAGACTACAGTTAAACTACACATGCATAGCTTTTTATAAACATAAATATACCTATACATATATTCTCAAAGATATACATCTAAGAGTATACTATGCTTATTTCCACCTGTCTGAAGGTGAGCATAAATCCAAATCTTTCTATTTTTCAAAATCAACCAGCTCATTTCCTAGATCAAAGCAACATTTTGACCTAGTCACATTCTATCTGCGAGATTGTGTATAAGATTGTGTAATTTTTTTTGGCCAATTCCTTCTGTTCTTGGCTACCTAAGTTTTATTTATAAAAAAAAAAAATTAGTTTAAAATAATCAAAATTATTATTTTTACATTTTAACAATGTTCTCACCTTACAATAAAATTTTAAGGTCTAATAACTGCTGAATCTACTTCCTTTACATCTTTTTTCCCTGGTTTCTGTGAAGTTCTTGACTTTTTATTCTGATAAGTGTTTTTTTTTTTTTAATATAAATATCTAACATAACATTTCTTGTTTCAGCCACTGCATAAAAGCCTAGACCCAAGCAACCTTGAACATCTCATAACACCATTGGTTTCTATTGGTCACATAGCTCTTCTTGCACCAGATCAATTTGCTGCTCCTTTGAAATCTTTGGTAGCTACTTTCATCGTAAAAGATCTTCTTATGAATGACCGGGTAAAATAGTTTTATTTTGCTTTTTAAGTTAGACTGAGGTTTTATATGTTTTTTAATATACAGAACATTTTTTAATAATTAGAAAAATCAAACTAAAGTGAAAATAACATATTTAGACTTGTTGCATATAGTAATTTATTACTTACATTATTATTTATATAGTAATAATATAGTAATTTATATAGGTTTGCATTTATATGTCAAAAATCTTAATGTAGTTTTAAGCTGTTAAACTTAAGACTTGTGGGAGTCTTCATTTATTTCAACAGTCTATTGAGAGCACATATATCAAACTAGATACAATCAGATCTTTGATTAAATATTACACGTGATATTTATCATTCTCTACTGTCTTAGCCTTACTTTATGTTCTAGCTGTCTTATATTACTGCCTCCTTTCCTCTATTTCCATGTATCTTTGGCTCAGTGACCTTTTTTTCTTCTTCTGTGCTCTCTGCCCTTCCACTCTCAATTTGCTTATTAATTACA
The DNA here is from genome assembly GCF_902635505.1 of Sarcophilus harrisii. Taxonomy (NCBI): domain Eukaryota; kingdom Metazoa; phylum Chordata; class Mammalia; order Dasyuromorphia; family Dasyuridae; genus Sarcophilus; species Sarcophilus harrisii. The sequence continues at coordinate 432,025,438 of NC_045428.1, read as the reverse complement.
TGAATTATACCTCATTTTTCAAGATTAACTTAAATGCTACCTGCTTCAAATTCCCTATCTACAGCCATGGTTTATGGAGTTGCTGAGACTATACTCAGAGCCTTTGCAATTTGATAGAATCTCAAAAAGTCATCTTCAGCCCCTTCAGTTCAGAGATTTTAAGTGATTTAGCTAAAATCATGTGTGTGTGTATATATATATATATATATTTGCACATATAGGTATTCTTTATTCAGAAGCTTTAATTTTGTTTAGCTTCCAGGGAAAAAGACAACTAAGCTGTGGGTTCCTGATGAAGAAGTTTCTCCTGAGACACTAGTTAAAGTGAGTATCATATGTCCATATGGTAACTTAAAATGTTAGCCCCTTATTGTCATACTAGATTGCCTTAATGTTTGTATTTGTTCCTCAAAAAGATCTTTTGAAAGCATGATGTTTTATGTACTTTGAAGATGTAGGAAGTAGGTAAAATATATTTAATTTATTAACTACAAATATGAAGATTCCATTCTTCCCACCCCTTCACAGATGTTTGTTGTCAACTTTCTTTTTTTCTTGGTCCTCAAATTTTTTAACACTGAGCTTCAATTTCCTTCATTTATCTACCAGTTTCATAATTATTTCTAGGTCCCTCAGAATTATTGACTAGCCTGTTTCCTTTATTCACTGAAAGATATTTCAAATTGCTGATATGATCCAAATTATTATGGTTCAGTTCTCCCTGGCACAAAGGAATGAAATGGTTAGAGTGTCTTACCTTTTTGTTCTTAGGAAGTAGTTGTTTACTTGGTATAGAGAGAGTGTTGAGTAATTATGTTTTGGGTCCTCATGCAAAACTTTCATATGACCTTTGATGCTTTGAAGGTGGTTCATCCCTTACTTAGAAATTGATAGTGAAATTATTTAGTATAACCTGAAGAGAAGAAAGTTATTCTTTTTTGTGATATCCTCTGTCTTTGAAGAATTTTATGATTTTCTTAGATTTTTAAAAAGCAGTAATTTCTTAACTTTTTTTTTTTTTTTTTTTTTTTTGCTTTTTTTGTCTTTTTAGATTCAAGCCATTAAAATGATGGTGCGATGGCTGTTAGGAATGAAAAACAATCACAGCAAATCAGGAACTTCTACACTGAGATTATTAACAACAATATTGCATAGCGATGGAGACTTAACAGAACAGGGCAAAATTAGGTATGTATTTAATCAATCAGAATCATGTAAACATCATGATTACTTAATTACCTAATCCTAAAATGACTAATATGACTAATGTTGGACAGTATTTTCTATGTTAAAAAAGGAACTAATGGAGCATTGTAGGGGGTTCTTTGTTGTATGGTTTTGTATGCAGAGATAGAATAGAAAATACATTTTGAATAAATAGTATAGAAAAATACGTCATTTTAAAAAATTATCTAATATTATTGAATGTTAGCTCAAAGGAATATATAATATGAATTTACTTTTTAAAAAATACTTACAATTATAATCTGATGTGAATGTTTCTCTTTCCTCCTTCCCTTTCCAGGATTCATTATTCCCCCATTAATTTATACATTTTTTTTACTGTGCATTACTTGATATTCAGACCTTCTCATGTTAGTAAATTGTTTGAATATTAACTTATTATTGGAATATTAAAATTCAACCAGTCTCTGTCACCTAAAACTTTTTACATTAATTAACCAATTCATATAGAGAGAACTCTATAGTAAGGTTGTAATTTAGTCCAGGAAATGAGTAATGATCCTTTTCCAACTACTTATATTTCCTTTTGCTACCTGGAGGTTATGGAGGCTTTTAAAAATCGCTAAGTAGAAAAATAGATAAAAATAAATAAAAGTTGATTTTCATCAATTGAGGTTTGTAATTTCAGGGAGTCTAGATTGCTAGGAAAATGTTTAGCTGAAGATTTTAATGACTGCTAGCAGTAAAAACATCTATGTTGATGATTATCAGCCCTAATCTTTCTCTTTTAACCTCTAGATTTAGGAATAACTTGATTTTTCAGAACCTTCATTTGCTCATCTGTAAAACTGGAATAATTGTGCTAAAGATAGGGTTCTTATAAGAAAAGCTTTGGTAAACTATAGCTGTATATAAATGGGAACTAATATTAGAGTGCTTACCATTGTCAGTTTTGGCTATGGTAGAGATCTTTTAAAAATCACTTTTAAGGAAATCATTTCTGGAATTTCAGTGAAATTGGGAGTCTTTAATAAGACTAGTTTCTGTTATCAGTGTAGATAGGCATTTACTCTGCAACTTTATTAAAGGGAGCTGTCTAGAAGATGTGGGGTCAAAATCAGTCTCTCGTCTTCTACTAGCTATGTGAGACTGCGCAAGTTCCTAAATCTCTCACACCCCAGAAAACTATTAAAAGCCAGCACTTTTACAACTTCATTTTTTATTGATTTTGGTTGACACAAAAGACACTTTCCAACAAGCTTCTAAACCAAGTATTCCATCCAATCCAAAGCATATTCTTTGGGAAGTTACATAAAACCACACGTGATTATGACCGATATAAAACTTTTCAAAAATTTACTTATTATTTTGGGGGGAAATGCTTACTTAAACTTGGATAGTTTGACTTGGGAGTTAGATCTCTGGTCAATGCTTGATATGGGAATACGGCTTTTATTAAAATGAAGAACATCAAAGTATTAGAGAATTAGCAATTATATGGCTTGACACAGTCAGGATGGGTCAGAGATATGCCTTGATCTCAGAACTTTGCTGAGTCAGTTCATCACTAGCTCTTTGTGTGCTGTCTAGTTCAGAAAAGATATTTTATAAATATTTAGGCATGGCATATTAGATATCAATTATTTGTTTCCTTTCCTGTATCTCATTTGTAGATGATAAATCTAAAACCTAAAAGAGGTAAATGATGTACTACAAATGTCAAATAAGATCTTTCTGACCAGATCAGGTTTCCAAATTACTGATCCATAGTTCTTCACCCCATTTCATATTGTACTGGTGATAAATTGACTACTTAGGAATTAAAACTTGCTAATTTACCATATTTAACACGTCCACTAAAGAACATGTATACATATGTACACACAGCAGTGTTGAAAGTCATATAGCATATCTACAGATTTAGGTTTACCAAAAAGTCATTTCTTTCAAGGAAAACAAAAAAATTTGTTAGCATTAAATTGATATATACTTATGTCTTATGCTGGAGATGTATAGAATCTGATTTTATGATAAATGTTATATGTCATTACAAAGATCCAGGAAGTAGCAATATTATATGCAAAAAGTAAAAAGTAAAACTAATATGTATGTTTCTTTTTTATTTTTAGTAAACCAGATATGTCGCGTCTGAGACTGGCTGCTGGAAGTGCGATTGTGAAGTTGGCCCAAGAACCTTGTTATCATGAAATCATCACATTAGAACAATATCAGTTATGTGCTTTAGCTATCAATGTAAGGAAAATGTCTACATGTTATAATCTGTGGATTTCAGTAAGAAAAAGTCTATCCAAAATGATAAGATTTTAAAAACCTAAATAATAAATTAACTCGGTTGTAATTATTTTTTAAATCTGTGGTGCTGAACTTTTGATTCTCTAATATCAGATTGTATTATAGCATATATAGAGAAAAAGGATCTTTTGGTTCCGTGACATGCAATCCTTGGCCAAAGCCATATAGGTGACAAATGTCAGAGTTGGATTTAAACATTAAACATTTAAACAACTGTATTAGGCCATTTTAAGTGTTGCCAAAGTCCACTGAATGGAAAAAATTAAAATTTATAATTGGTCGCCATGCCATTTTGGTGATTACCACTCTAGTCTGATACCATTTTTTTGAAGTCTTGGAAAGATACTTTTTAAAAAAAATCCACAGCAACTGATCTGATCAAACCATCTAGTAATGTTCAGAATTTTTTTGATTGGGATTCAGTAGAAAATATCTAAACAATGAACTAATTTTTTGGCTTCTACACTTAAAAGCATTTATTGTGTGAATTTTTAATATGATATTTGAACTATCATTTTAGAATATTTTTAAAGAGACTGAAATTCTTAAGAGTGATATAATATGCCATGAATTTTATGCATTATAGTCAGTATAAAATCTTAAACTCTTGTCTTCCACTTGTGCATATATAATTCTATATGTTTCAGTAATTTTTGAGATCCTGTGGATTTCAGTTTCTGTCAGAACTTGATACCTAATGTTTCTCGTTTTGCATATGCAATATTGTCAAGTCCTACTTTCTGTTAAGATGATATTTTATCTAATCTTAAAACTAACATTTTGAGTCCTTTGTTTCAGAGATTGGACACTAGACTAGAAAAATAAGATTTGGGGGAAGTTACAGTGAAGTCGATGTCAGATAATTGACTCCATAATATGTTCTATTTATCTATTTTATAGAAACTGCCTATCATTTCATCTTGTCTTTTAGTAATTATGATATCCATATTTAATGTCGCTTGGCATATATCAAATTGATATGTTGAGCCTCACTATATTTAGCTTCGCACTGTTTCAAATATTTGAAAATTATGAAAATAAACAATGAAAACTGGCTAAATATGTCACACACACAATTCATAGTGTGAAATAACACCAAATTTTACCATAATTTCCTGAAATTCTGTTGTAGCTCACCCAGACAAAATGTCTACTAAAGATTCGACTAATGCATTATTGCAAAGCCAATTAATGATTTTTGGTAGGGTGTAGCTATATATATATGATTTGGTGGGGCTGAGCAAAATTGTTTTCTTGTAGTCACACATGTTGAGTGCTGTATTTCCAATCAGGCATTTTTGAACATCCTTTTCTGTTTTTTGAATTTAACTAGTGGTAAAGTTGATATAAAAATGTATTATTCGTGTATATAATACTGTATGATTAATGTTATATTAATGCTTATTAGAATAAGAATTGTTGCTTAATAGAGTTGTTAACATATCAGACAGATGTGATTATATTAGGGGGTTTAAAGGTTCATGAGAGGTCATTTCGTTCAACCCTCTCATTATATAAAGGTAGAAAAAAAGAGATTAAGTGACCTTATCCAAAGTTGCACAGGTTATCAGGTTAGGATTTGAATACTAGGTCATTTTAAATTGAATACTCTTTCTACCATGATATATGGAGTTTTTGTTGTTTAATTAGGGGTCCTAGAATAGTAGCTTTGATTGCTCAAGTTTTTAAGTGGCATTGGCAATCTACAGAATCTTCTAGAATCAGGGGTCCTCAAATTACGGCCCGTGAGCCAGATGCAGTATCTGAGGACATTTATCCCCTTCACCCAGGGCTATGAAGTTTCTAAAAAAGGCCCACAAAACAAAGTTTTTATTTTTACTATACTCCGGCCCTCCAACAGTCTGAGGGATAGTGAACTGGCACCCTATTTAGAAAGTTTGAGGACCCCTGTAATCTAGATACTAGAATATATTTTAATAAAATAGAAAAAGTAAATTATAACAAAAAATACTAAAGCAGAAGAGACATGGCAGATCTGCCTTTTCATTATTTGGCTCTTCCCTCTACCAGTGCAGACCACAATTCTTACATGCCTGGCTGAACGATTTCATGAGTTACTATGGCTGAAATTAAATACTTTGCTTCCAGCCATCTGGTGAACTAAGCTATTCCTCAAACTGCTTTATATTTTTTTGGCTCATACTTATATGTAGCCTGTCTTTGGTGCCTTTATCAACTTCTACTCTTTTAGCATAAATAGCCTTATAAGATAGCCATAGGACCTTAGTGGGAAATTATAGAAACTAACAAAATTTAATTGTTTCTTGGCATTTAACAGTATGTTTAGTTTATTTTAAATTTTATTTTTAAAAAAGTTTATTTTAAAAAGAGTCAATTCAAGTGATATTTACTGTACCTGAGAAATTTGAGGAAAATATTTGCTCTCAATTACCTCATAAGGTTTGTTTTGGTATTTAAGAGATAAGTACCTTGTACTTAATTCTGTGCATATATAAAAATATATACAAATAGTATATACACAGTAAATAGTGAATGAATGAACTGCTTCTAATTTTTGGTATCACATAAAACATTTGGTTTCCTTAAAATTTAAAATAGTTGTTCTACAGTTGAATTTGCTCCAGTTTTATCAGAATATTATAAATGGGTTTTTATCCATATTATTGAGATTTAAAAATCAACTATTTTAGTGAAATACAAACTAAAAAATGATACTCCCTTAGGCCAACTTTTGAAAACGCCTACTTAGCTATGGACATATATTTTTCAGCCTTTAATCTGTAAATGATCCTAGAAGTCTTCTCTTGGAAATAAAGGCACAGAGAAGCTAAGTGACCTTCTGAAAATATTTAGTTGCAGATCAGTTCTTCTGAAGACTTTCCACTGTACCATGTTTTCCAGGATACTAGCATGTCCTACGCCTTTATCCTCTCTCCTCACATACATACTCCTGGGAGAATTGAACTTCCTTCTCTTTGCTTCTTGTATTAATCCAAATAATATCCTCAGCGATTACTTTTTTTTTCTGTGCCATCTTTATTGTTTGTTACACAGCCTGTCCAATCTAGAACTTCTTCTGTCTTTCTGTTAGGTCAAAAAAACTTCTCAAATTATGATGGATAGAGACTAGATAAATTTTAAATTCTTAATCTTTTTGTGTATCATAGGTCCCTTTGTCAAGCTAATGGAGCCTAAGGATCCTTTCTGAGAATAATGTTTTTAAATGTCTAAAATAAAATATATGTGTTTATAAAGGAAGCTAAAATATTGAAGAAAAAAAGCCTAGGTTATGAATCACAGGTTAAGAACCCTCCCTCCCCCTCCCATTCTAAGATATCTTGAAGTTCTGAATAATAAATTTTCTCTGTAGCTTTGCATTATGTTGAAAGCGGGAAAATCATCCTACAACAATAGCATCAAAACCTTTTGACTTTGATTCATACACGTGGAAGTTTTTTTGCTTTTGGAAATAAATTGGTATCTCTCTTAGGAGTAAGTGTAAAGCACAGTAACCCTTTTTCGTAATTCCTTTTCAAAATTCCTTTTTTAAGTTCCTTTTTAAAAATTTTATATTTACTGGCTCAGCTTTGTCCAACAGAGTGGATTTTATTTCAGCTTTGGTTTATTTACAGTAAATTTGTTAATAAGATATTTAAATAAATAGCTTACATTACAGTATCATTTACCACTTCTGATTTTTAATCTCAATGAGATGGATGGTAAAACAAATATTACCCCCATGTTACTGATAAAAGAAATGGAGTCTGAGAAATTAAATGACCACATTCACCCAGTTCTAAAGCTCAAAGCTAAAAATCATGAACTTAGAAGAAAAATTATGTATTTTAATTGCTTTTAATATGCTTGATAAATGGAATAATCTATATGGTGTTAATTACTGTTAATAATTACTATTCTCCCCTTATTTCTTTTTTCCCTTCCCTCTGACAAAAAAGAAATTTGTCCCAGATTAATTGCCAGAAGTAGGAAGCTTTTGTTGAAATATTTTGTCAAATGAGCTTTTGAAATCCATTGTCTTTTTTTCTTTGTTAATCTGTTCAATTTTTTTTTTTATTTTAACAAACCATATTAAGAATCTGTGACTGTCAAGTTTATGTTCATGTCCAAGATATGCATGATAATCTTGAGATTAACATCTAAGATAAATTATTACTTTCATCTTGGCTTGTTAAACAGTAAACCCAGTTATTGAAGCAAATAACTGTGCATGTACACTTATGTACAATGCATATATACACAGTATACCAAAAGTCTTAGTATTGGCTTTAATAACTTCAGAAATCTGAAGTGCTTCAAATGCTTTTAAAAAATTGAAAAATTTTTAATACTTAATTTAAAAAAAAATATTAAATTAAAATCCAGCATAACCACCATCTTGTGCTGCATTTTACTATTATTGATTTTTGAGCTTTGTAAAAAAACTTTTATCAGCTGTTACTCAGTGACTTTAAAAGGTTTGCATTTGTAACTGCAGCCTTAAGAGCATTCAAACAAGGAAATTTTGATGCTTTCTGGACAGTTTTAACCTAACCTCATGGAAAAATGTAGAGAGAACTAACTTTATCATTCTACTGGTCTGAGAAAATGTCACCTAGGAAATAAATTATTAAGATTTTGTTATTTAAAATCTGCAAAGCTAAAAAAGTATAAAAATGTTTTAATCTTTCAAATGATGTTTTTGGAAATTTGTAGTATTTATACTTCTGAAATTACTAGGCTTTAAGCTTTACTAAGATTTTTTGATTCATCTATCTATAAATGTGTGTGTTTATATATGTTTACTTAAACAATCAACTTTCTTGAAATAGTTATTTCCATGATAAAAGGAATATATTTTCCCCCCATAGGATGAATGCTACCAAGTAAGACAAGTGTTTGCTCAGAAACTTCACAAGGGCCTTTCCAGATTACGGTTACCACTTGAATACATGGCAATCTGTGCACTGTGTGCCAAAGACCCAGTGAAAGAGAGAAGAGCACATGCCAGGCAGTGTCTGGTGAAAAATATAAATGTGAGACGAGAATATCTGAAGCAACATGCAGCAGTTAGTGGTAAGAATATGGGGAAAGTGTTCCAGAATTATAACGCAAACTTCAAATTTACATAATTTGAGAATTGTATAAACCCATACCTAAGCTGTTACATTTCTTGAATTGTTGTTACTTTAAATAAATTTAAATTTTTTTCAATACTTAATTTCATAAATAGTCAGCTTACAGAAATGACACAAATATTTCAATGTCAGGCTTTTTATTCATTATCTTTTTATATGGAAGATGAGACGAGAAAAAGGCCAGGAAGAGAAAGCAGGATATTGAGAACTACTATTGCTAGGTGGGTATATTCTTTGGGTTATAGATTATCTAAGAATTATCAGTTGAAAGAAAGCTTAAAGTGAGAGGCTTTGATCATTGTTGATCATAGTTTTCACCTGACTAATTGAGAACAGGTATTTCTCTGTTCCTGGCTGTGTACTTCACATCTCTTCTTGATAGTATTTGCATTTTGGTATGAACTCTACTGTTTCTTAACTTCGTTTCAAAGAAAAAAAATTTATATATGAGCCATTTATATAGACTGGTGTTGTTGGAATATCATCTTTCCTAATTTTCTTCATTTTTAAAACTGATAAGAAATTATTTGTTAATTTTATCATACACAGTTGTCTAAATCTACTCCACATCTTTGGCTCCTAAATTATATAGGAAGTTTCTGAGTTTGAGTAGGGTAATAGTTCAGCGCTGTACAGAAGTGTGAGATTTGAATTAATACTTTATTGGGTTATGATTATAACCAGAGTCCCTCTAAAAATATTAAAAGGACTAAATTTTTTATTGGTTTGATTAGAGATGCTCTAAATTGTCTTGGAATTGAGTATTTGACAGAAGAGTGATTTTTTGATGAGCACTGCTGACCAAGTAGTCACGATGCTGTGAGTAGTCTGGTGTCTAAGAAGGGCAGCCTGGAATTCTAGGGAAGAGGCTTGATTTTGCAACGTAGTAACAAGTGCTGAAGGACATCTGGCCAAAGGACACTGAATGCTCAGCTAGGAAAGATTTATAATCTTGTTTGTTTTGCCTTCTGATTTGTTTTCTGATGATCTTTATCCCATTCCTTAAAATTTTTGTAAACTAGGGAGATGTGGCTTTATAGAAACAATTTTTTTTTTTCCTCCTGGTAAAAGGGTGTTGTGAAACATGAGTAGTAGAAAAGTAACACTGCTGTTCAATATTCCAAAATTTTCAAGGAGGAAAGATTCTTTTAAGTCCAGAGTTTTAAAGAAATGCCAAGCAATTTTTTTTTTTGTTATAAATGTGTCTGTAGTTCTAAAATGAAATATTTCTAATATCATATTAGTTTTGTGTTATTTTGTTTTATTTTGTTAATTTGATAACCTTTAAAATTCTTAAAACCTTTTTATTACTTTCATTTAATCAAAACATAAGATTATAGGATAATAGATTTAGATTTGGAAAGGAACCTGGAGACCATCCAATTCAGCACCCTCGTTTTCTAGGTGATAAACCTGAATTAAGGGCATGTTAAATGAACTCCCCAAAGTTATACAGGTAATCTGTGTTTGGGGCAGGGATTGAATCCAGCTCCTCTGACTTCTAAAACCTATGTTCTTTCTTGGACATAAGATGAAATCCCAATAGACTTGGGATGGAAAATGTCATCCATATTTAGAGACAGAACTATGGAGACTCTGAATATAAATCGTAGCATAGTATTTTCACTTTTTTTTTGTTTGCTTTTTCATTCTTGTGATTTTTTTTCCCCTTTTGGTCTTGATTTTCTCTCACAACATGACAAATTTGGAAATATGTTTAAAAGAATTGCACATGTTTCATCTGTATCAGATTATTTGCTGTCTTGAGGAAAAAGGGAGAGAAGAAAGGGAGAGAAAAAAAATTTGGAATACAGTTTTACAAAAATGAATGTCAAAAACTAACTTTACATGTATTTGGAAAATAAAATACTGTTGGATTTTTAAAAATAGAAAAATTTTGAATTAATATGAAAAAGTTTAAAATATAAAAACAAATTTGAGCCCCAAAACTGGAAGAAATTTTAAATAATAGAATTTTAAGGCTGGAAAAGATACATTTGAGGCAGTCATCTACTGTATAATTTACAGTTGAGGAAATTAAAACTAAGGAATTAAGTGCCTTGCCCAAAGTTAGTTGGTTGCAGAGTTAGATTTTTGAATTCAAATCTCTTCACTTCAGTGTCCTTTGTGTTAGACAGTGCTGCCTCTCAATAATGCAATTAAATTACATTTTAGTGAAAATAACAATGTAATTGTTTTTGAGCAATATTTATTTATTTAATGTTAGGGAAATAAAATAGCATTTATATTTGTAGAACTTCCTATAATGTAAGAAATAGATGATATCTCTCAAAATCATATATACTTATACTTGGTTTCTATACTATTTTAAGCTTCGCAGTTCGAGTGCTATTTTGACTTTTGTGATTTAATGAATAATTCATTTCTAAGAGTTGAAATTCAAATACAGTCCAGCCTCCTTTCTTCCTGATGTTCAGTTCTGATCAATTTCATTGTCAACCTACAATATTTCTCCAAAATATACTGGCTTTATAAGCATATCCAGCTGCATTTTATAGTATTAACAATAGGCATGTTTAATCCACTTGGTATTTCTATGTGACTAGTACACTCAAATATTTTTGAGTGATTATTTTGGTGGATTTACAACAAGGTCATTAGTCACAAAGAGGAGGATCTGGAGTTTTTCACCTTTTGAATTTCAGTTCTGTACTGAAATTTCTCTCTGGTGGTTTCTAATGGTATACAGTAGACATTTAACAAGTGCTGCTTATTGACTGACTTGTAACAAACACTCTTGGCTTTACTGTGAAATGAAAAGCTTTTTAGAAGGTAAAAAGGAGATATGTTTTTGTGTCATCACATGAATAATATTATATTGTTCTCCTCAAGGAGAAGGGCAGGAAGAGAAAAGAAAATTTAGAATTCAAAATTTTTTTTTAAATTTAATTTTTTTTTACATGTAATTGAGAAAAAATAAGACAAAAAAGAAGTTTAAAAAATTCTTAACACTAATATTCTTCCGAGACAGCCTATAAAATGGTAGAAAAATATGAATCTTGTCAGCCCGGTCCAAATCCTGTCATGGGATTATATGAGGAAAAGAGTCCTGACCCTGCTGGTCAGAGGGCAATTTCTTTTGATAGCTCTCTGTGTTTGGTCAAGTTGCTTAACCCTCTCTGGGCCTCATTTTCTTCTTTTCTGTAAAATGGAGGTAGACTAGAAGGCTTTTGAAGTCCCTTCTATCTGCAGAGCTATGGTCCTTTGATTAAGAGATAGTAACAGACTTGTCTTTTTGCCTCTCAAACAAAGCAGGAGCAAGGGTAAATTTTTAAAAATCATTTATAGGGTATGGTATAATTACTATCCCATCCACCTATGAAACCATGTTATACTGTTTTATATATAGCATCTCTGAATCTGTACTGACCCTTACCTTATACTACTTATCACCAAAAACAAGTAATAACCAAAAAATTTTAAAGAAAAGTTAATGAAAATTTTCTATAATGTGAAAGATGTAAGGATTAAAATTTCTTAAGAAATCATAAAGAATCAGTGGGTGAGGTAGAATAGAAAGCAAAAGATGAATCAAGTTGGATAACAGAATGAGTGAATGAATGGTATTAACAGAATGAAAGTATTCTAGTTCACACTTAAAAATAATAAAAAAGCAAGGAAAAAAGAAATTGTAAAAGTCAGAGTCAGATATTTAGAAAACTGTATGATCCTGGGCTAATCATTTAACCAGTCCCTTAATTTCCTTAGCTGTAAAATGGGGATAGTAATAGCATTTCTCTTCCAGGATTGTTTGCTGGATGATTAAGAGAGATATTTGTAAAGCACTTAGCATAGTGTAGTCCTGCAATATAGTAAGCATTTAATAAGCTGTCTTCTTGCCTTTCTTCCCTCCATCCATTGTAGATTGAGTTTTGTGGATTTGGAATTCGTTAAATGACCATCTGAAGAATAGTGATCAGTGCTAAGGATGTTGGCAAAAGATTTTTAGTGGATTTTCTTAATCTGCTCGTGGCTGAATTCTTCACAACACTTTCATTAAAGATTTAAAAGTCATAGGTGGTATACTTATTAAATTTAAATGTGAACCAAAGCTAGGAGGTATAACTGGATTTGTTGTGTCACAAAATAACTAATGAGGTCAGTACTTTTGAATAATGGGCCAGCTATAATGATGATAACAATAAAAATAATATTATCTAACATATCTATAGTTCTTTAAAGTGCTTTACAAATATAAGCTCATGTCATCCTTACAACAATACTCTGACATAGTTGATGTTATCTCCATTTTATACATAAGGAAACTGAAACAGAAATGAAATAACTTGCCAGATGTCACATGATTCACTGATGTTAGAGGTTGAATTTGAATTTATGTTTCTCTGACTCCAGATCCTGCACATCCAGGTTAAAAACAGAAAACAAATAGCTAAATACAGGATGTCAGAGACAATGGGTTTTCCATAATTTTTATGAAAAAAGAGTATGGGCCTAAGAATCAGACTAGCATGAGTTTATTCAATGGGATATGGCAGCTAAAAAATTTAATGCCCTCTTAAGCTATATAACTGAAAGTATAGTAGTTTTCTAACCCTCACCAGGTGTCCTCCTCCCCCAAAGGGACATTATAAGAAAACTGTATTCTTCCCTACTTTATTATATGATATATAGGAAAGATATTAGAAGATTTTATATTGGAAATGAAGAGGTAAAAATCTGGTATATTGTATTTGGTTTTGGGTGCCAAAATTTAGGTAAGACAATAACTGGAGAGGTAATAAGAATGTTAAAGGAAGTCAAAATCCAATCTCTAGGAATGTGCAGGATCTACATATTTTTAACCTAGAGAAAATTCTGTGCCTGATTTTCTCTAATATTTGAAGGACATTTATATAGAAGAGATTTTAGGCCTTTTCTTTGAGGAGCGATTGATGAAAGTTACTGAGTGACAATTTGTCATGCTATAATATAATGAAAAATTTCATAATTCTGTATCCATAAATGGAATTGCCTGTCTTAAATAGACAAGGTAGTAATGGACAAGCCCATGATTTTAGCTTTTCTAGCAAAGTCTAGAAGGCAACATTTCAGAGATCATAAATTTAGTGCTAAAATGAGCTTTATCAGTGATATTTTCTACCCACTTCATTTTAAAGATGAAGAAACTGGGAACCATAAAGGTTACATGACTTGTTCTAGTTACCCACACAGTAGAGGGCAGATTGCTCACTTTTTCTAACTTGTTTCATGATTGTCTCATCTTCCATAAAAGGAATTGTGTTCTAAATATATAGTGATTACAACTAAATTTACAGAACACAATTTCTGAAAATATAAAATTCTTATAGATTAACACTAGATAATACTTATACTTACTAAGTTCTTCCCAATCTGCCAGCATATAACCCTTGCAGAGGAGTATGGACAAACAAAGTATTGCTAGGTTCCAACTCTGGTGTAGTAGAAAGGGGCTTCATATTGTTGTGGTGGCTTTTGCCTGAAGACTCTTTTTCCCACCCTTATTCTGCTTAGTTACATGAGAAAAAGGAAGAATTGGACAGGTTAAAAACATAATGCTGCCTTATGCTAGCCTTACAGTCATTGTTGCAGTGACTCTTTGAGAGTCACACATTACTCATTAAGTATATGAGAATTCTCCTCAACCCTGAGAAGGAAATAAAACCTGAAGATAGGACTTGGGAAGGCACCAAAGACCAAGAATAGTAAATTGTTCCCCTCAGGCTATTCAAAACAAGAGTTGAGGATACTGAATTCTTATCTTCTAACATGGGGAGGTTTGCTGCTCAGCAGCAAAGAGAGATATTAAAAATGAATGATGGGAAAACTTTTTTTTTTTTGAAAACTCACCAAAGATATTAAGAAGAAAGAAAATCTTAAATAAAATCCTCACACATTGATCAGTCAGTCAACAGAAAGCATTCTAAATCCTGAACAAAGAATAAACAAAAATATTAAAGAAAATATTACATGAAGGAAACTAAATAATGCCTGTTGGGGAAAAAAACTTTAAAGGAATCCTGTGGACTCTCCAGATGGCATAGATAACAACTTCTCCAGATTAGTTCAAAAGAGAAATAAATGCAGAAATTGGGAATATTTGAATATAGGTCAGAAATTGGAATTTTCAGTGCACATTTTAAAAACAATAGATTAGGGAAAAAATGAATTTATGAGGAAGTATCTCTTTAAAGAAGTGAAAAATTAAGTTGTTTGGAACAAAAATGCTGAACAATGTTTGACAGAAGTAAAGCAAAAAACAACACTGTTACAAGAGTTTGAGTTTTTCAACTATCGTTGAAGACAGAATATGCAGAGATCATTTAAACACATGTTTTAAAAGGGGATTTCTACACAGACTGGACTAGATGACCTCTGAGGTCTTTCCCAGCTCTGAGATTCTATGCTCTTCATTTCTAACTAGGAAATAGTATAGAATGTTTTAAGCACATACTTCAATTCCAGTAGAATAAAAGATTCTTGAATGGAAGGACAATTTTGTTTCTTTCCTTTGTATTCTTAGTGCCTCACACAATGTCTTTCTCACAATAGCTTAATAAGTCTTTGTATCATCAAACTGCTTAGCTTTTCTGCAGCTATATTAATTAAAACAAGACTATTTCCTTCCTTATAATAGAGTTAAATAATATTTTTATATTTTTTATGTCTATTGTAATGCCAGAGAAACTGAGGCAAGATAGAGATTAGAGAGTTTTTAATGTTTTATTTGAGAGTGAGAGATTGTGCTGGGGGCATGTTGCCCCCAGGGTTGATGTCTCAAAGGATCCAGCAGGGAATGTCAGTTTCTTATGAAATATAATATACATGTAGCTCTTAAGCTATCAGGGTAGACCGAGGTAGGGGCACTGAGCACTGAGGTCTGAGCACTGAGAGCAGCAATGGACCATAAATCCAGTTCTGATAGGATGGGGGGTGAAGACCATAAATTCTGATAAATTGGGATTAAGAACAATGACAGAATGGGGGGAGACACCGGACATTCTGATAAATTGGGAAGGTCTGTAGTCATATTTTCTAAGATAGAAGGTTTTTCTTCTTATCTGGATTAAACTTTTACAGTTTATAATCATAAGAGTAGTCAGACTTAAATTCTAATGATTAAGAGGGAGAGGTGATGTTGTAACCAGGGGGATTGAGGCAGAACAATTCAGGGAAACTGAGGCAGAAAAGTTCAGGGAAACTGAGGCAAAACAATAAAAAGGACCTGTAGTACAACACTATAACTGACCCTTATTCTTTATTAGATTTTTTATTTTAAAAAATCATTTTCATTTATATTTTCCAAAGATCATGAAACAATAAGTGAGATTTGACACTTCAGATTGATTTTTGTTAGTACTTTTAATACAGCACATTAGACTTTAATTATTTGTCATCTTTAGGTACTTTGCAGTCCAGCCATACTGGCCTAGTCGCTCTTTTGTATGTTTTGATGCCACTCTGTTGGAGTTTGGGGTATCTTGTTTTGCTGTTGTCTCTGGAGCTACCTCTTTCTGTATTCTCTTTGTTAGGGAGCCAGCAACTAATACCTCTTCCATTTAATCCTTTATCACCAGATTAGCTTTTATAAAAGGATATTGCGGCTGTGTGGGATGGGTGCTTGAGCCCTTTCCCAAATTAACTAATCAGAGACATCTTCAGATATAAAGAGAATTTATTTAATCCCTGCAAGGAGTGGCCCAGACGGCCATGTGCTCCTGGAACCTGACCAGCTTCAGCCTTCTCAGTTTTTACTAATAAAAGGTCCAACCCCCCTCATTGAATTACCTAAAAGGAAGTAACCATCCTTAACCAATGTTGTTTGCTTCCTGTGGGTTATGTCACTTCCTCTGGGCGACACTTCTTGAGAGCCTGACCTTTAGAGATCACGTGATCTCTGCAACCCAGGATTCAAGACTTGGAATTGATTCAAGATATGTGACTTAGTCTTAGTACTGAGAAATTCTTCACCCATTCAGGTCTGTCTGTCTCTCTCTCTCTCTGTCTCTCTCTGTCTCTCTCTCTCTCTCACACACACACACACATACACACACACACACACACGTGCATGCACACATGCATGTATGTATGTATGCATATATGAGTTACATACATTTTCTGATGCCTCCTGAGCCTTGTCAAATGTCTCAGAGGCTTAACCACCCTCCCAAAACCACTTGGGGGGGAGGGGGAGAAGAGAGTAGGGGATTAGCCTCACAATTTAGCTGAAGTCCTGCATAGCATTGATCCTACCAAGTTTATGTCCAAAGTTAGTAGTATATTTCTTCTGCTGGGATGGAGCCCCCCAGTCAGATGTTTGTTTTTATGCTTCTGAAGGCCTCTGTTTCCAGTCTAGGTTTTTTCTTGGACTTCATTTTATCCTTTATAGTCTCATTATCCTGTAAGATCACATCAACCCTGAATCTCAGATCATCTTAATAATCCCCTGCTTTTGGTGTACCCTCCCTCCTAGTTTGAGATTATGGAAGGTGAACAATGAAGAGTTCCCCCTAGATATTCCATTTAAGGTAGCAGCTCAGTGCATCCATCTTAATCACTTTCTACGAGACCTCATCTTGCCTTTGTATTGGTTATCTTTCCTCCTATCCACTGTTACTTAGTAAACTTCAGTGGCTCCCTGTTCTTAGGGAGCTTATAGCCTAATGGAAGAAATAGTATGTATATAAAATAGAAGTATGAAAAACATAGAAGATAAATTTAGAGGAGATGCAAGCACAAGCTACTGGGCCACCAGAAAAGACCATCTACAGAGAGGGTCATTTTCACCATGCTTTAAAGATAAACAAAAATTTTAAAGGGAAATACTAAGAGACAAAAGCATTTCAGGCATGAGGGATAGCCAGTGCAAGAGTATGGAGATAGGAGATAGAAAGTTATATTTAAGAAACAGCAAGTAAAATAGTATTGTAGAATACTTCAGGGAAGCAAGTATATAGAGAGACTGGAAAGATAGGAAGAGGCCAGGTTGAGATGAATTTTAAATAACAAGAGTAATTTATATTTGATTTTAGAGATTAGAATAAACCACTAGTAAAGAGGCTGGTATGGTTAATTCTGCATTACTTAGGGAGCTAGTAGAGGATGGGTTGGAGTGGGAGGCAAAATGGGGAGATCAGATCAGAATGCTGTTAGTTGTAGTTTAGATAAGTGGTCAGGTCATGAGGACCTGAACTAGGATACTGGCTTTGTAACTGGAGAGAGGAGATGATGTCCAAGGTGTGTTGTGAGCAGGAAAACCAAGAAACATAAGTAAATAGGAAGAAAAGGAAAATTCAAGGAAGGTAGAGAGAAAAGGAGAACATAGTATTGTTTAAACTGGATAAGGAGGAGTCTTTGAGCAGGAAAAGCAATATATAAGAAAGAAAGCAGAAGTATGGGAAATTTAAACATTTAGCTAACAGACTATTGCTTTTTAATAGTGAATAAAAACACATTAAATGCTTCAGAGTCTTAAATATCAGAAAGAGAGCAAACATTTAAATGCCTACTATATGCTAAACACTTGACAAATATTTCATTTGATCTCACAACAGCCATGTGAGAATAGTGCTGTTAAAATTCCCATTTACAATAAAATTGAGGCATACAGTGACTTGACAGAGCTAATATGTGTCTTGAATTCAGATCTTGACTCCAGAGGCCCCATGCTTAATCCATTGGGCCACTTTGCTGCCTATGCCCTATGAAGGCAAGGTTTAGATAGGTTTTTTTTTTTAATTTGTATCCCCAGTAATCAATCTTTTCCTCTCTCTTTATCCTCAGCCACCCTTTACTCTTTCCCTTCTTCCTCCTCTTCCTTCCTCTCTCTCTCTCTCTCTCTCTCTCACACACACACACACATACCCACCCCTAGTTGTTCTTTTGAGGTTTATATTACTTAGAATCTTAAACATTCTAAAGATTGAAACCTCCCAGCCCTTAATGCTAATCCCAGTAATATCTCCTGATGCTTTGATCCAGACCTTGAAAGAGGGGTATCTTTTCCTATTTGAACCAGAAGTTACTCTTCCAATCTCTTGGATTGGATTTTTTTTTCCCAATTAAAAAAAATGAAAACAAATAGAAAATAGGGGGAAAAAACTTGCCATGTGCACAGCAGAACATGAGAGAATTCAAAATATGTAACAATAAATTTCCATTTCAAGAAAGAATATATAATAACAGAACGCATTGTATTTAGAATTGTCCTTTGCTTCCTTATAGGTTTTACTTTGTTCTCTGTTCTGTACTTTTTTTCTTAATAATATTTATTTTTTCAAATACATGTAAAAATAATTTTCAAAATTCATTTTTGTGAGACTGTGTTCCAAATTTTTCTCTCTTCCTCCCTTACCTTCTCCTGCTCCAAGACATCAAGTAATCTGATATAGGTTAAATATGTGCAATCCTTTTAAACATATTAATATATTTGTTATGTTGTACAAGAAAAATCAAACCAAAAGGGAAAATAAACACGAGAAAGAAAGAAACAAAAAAAGGTAAAAAATAATATATTTCAATCTACATTGAATCTCCATAGTTCTCTCTGTGAATGTAGTTTATATTTTCCATGCCTTGAATCACTTCTGCTGTGCACTTTTTACTTTGTTTGTGGGGGAAATCTGGAAAGCTTAGAATTTTCTGATCTCCCCAAAGCAAGCTATAGTTAATTAAGCACAACATATTAAGGTATGTATGTGTATTTATAATATCTCTCTCTTTCTCTCTCTCGCACACACATACACACGCACGCATTATCTCGTTTACTATCCCTGCTGACTTTTCTATATTACTTCTACCCATTGCTTATTATTTAACCTCTCCCCCTAACCTCCAGGATCTTCCCATATCCTCTGCCCTCATCATTTCCCTCCTTCTTTATCCCTTTTCCACTAATCTACATACCTTATCCCACTCTTGTTAATCTATATATCCCAACTTATTTTATTCTTCCCATCCTAATTATTTATAGATTTGGGGGGATGGTCATATCCTTCTATGGATATGTAGCTCTATATCTAGCTATCTTTCTGTTTATCTTTTTGATCTCTCTTTAATCCTTTCTTGATGTGAATAGATGATTATAACTTTCAGCCCTTCTTCCCCATCTAATTCCTGTGTATCATTTCTTGCTTTTTGCACCTCTTTCGAGTGGCATAATTACTGTTTTTACCTTTTCCTATACTATTTTGCTTTTTAGAATCACATCATACTCAGCTCTCTATCCCAATCTTTTGGACTACCCTGTTATTAATGACAATCTTAGACATACGGTTTATATTTCCACTTATAAAACATAGTTTGTCCTTATTGAGTCTGTTGAAATTAGTCATTTGATCTTGGCTCTTATAAGTCAAAGATAGATTTTGGAGGGTGTTATATATCTTTCTAGGGATACGTATCTCTGTCTGTCCATTGTTCCCTCTTTAATCCTTTCCTGATGTAGATCTATGGAGTAGAAATATCTAAGTTCAGTTTTGTTTGCAACAAACTTCTGAAAATCTGATAGTTCATTGAATATTCTTCTTTTTTTAAATCCAGTTTTATATTTAAATTTTGCTGAATAGAATATATTTGGCTGAAGGCCTAGTTCTTTTGATTGTCAGTGTAAAATATTCCACAATTGGTCTGTTATTGTAGCTGCTGGTAGGTCTTGTATGCTTCTAATTGTAGCTCCAGCATATTTGAGTTGTTTTGTTGTTGTTGCTTGTAAAGTATTATCTTTCATCTGAAGGTTTCTAAATGTAGCAATGATGTTTCTCTTTTTTTTCCTCCTAGGATCTCTTTCAAGTGGTGATCAATGGATTTTTTCTATTTCTATTTCCTCTTCTATCACTTCAGAATAATTTTCTTTAATTACTTCTTATTTTATGATTGTTCCTTTTTTGGTCATAGCTTTCACGTAGTCTAATTATTCTTATATTTTGTCTTCATGATCTGTTCTTCAGACCTATTGTTTTGCATCTTATTTTTTCATTCTTTATATATGTATATTATTTCTTTGTCTCTTATAACATCTCTTATAACTTACCCAATTCTAATTTTCAAAGACTCATTTTCTTAAGACTCTGGATCTCCTTTTCTAGTCAGATGACTTTTTCATAAACATTGTTTTTCTTGCCTTGTTTTTTCCCCCTCAATCTCTCATTTGATTCCTAAAGTCTTTTTTGAGTCCTTCTGTAAATTCTTTTTGGACAGGTAACTATTTGATTTTAGAATAAGAGAGGCTTTTTTTACTTCAGTATCCTCCTCTGAACTGAAGATGAATCCCTGTCTTTTCTATTCCCATAATAACTTCCTGTTGTTAGTTTTTTTTCCTCCTTTGATTTTTTTTTTTTTTTTAAATAAAAACTTGTTAGTGTAATTGTTTGCAGTCCTAGGTTGGGGAGAGTAGTCCTGTGGCTTCAGGTCCTCCTTCAGTTTTTTCCTCTAATCTGGAACCCAAAATCAGGAATTCCTTCCTTCCATAAATACCCACCACCAGCAGCTTCATTTCCCCACTGCTTTTGCACTTATATTGAGTATACCAGTTCCTTCTCTCCCAGGGTTGCCTCAACAGCACACATGAGCCTAGTATTCGTTCTCTGTAGAGACTCCCTCATTCTTCCCTGACTTACTCCTGACTCCCCACCCCCTTAAGGAGATGAACAACATTTTTGTGGTTGGGGCTGAGGCTATATATGAACACAGCTATTTTCAAGGTTCTTCACTCATCATTTCAGTGGAGCTAGCTTGAAGGGGTTTACACTTTACAGGGGCCCTGATGTCCAACTTGTGTGGGACCTTTATTTGGGTCCTAGGAGGACCAATCTTCTGCCCCAACTCATTTGTTTTTTACCTGTCTGCATTTGCCCTGAGGCGCAGTTTTGTTTTGTTTGTGGGAGAAATTTGGAGAGCTTAGAATTTTCTGACCTACTCTTGTCTTCTTCCCAGAATCCTTTTGGATGATTTTTATCCTGAGATAGGGTGAACTTCTTTTGAATGCAAATATAGACATAACACTAAAACTCTAATTTTCTCCTACCTCTGGAATCTTGCCTATTACCTGCTTGGCAGATTGTAAGATGATACTTTTCCAAGAAATATTCATTTCAATTAAGAGCTCTCCCCTGCCTCTTTAATCGTGGATTCAAAGTAATCTTTTTTCTTAATTACAAAATAAAGCTTTTAAAACCTTTAAAACGATGTTGGTTATGTGTAGTATAGATTATATGAAACAAAGTAGTATACATAGAACTTGAAGGATAAATTGGAATCAGGTTATGAAAGGATTTGAATGGCAGGCTCTAAGTTTATAATTTTATTTCTTAGGAGAAAAGATTTTATTATTTAATATCAATATTTTATTTCATTAGGGGAACCACTAGAAGTTTTTGATCCAGATATAATAAGATTACACAGTGTATATCAGTTAAGAGGCTAATTGACTAGTGTATATCAGTTAAGAGGCTAATTGACTAGTCAAACTCAAATATAAAGGGGGTCACAAAACATACATAAAGATCCCCGTCATAGCATATTGTTTTAGAATACACATTATTTGTGTTCTATTGTATTTTTATTTATTTTGTTAAATATTTCCCAATTATATTTTAATCTTTTAAGGGGGGGGATGTCTTTGGCAAATGGGAGTGGGGGGCCTCTAGTCAAGATGATTAAGACTCAGATGAATGGTAGTTTTAAAAAAAGCAAAGTGCACAACCCCCCCCCCCCCCCCCCCAAAAAAAAAAAAAAAAAGCCCAGGCAAAGACAGAGCAACAGTACTTGACCACTTAGGGAGAGGGGAAAGGAAAGAATTAACGAAAACTAATGGATGAATGGAAAAATTATGATACCAGTATTAGATATTAAATTAGGATAGTATAGGTAAGTGTTTTTGAATTCAGTTTGATATAGTGGGAAAGAGTACTGAATTTGGAGTCAAATGATGAGTATTATCATAACCCCACTAAGTAATTGGGCGACTTTTTCTCTCTGAAACTGCATTGGCCTGTTGATCTCAAATGTTCTTGTTTTTTTTGGAGGGTTCATGTGATAATTCACTGAGGGTGCAGGAAAGTATTGTGATAATTTCTTTTTATTAATATCCACCTATAGGTTGACATGGGTGTCCTCATTTATATTATATATAAACTGTTACTGTAGCTTAGATATTCTGCTTTCCAACGTAGATACACTAGCTTCACAAAATTCAGGGTATAACAATGACTCTGCCCTTCATTTATTCACTTTAATGTGTAATAGTTTACTTATGTCTGATTAAGTATTATTTTGTTTAGTTTGGCTAAAATTAAAATTTTGCCTAGCTTTAGTCCTACCAGATGGTTATGTGGCTTAAAAAGATGCCTACAAAGAAGCTAGTTGTGGGTTGATGATAATATGACTAATGGGAACATAAGTAAACAAAAAATTTGCAGAGCTGATATTTGTCCTTATAATCTGAGCTTTTCATTGGTCACTTAAGATGCAAACGATGATCTGATCATATCTGACCACAAGTTAACAAGATTTTATGAAGCATGAATTCACAACCACTGCCATTAATTATGAACTTTACTCTAAATGTATATTGTATGTTGGGGAATTATTTTAGAATAGATGAAGCCTTCATGGTTACCCAGACATTCTCCCTCCTACTTCCCTTCCCCAAATCTAGGGAAAATTAAAAAAAAAAAAAATAAAATAAAAACTCACATTGAACTTATAACCCACAATGCTCTTCTTTCATTAGCCTCTGTTTGGACCCCAAACAATCTTGGGAGTACTACCATGATATTGAGATCACTCCTAATAAGAAAGAAATTTTAAATTTTTTGATGAATAAATCCTTTCCCTAGGATCTGAATAGTTATAGTGAAGAACAAGGCCAAGGTTTGCCCTCACCTGTAGCAGACTTTAATTTTTGTTGTTGTTATTCTGAATTTGATAAGCATGAACATTTTCATATTTACAAATGAACAGAAAAAGAATTACATATTAAATCATGCTTGTTATATAAAGCTTGCATTTTTTTAAAGCAAATTTTTGTTAACTTCAAAGTTGTCATGTTTATCTGTGACTTCTTTAATTCTTTATCTACATTTTTGTTTAAATTCTTCATTGACTATCTTTTTTTTTTTTTCCCCTTTTGGCATTATCATCAATACTTTAACTCTTCTTCCCAAGTTCTCCATTTCCCCACCTAAAACACCTCTGTAACAACTTACTGTAGCAAAACAAAACAAATCTACTCAATGAATTTGTGCAAAAGTGTATTTCTCATTCTGAGCCTCAAATTCTCTAGTATGATGTCTCAAAAAGAAAAGCAAACCTGATATCAGCCAATGAGTTTGAGGCAAAAGTGGCAAGAAAAATTTAAGAAAGTGGCATATTTTCACAATGTGTCCATCTTCTTTCTAATTAAAAATAGCATATTTTTATAGACACTAGCCCTTAATATTTTTGTAAATAGTCCAGGCCAGAAGAAACATGAACTTCATGGGGGTTTTTGCTTATCAGGTTATGAGACTTTATTAAAAAGGTAGGTTTTATTATTATATATTCAATAATACTCATGTACATATAAATCATGAATTCGTTTGCTTTCAGTTATATTTTGTTAGAATTGTGTTGTTAAAATATAGAGGAAGAGACTATAGAGGAAGAGACTATAGAGAAAGCGACATAGTTGTACATAGCTTAAGATCTGCCTGACACAGCCATGTATTAATTTAATTTGGGCTACATCCTGATTTAAATCTGCCATGGGAATGCTTACTATAAAACATATAAAAGCATATTCACTGCATTTACTGACTGTGTGTGTGTGTGTGTGTGTGTGTGTGTGTGTGTGTGTATCTTTTGCTTTCTAACTCAAATTGTCTTCCCCTTTTCCCCTACTTTTTTTTCTTTTTCAGAAAAATTATTATCACTCTTACCAGAATATGTTGTCCCTTATACTATTCATCTTTTGGCACATGATCCAGATTACGTGAAAGTCCAGGATATTGAACAACTTAAAGATGTAAAAGAGTAAGACTCTTTATGTTTCCCATTTTTCACTACCGCGCTTTTACCACTTCCCATTTAGAGGCCCTCTAGGGTTGTAGTTTGTCATCAGTTACATATAGCATCTGCTGATCTCCTTAAGTTATGTTTTTTTGATGAAACTTGGAGTGGTTCTGGTAAAGTCCCTTCTTTTTTAATGGTCTGAATCACGACAAGTTTTCCTCAAACTGTTTCTTCGATTCATTAGTCTGACTTCTCTCTCTGAAAGTTTAGATATGATCTTAAATAGTGTTCATACACTTAAGTGAAAATTTATTGATAATTCTTGAGTGAGGAAACCTCTCCAACTTTAACTAAGATGCTTCTTAAACCAAAGATGTCATCTATAACTGTATATGTACTTCAAGCTTTTCTTCTGTAGTAATACTAACTAGCTTTGCTTTTCAACACAGCCATTTAGAGTTAACCTTTACTATATGAAGAAGTAGCATGTTAGTGAAAGAAAGTACTTAAAATAAGTGATTCTTTTCCTTCCAAATGCTAAAAATAAATTTGAATCTTGCTTCTGATATCTACATTATATTTGAGCCACACATTTTAGAATCTCTTTTCCTTTTGGTTAATTCTAGAGACTTTGTTTATTTTATTCCTTCACTGTCAGTATTCTTTGGAATAATTCAGAAGGATTTCACTCTCATTATTGGCCTGTGCTTAAGTGGCTTGTGTGTTTATATTTAGTAGATCTTTTTTTTTTCCCTCCTGAATCTAGGGCTAGTGCTTTGGCCACTGCACCATCTAGTGCCTCCTTAGACTTTTTTTTATCTTGACCAGAATTCCTTGAAGATTCTTAGGTCCTTTGCTTTTGGTTTTCTTGAATTTATTCTGTGAAATCAATAGATAAATTGTTAACATTATGACTCACTTTCCTCTTACATTTTTTTTTTAGATGTCTCTGGTTTATCCTTGAAATCTTAATGGCTAAAAATGAAAATAACAGTCATGCCTTTATCCGAAAGATGGTAGAAAATATTAAACAAACAAAAGATGCCCAAGGACCAGATGATGCCAAAATGAATGAAGTAAGTATTTTTTGTTCAAAATTATAAATTGACTTTTAAGTATTAGGTTTTAAGTATGCTATTTTTTTAACATTTAAAAACATCTAAACAACTTGTTTCTATAAGTTGAAATCGTCTTATATTTCTTCTAATTTACTTTGTTTTGTTCCTTCTCTTTTCTTTCCCTCTCTCCCCACACCCCCTTTTTGTCCTAGACTTGAGATTTTATTGTTGTGGTTAATTCTAAGTCTGGAAACTCATCTTCCCCAAGAAATTTGACATCTTTATCTATCACTATTAAATCATTTGATCATGGAACTAGTCAATTTGGCAGTGGCAGAACTTGAATCCAGCTCTTAATAATTTGAAAGTTTCTACATACATACGGACATACATGCATACATTCCCTTTAGTTATGTCCTTATTTTTTTCCTTTTATGACATTTTTATAATAATAAGAGATATGAACATAATAGTAAATCTTTATCTTACAGACTAAGGCTGGAACTCATCTAAGTTGCAGGTGTGAATATCTAAGTGATTCAGCCTGGAATTATAGTCCTTTTCATGTCCTAAACAACTAAGTAGATTGAGTACTTAAGCTTGTCATTTGTGTGTTAATCATTATGTATTCATGTGTAAGAGAAGATCCTTGTAATATCTTAGGATGTTATGAGAAGAGTTGGACAATGTTTCAGCAATTTATTGAACCAAAGTATAAATCTTTTATTTAACTTGATTAAATCAGAAGTATCTTCAATTTGGTTTTAAAGAAAAAGATTTCAATCTAACCAGTAAACTTAAAAGTGAATATTCTGAGTTACCTATAAGGGAAAATCCAGTTTGACTTAAATTTATTATTTAATGTGGGATAACGTGTGTGTGTGTGTGTGTGTGTGTGTGTGTGTGTGTGTGTGTATAGATATAGTATGATCTGAAATGCAAGCAAATTTCACAAGATTTTAGAGTATTTGAGAGCAGTGTTCCATGTAGGTGTAATATCTAATCATTTGAACATGGTTAGTAATTGAATATGTTTTATGTTTTAGACAAATCTTTTGCTACGGTCTAGAATTATTTACTTATTCTATTCAGGCACCCTATCACAACCTTTTGTGATAATTGCAGTAAAATAAGCATCTCTTAAGTAAGTTCATTTGTGTGATCATTAAATTTAGACGTAGAAATAACCTACTTAGAATGGGTATTGTTATTAGATTGTTCCTAAGGAAGAATGAGCAATTAAAGTAAATAACTGGAGTGAAGTTTTTGTTTTACTAAAATAACAAGATCAGATTTTATAATTGAGTATTTACATATGCATGTATGTATATTCACACATGTACATATACATGTATCAAATATAAAACTGGGTTCAAAATTGTAAAATTGTGCATAAATAAATCAAAAACAATTTGCTGACTTACATCACAAGACAACTTGGCAGCTAAATGGTGCAGTGAATAGAGTGCTGAACCTGGAATCAGGAGGACAACCTTATCTTCTTATTTCAGATCTGGACTCAAACACTTATCAGCAATGTGACTCTGAGGAAGTCACTTAACCTTTTGTTTCCTCACCTGTAAAATGAACTGAAGATAGAAATGGCAAACTGCTCCATTATTTTTGCCAAGAAAACCCCAAATAGGGTCACATAAAGTTAGACATGACTGAACAATGAGGATGTTACATTTCAATTTTTAAATAACCAGCATTTATCCTTTCTTGTAAAGTGCCATGATGAATGAAAGAAAAGAGACAAACAAGAAAAAGTACATATTAAATGCTTAATGTATGTCAGGCATTGTGTGCTATCAGGTATTGTATGCTAAGTGTTGGAGATAAAAATGCACTCCAGAAGTTTATATTCTATTTGGAGAAGACAACCCAAAAAGAAGAGGGGTGGAGATGGGGAGAAACTTTGGTCTGGGAAATCCCAAGAATAGTAAATAGAATCAAAGACAATCAATTGACATAACTTTGAGAAGCAATGTTAATGTTGATTTGATTACTTTTCCCAGAATTGGAAGCAGAGATTAGTATACAAGTGGATATAAGCTAGAATTAGCCTGTACTGTGAGTCAAAAGACCTGGACTCTATCTTTGTCTCTCTACCTTTAACAAGATAAGTGACTTTTTGCAAGTGACCTAATTTTGGCTTTAGTTTCCTCGTTTATGATATGAAGAGTATGGACTACATGATTTTTAAATATCTATGATTCTGTAATTTTTGTAATTTGCATGATTCTGCATATAGTTTTCTTAATACTTAGGATTAACAAGTTAAATTTAGTAATTTAAACATTCTTCATTAAAATAGTGACATAGAGGGACAGCTAGGTGGCGCAGTGGATAGAGCACCAGCCTTGAAATCCCTTGGAAGACCTGAGTTCAAATGTGATCTCAGACACTTAATACTTCCCTAGCTTCCTAGATACTTAAGACTTCCCTGGGCAAGTCACTTAACCCTAATTGCCTCAGCCAAAATAATAACAATAATGACACAAACCTGTGTTTATGTAACATTTATACAGTTTACAAACTATTTCTTTTACAACCTTATGAGATAAGCAACTTAAGTATAGTTTTGATTATACATCATTTTCTCCCATTTTAAAAAATGGTGACCAATTCTTCTGGCACATTTTCCTCTGTTTATTCTTATTTAAAATACCATATTTATTTTAATAATATTGTAGAAACTGTACACAGTGTGTGATGTGGCAATGAATATCATCATGTCGAAGAGTACCACGTATAGTTTGGAGTCTCCAAAAGACCCAGTACTTCCAGCACGATTTTTCACTCAACCTGACAAGGTAGGTATTTTGAGTAAGTTTAAACAATCTGTTATAAAGTCATAGGCAGCTTATATAGGTCAGGTCAAAAGGGGAGAGGATTAGGAATTGGACTAGATTAATAGGATAGAATCATCTTATAAGTATTAAGGTTCAAAGTTAGCTTCAAGCAAGGTTAGGAGTCTTCACTGGAATTATATTTTGATATGTGAGCCAGGTTAGAGTTACAATCAGAGGCAAAATTGGGATCCAGAAAGAAAGAAATGTGGTCAAAAGTATGCAACTCAAGTGTCACTATGTAGAGCCTCAAGATGAAAATATTTAGGGCTAAAAGTCTAGTATATACGCATAAAGAGTTGTCTCATTTCCCATTCAGAGCAAAACTTCTGTTTATAATTCTACTTCTTCACTTTCTACTAATGTTATAAAACTCACTTTTGATCCCATCATTTAACAAAAACTACTCCCTACAAGGTCAGCAACAGTCCCTTAAACACTATTTACCTTTTTGGATTCTTATCTTTCAGTTCTCTGCAGCATTTCATAGTGTTAAATATCCATCTTCCTAGATAATCTCTCTTTCTTGGTTTTTGGTGACATTGTCCTCTCCTGAGTCTTTTCCCACTTATCTGACCAATGTGTGGTCTCCATTATAGGACACAAGCCTTGTCCTTTGGGTATGAGTATATCCCAGGGTTCTTTCTAAGGTTCCTAATCTCTAAGTATTCAGTTATCTCTTTGTAGAGTCATCCAGATACATATGTCCACCTTTTTCTATCCTGAATTCCAGTTGCATATCTCTGACTCCTTGTTAGAAATAGCCACCTGGATGGTCAGTAATCATTTGAAGTTCTATATGTCTAAAAGTGATCACATTTATTCTTAAATCCATTCATCTTTTGAACTCATCCTTTATCTGTACCACCATTCTTCTAGTCCCCTTGAGTTTTCAAACTTGGAATCATCTTTGATACTTTATTTTTCTTTCTGTTTTCACTTACTTACATTTGCTATGAATTGCCAGTTTCTATTTTTGTAACATTTCTCTCTTCAGATTCTCTTACCCATCCAACTTTAGTTGACACCTTTTACCTTAATCTTACTCTTCCTATATCTAACCTATCTTCTCCAGTTCACCCTCAGGAAAGCTTCTTATTGGTATTCTTTTTACTGATTCTAATCATGTCAGTTTCTTGCTCAGGAAGCTTCAATGACTCCCTATTGCCCTAGGATTAAATGGAAACTTATATGCTTTTGCAAATAATGTTGCAATCTGTCCTTTCTGTCCAGACATTATTTTTCTTCACATAGTTTATTTTCAAGTTAGATTGGCCTGCTTGTCAGCCCTCACATATAACATTCTGCCTCCTTTCTTCATTTCTCAGTAATTAATGTTGACATGTTCTCTTTCCTCACTTTAATTTCTTAGGATCTTTGGCTTCCTTCAAAGCTCAACTCAAGTGTCCTCTTCTTCATTAGACCTCTCCTGACTTTCTTCATTGTTAGCACTTTCTATCCCTAAGTACTTTTATTTATTTGTTTATGTTTCATATCTTATGTATACATGTTGTTTTTAGAAACATTCTTATTGGCTAATGTAATGAATGTAAGCTTCTTGAGGAAAGGGAGGAGGCAGTTTTATTTTTCTCTTTGTAACCTCAAAACCTGGCACACAATATGCCTAGCAAAGTAGTAGGCACTTGTTGACATCAAATTTAATTTAATGTTAGCTACAAGGAAATAGGCAAAGAATGAAGATGAAACTGGAAACAGTTAATTAGAATTTAGATGGGCAAATGGGCCCACTTGTCAGCCCTAAAAACAGAATATGACGTTCTTCATCACAGTTATAATTTGTAGACTGAAGTATAATTTAACAATAGTGGCTCAGTTAAGAGGTTTATGCACAGAAAGATACTAGAAATAATTCAAAATAAAATTAAGATTTCAGATGATGTTTATTTAGTAACATTGAATTTATTCTTCTATCATATATTTAATCTTCTTGATTTCATAGATACATAATCTCATATATGTTACTTTTTCTCTTTGCTTTTAGAACTTTAGTAACACCAAAAATTATCTGCCTCCAGAAATGAAATCCTTCTTCACTCCAGGAAAGGTACATATTGACAAAAATCAAAGGGTTTGTTTATTGTAGAATAGTTTCTTTTCATTAATGTAATTACTCACATAATTCCATTGTGTACTTTTTATGTTTCTCTTAAGAATTCACATAAACTAGAAAAATTAGTTTTTAGAAACATTCTTATTGTCTAATAAATGATTATATACCTCTTTTCCAAAAATGCAAACTGAAGCGTGATAAATTGATAGTGTTTCTTCAAGAAGCCAGTAGAATTTGGAATAAATTATGGTACTCTAGTTTTTATTCAGCTTCCTTCAACATCAAAATGAAAATTCTAAAACAAAATGTAATCTTATATCTTTCTATAGAACAATAGCACATAGCTAGTGTTGTTGATTACATATCTTATTTACATGTTGTTTTCTTCCAGTTGAATGTAAGCTGCTTGAGGAAAGGGAGGAGGCAATTTTATTTTTCTCTTTATAACTTCAAAAGTGGCACACAATGTCTAGCAAAGTAGTAGGTACTTGTTGACATCGAATTTAGTTTATTGTTAGCTACAAGGAAACAGGCAAAGAATGAAGATGTTGTTAATTACAATATTCATTAGTTCTCCATTTCCTTTTGAACTGTTTTCTGTGTAATTGAGAAACTACTCATTTGCCTTCCAAGTAGCTTTATCTCTATGTTCGAGTGAAATTTATCTTTATTTAATTGAATTTTTTAAGACTGGGTCTCTATCTCACTCAGACTGTAAGTTTAGTGGCCACTCATTAACACAGGTGTTTTGATATGTTCTGTTTCTCTGCCTCCAGGCAACCTGGTAACTTCTCACTCTCCATAACAATTTCAAATTTAGAACCAACATCTGAACAACTTAACCTACTCTTTCTCAGAATGCAAACTCAAAAGATTCACTATCCTCAATGCCCTGGTTGCAAGGATTACAGAACATTTCTTACCATACTTAGCTCAGATTTAGTTAATAGACATAAGACTTACAAGACAATTTATTCGTGTTTGATTTATATTCAGATATTTTCCTAGTAATACTTGTTGTTTCCAAATTATTTAACATGTAATTTATTGTTTTTAATTGGGTGATCAAACTTTTATTTTTTTTTATTTCAGCCTAAAACAGCCAATGTTCTTGGAGCTGTTAATAAGCCTCTTTCATCAGCAGGCAAGCAATCTCAGTCTAAATCTTCAAGGATGGAGACTGTGAGCAATGCAAGTAGCAGCTCAAATCCAAGTTCTCCAGGAAGAATTAAAGGAAGGTATGTATGAGATAGTTCACATTTAGCGATGATTATGGAGTCATAAAGTTAGTTAACTTAAAACGAACTACCAGAAATATTTTGTGTAAATATATGTGTCATTATTCTTTGTATTCTAAAATAGGCTGTCATCCTTTTCCAACTTAAGAATTAAAGAGGTCATATGAAATGCTCATTCTTAAAGGTCTGATGATTACACTCCCTTCCTCATAGCAAGTGTTGAAAGAACTGTCCTATAATGATATGATGATAACCTAATTTTAAGAATGTGATATAGTGGATACAGAGTTGGTAGAGTCCAGGAAGGCAGATAATGGCATGAGGAAAGGCAAGCTTGAGTTCATATCCTTGTGAACTATGTGACTCAGATCAAGTTACTTGACTCCTATCTGGTTCATTTTCCTCCTCTGTAAAGTAATAATAATAATAATAATAATAATAATGTCTATATCCCATGGTAGTTAGGATCACATGAGATATGTACAAAGTGTTTCTCACAGTTCCAGGCAGAACAAGTGCTATAGAAATACTTGTTTCCTTCCTTTCAGCAAGTCCCTTCTCTAATCTGTATTTGCCATGTGACTTGTGATGTCAAGCTCAGATACAAATAGATTCATATTACTTAAAAAACCACAAATCCACATTATCTATCTTGTGTTTTTATTTATTTTGTTAACTTTCCAATTACCTTTCAATCTAATTGGGACCCCATGGAAGTCTGGCACTTCTTTTCTAGGAAATTCTGTAAGAGCAAGAAGATAAAATGTGTGTGAACCTGGGATATTTCACTCCTGGAAGTTTCCTATACCAATAAAAATCACATCTCGGGTCCCTTTCCCTTTTTTCATTTTAAGCCATCCTTTTCATTTTACTTTTGTAAAGTTTTAGTGTGAAGCTAATTAAATTTTGAAAATTCTTCAGTAATTTTAGTAGATGTTCAGAGACCCATTTTGCTGGATTTATATTACTTCACTACAGTGGAACATCACAGAGGCTTTAGTTGCTGCCAGTTTCAAGATAACAGCTGATAATATGAAATAAGATACTTTCGAAATAAAAGAAGGGAGGAATGATATCTATCTTTTTCAGTGATCTTGATATATATAGAATAGGGGTGAGAGTCATATTTCTAACTGATCCAAAAAAACGGAAATAAGAAATGATAGTTCAGAGCTGAGACTTTATCTATATAGGGAATCCTGTTGTCAAAACTTCTTCAGGTGGAGATGAATAGCATATTTGAAATGTATACCCTCATATGTTTTGGGGAACTTATAGACTTAATGACTTTCCCATGATTATAATATTTGTCAGAGGCAGGACTTCAACTTACAGCTTTCTGACTCCACGTCTGACTTATTCTACTAGGCCATACTGCCTCTTGCTGACATTTGTGATGATGTTTATACCTGCCCAAGAACATCAATAATTACTATTTTGACACTGAAATTTCCTACATTATCCCCTATCTTTAGCCTGTCAACTGAACATATTCTCTTAGATATCTTCAGTTTAGTATTTTAGACTATGTTTCCAAAATGACTTTCTGAGTTCCACTTTGTCAGTGATGACATTTTCCTAGTCACTTAGAGAGATTGAATAATCTTTCAGAAACATTGTTGACTCCTCCCTCTTGACTTTTTCAAAGCCAGTCAAGAAGTCCCCTTTGTAATATCTCTTTCTTCGGTAAATTTCTTCTTCTACCACCACTTAGTTTCAGACCCTTGTATTGAGGCCTATATTACTGAAATAGCCCTGTAACTGTCTTGACTTCAGTTTCTTTTTTAATCCATTTTCTATATCGGCAATAAATCAGTATTCCTAAAACATGGTTTTGATTACATTATTCCTTAAAATAACTATCATTATCTATAGTAAAATCCAAATTCCTTGCATTCCTAATGATACTTAAGACCTCTTATAAAATAGATTCTTAGTTTTATTTTGTGTTATAGATCCCTTCATCATTCTTCTGAAGTCTATGGACTCCTCAGAATTTTAAAAATAAAATAAATATATAGGATTACAAAGGAAGTCCATTATTTTGAAACAATTTAAAAACAAGTTTATGAACCACCTCCACCCATGGGTTAAGATTCTCTGCTTAATATACTCACTCCAACTTTATTTTTCTTATATCCTAACACAAATGTGTAAGTTGATCTCATTATTTTCCCAGCAGACCATGTTTGTTCCTCTCCTTGAATTTAAGTTTATACCACCTAATGGATATTAACTCATATAAAACTTTGTTTCATGAATATCAGTGGTGGATATTAAGTCATATAAAACTTTGCTTCATGTATATCAGTTTTGTGGTCATAGAATCATAGATCTAAATCTTGAAAAGACCTTTGAGGCCATCATCTGCAAATGTTTTATTGTCTCTTGGGGGGAGGATTGTCTTATTTTTCTTTTATATCACCATAGCTTTTTGCATGTGCTAGATAATAGATGCTCAGTAAATTCAATTGAACTTCTTGCTGTTTGGTGAGATATGAAAAGCCCCCATTTTTTTCCCTCTTCTACTCTCTATATTTATTTATATAGATGTAAATTTATGTATATAAAATCTTAATTTCTTTAAAATTATTAATTCACATTAGAATTTAAGCTCTGAAAAACAGTACTGCAGCTGATATTCAGTGAATTGTGAAAAAATTAAATTATTCAGATTCTGAAAAAATGAGAATCTTACAAAGAATATATAGTTTCATTCTATAAAGGCATTCTGGGCAGGTTTTTGAGAGGGAAAGAGACTGTGTGTGTGATACATATATATATATATAGATAGATAGATAAATGTGATAATTATAAATAATAATAAATATTTATTTTAAAAGGCTTGACAGTTCTGAAATGGATCATAGCGAAAACGAAGATTTCTCAATGTCTTCACCCATGCCAGGAAAAAAAAGTGACAAGAGAGACGACTCTGATCTTGTAAGAGTGAGATCTTGGGTTTGCCTGATAATAATTATATTGTGAAACTGATGCTGTAGTAGAAATTTTCAACTTCATAAATCTAGAATAAATCAGTTAATTTTTTTCTTTCTTTTGCTCCACTCTTTGAAGATTTTTTTTTTCGTTTTCATATTTCAAGTAAAAAATTTTTTAAATTAATCCCTCCCACCACCCTCCTTTCTTCGGCTGAGCAAATATTAATAAAACAAACCCAAAGGAAATACCTCAATATGTGTCATTCAGCAAAACAAATTTCCAACTTTTATCTTTCTGGTTTTTGAATTTATTGCCTCACAGTCATGTGATGAGTAGCATATTGCATCTTCATTCTTTTGGGCTCATATTTTGTCATTGCAGAATTCTATGAATCAGTTGGAAAGTCTTTCGAAGTTATTTTTCTCTACAGTGTTGTCATTTTTTTGTTGTCACGTTTTTATCCTAGTTTTGTTTACTATAATCTTCATTATTTCATAAACATTTTTAGTTTCTTCTGAAATTATCGTTCCATTATATACATATACTACAATTTTGTTTACCCATTTCCTAAATAGGATATCCCTTTACATTCTCCCCCACCCCCACCCCCAGTTCCCAGTTTGGGGCTATCACAAAAAAAGTTTCTATGAATTTCTTGGCTTTTATAAATTTTAATTTTTAAGTTTTGTTTTTAAGATAATGACATAAAGAAATCCTACAATAACATTAAAGTATTTACCTTTTATTTGTCATTCCAATGAATAAATTTTATTCCATTTAGTAACATATTACTTTATAACATTAGCAATAGTACTTTGCATTTAAAAAGTTGTCCAAGTAATATATTCTTGGATAGTTTGATCCAAAAAGTAATCTGATGTCAAAAGGTTAAGATAGGGACCTTGATAATTTTAATTAGAAATTTCACAAACATGACATGTTTTCCTAGATAGTAGACAAATTATACAGATTTCTTAGAAAATCATAAGTCTTAAACTTTTAAATTTCAGTAGTTTTAGTTTTTGTGTGTGATAGAAACAATTTGAAAATAGCATTTAAAAGTAAATCTGTTAAATATTTTAGAACACTTGAAGTAGTACCTAGCTATACACTTTAATATGACCTTAGCATAATCATGCATATATCATAATAACAATACTCAATTTGATCTTTCAAACCCATGAAAAACTAATTGACATTACTAGCTTCTTTGTTCCCCCAAAGCAAATGGCTTGTTTTGTGAATCAATTACCATGACTACAAAACAGGAATTCCAATAGCAGCTGTTAGGTGAGCAAAAGATATCTATACTTGCCATTTACTTTTTTTTAAAGAAAGAAAAAAGAAACTTGTGCAGTTATAGTATAGTGGCATGGAACACCTCTCCAAATAAAAAGATGATATAATGGGTTTAATTGTTATTTTTGTGAACTTTGTTGAAGTGATTTTTATATAATTACCATTTTATCTGCTGCTTCTGGGTCTCCCAGATCATAGTCTTCAGTGAGGAAATCAATTTTTTAAAAAAAAT
This sequence comes from Sarcophilus harrisii, assembly GCF_902635505.1. NCBI lineage: Eukaryota > Metazoa > Chordata > Mammalia > Dasyuromorphia > Dasyuridae > Sarcophilus > Sarcophilus harrisii. The sequence goes on along the minus strand of NC_045428.1, from coordinate 431,989,143 downwards.
CTCCATTCAATTAGTAATTATATTTTTATTCATTATATCCTGATGGGGAATTTTCTAATCATAGCCTTAAGATATACTTCTCACTTAATTATTAATTATTATTTATTAACTTTATTAATAAGATATACTTTATAATCATAAATTTTTCATCCTCACAAGGATCCAAGCTGAGATTATTTACAGTTTTTGAAGTTGTTCTAAACTTCTGAAAACATATTTTACAATATTGTTTATAAAGTTATTTCCATCATCTATAATCTGACTTATTTAATTGAATAAAAACTTTATGCAAATCCTATGTAGTGCTATAAAAATATAAATGTATAATATAATAAAAATATTAGAGACTTTGAGAATGATTTTGAGCTTTTTACTTGCCCATTAGGATGAGATTTTTTTTTAAGCTACTTTAAGTAATGTGAATAATAGTGCTTCAGGGCACAAAATAAATTATTATTGGCCCTGTCTGATGTCACCCAAGTTCCATATTAAAATAATTGTTTTTGTGTAATTTTTTTCCTAAATATTTTACTTAATTCCAATTTACACAAAATTGAAATTGGTTTTCTAGTTAACTATTTTGCCCATATTGTCTTTGTCCTATTATTCCTCTTTTAAAATTTTTATTGTATTTCTGTAGTATCCTATTACTGGTTTACTTCCCCCCTTTTCTATTTAAACTTTACTTGTACTTTTTTATTTACTTAAAAGAAATTTTATTTCCAGATGATAAATTGGAATAAGAAAGTGATCCTATAATCCCAGCCCATAAAAATCATAAAATCTTTGAGTTGGTGGACATTTTAAGAAGTTATCTATTCATAACTTCCACCTAACAGAAATCCCGTCTACAATATCTATGGATGATCATTGTCTAATCTCTGCTTAAATGATCTGATGTGATGAGTGAGCTCCCTGCTTCATGATGCAGTCAAATCATCCCATTGCTTGATTGCTTAATTATGAAGGCATTTTTCTTCTTCATAGGGAGAGAGAAGTTGCTTTCTTTTGCTTTTACTTTTTGTAATTTTCTCTTTTGGAGCAACTGAGAACAATTCTTTAATGAAAACTTTTCAACTCTTTGCATATTTCTAATACAAGTCATTGGAGCCACTCTTATGACACGAGCCCTTGAATAATGAATTTACTGTAATGTAGGTACATAACCACAGGACCTTTTTCAGTCTCTTTTTAACATAAACCCCAAAAAAGAGCTTAATAGTTAAGTTGTGTTATTTTAAGGAAGCTAGGAGCACTAAGAAAAGTTGACTTTTGTTTGCAAACCAGGCACATTGAATTAATTTTTAACTTGATTTAAGAAGTATTTGTAATTCATACTAACCCAAAGTCTTAGGAGGGCAGTTTATCTGTGTGTTTTTTCTGCCTCAGATTTACACCATATTTTCTTTTATCATTGCAAAGAGTATAAAAAGAATATTTGGTCAAACATGGACTCCTAAGAAATGGTGAGCTTTGATGGTTTTATGTGCTCTCTTCATTTTCCAATATCTTCTATGGTATATGTGATGCCATCTAGTCTTCCATTCTCTTATGCTATGCTGATAGTAATCGTGGAGGTAATGTGACTGTAGAGCGGTTATTAATTTTTTTATATGCTTTCTTGGTGGATCTTAAGTGTTATTGTCAATCTGTAATTGAGAAAAGACTTCTTAAAACATTAAATTGTTTAGTGACTTAACATCTTAAGAAAGTCTTTTTAGTCTCCATCTATAGCCAGTGCTATAAATTCCAAATAAACAGCATTGTAATTTACTGTGAAATTCTATTAATTTTCATTACTTGTAGTTGAAAGGAATATTATTTGGGTGAAAGGAAAGTACTTTTTTCATCCAAAAATATTTCGATCAGCTTTAAATTCATTTACTAGTACTTCTATACCTTTGAATTTTTCATTTACAAAATGAAAGGAATCCTTTGAAATAGTTACAGATTAATAATGCTTATGTAGAATTTACTTTTGTCTTGATATATTTGTAAAGTTACTTTCTTGTCTAGAAGAACAGGTTCATTGCAGATTGCTAGAATAATTCATTAGAACTAATTAAATAGAGGCTCTCTGATGCAGTGGCTAATGGGTTGGTTTTAAAAATCCAAAAGACCCAATTTCAAATCTTGTGTCTAGCTATATCACTGTGGGCAAGTGACTTAACACACTTAGTGCCTCTGACAACTATATAGTTGACAACTATAACTATATAGTTCCTGCTCATTTGCACGAATGGAAGGTTATTAGTAACCAGAATTCTCTGTAGTGATATAATCACTGGTCATGTTCCTGTTCTCTCATTCTATTCTCTGTCCTCTCCCAAAAGAACCAATTTGCATATAAGAATGGTTGAGTTATTTAATTCAGAAATTCCTTTTTTTTTGTAAAATTTCACCCCCTCTGCTTTTATATCATGATAATTAATTACTGTTGTTCTGAGGTATATTTATTTAGGTGTACCAAATATTGGTAACTATAATTTTTACCTGCTATGTTTTTCACTGTAGTTATAATTCTTTTAATTAAAGCAATAATCTGATTGTGATTTTCAGTCTGAACTTGAGAAGCCCAGGAGTCGAAAGAAGACACCTGTTACAGATGCAGAAGAGAAATTAGGTATGGATGACTTAACCAAATTGGTTCAGGAACAGAAACCAAAGGGGAGTCAGCGAGGGAGGAAAAGAGGCACAGCTATGTCTGATTCTGATGAACAGCAGTGGCCAGAAGAGAAGAGGCTCAAAGAAGATCCCTTAGAAAATGAGGATGAACAGAATAGTCCTCCTAAAAAGGGCAGAAGAGGGCGACCCCCTAAAGCAGTTGGTAGTGGCACTCCAAAAGAAGAGCCAGCAATTAAAACATCTAAGAGAGGAGGCAGGAAAAAACCTGGACCCCCAGCAGCAGAGGAGGAAGAAGAAGAAGAGAGACAGAGTGAAAACATGGAACAGAAACAAAAGGGCAGACAACATAGAACATCTAGGAGAGCACAACAGAGGTGGGTATCTGTAACTGTTGACTGCTTGTGTTTTAGTTATGATATCATAAATCATAATTTGATGTTATCAAAATTTGGGTCTTCCCCAAAGCAGAGCAGAATCTTCTGAAAGTAGTGCAGTTGAATCCACACAGTCCACACCACAGAAAAGACGAGGAAGACCACCAAAAACGCCATCACCATCACAACCAAAAAAAAATGTGTAAGTTGTAAATGCAATAATATTAAATTGCAAACAAATTTAAAATAATTATAAAATTTCATGATAGTATATCCAGTGCTCTATTTAAGTCCACACATATTAATCAGCCCTATTATCCTTGGCAAAATAGAATTTTGTCAATCTTTAACTGGGCCATCAAGAGCCCATTTTAGCTCACTAGCACGACTTTAACATTTATTGAACTTGAAAACAAATCTTTATAAATGCATGCCAAATGCTTCATTTACACTACACATGGAGACACTGTGGTAATTATGTAAGAAAGCTCTTTGTGACGGAAATGTATCACAGCACTTTGGATTTAAGTCCTTTTCTCTTTTCTTGCTATTCTTTGAACTCCTGTTTCCCCCTTCCTCTTTTAAAAAAAAAAAATCTCCTACCCATTCTGAGATTCATCTTTGGGAACATACTAGAGAGGAAATAGGATTGTTGGAAAATAGCATTGCTCTTTTTTAGATTATTATAAAAAATATTCATTTTCCCATGAATATTTTCTTAATGATTATCTGGATTATATTTGTTTTCAAATCACAAATGCATATATATATATATATATATGTATGTGTGTGTGTGTGTATACACACACACACACACACACACAAACACACACATATATACATACATACCTACAGGTACATATTTTATGTAAAAAGTTTTACATAATAGTACTGCTGGATCAACTTTCAGAAATAAGTTTTAGTTTTCAGTATCATTTTTGCTAAAAATTTTACTTTACTTCACATTTTTTTTTCCTGAAAAATGTAAATGAGAAAGATTCAGGATAAAATGATTTAAGCATATTACTTAGTGAAATTCATTAATACTTTTATGTGTATGTAGCATAAATGATATTTTAGATAGTTATATAACTCCTCAATTTAAAGAATCTTTGCAGACATGCTGTTGTATTCATGGTTGGATCAGATACCTATTTCTGCTAAATACCAGGGAGGAACAAAAACCACAAGCAGTCTTACTCAGATTTGCATGCTTCCCTCATTCTCCTTTTTGCCAGCCTGCCCCTCTTTCCAGTGGGGGGGAAAGAAAGCCATACAGGTGGGTATTCTTTTTAGTGATTTTATGTGGAAGCTTAAAGAATGAAAAACCAATAATTTCTAAATAAAAAATCCTTAATGTTAAAATTTTGTAGGTTAATTCTCTTACATATTAAGATAAGGATTAATTTTTTGAGAATCAGAAAATTATAAATTTTTAGAGGTCATAGAGTCATTTCTTTTCTGTTATTGAATAGGATTGATTACACATTTCAAACTAAGGAAATATCTTTACTTAGTTAAGAAACATTCACAGGAGGTGATCCTGCAACCAGCTCTGATAGACTTTTTTTTTTTTTTTTAAATAATAGCTTTTTATTTTCAAGATATGCAAAGATAGGTTTCAGCATTCACTCTTGCAAAACCTTGTCTTTCAAATTCTTTCCCCCATTCTTCCACTCCTCCCCTAGACAATAAAACAATCCACTATATGTTAAATATGTGCAATTCTTCTATATATATTTCCACATTTATTATGTACACAAGAAAAATTAGATCAAAAAGGGAAAAAAATGAGAAGAAAAAAAAAGAGCAAACAACAAAAAAAATAAAATACTGTGTTGTGATTCGCATTCAGTCCCCACAGGCAGGCCTCTTTCTGGATGCAGATGGGTCTCTCCATCACAAGTCTGGAATTCACATCACACATTTTGGAATTGACCTGAAGCACTTCATTGTTGAAAAGAACCACTAGACTTTATTTTGAATCTTCAGTGCTGAGTTCTAACTTAAATGTAAATTATATTTGGCAGTGTTGTTCATCTTTATTAACCTACCTATATTTGAAAAAAGCATTTGATTTTAAATTGTTTTTATTTCACTGTTAATTAAGCAGTATATATTTTGAAGCTTTTGGAGTAGTTTACTTAGGACACAAAATATCAAGAGAATTTGATTCCATGTATTATGGGAATACCCTATGTTCTTTTGAGAATTTGAATGCTTGTTCTTGAGTTAACAGCATCTGAAACTATGAAAAAATAGATAATTCCCCCTTTTCAATGTGCTATCAAAGTAATGCTAACGCTCTCTCTCTCTCTCGCTCTCTCTCATACACACACACACACACATTCTTCAACTCTACTTATTTGATGTTTTCCGCTAGTAACACCACATGTATTCACACAGATGAACACAAACTTCTGTATGTTTATTCACTTCTCTTTACTATGTTCTCCTTAAAATGCAGTTTTCCAAGAACATTTTATCAGAAAAACCTGGGTCTAGTTGACCTTGTCAGTAATTGATAAGTAGAATTATTAAACTTAAGACACTGTCTCAGATCATACTAAACTTAAGATTTACATATTTATAGCTTTTTAATTATTTCAATAATTTCTTACAACATTCCTGTAAGATGTATTTGTAGGATTATAACATAACTGATTTAGAGCTACTTCTGTTTAATACATGAGAATACTGAAGCTCAGACTGCTGAAGAGATTGAATAGCCACAAAGTAGAGCAGTGGTACTTGAACCAATTTTTGACTTACAAATTGCTCTGCTATATCTGACTTATCATTGTTGTTCCCACGTAAGTTTTGTTCGATATTAGACTTGGCTCCTTGAAATGTAGGCGTGACATGAAGTCACCACCAGTAGGTGAGAGAACAAATATTACTTCAGTGGTTAAAAAGCATAACTTTAGTACTATTTGGCACATTTTTGTATCTGGATCAGTCTTTATTCTGGATTAAAAATAACAAAGTTTTGGATTCAGAAATGTATTCAGTCCCATTTAAAGAATCACTGATAAAAATGAGCAATGGAAAGCTACATGATATTTGAAGGTGTTTTTTTCTCTAAAGATGTTTGATGATTATAGCTCAGTGGGTTAATTTAATTTCTTATATTTTGACTCTAGCCGCACTGGACGCTCCAAACAAGCTTCTAGTAAAGAAAATGAATCAAGTGAAGAGATGGATGTTTTTCAGAGTAGCTCTCCTGTCAATGATGACATTCCACAAGAAGAAATAATGGAGGAAGAGGAAGTTTCTACAATCACTGTATGTATTATAATTTTACTTGCCTCAACTAGATTGGGATAAAGGGATTAAGAAGTAAGAATAATGAGAGCCTAGTCAAATCAATATAAAACTTTCCTTTGTGTGCAAACAAGCATTTGGATATTGTTTTCTACTTTCTAGACTGGATTTGTGAACTAATATTGCTGGCACTTTAATCTGTCATTGGATTTGATTATTTAAATATTTTTAAGGGTCTGTGAGTTTACTGTTGTCAGAATTTCTTCTTCCAATTCAGACTATACAGTAATTCAGATAGTCTTCAGTTGTAACTTATAACTTTAGCAACCATTTTCCCCATGCCTTCTTCTCTTATTTGTTCTATTCTTTCTCATTTGGGGAGCTTTTCAGCTCCCCTGCGTTTACTTATTTCTGTGGAAGTGATTTTCATATCTCAGTATGTAATCATACATAATCATGCATCTTGAATGGATATTTTATAGACATCTTAAACTCAACTTTTCTAAAACAATCATATTTGCCAAAAAAACTTTTCCTTTTATATTTTCCTCTACTTCAAACCATCGTCCTTCCAGTTACCTAGATTCTCATCCTTGATTTAATCTACCTAATAATCAGTTCATTATCAAATCTGTTTCTCTTGTGTATTCCTTTCTTCCCATACAAATATTAAATAGTCATGATTTTAGTTGAGGCCTTGTCTCCTCTCAGCTAGATTATTTTGACAACCATCTAATTGGTATCTACCTCAATTCCTTCCTAACACCAGTTCATTATCCACTCAGCTGCAAAAAATGATTTGTGGAGATCTGACCATAATATGCCCCTGCTTAGTGAGTTCAAACAATTCCCTGTCTTATATAGGATCAAATATGAAATCCTCTGTTGCCATGTATAACTTGTCTTCTTCCTAAGTTTCTAGTTCTTTGCCCTTAATTTCCATCCATCTACTCTCATGATCTAGCTATAATGACCTTCTTTCAGTCCTTTCCATATAGCACGGATCTCCTGTAACTGCCTTTGTACTGGCTTTTGCCCATGCATGCAATCATTTCTTAGCTCATTTCTGCCTACTGACTTTTCCCTAATTTCGATCAAGACTTAGCTAAAGTACCACCTTTTGCAAGAGGCCTTTCCTGCTTGCTGCTATAACTTCCTAACTATTATAACTTCCCCTCTGAGATTACTTAGCTTCTATTAACTTTTTATATCTTTTGTATTTATTTATTTCTCATTTTCTCCCATTATAATATATGCTCTTGAGCACAGAGACTATATTTAGCCTTTTTTCTCTTTCTCCAGAACTTAGTATAGAGCTTGACACATAGTACTTTCTCCTTTCTTGTCTGGTTATTTTAGACTGGCTTTTAAAAGCATCATGTTCGGAAATTTTGCTAGAAATAAATTCAGGTTTATTGGCTTACACTTATTATTAGATTCAATTTTTATCATCATTTCTCCCCCCCTCTTTTTTTTTTTCCAAAAGCAAGCTATTTACACCAAATAAGTCCTGAAGTTTGTTTTTTGTTTTCCATATTTCATTCATTATTCATAATAGCTTGATAATAATATCTTGGCAAATTTTGTCAGATCATCCAATGTAATTCTTCTGGGTCAAATAACCTAAACTTAGTAAATTCAAGTAAATATATTATGCAGTCTTTATATTGACATTCTAACAAGTTATCTATATTTGTCCCTATATATAGGTATCTTCAGTGTTGTTCACTGAAATTGTTGTCTCTCCTCATTTCATATTTTCTTGACATTATTCCTTGTTATCTTTTCTTTCAGTTTCTGGTGAACAAGTGACTCTCCTCCCTAATTCTAGGTCCTCTACATGTACCTTTAATTTAATCCCCTCAGATGTTCAGCAGATGATTTCCCCTCTATCAGCTCTGTAATATTTTCCTATCTCCTCTTCTCTTTGTACTGCCAATAAACAAATTTCTTCATTCTTACATACGTATCATTGATTTTTTTTTTAAACTATCCTTATAGCTTTTACCCTCATAGCTCTTCTTCCTATCCCAGCCAAAATCCTAGAAAATCTTTCTACTTTTGGTTGCTTTTATTTTCTTTCATTTTTTACAAAGCCTTTGACTTTCAATTTAATCACTCAACTGAAATTGCTATCTCTAAAGGTACCAATGATCCCTTAATTATCCACTATAATGATTTCTTCTTTATCCTTGAACTCTTGGATTATTTGACACTGACTATCCTTTCTTCCTGGATGCTGTTCTCTATATTTTTGTGTTGTTGTTCTGTCTTGGTTCCCATAATTGTCTGACCTTTTTCAGTCTCCTTGGCCGGATCATTATTTCACATCCCTAGCAGTAGTTGTATTATAAAGCTCTTTCTGGTCCCTTTTCTCTTTTATCTGAATTTAGTGACCTCTTCAGCTCCTATTTCTGATGCCTTTGGACTGGCATGCCTGGAACATGTTGCCTCCTCATCTTCTTTTAGAATGCTCAATTTGGTTCTGATCTCAATTAAACTTCACTTTCTACATTAGGTCTTTAGTGACAAGATTATGTTGTTTTTTATGTTAGACTATAAACTACTTTACAGCAGGCTTTCACTTTTGTCTTGAGTGCTTGGTAAGCAGAAAAAATACAAATAAAATTTAAGTTGAAAAACTCTGTCTTCTCTTTGATATCATTGGATTCACTCCATTCAAATAGCATTCCTTTCCCAACTTTGATTTTTTTTTTCTCCTACAGAGCTTTTAACAATCTTTTTGTCCCTAACTCCTTTTGAGTTATGACACACTTATCCTCATTACTCGCTTTTGTTTCCATCCTCTCTACATGTATCTTAACCATCTAAGTTGACTTAGGTACTCCTTTGTAATTTTCTGTCGGTTTCTTCAGACAAGGCTTGTTTTCCTTATTAGCATTGTTTCACTGTGTCTTCAGAATTTCATTTTTGAAAACTTTCTCATTCCCCCAGTCTGACTTCTTTAGAAATTTAGTTCATAGAAGCCTGTTTTTAATTCCTTTGAGCCTTTTGAAATCTATTCCAAAAGATTATTGAGTTTTATCTTAGTCACAAATTTTAATATGTATTAGTCACTTCTGCATAGAATTCCTATTATTTCTATCCCAGCAGCTAGTTCCTCCCACTTTGTAAGAATCAGACCCAGAGTAGAACTTCCTCCTGTTAAAATATGAAAATACCTTTATGGCAGTTCAAGAAATTAATAATTGTTTTTAGTAGAAAGACTAGGTTTTAGCAGGTGACTTGATAATTGGAAGTCTTCTATCACTATTATGCCATGAATTTATTGCAGGCTTTTAATCTGTTCTTTGAACTTTTTTTCTTTCCCTTTTCCATCCAATTGTAATTGCAACTGTAATATACATTGACATTATTGCTTATATTTCCTCTTCCTTTGATCTTTATCCAAAAGCTTGTCCCTGGCCCTGTCTTCTATCCACTGCAATAGAGAATACAAAAGTCCTTGTTGTAAGTAGTGGAAATGAGGATTTAATTCAGTTAATCATATGTACACAATTGTTTTGCTATCTATTATAGTTGGAGACATAACAGTTATTATCATCCTCAAAAATGAGGAACTTATGGGCAATTAACTAATTAGGATTCTACCATGTTTATACTCCTGTGGTCATTTTTCATTTAAAAAAACTAATCTTTCCTCTAAACTCCAGTTTCCATATTGCCAGTTACCAGTTGGATGTTTTCACCTGGGTGTCACATAGTCACCCTAAATTCAACATGTCCAAAACAGAAGTCGTCCTCAAATCCATTCCTCCTCCAAATTTTCCTGTTTCTGTTTAAGACATCAGCATCCTTTCCAGTATCTCACCATAATCTAGGTATGAACATTGAATGTCCCTCTTCCCACATCCTATAGGCTGCCAAATCTTGTGGTTCCTCATTTCATAACATCTTTCATATCTTTCTTCTCTCCACTCACATAATCATTCCTGTTTTTCAGGTCCCTCATCATTTTTCTCCTGTATTCTTGTAATAATCTTCCTTCTGATCTCCCCACCCTCACCTGATCACCCTTTCTCCCCACCAGTCTTCCAGTCTATCATCCACAGAGTTCTCTAATAGACTAAAAAACTCCCTATTGCTTCTAGGTCAGGATTTTTTTTTTTAATCTTGTTTGTTACAGACCTCTTTGGCACTATGGTGTTTAAGCCTCTGCAGTTCTCAGAATAAGTTTTAATTTTTTTTTTTAAATTAATAATTGAATGCTTAATTTCAGTTAAAGAGTAATGAAAATAAATATGTAGTTTTTTCCCATCCAAATTCACAATATTCTTTCCCATTCCTGACCCCCCACAGGAAATTTATCTATACACTCCTTCCCTGGTCTTTGGGCCTCATGTTATGAACTTTTGCCTTAGGATAAAACAGAAGATCCTTCTACATCAACAGGCTTCTAATTTAAAAAAAAAAAAAAAAAAAAAAAAGGCTCCCCAAACCAGAATGTGTTGATTTGAATTGAGCTTTTTATGCCTTTCAAGACTGGTTAATAAAATGATTTTGCACGTGAATTTCATGCAAAGGAACCAAAGTGAGTTTATTTTCACATGATACATATTTGGCAAGCTCTGAGGCTTATTATATCATCTATAATGGAAGTATAAACCAATAACTATATCTTTGATTAGTGAATTTGTTCATTGTTCTTTGTTGCAAACGTTAGTTTTTAGTTTTGTGACATTAGTCATTTCAGCAAACTACATGTAAATTTCTTGTTTCCAGAAAAATTGTATTTTTACCAGGGCTCTTTTGGTGGAAGTAGTAGAGTTAAGGAACTATACAGTTTTTCAAAATCCAAAATGTGTGTTGCTTAACTTTAAATGGTAAAGATAATGAGGAAAAATAGGATAAAAATAAATTAAAGAATGTAATATATTGGGAAAACAGTGCTGAAAACAATGTGCTAATCTCTGGAATACAATACAAAATCACAGTAGACCCTGCTCTCAAAAAAAGCTCATAGGATATCCTAATTCAAGGAGACAACATATAATGGGAAACTTAAGTTACAGGTTGGATGGAAAGGCCTAATAGTATTGAGGGTATAGTAGCAGGGCACTGGTGAAAACTAGAGCTTCAGAGCACCCATAGCTATCCTAGAGCCAAGATCTTAGAAGTATCTAGATCCACATCCACTGGGAAAGTGGCATTTCTAGTAGGATCACAGGGTGGGTACTGCTCTCTGACTCATAGTAGTAGTAATTTGGGTTGCCATCAGTCAGACTGGGCCAAAACAAGATTAAGCAAGAAGAATAAGGGGGTTTGAAACACGATAACCATAATGCAAGTTACAGCTTAATTTCCAAAACCTGTTTTAAAACTGTCAATAATTGATTTTAATAGGTACGGCGGCGAACCTCTAAAAGGGAAAGACGATGAACCATCATAATTAAAAGCCTCCTAAGTGAAATTTTGAGGAATTCATTTGTTGTCAAGTTTAAAGCTTAATTAAGCTGTTGATGCACATCGGGATTATTGAAGAAAGGAAGATTGAGCCTTGCTTTTACTGCCCCACGCATTTGCAGTTCCTCATTCACAAGCTTTAGCCACACACACGTTGATACTGACTGGTTCTTTGTGAAAGAGTAATGTGCGTTGGCTATGTAGACATGAACTAAAGAGAAACTTGTATATAATTTTTTTTTTTTTTTAATGTTTCTGACTTCTAAAGTGCTTGTATAGCTTTTATTTGCGGCTTTAAAAAACTGACAGTATCCAGCTGTTTATTGGGTCTACTATTCACTATATGGATTTGAAAACAATTTGTTAGACTAGATCTTAAGCAGTGTCTGTCAGTGTTTGTGTTTGTACTCGGCATTTTACTGTGAAAAAAAAAATCAGTTTTGACAAATAGTGTCATTTTCATGCCACTATTTGTTGGAAAGTTGAATGGTCTTTTTTCTTTTGTGTATCTAATCTAGTGTTTATACTTCTGGGCACCTTTTACTCTTTAGAGGTGCTAAACTGCTCTGCCATTACAGCTGAATGATGTCTAATAGGATGATGAATACAACAGGTGCAAATTGTGAAATAGTACTTAAGTTTGTTTGAATTTACACCTCAGTATTGGTGCCAGAATATTCTGGTCTTTTGTGGCATTGAACATTTGAAGGGGGGGAGGGGGAGAGGGCGGGAGGGAAGAGAGATTTAAAATATTTTAATTTTAAAGTGTGTGCTGTTAAATAATGTACTGAATTCCTTACCCATTTATCCCCTTTCAGTTTTTATTAATCTACTGTATCAATAAAATTCTGTAACTGAATAAGTTTTTGATAGTCTAGTATGTTAATGTGTGTAGATATTTCCTCATGAACATTATGTTCAAAAAATGCAAATTATTACATTATATGAATTCTGATATAAACATTAGTGAAATTACAGTTCTTAATACAATGTAAGTTAATGAGAAAGAAAAAAATTTTATTGATGCAGTGTCTTTATAAAGCTGTTCTTGAAAGCCAAGTGTTTTGTATTTTATAGTGAGTTGCATGTTTATGGGAAAAATGTGCTTAAAATGGGATGTAATCTTTTCTGGAAATTCGTATCTAGCAGTAGTATATGATTGCCTCATAACAGAATTTTCCACCAAGAGTTTATTATTGTACTTCATTTTTTGTGAACCAAGTTTTGTTTTTGTTTATGTTTTTGTTTTTTTGTATTTGGAGCTTACATTTTTATTGACTTAGCAACTATAGATTTTGCAATCTTACAAGATCTATTTGAAATTCCTTTGGGGGGAATAGGAGAATTACCATTACGCTACACTTAATAGTAGTTTAATTTTTTTTATTTTCTGTAATCTGCAAAAACAGAAATTAATTACTCAACAGTATCCTCTATACAGTTTTTTGAACTGTATCTTTGAACCAAAATGTATAGGTTAATACTTCTTTGTTTAGCTAGACTCATTTTATTACTTCAGATGCTGTTCTTTTGTTTCTTTGCAGTTGACATGAGAAAAAAATCAATATCTAACTTATTAAATTTTATCTCACTGAAAAAATGAAGCTTTTTTTTTTTGTGTGTAACCTACCAATGTTTTTGTTATATTTCATAGGTTATAATAGATGGTGATGTAATAAAGAGGACATTTTTGTTAGAAAATGTCTTTTTACCATTTTCCAATGTATATATCCTAATAATTTGATTTTCTTGTATATATTTCTTTATGCCAATGGAGCAGTCAAACCTTAATTTTTTTAATGTAGGAAATTGTGTTTAACAACCTGTCTCAATATTTAACAATTCTTCATTTTATACCCATGATGGCATCACTGATTATGGGAAGACTGCTGTACACTAGGGCAGCTAATGTTGGGTTAAAAGGTACATTGATTGTGAAATTTCCATTAGCAAAATTCTTCTAAATAGGCTACTTCTGTTTGAGCAGTGCAAGTTTTTAATCTATAAAATAAAGAATAAAAGCTAGCTTTATATTTTCTTCATTGACTTGATTGCACTGAAAATGTTTATGTTGAATATATCTTTGAGATCATTTTAAAAATAAGAAAAATAGCTTAAAACTGCTTGTGAATTATCAAAAATTTATTTGCATGATCATAGTTAACTAAATTTCATCAACATTAATGATGTACATACACCTGGTCATAATGATGTTGTAATGCAAATTCTGTCTATATATAATGCTAATTTGTCTGTTTCGTTATGTGTTTGTCTCTTGAGTCAGCTTGTGTAATATTCATTATTTACTGGGAAAATAGGTATAGTGATGTTATGAAATTCTACTGATGTTCTGTGAGCCTCCATCTTAAATGATTATTCTCACTATCTTAAAAATTTGCATTATACGGGCTAACATTTTCTAGACTTGCTGATAAATAGAACAAAAATAACTGCATAAAAACCTTTCTAATAGCATATTTTTTTCTTTAGTTATTATTAAAATACATGCTGTAGTGCAATTAAAAAAAAAACACTCATATTTATTTCCTACATGCTATTCTGAGGATATTATAGATAGGTTATCTTACTGTACCATGTAGCAGCACCATTCTATCCAGTTTTCATTACAATTTAATGTCTGGGTTGATATAGATTAGAAAAGTGGCAGTAAAACTTTTTCCAAATAGTAAAGGATAAATTACATTCACTACCATGAAAGTATGATATCAAATAGTAGATACCTAGGAAATTTTTGAAATTGGGGGTGGGGGGGAGATTTAAATTAAGACATAAATAAATGACAGTTTTTGTTAAGAAGGAACAAAATACCTTTCATGTCACTTTATAAAACATTGAATAATAAAATAGATGTGAAAATCAGTTTTCAACCATAGATTCATAGATTTTCATCTTCATATTTTAATGTCCCAATAGAATCCCATTTTTTTCCTGAATAGGAATATTGTTGATCTGTAAATTTAGAGACTTATATTTACATAATGAAGAAAATTAATGTAACCAATGGTGCTGAATTTATTGTCTAGATCTGGCATTTAGAGTCTTGACTGACAGGTACCAACTGCCACTGAAAAATGGTAAAGCCCACGAGAATTAATCTACTTTATATTTATTATTGTGAAGTCTCTTGTATAAATAAGTAATATTGGAAACAAATAACTGCTGGTGGCAACTTCTTGCACACAATACATCCTATGTTCATTGTCTATAGTCTCAGCATCTGTTTTATCAGTATTTTGTGCAGTGGGGGGTGGGATACACCTTTTTCTTTTTTGGGGAGTGGGGGGAAATTCCTATCCTTTGTGTCTTAAGTCTTTACTTAACTTTTTCCCAAAAGAAGAAATTGGATAATTCATAAATTTATCTGCCACTAATAAGAAATTTATTTTGATAAATTAATATTTTAAACTCCTGGTTGGAGAATAAATTTTTGTTTTCAAATTACAGGTTAACCCATTTAAACTCTGAAAATCACCTAGGGCAAAAAATAAGGATAAAAGATTTGCACCTTTGGAATTTTTTCAAGGGAATACAAATATTATTTAATCTTAACTTTATATTTTATGGATCAGAATGTCCTCAAGGCAAGAATCTTTTGTCCAGGAAAATTTATCACTAATGTCTACTAAAGCAAGAATAAGCATAAAGGAATAAATGAAATTCTTCCTTCCAAAAAACTTTACATCAGTAGAAAATTTTAGAGATCCATAAGAAATGTGAGATGTTAGAATAGTGAAATTTGGTTGGAGGACTCATTGGGATAATTGCAATAAATCAACAAATTAAAAACAAAAACTGAAAATGCCTCTGGATCTTTTAGGGTAACAAAAGACCTTGGTCCAAATTACATTTTCTGCTCAAATATGAAAAGCAGATAAATGGAGGTATAATGCAGAAAGCTTCAGCATTTTGAAGTTATAATGAAATTCATTAACTGCTTTCTTAAGGCTAACATAACTTTACCTCCCAGTTAACAGATTTTATGATGCTTATCATCGACCAAGTCTTTATCTGACTTATGTCCCTCTAAATCTGCATTGTTTTAAAAGTTCTGAGATTACTTCAAAAAAAACTTTATTCAGAAGGCTTCAGATAGGTTTGAGAACAGAACCTTAAGATTTCTGAAAAATTTCCCCCTCCTCCCTATTTCACCCCTTACTCCGTCAGCCCAGCTTTTCTCACATAATGGTTCCTTGTGTTATAAGCATACTTTTTAAAGGGTGACTTGACGAAGGTCTGGTTAATAACTCACCAGGAGATATCCTCTATTGTTTTATAAATCCTTTAATTGTTAATTCTCAATAAAAATGAGAAATGCTTTTATAAATTTTGATTACTGATAAAAATTACGCCATGATTGTACATACTGCATGTAATTGATATGCATAAATTTTTTGTTAAGTTTTCATCACAGACTATGTTCCAATTCCAAAAATATATGTAGAGAAGATATTTCTATAACCCTCAGAGTTCTTTGAAGTGGACTTTTGCAAGTACTTGACTGAAAAAATTGTGTCATGATTTCCCTCTTCTCTGCTCTGGATTCCATTATTACTTCATCGCCCATTCTGTCCTTTTCCCAGTTTCAGAATAGGTGACCCTTCTTGCAAATGCTAGTTCCTCTACTTGCATTCTTGATCCCAGCCCTTCTAATCGTTAATGAGAGTTTACCCCTCCAATCGTCTTTCTATTCCTAATTTTCATTCTTTCCTGAATGTCTCCTTTTTGCTTAGACATATTCGCAGATCAAATTGAATGGATGCCCATCAATTGGAGAATGACTGAAGAAATTGTGGTGTGTGAATGTTATAGAATACTATTGTTCTGTAAGAAATGATTTCAGAGAGGCCTGGAGAGACTTACATGAACTGATGATGAGTGAAATGAGTAGGAACAGGAGATCATTATATACTTCAACAACAATACTATATGATGAACGTGGCTCTCTTCAACAATGAGATGAACCAAATCAGTTCCATTTGTTCAATAATGAATAAAACCAGCTGCACCCAGCGAAAGAACTCTGGGAAATGAGTGTGAACCACTACATAGTATTTCCAATCCCTCTTGTTTTTGTCCACTTGGATTTTTGATTTCCTTCTCAAGTTAATTTTACCTTATTTCAAAGTCCGATTCTTCTTGTGCAGCAAAATAACTATGGCTATGTATACATAAATTGTATTTAACATTAAAAAAAAAAAGAAATATCCCCAGATCTCCTGCATTCTTTAGGTAATTGATGAAATGAATATATAATTCTGGAGAGAAACTGGGGCTAGAATGACAGAGCCAGGAGTCATTTGCATAGAAATAATGGCAACTGGGCATGCACTGAGATCAGCAAAAAAAGTCAGCTCTTAAGTGAGCAGAGGAGAGACCAGAAAGAACCTTGGAGTGCAGATTCTTTGGATATGGATGGCATTTTCCATCCAAAATATATTGGAATTGTTTTGGATTACTATTGCTGAGATCTAAGTCTATTGGAGTTTGTACAGTTCTGCTCACTTCATTCAGCAGTTCATGTAAGTCTTCCTAAGCTTTTCTGAAATCAGCCTGTTCATCATTTCTTATAGAATAATAGTATTCCATTACATTCATTGTTGTCTTTAATGCAATGTAAGCTCCTTGAGGTTAAGGTCTTTAATTTTTGTCTGTATCCCTAATATTTAGCACAGTGTCTGGTACATTGTAGATAAATGCTTGTTAAATCAGTACTAGAAGAGTGTTACTGAAGATGCTCAGAAAGAAAGGTAATGTGCTTAGGTCTATTTTTTAGGAAGATTATTTTAGCAACTGCATGGAGAATGGGAGACATAAAAGCAAGATTGGAATTAGAGATACCAATTAGGAAGCTTTTGCAAGCCCCAGCAAAAGGTAACAAAGACCTGATTGGGGTAGTCATTGAATGGACAGAAGAGAATAGATAAAATGACATTGTAGAAATAAAATTGACAAAGTTTATTATACTTGGGGATTGAAAAAGAAGAGTTTGAGAATGACTAAGGCTGCCATTCTGGGAGCAATAGATGGTGCAATGGATAGAGCTCCAGTCCTAGAGTCAAGAAGAGTTGAATTCAAATTTGGTCTCATTTATAAGCTGTGTGACTCTAGGCAAATCACTTAACCAGGTTTGTCTCAGTTCCTCATCTATAAAATGAGCTGGAGAAGGAAATGATAAACCACTCTAGTATCTCCGCCAAGAAAATCCCAAGTGGAGAATTGGACACAACAAAAAAGCTGTTATCCTGGGTGACTGGAAAGATCTATCTTAATCTATCTTAATGAGAAATTAGGACATCTAGAAGTATAAATTTAGAGAGAATTATCATTAATTCTGTTTTAGATATGTTGACTTAGAGATGCCTATGGGGTAGTCAAGTCAAACAACTGGTGATGCACTATGAGTTGAGGAGAGAAATTGGGACTTGATTTATACATGTGGGAGGCAGCTACATCTTCTAGATTGTCCACTAGCTGCTGAGATTACCACAAGAGGTTACAAGAAAACTTTGGGGGCTGAGGGTGGGGGGAGACACCTACGAGAGTAAGACTTAAATGATTCAGAAAGGGAGATAAGTGTTTATAAAGGCAAGGCACTCATCAGTCTTTGGATCAGTGTCCCTCCATTAACTATGGGTTCAGAGTCTCAAGTCTGAGAATATTAGACATGTCTGTACAACCATTTAAATGTTTCCCTTTAGAATTATTTACAGTGACATTCTAAGAATTAGAATGTTTTAATTTGTTAGAAATTTAATGGAGTTCAATGGTAGACTAATAAAAATTGAAAAGTGAAAGAAACTATAAAGAAAAAAATGAATTCATATAATCTAAATTGTCACACCATTATTAAATTCATTGATTAAACCATCTTTATTGAAATTAATTTACTAAGCACCCACTACATAAAAAAGAAGCAGGATCCAGTAGTTGCTGTAGACTGAGGAAGTTGTGCTTTTAAGCATTATTTTCTCATACTTGAAATGTCTGAGAATGTTTCATAATCTTCAGTACAGATCTCTGCTGTCCTTAGTTCCAAACACTGGCACTGTGGTATTGTGTGGAGTGTGCAAGCCTTGGTCCTCAGAAAATCTGAATTCAAATTCTGCCACTTTCTAGCTGTGTGACCATAGAGAAGTTGTGAAACTTTGTCTCATTTCCTCATTGTAAAATAAGATATATAATAGTACCTATTTCATAGTTTTGAGGATCAAATGGAATATGTAAAATGTTTTGCAAACATTTTAAAGATTGATATGTATTACTGAAGATACAAAGATGAAAAACAATACAGATTCCAACCTCAAGAAGTTTATAGTTTAATGAGGAAATGTGACGTTCACAAATAGGCATAATAAAAAGTATATTTTAATAGGGACAAAGGTGAAGTATTAGCAAAATGTTCTGAGAAAATTTGAGAGAAAACTTATCTGAAAAGATCAAGAAAGGTTTTGTGTAAAATTGGGTGCAGGGTGAGCGATCATAAGTCATTTACAAATAATCGTAGTCAAGGGTAGGGTCACTGTCCACTACCATTCTGATCCCAGCCCAGTGAATTTAGTATGACAGCTTCAAAACTACTACAAAGAAAGTGAAATTAGCTGCAACTTCTGATAGACCAAAAGCTTTTGAAATCACATCAAAGTTTACCCAACTGACATCTCCCCCATCCCCAAATAAATGTCTTTAGCAGCTAATGAGTCAAAAGAACATTTGAAATTAACTGCAAGAGGAATGAATAATCACAGGGACACTTAACTAGCTGCCTTTAATGGAGTCTTCCCTCAGCAATAATTGCATAAGTGTCTTCCCCCATCACAACAAAGGACATCCATCTGAGAGTTAAGGGGCATGGAGTAGGATTAGCAAATAGTGGAAAGATTGAGGAAATGACACCAAGAAAAATTTCAATGTCCTAGGATAGGTCAAAACCAGGTAAAGAAAAAACTAATAATTAAAAAGCCTTTAAGGACTCAAGAAATGATTTAAAGACTTGAATAATAAAAGACCTGAAATAAAATCTTTCACAATAGAGCTATCAATTGTGGTGAGGACTTTCTGACATTGCTTAGGTGCCAGTGTGGTACATGCAGAATATCCATTTCTTGGTTGTTACATTTCTGGTCTTTTTCAGATACAAAATAAATCTAATGATATTCTTTACATCATTTCTGCCTAATTCATTGGTAATATTTACAGTCCTATGCCCAACACCTTACATTTGGGGGCAATTTGCAGCAAGTCTTTGTCTACAACTTGCAGTCAATAGTCTACAATTTGCAGCTTTAAACAAAAAATATCTGCTAAAATGTGGGCCTTTGTTTCAGGGAAAAACTTGGGATCATAAAAACCATTCTTCAGTTTTTGAAAGTTAAAACTGCTCTTCTGTTCAATTCATTGTTCAGTCACCAAGTTAGTCTAATATATATGTATATAGTCTAGCTTTGCAGACTAACATAAATGTGCATATCATAGTCTAGACAGGGATGCTTAACTTAACTTGTGTCATGGAACCCACCAGTCTGGTGGAACTTTCTCAGAATTTTTTTTTAAGTAAAAAAAATGTCATAAAAAATAAGATTACAAAGGAAATACTTTGAAATAGAGTTATCAAAATATATTAAAACTTTTAGGACTCCAAGTTAGGCCATTAATGTGATTATGGCTCAATTTTAACTTGGCTGAACATCTTGTCCTCCATGACCATGACAAACATTTTTGGCAAGTTCTGTTTTATACCTTGCTTGATATAGTTTGACAAAATCATAGATTCTATATACATTAATCATAAGAAATTATTATAGTAATGTAATGGCCAATTCAGATCTCTTTATTGCTGTTTCCCCCTTCATGGTGCAGTTGGGAGTACTTACATATTCAAATTCATAGCTCATGAATTCCATACATGGATCTTTCATCAGACTGTCTGATAACTGAATTCAAAGCAGTGAAATGCAGTAAAATAGAATATGTAAAAACAATTGAATTATGAATTTAGAGATAATGTACTAATTTTTAAATGACTTAGGCGTCCACACACATACTCTATAAAGAGTAGTCATCTTTGCTCCCAATTAAATACTCTGTTTCCTCAATACAGCAGAATGGAGTTGGAAAGTTGCTAGAATATTCACCACAGAGTCTAGGAAATACTGGATTTCTTTGTATGAAGTGTGAATGAGATGCCCAAGCTTAGGAAACATTCTATTTCTTCAGCCCAATACTTTCAATGTTTTGGGAAAAGTAGTATACAATAGTAAATGATAGAACCTGTCTAAGAATCTAGAAGTGCTGGGCTCAGTTGAACTCTGTAATATACTAACTGTGTGACAGTTAAACGCAATTCTTCCCTTCTCATACTATAACTAGCTTCCTTAATTGAGCACCTGTTCCTTCTCTCCCTTGTCTGTCATACCCACAGGGGTCCTTTAAATAGAGGGCCAGTTCACTGTCACTCAGACCGTTGGAGGGCTGGACTATAGTAAAAACAAAAACTTTGTTTTGTGGGCCTTTAAATAAAGAAACTTCATAGCCCTGGGTGAGGGGGATAGTCGTCCTCAGCTGCCGCATCTGGCCGGCGGGCCGTAGTTTGAGGACCCCTTCGTCTAGAACAACAAGATATAGTTCCTTGTCAAAGGAAAGAGGGGAAAACTACCAAGATCGAGCCAATTAGAAGGGAATGTAAAAGACTAGATGATTTCTAAGATTTCTAACATCATTGAATATGTATCTAATTAGAATTTATGAAAATCCACACTAGCATCCTCTATCCTCACTATATTAATTTCCCTTGCAAGTTACAAAGAGAATGGTGTCCTCTATCCCAGAGTACTCCCACAGTGATTTGAAGGTTCAATTCCTTTGGTCCTCTACAATGAACTCAGCATATTTTTCATTCTTAGAATCATTCTTGGTAAAAGGAAAAATACTAATTGTATGTTGGATATAGAGGTATTCTGCCAATATTCCTTTTTAACCTAAAATTGAATTTCCCTTACTCAGCTTGATGAGGTTTAGGTTTTGGAGTTCCCTTTTATCAGGGAACCAAATGATGAGGTCTAGATTTAGGGAACCAAAATGAGATTAGGGTTTCTGGTAGTCAGGGAGTTAAATGATATGGTCTAATGGCAGGTTTGGGGTTCAGGGAACCAAATGGAGAGGTTTGACTCCCCTACACCCCCTTGGGATTTGGTGCAAGGGTAGGGAGTTTGGGGGACTCCCTTCTGGTGGCACAGAGGTTCTCTGTAAAAGAATTTACAAACATGATAAAGCTAGTTTGATAAAAGAGGTCATTGGCATTGGGAAGTCAGCCTTTACTATGCATGAATAGAAAGGCTGAATTCCTTAGAAACAATGTCTGACAGAGAAGTAAAGTTTCAAGCAGAGAAATCCTGAAAGAGGTTTAGAGTCTCATTAGGGAAATGGATGAGGATAAAGAAAGGGTAGTGCTGGAAGAGAATATCATCCCAGTGGGCAGAGGTTTCCTTGGCATAGCATGGCATGGCATGGCATGGCAGGTCCTCTGCAAGGATTGAGCCCCAAATTGGCTCTTTTTATAATAGAAGTCTTTGGGTACAAACCAGGCCTGCTCCCCTTCCTGATGAGGCTGGTGGATGGAGTTAGAATTGAATAGAAAATCTTCAATTGAATAGGGTTGGAATTCTTTAGCTTAGGACTGAACCAACCCCACCTAGATAACAGAATGAAGTTGTTTATCTTGTCTTCCTAGGGCAAGGTCCCACAAATTCAAGGAGTTTGAGTTTTGGGTTCCCTTCTTCAAGCTAAGGGGAAAAAACAAAAGATAACAGTAATGCAAAAATGTACAAAGATGAGCTTATCAATTATACTGTTAGATACATTCATTAAATAACTATTATGTGCCTGATACTGTGTCAAAAGATACAAAAAAGGAGCCAAAACACAGTCACTGCCATCAGAAAATTTACAATCAAACTTAAAATCATGAATATAATGGGCATAATAATTGTGCTACTTAAAAGGTTGTGAAAAAAGGGATTTGCAAACTTGAGAGTGCATGGAGATGTGTTATTAAATCATCAAAATAATCCTAACGAGGGTGGTGTGGCAAGCATCTTTATGCTAACTAGAACAATATGAAATGATAATGTCAAATGAAATAGGTTAAATGACTTGTCAAAAGTCATTCACAGATGTGAAAGGACCCATGCCTATTAAATGCTAGTTAGCCTATAATTTCTATCACACCACTTTATATTGTTTCCTAAATTAAAACCTAGTATAGGTAGGCTGTAAACTCAGCCATGTGGTAATGGAATGCTTGGTGAGAAAAAATTGGGGAAATCTCAATATGAGATAAGTAAACTTCTTTGGAATTTGTTTTGAGCACTTACACAAGAAATTTTCATTAAATGGCTTTAAGGATGTAGCCAACTCTGTTAATGACAATTTTTAGGACAACTTCCTTTTGTGAGTGTATATTCTTTTTTTTTTTTTTTCTGTCATTTTTAAAGTATTGCTGATTCAAAAGTAACTATTCATACTACATCCTCAGTGATTTGTCACAGTCTAAAGCCTTGGAAGCATTTTACTATTTTTTGTTGTAAGGAGGGATTCCAACTTTGATCAATGCAGGAAAGAGAGGAAATGTAGTTGATGGCTGCCCTTTTTAAAATTTAAATAATGTGCTTGAGCTGAGGAAATATTTCCATTTACAAAAGTGAATGGAACTATACTTTAAATGAATTTTGAGCACTAAGTAAATTTCTTCTTAATAGAATCATAAATCCTTGGAATTTTAAGGCTCCCTGTTCAACGCTGGGATACTCTTTGCTCCTCATTGCCACTTCTAGGTCCTCTCCCTTCTTCCTTCATTCAGTAACCTTTCTATCATTGAGGTTCATATTATTCATATCTACAACCCAATCAAAACCCTGGTTTTTGTTAAGTCATGCCTGACTCTCTATGACCTCATTTGAAGTTTTCTTGGCAAAGACACTAGAGTGATTTGCCATTTTTTTTTTCTCCAGCTCATTTTACAGGTAAGGAAACTGAAGCAAACAGGGTTAAGTGACTTGCCCAGGGTCTCACAGGTGCTAGTAAATGTTTGAGGCCAGATTTGAACTCACAAAACTGAGTCTTCCTGACTCTTGGCCCAGCACTCTATCCACTATACCACCTACCTGCCCCCCAAATCCTGGTAGTGATTATCTACAGAGGACTAGGTTACCCCCCCCTTCCTTCTACAATTAGATATCTTCCTTAAAATTTTCAGTCCTCCCCAACTCCGCCTTCACACTTGGGGACTACAACATAAATAATTATTCTTCAAATACCTTAATCATTCAGTTCCTGAATCTACTTTTCTTCCATGAGCTGTTTCTCCACTTCACCTTAGTTACACACAATGATGTCACTTCAGTGAATTCTGAAATCCCTTTAACTGGTCTTAATCTATTGGCTTTTCCCTTTCCCTTAGTTTTCATTACCCTAACCTTCATCACCACCAATGACCTCCAATCCTTTGAGCCCTCTCTTCTCTCCCAGCTTTCTTCTCTGTTCTAGCCACTTGTTTCCATCTTGTCTCCTTAGGAGTCAATTAAACAATCGTACATTATCCTCTTCTCTTAAATTCCTCTCTCTTATCATATTGCTAATTACACTTAGCAAAACCTCAACCTTGGATCCCTTCCACTGTTCATTCCTAGTTTTTGTATCTATACTGTGCTGCTGAATGGTGGAGAAAATAACACTTTCTATTGGGTCCACTACAAATTTATGTTTTATAACATCAACTGAGCCCTAACTGCTGCTAGGCAATCCTACTACATCTTCCTAATCAACTCTCCCATTCCACAGTGACTCTTCCACTTTTCATCTCTCCTCAAACCTTCCATGATTCTCTCTCCTCTCCCCTCTCTCATCAGAGTTCTTACTTCATATTTTACAGAAAAAATTGAGGCTGTTCACAAGGAACTCTTTTGTGCTCTATTCCTCATCTCTTTTCAGTCAATGCCGTCTGCTCCTATCTCCTTCACCCTGAATCAAGTTGTGGGTAAAATTTTAGCTGCTGCCACAAACCAAAATCCAAGCCAGAACCAATACACCCAAACTCAATACCATAAATTTAGGGACTGGCGAGCGTTATTTCCCCACTATTACCAACAAAGACTCACCAAATGAAACAAAAGGTAAAACTTATATAGCTTTTGATTTAGGCAAGAGGTAAATTGGATACAGGATATCTCAGGCTTTCAGGACTGTTGCTGGAGGCTTGCAGGGCAGGAATAAGGGATTGGACAGGACTGTTTGCTGGGCTGTAACAGGAAAGTAGAGTGGAGGTGGTGGTGATACGATCAAACTCTCCAGGTTAGCGACCTCTTGGAACACAGCCCTAAGGGACAGGTTAGTCCTGGCTATTTCAGCAGTAAGGAAGGTGACAGGATGGAGGTTGCAGTACCAGCAGCATCAGATAGAGGAAGTGCAAACAAAATGGAGTTTAGTTTTCTTGGCTACCCATAACATGATGAGGTGACCTTATTTCTTATCAAGGATAAATAACCCCTCTACCTATTTGAGCAATTCTACTCTATCCCTTTTCATCTGACTACTCTTATCCCCACTCTTCTGCTTAGTTTCAATCTCTTCTTCTCCCTCTATATTACTTCACTTGGTGATCTCATTAGCTCCAATGGATTTAATTACTATGTCTATGCTGATGATTCTCAAGTCTTCTCTTACTACTCTGATCTCACATCTCTAAATACTTTTCAGACATCTCAAATTGGATATCTGGTAGATATTTTAAGCTTACTATGATCAAAACTCAGTATCTTTGCCCCTAATCCACCTCTCCTCCTATTTTCTGCATTATTATAGAGGACAACACTATGATACCACTCCCTCAGGCTTGCAATTATACTCATTTTAAATTTTCTGGAGATTAGTTTTCCCTATAAGACATACAACAGAGCAAGATATTAAAAAGAGAGACCATTTCTCAGGGAAGAACTTGGGCTTATTTACAAGAACTTTGCAGTTTGCTTTCTTCCTTTGACTTTTTCTATCCTACTCTTTGTCTGTCATTTGCAGTTGGTCCAAAGTATACATGTTTATGGATTATCTCCACAGATTGTCTGTCTCACTGATCAAGTAAGCATTCTTCATTCACTTGATTTTTCTATGTGGATAAATAACTTAATCCCCTGAGTGAGTATAGATGTCATCAACTCGATACTGTTCCAGGACTTAATACAAACAAATATAATATGCATTTACAAATAAATATATATAAAATAAATAATTTGCATTTGCAAATGGGAACAAATGGAAGTCCAGGAGGACTTTACTACCTATAGGGAACTGCACTTCAACTTGACTCTGTACTGGATCCACTCCAAGAGAGTGATGAATCTATTTACTGATCATTTTTTTCCCCATGTTATATAACTTTTTTAATAATAATGACCAGAGAGGATTTTTGAATAATATATTTATGTGTATGTCCACATATATGTGTATACAGATACACATACATATGTATGTATATAAGTATGACTTTATATATATTGGTCATCAGAGATTTTTACACTAGAAAGTGTAATCTATGTGGAAAAACTTTTATTTGTAGAAGCAGTCTTCTTCAACACCAGAGAGAAACCTTACAAATGTAATGCATGTTGAAAGACATTTATTCAGAAACTGTATCTTATCAGATTATATATTGTGGAAAGAAATTTATCACTATAATTAATGTGGTATTTATAATTGTAATTAATGTGGTATCATATCTCATGATTTTTATATATACATATGTATACACAGATATATGCATACATAATATATTTATGTGTGTGTATGTATATATGTATGCATATACATGTATACATACATACATATAATGGAGTGGCTTTCTTTCATTTCCACATATATTTCATCCACATACATAGAAACACATTTATATACACACAGGTACACATTTATATGCATATGCACCTACATTCACCAGGAGGCATTGGTAATCACTCACCTTTTCCTATTCAAATTCTGGGCTCAGTCACCTGAGGGATGGTACAAAGGAGTTGCCAACCTCTCTGTAATGCTCAGATGTTAGGCCACATATCCTCTAGCTCAGTCTCTTATCTGATGTAGGTCCCAGGCCAGCCCCAACACCAAATAACCAGTCATCATTTGGTCCCAAATTGGCTCAGAATGAATGTAAATAATTGTTTCTGTTTTGGACAGAAACCCTGAGAATCTTCCCTTCCCAGAGTGGACTAATTTTTTTTTTTTTTACCTTAGCCATTCTTTGCTCCATTTCTTGAGTAGCTTTAATCACTGATTGGGGATTACCTCAGTCAAAGTGAAATCTATTAGACTTTAGTTAAAAAAGCCAAGGTCTTCCACTGCATTTGGGGCCATTTCTAGCCATCCTGATCTATTTCTAGCCACTGGACTCAGATGGCTCCAGAGGAGAAAGTGACTTTGCATAACTCTGCCTCATTTAAATCCAATTTATTTGGCACATAATGGCATCATCTCCCTAATGTCGTGATCCTCTTTGAGAATGAAGGACAAACAACAATATATGAGTGTGGTTAGTGTGAATTTATCCAATGAGAACAGCTCTAAGTTCCTACTCATTGGGAACATCCCATCCTCTTCCTTAACTTGCTACCTCTCATTGGAGACGAGTTATGTTCCTCAGCAGAAACATAATTGGCTCCCCACAGAACAGTAGATATCCTTGATTATTATATATAATTTTTAATAAACCCATAAATAATAAAGGGAGGAACCAACAAATACTAAAGCATCTATTCTGAGTCCCCAAACCCAGGACTTTTAGGAAAACAAAAAAACAACAGTTTAGTTCATTTAGTCAGTCCTCCTAATGGCACAGAAAATATAGCATTGCTCCCAACTGATGTTCCTAACTTATACTATCTAATAGATCCAGTCACCAAATAAAAGATTCTTGAAATTTTCAGTCCGGTTCTCTATTCCTCTTAAAGTTGAAAAGAAAACTTGACTTGCATTAAGTTCTAATTTGCTACTACCTTAATAAGAGAGTATATCTCACTGTAAGTAAGACCATGCTATAATTAATTTCAGAACAAATTTGACCAATTAGGTATTAAAGATAGTACCTTTTCCATTCTGTGCCCTGTCACCATTTTGGACCTCAAATCACTCCTTGTTGTGACTAACTCATCACTAGTGAAGTGACGAAGTGTAAGCCAGTACAAAAGTTTTTTCAATTCAATTCAGTCATCTTTCTTCCTTTGCTTTTCCTGTCTCTAACTCTGAGCCTTTCAGTTCTCATTTGTATTGAATATCATGTTTCCTCTTGTTCCTTCTCAGATTTTTGGCTTTATTGACAGGGCTATTATGTTTTGATGAGCATAGGTATTTAATGTACCATTCATTGAGCCTAATGGTGAAAGATGCATGGGATAATCCTTTGTGGAAGAGACCATTTGAGATGCTGTTTTGCTCTGCCAAATTAATTAAAATTGTATAGTCAGTTATATATATAATGAGATCTTATATTTGATAAATTTTTATGCAACTGAATGATGATAAAAGTTTGGTTTAGTGTGAATTAAGAGTCAGAAAATATGAGCACAGTGTAATGTAAATGTAAATGAATTAAATTAATTTTGGGAACATTTTGGAGTTGGGAGAATGACAGGCTTAATTTAGTGTACACATTTGAATAATGAGTTTAGAGATGAAAAAGGACCTTAGAGTTATAGAGTTTAAGCTTTAATTTTGTATTTAGGGAAACCATGCCCCAGAAAGCTTAAATGATTTCCTAGGATCACACAGAAAGTGTCTGAAGGAAGATTTAAGCATGAGTCTTCTGGCTTCCAACTCCAATACTCTATGACACCATTTGTGCTCCTTAAAAATATAAAAATGGCTAAAATTATGTCTCAACATAGGCAAATACAATAATGAACATGAAATGATTTTCATATGAAGATAAGCAAAAGTTAGGACTCTCATTTGGAAACATACAAACCAAGAAGGGATAGAACTAAAGTCATGAAGAATACACATGAAATGAAATTAAGTCAACAAGTCCTCAAATTATATGACAACCAGATAATAAATCCCATCACAGAGACAGTAGCTCCAATCCTAGAGACATTAGATAGCCAAAAGTCAAGAGATTTAAGGAATTTCAGGCTCAGCTGGAAGTTTCTTATTCTCCTCAGCAATATACTAGCTCTTTCTCCTAACATAGCCTTGGAGGAAATAAAAAAAAAAAAATGAGTTATTCCACTAACCCAGTGGATTAATACCTTTTAATGAGCTATTTTTTTTTTTTTTTAAGTGAGAGCAGGCCATTGTAGGATAGGCTAAGCCAGGAACTCTCAGATTAATTTGCAAAAAGGTGAGATTTGGCTTCAAGTCTTAATTGGTACAACTATTTCCTCAAAGGAGTAATCCTGTGGTGGTCTGACCTTAGCCACCGTTATTTTCATCCTCTTGATAATTTTCATCTTCATCCTGCCATTTTGGCTTACCTGTTCTGGTGAAGCCTGCTTATTTTTTCTACCTATATTCCTTTACTGTATGACCCTAATCTAGTCTAACCCTAACTCTGATTAGCCTGCTTTAATTCTCAGTTCATGATTTTCTCATATTAGATTAGTTGATCTCCAAGGTTCTTGTCAGTTCTCAATCCTATATTTCAAGCTTGCTTGGTTCAATCTTCCAGCTCAGAAAAGGATTCCCAAATTTTCTTGTTTCCTGCTTGCTAGCCTCATCCATGGGTCAGAGGCCTTTCTTGCTCTTTCCCAGTCAGGGGCAGTCCAGGATATTCATCTGCCAATCTGAGCTGCTTTATCTTTATTTATGTTAGAAATTTGGGTACCTTCCCAAAGTAAGTCATTTTAAATTTGAATTCCCCTAATTTTCCTGATATTTCTCTAATATTATGGTTCTGTCAGATTACACTTGGGGAGGACCAAACATGAATTATCTCTGCTCAGGCACATTATAATGATTAGAATTTATTTCATAGCTAAACTGTGACTAGAACCATGTTTCATGTCATTTTACCTTTTGTCTATCATTTCTGTTTGGGAGATATATTCTTCATTAATCCCTTAATCTTTACATAATTATCAATTTTTTGTGTGTAAATGCCAAGGTTAGAGAGCTGCTAAGTGAAATCTAATTATTAAAAATGAACAGGTTTACTTGTAAATCAAGAGATTTCATTTTATTTGTGTCTAACAATATTTACATGTAATTGTCAGAATCTAATTACAGGGCCAAGATCCCTAGGCTAGGGAAGGGCAGATTACATGATCAGACCTGTGCTTAAGATCATTTTGACAGATGTGTGAGGGAAGGACTTGAGTGGGAGAGAAGACTAAATTTTTATTAGTTCAAATGATGATAAATCATCAATTTTATTATTATATTTGTTTGGATTTCTTAAATTACTCAGATAAAAATCTTACTGTTGTATTACAATGACATTCTTTCCTATACTCTAGTGTACTAGAATAACAATACCTAACACTTATATGGTCCTTTCCACTTTTTCTCTCTTTGACCCCCACTTCTGTATGTAAGAAGTATAAATAATTTTCATAGGTAAGGAAGTTGAAACTAACAAAAGTTGTTATTTGCATAAAGAACTAAAAAAAAAAAAATCAGAATCAGAAGACCCAGTTTCAAAACTGGGTCTTCTGATTCTGATTTTTTCTTTTTTTTTTTTTGCTGAAACAATTGGGATTAAGTAACTTGCCCAGGGTCACAGAAATAGGAAGTGTTAAGTGTCTGAGGCCAAATTTGAACTCGGGTCCTTCTGACTTCAGGCTGGTGCTCTATCCACCGGGCCACCTAGCTCCCCCTTGATTCTGATTTTTAAAAACTAAAATAATCATAGTCAGTCAGACACTAAACAATTATTAATTATCCATTGTGTGCAAAGCACTGGGGAATTTTTAAAAGGGCAAAAAGTAGACCTTGCTCTCAAGGAGGCGATAGTCTAATGAGGAGAAAACAGCTACTTACAAGCAAGGTATATACAGGATAAATTGGGGATGATCAACAGAGGGAAGGCAGTAAGATTAAAGAGGACTGGAAACATCAATTAGGGAATGGTTGAATAAGTTATGATAAATGAATCTAATGTGTTGGTGTTTTTGTTCTTTAAAATAATAATAGTTCTCTCTGGGAGAAAGCAGGTTTTTCAGGGAGGTTTTCTGGAGGCAGCTTTAGTTTCAGTTGCAAGTAAATAATCACCCAAAATGCAGCCAGCTGGTAAAAATACAAACGTTTATTTTCTCCTTCCAAAATAGCCCAGTTAGTTGAGGCCTGTCTCTCTGCTTGGTTCTAAGAGCTCCCTCCGAATGTCTCCAAATCCAAATGTTTGTCCTTCAGACTCCAGCCAGCACCAAGGTGGAAGATGCAATGAATCTCTCTTGCCTTCAAGAGAGAGGGCTTATAGGCTTCTTCCCAGAGTGCTCCTCTCCGACCCCAGTCAATGTTCCGGAATAAGTCTCTTGAGTGGCTCACTGGAGTTGTATTTATGCTGAGTGTAAAAGGCTGACTCCGCCTTCTGGAGGCAGGAATTAAGGGAGGTGTGAATTCAGATATCTCTTTCTAAACCCTGAAATCTCCCAAACATGTGAACTCCAATGAGTATTTAAATATTTCTTGCTTCTATGAGCTCTCTAAAGGTGTGAACACAAGCATCGTTTCTATCAGTTGTACTTAGTACCTTGTTTCAAGTTCTGGCCCAAAATGTCTCCTTCTAAGATCAAATCAATGATAACCCTAACCATTAGATAATTATTGTCTCTATCAATTCTAATGGCTTAACAGTTTGTAAAGATTCCAACAATAATGGAATATTATTTTATAAGAAAAAGATTCAGTAAAAAATGATGAGCTGGCTGATTTCAGAAAAGCTTGAAAAAACTTACATTAACTGATGCTAAGTGAAGTGAGTAGAATCAAGAGAACATGGTAGACAGCAACAACAAGATTATGTAATGATCAACTGTGATGTGCTTTTCAACAATGAGGTGATAGAGGCAATTCCAATAGACTTATGATAGTCAAAAGAGCCCTCCACATCCAGAGAGAACTTTGGAGACTGAATGTGTATCACAGAATAGTATTTTCACCTTTGTTGTTGTTGTTGTTGTTGTTGTTGTTGTTGTTGTTCATTTGCTTTTTTTTTCTTTTTCTTTTCCACTTTTCATCTGATTTTTCTTGTGCAACTTGATAAATGTGGAAATCTGTTTAGAAGAATTGCACATTGGATTACTTGCTGTCTAGAGGAAGAGGAGTGGGGAGGGAGAAAAATTTGAAACACAAGGTTTTGCAAGGGTGAGTGTTGAAAATTCTCTTTACATGTATTTTGAGAAATAAAAAGCTATTATTAAAATTATTATTTATAAAAAAAAAGGTCTCGCTTCTCTCCCCCCCCCCCAAAAAAAAAAGAGAACTGGGAAATAATTTTTGCAGATGGGGGAACATTTCCTAAGACTTGAAGGAAGTCAAGGAAGTTCAGAGCTAAAAATGAGGAGGAAGAGAGTTCCAAAGATGGGGGATATATCCAGTGTAAGGAGTGTCTTGTTAAGGAATGACAAGAAAGCCAGTGTTACTGGATTTTGGAGCACGTAGTGAGCAGGGAGGGAGGGAGGAGTAAGGTATAAGAAGACAGGAAAGGCCAGGAAAGGTCAGGTTATGATGGTAGAAGCCAAACAAGATTTTCTACTTGATCCTGGAGCTAAGAAGGAGAGACTGGATGGGATGGAGTGGGCTAGGGAAGGGCAGATTACATGGTCAGACCTGTGCTTAAGATCATTTTGACAGATGTGTGAGGGAAGGACTTGAGTGGGAGAGAAGACAAGCAGAAAGCTTTTGCAATAATCCTGGCAT
The DNA here is from genome assembly GCF_902635505.1 of Sarcophilus harrisii. Classification (NCBI taxonomy): domain Eukaryota; kingdom Metazoa; phylum Chordata; class Mammalia; order Dasyuromorphia; family Dasyuridae; genus Sarcophilus; species Sarcophilus harrisii. Next base: position 431,956,543 of record NC_045428.1, on the reverse strand, counting down.
GAGTGATTAATTAGGGTCTGCACCATCATAATGGTAGTATCAGAGGAAAGAAGAGGGCCTTCTTTGTAGTGGCCAGAAACTGGAAACTGAGTGGATGCCCATCAGTTGGAGAATGGCTGAATAAATTGTGGTATATGAATATTATGGAATATTATTATTCTGTAAAAAATGACCAACAGGATGATTTCAGAAAGGCCTGGAGAGATTTACACGAACTGATGCCAAGTGAAATGAGCAGGGCCAGGAGATCATTATACACTTCAACAACAATACTATATGATGACCAGTTCTGATGGACCTGGCCATCCTCAGCAATGAGATCAACCAAATCAGTTCCAGTAGAGCAGTAATGAACTGAACCAGCTACGCCCAGCGAAAGAACTCTGGGAGATGACTAAGAACCATTACATTGAATTCCCAATCCCTATATTTTTGCCCACCTGCATTTTGGATTTCCTTCACAGGCTAATTGTACAATATTTCAGAGTCTGATTCTTTTTGTACAGCAAAATAATGGTTTGGTCATGTATACTTATTGTGTATTTAATTTATACTTTAATATATTTAACATATATTGGTCATCTTGCCATCTGGGGGAGGGGGTGGGGGGAAGGAGGGGAAAAATTGGAACAAAAGGTTTGGCAATTGTCAATGCTGTAAAGTTACCCATACATATAACCTGTAAATAAAAGGCTATTTAAAAAAAAGAAAGAAAGAAGAGGACTTATAAATGAGAGATGTTACAAAGGTAAAAACCACAGAATTTGACAACTGATTGGGTATGGAAAATGAGGAATCACAGATGACAGAAAGGTTATAAACTCCAGTACTGTAGCCTTTGAGGGAGTGAGTCTGGGTGACAGAGAAGATGATGGTGCTCTTTTATAGTAATAGGAAATTTTGAGGGTAGAAAATAATGAGTTCAGCTTTGGACATGTTGAATTTAAGATGTCTACAGGACAAACTGTTTGAAATGTCCACTAGACAGATTTTGAGACTAGAAGTTATGAGAGAAGCTAAGGCTGGACAAATGAATCTGAGAATTATTTGTACTGAGATAATTCAATCTATGGGAACTGACAAGATTATCAATATAAGTGAAATAATATAGGAGGATAATAGGAAAGGAGAAGAGATGAGGGGATGGGATGCAAGGGCAGGGAAGAGAAGAGAGGAGAGGAAAAAAGATAAGAGAAAAGGAGGGAAGGAGAAGAAAGGGGCCAAGAAGAGAGGAGAAAAGAGGAGACGAGAGAAGAGAGGAGGGAAAAAAAGGAGGAGGAAGAAGAGAAGGAGGAGAAAGAGGAAGAGAAGAAAAAGAAGAAAAGAAGAAGAAAGAAGAAGAGGAGGAGGAGGAGGAGGAGGAGGAGTGCTGATAGTAGTAGTAGTAATAGTAGTAGTAGTAGTAGTAGTAGTAGTAGTAGTAGTAGTAGTAGTAGTAGTAGTAGTAGTAGTAGAGGAGGAGGAGGAGGAGGAAGAGGAAGAGGAGAAAGAGGAGAAGGAGGAGGAGGAGGAGGAGGAGTAAGTAGTACTAGTAATCCATAAATAAGATAGATAAGATAGTTAGGAGGAGAACTCAAAGAGAGCAGTGTCATTAAAATCACATTTTAGAATAAAATTTTTTCTAATTTCTAATTTGGAATTTAGATCAGATCAATACTTTGAAACTTGTTTCAAAAGTTTCATTCAATCAAGACCAATTCAACTAGGTATATAAATCATTTGCTGATTTGCAGAATCATTGGTATAATCATGGGGCATGATCCACTACAACTCATTTTATAGAGAAAGAAACTGAGGCAAAGTATGGAATATTATATCTGAAGTATAGCATTCATTATGTTTGACATTTGTTAGAAAAACTGTGACTTAACATATCAACATTCTGTAAGCATTGATAGTTTTCTAATCTGTTGATCTAGAGAATTAACATTACTATTATGAATAATACATGTGTGTAATACATTACACTAAAGTCTTGGTGTAAAATTGGTTTTGTCATGAATAATAATGTTGGGACCTTTTGAAACTTGATTTTATATCTTTCCATTTGCTAGGACAGAAATAAAGACTCAGTGCTTAGTTCATCTACAGAGGTAAAATTAAGACTGTTGTAAATGTAATTTCTTTATTGCTATGTAAATTTAGTATTTTCTTTAATCTCTACAGGAAAACAAGGTCTAGAAATCCAGCTAGATATCTACTAAGTTAAATTCCCCATGGACTAGGGTGATTAGTATCCTAGAATGCCAGACTGGAATTCAGAATAAGGTAGACCTCTTGAATGCACTAACCAGAGCCAACAGAATGGAATTCCTTAAGAATATGGCTTTGATTGTTGAACATAGAGTCATAGACAGGAATTGGAATATCTGGATTCTGATTCCAAGTTTTCCAGTTAAGAACTATGTGACAATGAAGGATGAACAACAACAATAAGATGTGACCTTGGATAAATGATGGCTCTTCTTTGTATTCCAGTTTCTTTATCTATAAAATAAAAGGATAAAAACTATTTCCAGATAATATTAATAAAATATAAGCTTCTTGAGGGCAAGGACTGTTTCTGTGGTTTATCTCTGTATCTTCAATGCCTAGTTTGCATATCAGTGGCACTTAGTGTTTGTTAAATTGATATGAATCTCTTCCAGATCTAATATTGTGTTTATATTCATATAGATGTATAGGCATATGTAATAAATTTATGGAATACAAAATGGGAAACAATAGACAGTGTACAAATACAGAAAAAAGGAGATCTGAGGGTCTTAAAAAGGTCTTTAAAAAACTGAATGTGGCAGCAAAAATAAAATCAGATACCAACCAAAAAGTTAAGAGTGTCCAAGATAGCTTCTAATTGGAATTGGGAATTTTATGCTGGTATCCATCACTCAGAAAGTAATTGGGGGATTTTTTTTTCCCCCTTCAAAGGCTGCAGCACTGGAGTTCACAATCTTTCTGCCTTTCATGGAATATTGTGTTGGCATACCATTTTTTCTCAGCCCTATCCATCGATGCCAGTCACATGCATCTCATGATGATTGCATAAGCATTGAGCCAGGTTGAATTCAGCTCAATGATTTGTTTTTTTCTACTCTCAGGTTACAAACTATAGGCCAATTAGAGACAGCAGTGTAGTTGAAAGAGCATCAAATTTGTAAGTGGGAGTTCATTCTTAGTCATTTTTCAGTTGTGCCATGTCCTTCTGTGGCACATTTTACAGATGAAAAAAACTGAAGTAAAGTTAAGTGAATTGTGCAGGGTCACACAGATAGAAAGTGTCTGTGGCAGGATTCAAACTCAGGAATATGAATCTTCCTGACTTCAGGCCTGGTTTGTATGTGTATCAGCTAGATCCAAATTGAACTCTCAGATCATTCCACTTTGTATGGGCTTCCTTGTCTGGTTTCAACTCTCTCTTTCTAAGAGAAACCTTAATGAAAAGTAGCAGAGAATGGAAATATGAAAGGCCAATCCCTGGGACCTTGGGAAGAAAAGAAGACCACCAATCAATCAGTTAACAACCATTAAGTGTCTACTGTATACCAGACACTGGGTTAGGCCTTAGAGTGGCAAAAACAAATATGAACAAGATGCCTCTGGGTCACGTGCCCTCACCTTTTCCTGCATCCTTTTGTGTGTCTCCCTCCTTAGATTGCAAACTTCTTTTTTGTTTTTGTGATGCAATCAGGATTAAGTGGCTTACTCCAGATCACACAGCTAGTGCATGTCAGTCTGAGGCTGGATTTGAACTCGGGTCCTCCCAACTCCAGGAGTAGCATTCCATCTACTGTGCCAGATCACTGCCCGTGGTAAGCTTGTTTTTGAGAATAGGAGCTGTCTTTTTTATTAATTGTATCCCCCAGTGTTCAGTACAGTGCCTGGCCCGTCAAAGATACTTAATCAATGTTTATTGTTGGGGGTAAGTCATTTAATTGTTCTGTGCCTCAGGTTCCTTGTAAAACAAACACAACTGTGCTAGATGACCTTTAAGGTCCCTTGCGATCCTAATTGTTTACTATCCTAAATGATCAGATAATTAGACAAATTTATGTTAAAATGAGGAAAGTCTATTAAGGATGTTCCCTTTCTCCCCTCTCCTAATCAGCCTCCGCCCCTGCCTCTGCTCTGCTCCACCCAAAGTGGCTGGATTCTCTTCCTTGGCTCCGGGAGGTTCATTTCCCTTTTCTCAGCCATTTAACCTCCCTGGCCCTGGATTTTGCCCACAGAAATTCCACGAGCCCCCTTCCACGTGTTCTGGTCGGGCTGCCCCTGCTCAGCTCTCTTGCATGGCTCCTCAGGTCCTGCTCTTGCTCCTCCTCGTGCTATTCTAGAGCTCCAACCTTCGGGGGGAGGCATGGAAGCAGGCCCGAGCTCGGGTGGCCCTAAGCACGCCCTTGGGGGTCTCCCGGGACAGAGCACCCGCGCCTTACAAGCTCCTGGTTTCCAGCCCCTTTCTCTTCTCGTTGGCTTTTGACTTGGGCCTCTTGGTTGTCTGGGCCAGGTGCTACTTCCTTGACCCCTCCATTCCGGCTTGCTTGGCTCCTGGGGGCTGCCTGCCCTTGCGGGGCACCCTCTTCCCTCCTCCCTCTATTAAGACAACTCCCTGGGGCTTCCCTTTTAACCCTTCTTCTTGGGGAGTGTTTCCATTGCTCAGGCCGGTGTCCAGGCCGCTGCTGCCCTCTGCTGGCCTGAATCCCCTCGGCAGCCCAGGTACGGTCCTGCCTGGCCCAGTGTTCCGTTCCACAGCCCCGGGATGGCCCAACTCTTCTTCCATGACAGCTTTGGCATCTTCCAGCCCTCACCCTGACTCGGAAACACACCCGCACCTTACTCTGCGCCCAGACTGAAGGGGATCCACAGTGACTGGGAGGAGCAGCAAAAGGTCCGTTTGCTTAACACAATTAGACACGTACTTTACATAAGAACGGGACCACCTTCCCCCCCCACTTCTAACCTGATCTCACTGCAAAGTCTGGCACACAGGGGTACACACCGTATCGACAGGGTGACACCATTCGGGCCCTCTGAGCACGAAGGGCAACAACCAACCATCTCAGTGCAAGGTCTGGGGCAGGTGGGGACCATGGCCTAGGGATCAGAAAAGAATGAAGATGGGGATAAGCCACCTGTTCTCATCAGCATCCCCCCCCCCCAGTTTCTCTCGCCTTAGACCTCATTCCAGAGCTCCCTCCTCTCATCCCTTCCTGTGTCCAACTTAGCTTCAGTTTTCCTCTGAAATGTAGACAAATCTTCAATCCTTTGCATATTCAGATACTGTAAATCATTGCCTGCATGAACTTTTTTTCCTACTGAGAGAGAGAGGGAAATAAAGAAAAAAGGAGAAAGAGAGGAAGAGGAAGAGAGAGAGAGAGAGAAAGGAGGAAAAAGAGGAGAGAAATAGAGAGAAAAAGAGGAAGAGAGAAAGGAAGGGAGAGAGATTAAGAGAGATACAGAGAGACAGAGAAATGGAGAGAAAAAGAGGAAGAGGAAGAGAGAAAGGGAGAGAGAGATTAAGAGAGATACAGAGAGACAGAGAAATAGAGAGAAAAAGAGGAAGAGGAAGAGAGAAAGGGAGAGAGAGATTAAGAGAGATACAGAGAGACAGAGAAATAGAGAGAAAAAGAGGAAGAGGAAGAGAGAAAGGGAGAGAGATTAAGAGAGATACAGAGAGACAGAGAAATAGAGAGAAAAAGAGGAAGAGGAAGAGAGAAAGGGAGAGAGATTAAGAGAGATACAGAGAGACAGAGAAATAGAGAGAAAAAGAGGAAGAGGAAGAGAGAAAGGGAGAGAGAGATTAAGAGAGATACAGAGAGACAGAGAAATAGAGAGAAAAGAGGAAGAGGAAGAGAGAAAGGGAGAGAGATTAAGAGAGATACAGAGAGACAGAGAAATAGAGAGAAAAAGAGGAAGAGGAAGAGAGAAAGGGAGAGAGAGATTAAGAGAGATACAGAGAGACAGAGAAATAGAGAGAAAAAGAGGAAGAGGAAGAGAGAAAGGGAGAGAGATTAAGAGAGATACAGAGAGACAGAGAAATAGAGAGAAAAAGAGGAAGAGGAAGAGAGAAAGGGAGAGAGATTAAGAGAGATACAGAGAGACAGAGAAATAGAGAGAAAAAGAGGAAGAGGAAGAGAGAAAGGGAGAGAGAGATTAAGAGAGATACAGAGAGACAGAGAAATAGAGAGAAAAGAGGAAGAGGAAGAGAGAAAGGAGAGAGATTAAGAGAGATACAGAGAGACAGAGAAATAGAGAGAAAAAGAGGAAGAGGAAGAGAGAAAGGGAGAGAGAGATTAAGAGAGATACAGAGAGACAGAGAAATGGAGAGAAAAAGAGGAAGAGGAAGAGAGAAAGGGAGAGAGAGATTAAGAGAGATACAGAGAGACAGAGAAATGGAGAGAAAAAGAGGAAGAGAGAAAGGAAGGGAGAGAGAGATTAAGAGAGATACAGAGAGACAGAGAAATGGAGAGAAAAAGAGGAAGAGAGAAAGGAAGGGAGAGAGAGAGATTAAGAGAGATACAGAGAGATAGAGAGAAAAAGAGGAAGAGGAAGAGAGAAAGGGAGAGAGAGATTAAGAGAGATACAGAGAGACAAATAGAGAGTAAAAGAAGAAGAGGAAGAGAGAAAGGGAGAGAGAGATTAAGAGAGATACAGAGAGACAGAGAAATGGAGAGTAAAAGAGGAAGAGGAAGAGAGAAAGGGAGAAAGAGATTAAGAGAGATACACAGAGACAGAGAAATGGAGAGAAAAAGAGGAAGAGGAAGAGAGAAAGGAAGGGAGAGAGAGAGATTAAGAGAGATACAGAGAGATAGAGAGAAAAAGAGGAAGAGGAAGAGAGAAAGGGAGAGAGAGATTAAGAGAGATACAGAGAGACAAATAGAGAGTAAAAGAGGAAGAGAGAAAGGAAGGGAGAGAAAGAGATTAAGAGAGATACAGAGAGACAGAGAAATAGAGAGTAAAAGAGGAAGAGAGAGAGGAAGGGAGAGAGAGAAAGAGGAAGAGAAGAGAGAAGGAGAGAGAGAGAAAGAAGAGAGTGGAAGAGAGAGAGATTGGCAGAGAGAGAAAGAGAGAGAGGGAGGGAGACAGAGAGAGAAAAGGAAAGAGAGAAGGAGAGAGAGAAAAAGAGAGAGACAGAGACAAAAAGAATGTTCTATTTTGTATTGGTTCAAAAAGAAACCTTCATCGGAAGTACAGATGATGGCAATGTAAAAAGCCAATCCCTGGGACCATGGGAAGAAAAAAAAAACTACCAATCAAATAAGCATAAATGTCTGCGGTATACAAGGTACTGTGTTAGGCAGTAAGGTTGTGGAGATAAACACAAAACAGTCCCTTCCCTCCCCATTCTATGGCTTTGTGACAGAGAACCTCTACTCCAATGAGGTCAATGGCCTCCCTGTTCAGATTCATTTTTGCCTCTGTCTCTTTGCTTATTCTGCCTGTCTATAATTCCCTCTTTTTCTTGTTGTTCTTGTTGTTTTCTTGTTGTTCTAACTCTTCATGACCCCATTTGGTGTTTTCTTGACAAACATACTGGAGTGATTTGCCATTTCCTTCTCCAGCTCATTTTACAGATGAGGAAACTGAGGCAAACAGGGTTAAGTGACTTGCCAGGGTCACATAGCTAGGAAGTGTCTGAGGTCTGATTTGAACTCAGGTCTTCCTGGTTCCAGGTTCAGTGCTCTATCTCCCAATCATCTAATTGTTTGCTCTTCTTTTCCATCCTCATCTATCTCCTATACTTCCTTTGAGAACCAAGGCAAGAACAGACTCCATGAAGCCCTCCCAGACTTAACCTATCCTTTAAAGATCTTTTTTAGACTATAAATCCTTCAAGATTGGGCCTCCGATATCAGCATTTTCTGCAGTGCCTAGTACTTGTTGAATAAATAAATGAATGAACAGCCGGGTTAGTAAATAAAGTTGCTATGTTAAAGAATGGAGTACCTAAGGCCAGCTGGGCTGCGCGGTGGAAAGTGTTCGAAAATCAGGAAACACATCTTCCTGAGTTCAAATCTGGCCTCGGACTTCTAAGCTGTGTGACTCTGGGAAAGAAGTTCACTCACTTTGCCTTAGTTTCTTCATTTGTAAAATATGCTGGAGAAAGAAATAGTAAACCACTCCAATATGTTTGCCAACAAAATCCCAAACGGGGTTGCAAAGAGTCAGCCACAATTGATAAATGACTGAACAACTGATCTCTACTGGCAGGGGGATGGATTAAGCTACTTTAAAGCCCACTACAAATAAGTTTTTGGAACAGCTGCATAGAGACTAACAACTGGTAACCAAAATATAGGTGTCTTTTCCCCTTTGAAACTTGTTATTATTCAGTAAGATCTTAAACATCTAATGCAGATGTTTTCTAGTGTTGATTTTTGAGTGCTTTTTCAACTCTCAATACAAAATCACACACCCAGCAGGGGCTTAATGTAGTTAAATGAGCTTGTAATGGCTAAGAGGAGAGAATGGTCTTCTAAATAGCACATTATAATGCACCTTCTGCGGAAAGAATTATAGCAAAAGTTGAACCTAAATTGTAAAAACATTAAACTTAGAAAAGCATGAAATTACACCTTAGGGTATAAATGAATTGATAGCTTCTACTCATTGGTGGGTTTTCCCCATGGGTTCAACAGCATGCAAATCTTCTTTCCATCATGGATGAGCACATCTCAGAAGAGTGTCTGCTTGAAAGAGAAAGAAATGTTCCCAGAGTTTGATTTTATCTAGACTAGAATACTTCTGGAAAGTTTGAAGCTCCACCTAATCCCTAGAATGGTACTTGTATGAATTAAACATTCTCAACACTATATCCTTGCCCTCCCCATCTCCCAGTCTGATATAATCCTATTTACCTCCCTATTTTTTATGGCGTATGTGAAAAAAAACTGCTCTTTTGCAGACTGGGGCCAGTAAGTGTCCAAGTAGACTCTCAACTAAATGCAAAAAATCATTTGGAAACATTCAAAATTCACTAAAGTGGCAAGACACTTAGAGCTTTTAATGATACTAATGTCAACGATCACTGTCTTGAACCTGATAGAAGGTACTTGTAAACGATGCTGGTATCAAGCATATCACTCAGAAGAAAAGACAAGTACTAAGCTGACAGAATAAGGACTCCAAAAGATCTTAACAGATAAGTGCTGAGCTAAATCACAGAATATTTGTGATATCTAGTAGGGATAAATGTGACATTCTGCATTTATGATCAAAATATCAAAATGCAGGATGAAGAGATGTAGCAAGACAAACCATTCACATGGAAAAGATCTGCACATTTGAGTGTATTCAATTTTAAATTATCAATAGTGTGACAAGGAAGCCTAAAAAAATTAGTGATATCTTGGACCAAAGTTCTACTATTTTGTTTTTGTCAGATAATAATGAGAATATTGTATTTGGTACCAGGACCATGTTTTAGAACAGATATTAGCAAAACAGAGCCTGTCCTGACATTTGGTAAAAGATGTCAAAGCAATGCCATATTTGCATACATTGTAGTAACTTGGAATGTTTAGTTTGGAGAAGAGATGACTTGATGGGATAAATGAGAGGGGTAGGGTTTGGGAATATAGCTGTCGACAATTTTCAAGTACCTAAAATATTTAAAAAGGGGATTAAGAATGGAAACATGTTTGAAATGATTGTGCATATATCAAATTGCTTGCTGTTCTTGGGGAGGGAAAGGTAAGGAAGGGAGGTAGAAAATAAGTTTGGAATAGAAAATCTTACAAAAGTAAATGTTGAAAACTATCTTTATGTATATTTATTTATTTTTTAATTTTTTTATTAAAACTTTTTATTTTTCAAACATATCCATGGATAATTTTTCTACATTAACTCTTGCAAAAACTTTGTATTCCAATTTCCCCCCCTTCCCCACCTCCCCAGATGGCATGTAGTCCAATATGTGTTAAACATTGTAGAAATATTGTTAAACTCAATATATGCATACATATTTATACAATTATTTTGCTGCATAAGAAAAATCAGATCAAACCGGAAAAAATGAGAAAGAAAATAAAATGCAAGCAAACAACAACAAAAAGAGAGTGTTATGTTGTGATCCACACTCAGTTCCCACAGTCCTCTCTCTGAGTGTAGATGGCTCTCTTTATGCCAAGATCATTGGAACTGGCCTGAATCATCGCATTGTTGAAGAGAACCACACTCATCAGAATTGATCATCATATAGTCTTGCTGTTGCCATGTACAATGATCTTCCTGGTCCTGCTCATTTCACTTAGCATCAATTCATGTCAGTCTCTCCAGGACTCTCTGTATTCATTTTCTTACAGAACAATAATATTCCATAACATTCATATACCCCAATTTATTCAGCCATTCTCCAATTGATGGGCATCCACTCAGTTTCCAGTTTCTGGCCACTACAAAGAGGGCTGCCACAAACATTCGTGCACATACAGGTCCCTTTCCCTCCTTTAAGATCTCTTTGGGATATAAGCCCAGTAGTAACGCTGCTGGATCAAAGGGTATGCACAGTTTGATAACGTTTTGAAAATAGTTCCAAACTGCTCTCCAGAATGCTTGGATCAGTTCACAACTTCACAAACAATGTATCAATGTCCCAGTTTTTTCACATCCCCTCCAACATTTGTCTTAGCCAATCTGAAAGGCGTGTGGTGGTACCTCAGAGATATCTTAATTTGCATTTCTCTGATCAGTAATGATTTAGATCACCTTTTCAAATGTTTTTAATTTCTTTACCTGAAAATTGTCTGTTCACATCTTTTGACCATTTATCATTTGGAGAATGGCTTGAATTCTTATAAATTTGAGTCAATTCCCTATATATTTTAAAAATGAGGCCTTTTGTGGATCACAACATAGCAGTTCCCCTGCTTTTGTTGTTGTTTACTTGAATTTCATTTTCTTTCTCATTTTTTCCCTTTTTGATCTGATTCTTCTTGTGCAGCAAGATAATTGTATAAATATGTATGCCTATATTGGATTTGCATATATTTTTTTTTACCATGTTTAACATATATTGGATTACTTGCCATCTAAGAGAGGGGGTGTGGGGAAGGGGGAAATTGGAACACAAGATTTTGCAAAGATTGATGGTGAAAAATTATCTTTGCATATGCTTTAAAAATAAAAAGCTTCAATTAAAAAAAAAAAAAGAAATCAGGCCTTTATCAGAACCCTTGAATGTAAAAATGTTTTCTCAGTTTATTGCTTCCCATCTAATCTCGTCTGCATTAGTTATGTTTGTACAAATCCTTAATATAACATAATCAAATTTAACATAATATAATCAAAACTAGCTATTTTGTAATCAATAATGATCTCCAGTTCTTCTTTGATCACAAATTCCTTCCTCCTCCACAGATCTGAGAGATAAATTATCCTATGTTCTTCTAATTTGTTTATAATATCGATCTTTATGTTTAGATCAGGAACACATTTTGACCTTATCCTGCAAGGTATAAGGTATTAGGTTTTACATGTATTTAGAAAAAAAAATAATATTAATGGGACTTAAAAGAGAAAAAAAAAAAGGATTAGCTTTACTTTATTAGACCTCAAAATGCAGAATTAGAAATAAGAGATAGAATCTTATTCCATTTGGGTTCTCCAGATAAATATGTAGGAATAATCCTGTTTATTCCTCTAAGAACAAAATGAGAGAGAAATGAGAAACACCAGTCCCAAGACCCATTGCTATGAGACTCCCCTTAAGGGTAGAGATGAATGTTCTGCCATGTGTAGGGGCAGTGGGAGTATGAGCGATGCTTTCAGTTTTCTCAAACTCTTCTTCCAGTCTTCTTCAAGCTTCAAATTCTTTCAGGCCCTGCAGTTGCTTTCAGCACTTCTGGTTTCAGTTTTAAGATGGAAGATGGACAATGTCAACCCAACTTCAATTAGCTGAAGGAAAAGATCTGGGAAGACATAAGAGGAGCTGGCAGTCTCTATCATGTCCCTATTCCCAGCGTGTTACTCAAGAAACTTTAGGGAACTTTCCCTTGGGTGAGAGCCAGAACTCTCTTAGTTGAGCTGAGTTACCTTGCTCCTAATGTATTGTGTGTTTTATATTTGCCCATGCTTATTTTCCCTGATTTCTGTTTTTCTACTGATTTGTATAAATAAGTTTCTTGGCTAAGTATTATGTGTGTTCATTGTAGAACTGGTATCTATAGGAAACAGTCACATAAATGACTCCTTTATGAATGTAAATATAGGGGTCCTCCTTCCCCCCAAGTAGGCATGTAGTGAGCAGAAATTAAGTGGAACTTGATCACAACCCTTAGACTAATAGAACTTAAGGAAGCAGGGAATTCTAGCCCAGTACCCCTGCTTTCTGAGAAGCACAGAGTGGCAGCCTCTGGTTCCCTTTCTTCATTTTTTCCCCTCCTGGCAGAGAATAAAATCTTCAAAGTGGGGAGGAAATGGGGGGATGGAGGGGAAGAGGATAAAAGATGTCTCATCTCCCTCCTTTTGAGACAGGCTAATCCCCATATTTCATGTGGAAGGTCTGCCCCCACCACATATGAGGTCTTCCTACATAGGAGTACTCAATAATTATGAATGTCAATTCAAGCTTTATTTTAAGATATGTTTTCTTTGTTCAAAATTCTTTTAAAAATTACTTGAAATTCTCTTGGGACAGAAAGTCATGTTGGAAGTCATGGGGGGGACTATAATTTGGACATTTCTCCTTCCCAACAAATGGCTTGGATATTTGATTAATAATAAATTAAACAAAGCCATTTATGGCAAACATATCTAAATACAGTGTACAATATTTTTCTAAGGTGACTTTAGAGGGGAGAGAAAGATACTAGCAGTTGTGGGACGGAGAGAACCCTTCAACAGAAGATGTTGCTAAAAGGAAACAAGGGATCCTAAAAGGCAGAGAAAAACACTCATTTCTTTCCTCACCATCCCCCAAAACTCATTCTGCTTTTTAATTTCCCTCTTTGTTAAAGGCAAAACTCTCAGATTACAATTCTGAAAGTATTTTTGATTCTTTACTTCTAAATACCCTCATATCCAGTCAAATGCCAAATATTGTAGATTTCATTTCCCCAAACCCCTTTATATCTTCCCTTTTTTTCTCCACCTGTGTTCAGCCCTCATTACCTCGGGACAACTGCAATTGCCCCCTAATTGATCTCTCCCTCTCTATCTCCCTCTCTCTCTTTCCCTTTCCCCTCTTCCTTCTCTCTCTCCCCTCTCCTTCCTCTGTCTCCCTCTTCCCCTCTCTTCTCTCCTTCTCTCTTTTCTCTCTCCTTCTCCTTCACCTCTCTTCTTCCTCCCTCCTTCCTCCTTCCCTCTTTCCTCTTCCCTCTTTCTCTATCTTTCAGTCTTTCTCTCCATCTCTTTCTGTCTCTGTCTCTGTCTGTCTGTCTGTCTCTCCCTTTCCTTCTCTCTTTTCTCTCAGAGATTCAATGAAATTACTGAATCAAAACAATTAGTAATCTCAATGAGTTAATACATTTAATAATTTCAGTAAAGTAGTAGAAAAAACTCAAACCCACAAAGTTATCCATCTTTCTGAATTTTATTAACAAAACCTATAAAAGAAAATAGAGATAGAAATCCCATTCAAATTGGAATAGGCGGCTAGGAGTCAACCCACCAAGATATTCTCCAGACATAATTACGAAATATTAAAAAAATAAAGCAAGATTTAAATAGTTGATGAGATATTCATTGGGTAGAATATGCCAATGTAATAAGTGATTTGTTACCTAAATTAATTTGCAGATTTAATATAATTAATTAAAATATCAAAGAATTACTTTATAGAAAAGAAAAAAAAATCCAACAAATTCAACTGGATGAGCAAAAGGTAAAGAAACATAAGGGAAATTATATAAAAGTAGGAATAAAGGACATACTAATATTTCCAGATCTCACACTACATTATATAGCAGTCACTATCAAAATTATTTTGTACTAGCTGAAATATAGAAAAATTGTCAATGAAGCAGACTATAAAAAAGCAAGACCTAAAAGCAATCAAACATGATAGCTTAGTGTTAATATACTCAGGGACACCAGCTACTTCGGTAAAGACTTCTTAGGTTTTCAAAACTTCTAAAGAAAACTGGAAAGCAGAAATTTGGCAGAAATAATATTTAGACCAACAAATTATACAATATACTACCTTAAAAAAGGATTATGTGTATATATGATTTAAATATAAAAGATATCGTTAAAAAAAATTAGAGGAAAATGGAGGATGTACTTTGTACAATTATAAAGATGAAAAATTCTTATCCAAACAGGGGAAGGAAGTAATCATGAAGGCAAAATAAATAATTATGATTATGTATAATTGGAAAGCTTTTATACAATGTAGTTAGAATTACAGAAGTGATTGGGGAAATATTTTTAAAATAACAATTAATATTTATATCGTGTTTTTTACAGTTACAAAATGCTTTACAAATGGGAAATGTTATTCTCATTTTATAGAGTTGGAAAATGAAGTTGAGAGGTTGTTACTTGTCCAGAGTCCACAACTGTTTAGGACCTAAGGCAGAATCCTTCTGAGGCTTACCTGACTCCTAAGTTTGACACTCTGTTCACCGTGTCACCTGAGTAAAGCAAATGTCTCTGTTAGAGCTCTGATATTCAAGATAAGTAGGGATTTGACACAAATACACTCATACATGTTTATATCAATCTGAGTCATTCACCAATGGACAAGTGGTCAATGAAAAGATAATTTTTTAGATGAAGACATTTACATCATCAGCCATATGAAAGAATATTCCAAGTCATTAATAATAAAGGTAATACAAAATTAAAAGTGGACTAGTAGACAAAGAGCCTTTGGAGCCCCAAAGATCTAGATTCAAGTCTGTTTTTGGATTCTTATTAGCTATGTGATCCTGGACAATTTACTTAACCTTTAAGTACTTTAAATAACTTTTTTTTTTTTTTTTTTTTTGCTAAGGCAATTGGAGTTAAGTGACTTGCCCAGGGTCACACAGCTAGAAAGCTTAAATAATTCTTTATGTTGAAGAGAAAGAACCTGCTTTACCTGCTTTGATAAAAGCAGTTTCTTCCCCTGGGAGTTCCCTATGAAATTAAGGTTCAGTCTCTATCCCTCAAAACTGGTAGAGCCAGAGAATACCCCGACAGAGATTCACACAAGGTACTAAACAAAGGCTTTCATAACATCCTTGTAGACATGATAGAAAAATGTGGGGTGAATGATAATACAATTAGGGATATTTTAAAATGGCTTAGTTATTTAAACCTAAACAGTGGTGATTAATAAATAAAACTCAAGTTGGAGAAAGATCTCTAATAAGATAGTTGTTAGATAGTAGAGCTCTAATAGGTATCTATACAAGTATCAGTTTTATCAATAACCTGGATGAAGGAATAGATGAAATGTTTGTCAAATTTCCAGCTAACATGGCACTGGAAGAAATAGCTGACATAGTGGATAATAGAATTAGGATTCCCCAAGATTGTGACAGGCTAGAAAAATAGGTCAAATCTAATAAGATCAATTTTGTAAAATTTTATTGATTTTTTTTCTTTTGTAGACCAATTTGGTATTTCCCTTGATACAGTTTCACACACACACATACACAACCCTTCTACGACACAAAAGAAAGTAGTTAAACAAAAAAGACATTTATCAACAAATACAGCCTTCAGTTCTCATAGCCACCCGTCTTTTTACAATGAAGAAGAAATTGTATTTCATCATTTCCCATCATTATGGGACCAAAATTGGTCACTTCAATTGATTGGAGTTCACTTGCCTTTAATTGTTTCTAGTCATTATATATAGTATGTACTGTCCTCCTCATTCTGCTTACTTTACTTACTTAGCATGATTAATTTAATAGTAATAAACCCATATGAACTGATGTAGCCGTTCTGGAGAGCAATTTGGAACTATGCCCAAAGGGCTATCAAACTGTGCATACCCTTTGATCCAACAATAATACTACCAGGAATGTATCCTGGTAATAATTATAAAGAGATCATTAAAAAAAGGAAAAGGACTCATAAAATATACCTCTCAAAATTCATAGCAGCTCTTTTTGTAGTGGCAAAGAATTGGGATGCCCCTCAATTGGGGAATGAAAATGGCTGAACAAATTATGATATATATATATATATATATATATATATATATATATATATATATATATATATGTAAAATGTAATACTATCATTCTATAAGAAATGATGAACAGGAAGATTTCAGAAAAATCTGAATTTTACATATATTTATATGAATTGATGCTGAATGAAGTCAGCAGATCCAGAAGAACATTATACATAGTAACAGCAACATAGTGTAATGATCAACTATGATAGACTTAGCTCTTCTCAACAATATAGTGGTCCAAAACAATTTCAAAAGATTTGTGATGGAAAATGTGGTCTACATCCAGAGAAAGAACTATGGAGTCTGAATGCAGATTGAAGCATACTATTTTCACTTAAAAAAAAAATTATTTTTTGTTTTTTCTTTCTCATGATTTTTCCCTTTTGTTCTGAGTTTTCTTTTACAACATGACTAATATGGAAATATATTTCACATGATTGTATATGTGTATTGTCTATCAGTATTAGCGACTTATCACCTTGTAAGGATTGACATTAGGATTCCAACACATGTGTAGCTTATATTGGATTGCTTGCTGTTTTGGGAAGGAAGAAGGTAGGGAAGGAAGGAGAGAGAAAAATTTGGAACTCAAAATCTTACAAAAATGAATGTTGAAAACTATCTTTACATGTAATTGGAAAAAAAACTACAAAGTATAAAAAATTAATTTAATTTAATTCAATTTTTAAAAATAGTGATAAACATAAAGATTGATTTAAAAAAGTCAAATGTACAAAAACATAAAGGGGGAGACATTTCTAGACATGTGTGAGACATCTTTTTAATGGACTCTAAACTGAATAGGAATCAATGGTCAAAATGGTGAATGTCACCTCCATTTATATTAATAAAACCACAGCACTGAGAAGGCAAAAAAGGACAATTCCATTGTACTCTGCCATGTTTGGAAAACAACTGGAATTATGTTTTCATTTCTGGACATCACGGTTTTTGGACTGGACATTGATGAACTGGAACATGCCTAGAGAAGGATGACAAATTATGAGATGCCTTCAAAACTATGTTAAGTGAGGTTTGGTTGATAGAACTGGGATTGTTTCACCTCAGAGAAGGGAAGGCCTGAGGTACATTATACCTCTTTTCAAGCATTTGAAAGGAGATCATTTAAAAAGAAGCATTAAATTTGTTCCATTTCCCCCCAGACAGAGTGGGCAGCTTATGGCATTTGTTAGGAAGCAGATTTAGGTTTAATGTAAGGAAAAATTTCCCCCCAAACTACCCCAAAATTGAATGAGCTTCCTTAAAAAGTAATGAGTTCCTTATCATTGAACATTTTCGAGGGAGAACTTGACTACAATATGTTAGGGATATTGTAGAGAAGATTCCTGTTTAGGTGGATGTTGGGGTAGGATATTGGATCAGATGACCTCTGAGGTTCCTTCTAACTTAAAATTCTGTTTTTGTTTTATAATTGTAAAAGGCAGAACTCTGGAGAAGTATACTTGAAACAAGGTGTTAATTCAGAGCTATTGATAAGACAATGGTTATCTAGTTTAGCATGGTGATTAATAGTTCTCTAGTTCAGTATGATTGATTTAATCCTACAACAAGGTGTTAACTCAGTGGAATTAAGATAATGATTCTCTAGTTTACATGTATTTAGTATAATTCTATAAGTTGACATCTATGATGATGTACTTATAATAGAGCAGATAAGAGCCAACAAGGACTGGAAGAGGAAGCTTCCATCTCCCACCATTGTGGTAGCTGCCCTGTCCTTCACTTCTCCACTGAGACCAAGTCCCGTCTGAAGGTGCCCCAGAAAGCTAGCCCGGCCCCACATGAAGAAGACAATAAAGACTTTTGGACTTTATTCCTGACTATTCTCATGGTGATTATTCTGCTGAAAACAAGGCTGGTCCCGAGACCTCCAGAAAGCTAACCCAGAACATTACAAATAACTTTGGGGTATTCACAAGATCAGAAACTATTTGAGATGATTACTGTGGAATATGTGCCAAAGAATTGGGGGCAGCTGGTTGGTGCAGTGGACAGAGCACCAGCCCTGAAGTCAAGAGGACCTGAGTTCAAAATTGACCTCAGACACTTCCTAGCTGTGTGACCCTGGGCAAGTCACTTAACCCCAATTGCCTGGAAGGGGCGGAGGAGAGAATATGTGCTAAGGAATCACAAATACACAAAAGAACGCCAATCAACCATGAGATATCTGAGTAAGGATGGAACACATGAATTTATAATGGACCAAGTCTGCAGAGTTCTTTGACAATCTCCATCAAGACTCTTAGCTTGGAATTGGGCCTTAAAAAAGATATTTGAACTGAGTAAGTATTAGGAGCTGGCATCGTATAATGGCAAAAAATCAAGGGTAACATAACAATAATAACAGCAGCTAACATTTATATGGTACTTACTATATGCCAGGCACTGTGCTGAGTACTTTACAACTATTATCTCCTTTTTTCCCTCACCGCAATTGGGAGGTAGGTATTATCTTTTAAAAAATTATTTTAATTTAAGTTTTTTAGTAGATGCTATTATTATCCCCATTTTACAGATAAGAAAAGTGAGGGGGGAATTAAGTGACTTGCCTAGGGTCACATATCTAGTAAGTGTTTGAAATGAAGTTGAACGCAATTCTTCCTGATACTACGTCTAGCATTTTCTCCAGTATGGCACTTTATGTACCTATATTGCTGTTTTTCAGAAAGATGATATTTAAGTGACTGTCAAGGTGAATAAAAAGAGGATAGTGGATTGGCTAGCATTAAGGGTCAAACATTTGGACAGAACACTGAGGGTGAGGTGATTGTCTTGGGTCTTGAGTTAGCCATTCAAAAACAGTTGATGGAAATGTGGCCCATCTCTGTAACAAAATACTCAAAATGCCATGAAGACAATTGATTTCTAGTTCCATTCTGAAATAAGATTTTAGAGTTTAACTTGTGTCAGTCCAAATCCTCTTCTGCCTCAGCTGCTCTTTATCATTTTTAACATTCACTGCGTGAAGAGATGAAATATGGACTAAATTGGATCCCGGGAGGAAAATCTAATGGAGTTCAGTACCTCATCCTTTATATCATGAAGAAATAAACACTTGGAGTTTCTCATCAATCCATTTTGATGAGGTTGTCGGCAGCCGGGCTTCTAGGAGGAGCTGCTGGCTAAAAATCCATCATTCCCTCAGTTAGGAGGTATTTGAGAGTGCCCTAAAGAGAGCACTCAGCCTGGAGTCAGAAAGAGCTGAATTCAAATATGACCCCAGATATTTCCTAGCATTGTGACCACACCTCACCTCTGTCTGCCTCAGTTTCTTCAGTTGTCAAATGGGATAATAGCGCCTACCTTTCAGAAGGTGATGAAGATCACACAAGATGATATTTGTAAAAATCACAGTGCCAGGCACACAATATGGGTTATGTAAATGCTTATTCTCTTCCCCTCTTATAAGAGAGTCATCCTTTTTTTTTTTTTTCGGAGACAAAAATCCCCTGAAACTCCTGAAAAATCTTGAAATCATACCTCTAGTGAGACTGGAGCTACAAGAAGATTCGTCTTGCTAACTAACGAATGATTACAGTAGCTCACACTATATGGCAATTTACAGCCGACAATGCACTTTCCTAGTAGCCTATTTTGTGGTTGTTATTCAGGGGGTTTCAGCCCTGGCTGACTCTTCAGGAGCCCTTCTGGTGTTTTCTTGGCAAAGATACTGGAGCAGTTTGCCATTTCCTTCTGCTGTTCATTTTACAGATGCGGAAACTGAGGCAAACAGGGTTAAGTGACTTGTCCAGGGTCACAAGCCAGGAAGTGGTAAGTGTCTGAGGCCAGCTTTGAACTCGGGTCCTCCTGACTTCAGGGCTGGTGCTCTACCCACTGTGCCACCCAGCTGCCCCCCTGCTGCCCCCTTAGCTTCTTTTTTTAGCTTCTGGACCAGAGCTGGCTCCACACAAAGCCACTTACGCAGGATCACAGAATCCTAGGCTTCACGCTGCAAAGGATCTTCAGGGTCATCCAGTTTGACCTTCGATGTCACAGCCGAGGGAAGGAGACCCGGCCCAAGGTCACACACTAGTAGTAAATGGCAGAGTCAGCACCTGTAACTCTAAATCTGGGGCGTGTGCTTCAGACTAGGGCTAACGGCTCCCACCCCCTGCTCGTTGTGAGAATTAAGTTGTGAGGTTAAAGTGACAAAGCACATTGCAGGAAATCAGATTTGTGAGCACCACTATAGCTGGAAGAGATGGGGAAACTGAGGCAAGAAAGCCGGTCCCTCCCCAAGGTCACCCAGAAAGCTGTCAGAGATGGAATGTGAATGGTCCTACTGCCTTTCTGAGATCCCAGTGACTGAGTGCAACAAAGTCCCAGACAAATTACCCAGTTTTTGCTTGTAGATCTTTGATGAAGGGAAATTTATTCCTTCCTGAGGCAGGCTTTTCACCTTGAGTTAGTCCTATTTCTAATTATTTGTGTGTGTATTTTATATTCATGTCTCCCTTATATTTTATAAAACATGATATATTATAAGCATAATATAACATTTATAATATATTATTTAATATATCACATATAAATATATTTATATATTAAATTTTATAAATTATATAAAACTACATTATATAAACATATTTAAGTAGATAGAAATATATTTAATACACATTAAATAAATATATTAATATTTCAAATATATTTATATATATTAAATAATATATCATAAAATGATATATAACATATATTTATACCATATATTATATATTGTATTTTATAAACTATGAGGAGATATATAAATATAAAGATACAAATGTATGTATATATGTGTGTTTATTTCTTTTATATTTAGCCTAAAGATATCTCTTTGTAACTTCTAGCCACTGCCCTCTGGGCAATACAAAAGTCAGTTATCTATAACCCTTGCTAGTTTGTTTATAGTGAGATTTTCTGAGTACTGTGAAGCACGTACTTTATTTATGCTTCACTGTTGGTTTGATCCCTTGCCTGATTTTCTTCTTTCATTTGGATGAAACACAAATGCAGCTAAACTCTGTGAGGATGATTATTGATTTCATGTTTTTCCTTCGGTTTTCTTTTCTAGTATTTTCTAATCTTCTGATTTGTATTCTTATAGTTCTCCCTTTATTTGCGTACTTAAAGCTTTTAAGGAAGAAAAAGCTGTATGTATGCAGAAAAACATTATTTGTGTTTTTGTTATTCTTGACTAGATAATAAAGGTTAAAAATATGTCCTTTTGATAACAAAGAATTTGCTCTCTCTTTTCAACAACATGAATAAGCAAAGAAAAAAATAGTCATCATTGTATTAAACTGTCTGATTTTAGAAACCAATTATAAAGAACCTAATTATCTCTGAATGAAATAAACATGAAAGTCCTTGGTTTGCAGCTTATAATGTCACTATCAGCAAATATTGAGCCAGAAGAGAAGCATCAATTTTCCAGTTTTCATAAAAGTAGCATGTCAGGAACTATCCCAGGATCCACTGTAACTGCTACTGGGGTTTACTGCTGGACCAGGAGGATACAGTGCAATCACCAGGAACACGTAGATGTGGAGAAAGTTACCCATAGAAGGAGACGATTTTAGAATGTGTGACTGCTTCAGCATGAAGAGAAATTCCAGTTATGGGGTATGAACTGGAGATCAAGGGAAACCTAAGGAACCCAGATAAGCATTCCATCCAGTACTTCCTGCAGATGTAGAGACCTTTGTTTGCCTTAAAAGCTGCTGCATGAAGACTCTGCAAAGAGAGAAAAGATGTTTGTCGGTATCTTTATACTTTAAGTTTGAACTCATTCTTTTCATGGACTTTCTTTCAAGGACTCTGTGTGCATATGTAGGAGAATTACCACAGGCTCTTTGGGGGGCATGTTTTGTATACTTACTATATCATCTTAGTAAATGTCTTTGCTAAAAAAGTCTAGTTTAATCTACTGGCTCATTGTTCAATGATAATGGACTTGTTCAGGGTCTTGGAACTTGACTCTAGTGGTCAAAATGAATTAATGAACAGAGGATATATTTATGAATACATTGGTGTCTATCAAATATAAATTTATCAGAGAGAAAGCTGAATTTGTTTCCGTTAAAGAGAACTATTAGCATCCTGAAATGAAAACTCAATAGGAAGGGCATATATAAAGCAAGTAACACCTGTGCAACTTATAAATAGGTTAAAAACTTACAAAAATAATTGTGAAGCAAACATTTGCCCTCCAGCAATCATCAATAAAGTTTGACTTTAGGGATTGTCAACATTCATATACATTCAACCAATAATATGTATGTCAATGACAGCTAGACTTGTAGCATCTGAAGGTTTGCAAAGTCCCTTATATTCATTATTTTTTCTGATCCTCACAACAACCCTGTACAATATTTTTTTGGGGTGATAATATTCCCACCTTGCAAATGAGGAATTTGAGGCTTAAATGATTTGCTTAAGATCACACAATCAGTAAGTGGCTGAGATAGTAACTATTAGAAGTTGACTTATCTTGACTCCAAATCTAAGACTATCCACTATACTGAAGTATTAATGCCTAAATTATGCAGAATCATTTACAGTAATGGAGGGGTCCCATTGGACCTATGATAAAACCAACTCCTTTCTTTGCCTCTTTAAGGAGTACTTGTTTAACTACAAATAAAAATAATAATCTTACTTGAAGGCTTCATCATAGTATAAATATGATTATGGGTTCTCAAAGATTATGCCAGAAGAGTTATAAAATCTGTATGAATCTAGCAATCTAGTGAATCTGCTTTCTAAAATCCAGCCCCACCCAGGACAGATATCTATCAAAGGTAGTCTGGTTAATTGAGATTGAATTTTTTGACTATAGGAATTCATGAAACAGAGAAAAATGCAGTACTTCCCTCCCACACCCTTTAAGGACACACTCTCCTATACCACTTCAATGCTCAGGAGAGTAGGCTCACTCTCAGCAGTTTCTACATAGCAAAGGTCCCACCTGGTTCAGATCCAGATAAATCCTAATTCTGACTAAAACTAAGGCTAATTCTGACATGAAATCTAATTCCAACTATGGGCTGGGTCCCAAAGAACCTTGCTCCTCAGGGCATTAATGAGGCACAGGCCATAAATCTAACATTAACCCCATCCCCAGAGGCTTACTCTGCTGGATTTTTCCAAATCACAAACTTGGAGCTTCTATAGTAATTTCCTTTGCCTAAAACAGAAAAGAAAGCATGTCAAGTCAGGCAAAGAATGAAGGCCCACTTTTCCAGGCCACATGGCCTCAGAAAGGAGAAGGTCCAAGGCTTCTCCCTCATAGCACTGTTTCTCACTGAACATTACTTGCCAAGGAGCCAGAGATCCACAAGATCAAGCTGAATTGTGGTTGTTAGTGCTTTTTTAAAGGCACCACCAATTCTGACTACCCAGCCAATTGTGGTTAGAAGGCTGGGACCAGTTACAGATCGTTTGGCCAGTGTTTTTTCTAAGGGACTAGTATTGATGAGATCTTCAATCTTAGGTGTAGTTAGCAGAAAATTGATAAATTAATCCCTTAGGCAAGCAGAAGGAAGGTTCTGATAGGGTGTTCTGTTTAGTTCCTTGGTCCCACCCCCTCTAAAGGTAATCCAGTCAGTAATTCAAGTTATGTCAAGACCTTGAGGCTAAAATTTCCCTATAAAAGAATTTATGGCCTATGGCTTTGCTGCTATCTTCCTTTGGGTCAACCTGCCATGGCACTCTGCCTTGTGGTGTCTTTTCCCTTTCCCCCCATGCCACGTAGTATCTCCCCTAACTCCACTATGCTTCTCAATCCCACTTCTCCTTACAGCTAACTCTTTTAGGGTGCTAAGTCCCTTTCAGGTTTTAGCCTGCTACTTAAGGACATGCTCCAACCTCTCAAGGGGGGCTCCCTTTCTACTGGGTAATTTAAATTCCACTGAGGAACTTGTCTTTCATATGCTCTCTCACTCTATTTCATATTTACCATTTCTGGTGTCTATTGTATCCCTTCATTTTATCCACAATTTCTTCCCTAAATAAATCTACCTTTTGCCAAAGAGAATGGCCATTGGGAATTCTTCACATGACTGAACCCCAACTTTTGGTACCTGCCATCATTTAGTGACAAATCCCACATCATAGATCACATCAGTATGACACTTCATCATGATTCTCTTAACTTTTTTTGTCCATGTGATGGGACATATGTATATTCCAGTCTGTTCTGTCTAAAATTAAAAGCACAAAGGAAATAAATTATGACAGTTATAAACAATTATAATTATCAAAATGTTATAAAAACCAACTCATAAACTTTCCCATTAAAAATTTTTGCCTTTTTGTTTCTAAAATAATATAACTGATTCATTTAAAATAATTCAATTGATTGATTGATATTTCCAATTGATAAATGGTCAAAGGAGATGAACAATTTTCAGAAGAAAAAATTAAAACCATTTCTAGTTATATGAAAAGGTACTCTAAATCATTGATCAGAGAAATGCAAATTGAGACATCTCTGAGGTACCACTGAATATCTCTCAGACTGGCTAAGATGATAGGAAAAGATAATGATGAATGTTGGAGGGGATGTGGAAAAACTGGGACACTGATACATTATTGGTGGAGTTGTGAACTGATTTAACCATTCTGGAGAGCAGTTTGGAACTATGCCCAAAGGGCTACCAAATTGCATATCTTTTGATCCAGCATTGTTATTACTGGGCTTATACCCCAAAGAGATCATAAAGGAGGGAAAAGGACCCACATGTGCAAAAATGTTTGTGGCAGCCCTTTTTGTAGTGCCTAGAAACTGGAAACTGAGGGGATGCCCATCAATTGGAGAATGGCTGAATAAGTTATGTGTAAAGGGCTGAAACTCTGAATAGGTGCACTGGAATCAGACAACTGAGCATGTAAGGCTAATTATCGACTGGACAATACTCTATTAGCATATGCTTGGAAAAATGGCCCTTCTCACTATTCTGTGCTGACTCCATCTTTTGGTGTGTACAGAGAATTGTAGGAGGGATTAGGTGGTGGAGTAAGACAAACCAGAGTCACTTTGGAGGACTATGACAAGGAGAAAGGAGATTGGTGGTGAGCCTCCTGGAGGTTTGTCTGTTTCCTTTACTTCTCCCCCTAAAGATCAAGGATTTTTGCTGATCCTGACTCTGGCTGATCCTGAGGTCAACAGGGAGTTAATCCGATTGCACAGTTATGATCTATGAATATTATGGAATATTATTGTTCCATAAGAAATGATCAGCAGGATGATTTCAGAGAAGCCTGGAGAGACTTACATGCACTGATGCTAAGTTAAATGAGCAGGACCAGGAGATTATTGTACACAGCAACAGCAAGATTATACAATGATCAATTCTGATGGACATGGTTCTTAACAATGAGATGATTCAAGCAATTTCAATGATCATGTGATGAAGAGAACCAACTTCACCCAGAGAGAGGACAGGGGGAATTGAATGTGGACCACAACATAGTATTTTTACTCTTTTTGTTGTTGTTTGCTTGCATTTTGTTTTCCTTCTCCTTTTTTTTTTCCTTTTTGATCTGATTTTTTTTGTGCAGCATGATATTTGTGGAAATATGTATAGAGGAATTGCACATGTTTAACATATATTGGGCCACTTGCTGACTGATGGAGGGGGTGGGGAAATGGAGGTAAAAAATTACAACACAGGGTTTTGTAGGGGTGAATATTGAAAATTATCCATGTACATATTTTGAAAATAAAAAGCTTTAATAAAAATACGTAATTCGGCAATGTTTAACAAAATAAATAAAAATATAATACATAAAAAAGAAAAATCTTTGCCTTGAAGAATTTGTGAGTGCAAGCCCCTCATTTGTACTTTCTTCTTACTATATAAATAGATCTTGTACTTAATTTCTGCATATTTTGTATATGTAATATCTCTTGGTATATACGTCGTTTGCCTTAATAAAATGAAGGCTCCTTGAAAGCAGAGTCTGTTCTGTTTTAGTCTTCTTATTCCCATTCCCAACAATAGTAGGAGAATAATAAATGCGTATTGATTTATTGGGAAGACCATATTTCCATGAGTAGTATGGGAAAAAAGGAAAGGAACCTTACTTCCTTAATTTTCCTCTGGAGATCATGAATGTGTCCTGCTAGGACTAATTTTTTAACTTTATTTATAATAGCCAGGATCCTCCAATTTGAAAAAAAAGAAAAGCTCAGAATCTCTTCCAGAGGTTTGGGAAATTCTGAAGTTCCCGGTAGTTAAGCTCAGGGACATTTGTGGACTGTGAGTCAGACATCTCTGCCAGATACTGCATATACTTTGTTTGGAACAGTTTAATAATGACTTTTTTTTGTAGCTATACAACTTTTAGGCCTTTTGTTCAGATCCTCATTATTATAGCCATCATTCAATTGGCTCAACAAAAGGTTATTTACACCAAACAATACAATCCATGAAGTAAAAAGTGAGTCACACAGAGGTGTCTTAAGGAGAATGGCTTTGAAATGGGGCTTCTGTGATTTATCCTGAGAACATAGGGAGTAAATATTGCACTGAAAGCTATGGAGGTTTGGCTGGTTGTTGTTTTTTATTACCCAGGAAATAAGTATTCCAGTGAATCCTTGCTCTCTGCCCTTCTACATCCATCTCTGCAAGAACTATTCTACGAGATGGAAGGTAAGGTTATTTATTTCCCTAGGTTATAACAATATTGAGGCAATGCATTAATCTGCTCATCTGTTTTGGCTTAGCATCTATTAAGTGGGAATGGAAATTTCACCTAATCCAATATCTTATGGTATAGGATCCTGTTTTCTTTTCTTTTCTTTTTATTATATCTTTTTATTTACAAAACATATGCATGGGTAATTTTTTCAACATTGACTCTTGCAAAACCTTCTGTTCCAAATTTTCCCCTCCTTCCCCCCTCTCCTAGCTGGCAGTTAGTCCAATATATGTTAAATATGTTAAATTATATATAAATCCAATATATGTATACATATTTATACAGTTATCTTGTTGCACAAGAAAAATTGGATCTAGAAATAAAAAAAACCCTGAGAAGGAAAACAAAAATGCAAGCAAACAATAACAGAAAGAGTGAAAATGCTATATTGTGGTCCATACTCAGTTCCCACAGACCTCTCTCTGGGTGTGGATGGCTCTATTCATGTCTGGACAATTGGGACTGGTTTGAATCAATGGCTCAATAGAGCCATGTCCATCAGAATTGATTGTCATATAGTCTTCTTGTTACTGTGTACAATGATCTCCTGGTTCTGCTCATTTCACTCAGCATCAGTTCATGTCAATCTCTCCAGGCCTCTCTGAAATCATCCTGCTGGTCGTTTCTTATAGAACAATAATATTCCATATCATTCATATAGCCTAACTTATTCAGTCATTCTCCAATTGATGGGCATCCACTCAGTTTCCAGTTTCTAGCCACTACAAAAAGGGCTGCCACAAACATTTTTGCACATGTGGGTTCATTTCCCTCCTTTAAGATTTCTTTGGGATATAAGCCCAGTAGAAACACTGCTGGATCAAACAGTATGCACAGTTTGATAACTTTTGAGCATAGTTCCAAATTGCTCCCAGAATGGTTGGATTCATTCACAATTCCACCAATAATGTAGGATCTTGTTTTCATAGTCCATTAAGGTAAACTATAATATATATACTGTTTGTTCAAAAAAGGCCTTGTGGTCTAACGGATTTATTTCCTAATTCAACTTGAACTAATTTCCCAAAATCTATATTGTTAATGGAATGCCTTTTTTTTTTTTTTTTTTTTAAATTGGTACTATTAGTAGCATTAGGGGACATATATCATCTATGCTGGGCTAGATGCCTTGTAGGACTGGAAAACACCCTTCTACTACTCTGATTGGAAAAAAACTTACAAGACCACCAGTCCTGACTTTCAATCCTTCCTCGTCCCACTTTTTCCTTGGCTAAGTGATCTCTTCAGCAGAACTGTCAGACTCCATCTTTAACCTCTTCTTGCCTAAACTAACTTAGGTAAACTCAGTGACAAAGTAGATAGAGTACTAGGTCTGGAGTCAGGAAGATTCATCTTCCCAAATTTAAATATAGTCTCAGGCACTTAGTAGACATGTAATCCTGCACAAGTCACTTAACCCCATTTGCCCCAGTTTCCTCCTCTGTAAATGATCTTGAGAAGGAAATGGCAAACTACTGCATTATCTTTACTAAGAAAACCCCAATGAAGTTACAAAGAGCCAGACACAACTGATACAATTCAACAATAACAACAACTATTACAACAAAATAAATAACCCAGACCCTCCTTGTTGAGCATATGTTCTGGAACTAATTTCCCAGACCCTACTCACAGTAGCAGGATTGATCTTCAGAAAACAGCTTCTCCCCCAGTGGTTCAAGGGTTGTCATTCTAATGCTATAGTACATGAGCCCCCATTGAGGTGTTCTCCATTGATTATCAGTGTAAATTAATTAGCCAGCCTTAGGGTTACCTTGTGGATACTTCTGACTTCAAAGTCCCTGAATTTTAGAGTTGGACACCAATCTTCCAAGAGGGATATTTCTTTAACAGAATGATTCTCAGAGAAAGGGACTGTTAACAAAAAGATCCTACAGCTTAAAGACTAAAGCCCTATCTCAAGGGTTGGCAAAGCAAAAAGCATTTATATGTTATTTATTATGTGCCGGAGTGCTAAGCACTTTACAAATATTATCACATTTGGGAGGGAGGTACTATTATTATATATTTTACAGTTGAGGAAACTTAGGAAAACAGGTTACATGACTTAGGATCATACAGCTAGGAAGTGTCTGAGACTGCATTTGAACTCATGTTTTCCTGAGTCCAGACCCAGTGCTCGCTCTATCCACTTTGTCACCTAGCTGCCAGGATCTCTTTTGCAATTTCTCTATTTTTTTTTCCTGTGAATTGCTCTGATGAGCAAGTCTGAAGGAAGTAGAGAATATTTGTAAATTGTAAAGTGTCTTTACATTCTGGGGATTCTGAAGGACTATTAGAAAGCTTTATATTTCTTATGTTCATGCATCACCTGTAAGTCTTTCATATTTTCTGTGGAGGAAGAAATAGAAAGCTACCCCATACCCAATATCCATATTGTACACTGAGTGCCATGCAGAAGGCTAGGATCTGGTTATCCATATATGGGGAAGCCCTATAGTCAAAACATAGCTAAGCTTTGTTTCAGGGATTTTCCTAGAATTTTATTCTGGGGTGGGAACAGAGCCACATAGAAAACCAGAATCAGACTCAGTTTTTCTAGGTGAAAGGGTAGGAAAATTATTTTGATGGCACTTTCAGGAAAAAAAAATTGAAGTATTTGAAAATTTTTTTCCACTTGTGAGACAATTGGTATTTCTCTATAGTAAGGATAATCTTTGTCTTCCAGATCCAGTTGGCTGCCAAGTTTTGTGTTCCTTCTATTTTTGAAATGCCCCGCCCATTCATCCTGCCCTTTCCATGCCAGTGTTGGAATCATATTGATTGGTCCATTGTAATAGCATCTTCACAGATCTCCCTTACTTACTCCAGCCTCTCCCACCTCCAGTTCAGCCTCCATAATGATGTCAGAGTAGCTTTTCTAAAACATAGCTCTGATCAGAGCATTCCCTCAAAAACTGTCAGCTCCCTTCCCCTTCCTTAGTACAGCCAAGATGATTAGGTTTTCCTCATTTGACTTTTCTGGTCCTATCTTGTATTGATCTTCAAATATTCTATGCTCTAGTTCAATTTTCTCCAAATTATTGGGATCACTCATGCCCACTGTAAAACTTTTTTGAGCACATACCCCTAATATGTTGTACATTTATTTATTTATAAATTACATGCACATGCTAACATGTATATATATATATATATATATAAAGTATAAAGTTAAAAAAAATCATGAAGCTCATATAAAAATAGAACAAATATGAGCTAAAGATGATCAGAGAGTTATAGTAGGGAGTTCCTGGAGCTTACAATCAGGTTTGAACTTTGGGAAAATCATATTAGCAGTTGTGTGGAGGATGGACCAGAAAGGTAGGGAGATCAGTTAGGAGTTTACTTGCAATAATCTAGGGGAGGGATGCGATAAGAATGTGAACTGAGGTGATGGCCCTGTGAGTGGAGAAAAGAAGACTGAAAGATGCAAAAATAAAAAGATATGGTATCCAAATCAACCATTTACTGATAAAAAGTCACAATTTCATAACTTCTATATTCACTTATGCAACTCACAGTTTAATAAGCTTTGGGATAGAACACTAGGCATGGAGTCAGAAGTCTGGCTTCAGACTCTTACTAGCTAGGAAAATCTTTTTTTTTCCTCATAAAAAAAATTATTTTTGTGATCTCATTTTTTTTTTAACATTTCAGAATGCTCCCCCACCTGATTTTTTCATGCAATCAAAGCCGCTTCAGATTTTTAAAAACAAAAAGATTAGGAGTTTTGTTTCAATATAACAAATATCTGACAACCTCTTGTATAGCAAAGGATGAAGGCATTTTTAGTTGGTCTTTATTAAGACACATATTTCCTTAAGGAAGATAAAACAATAGGAAATAAAAGATACATACACATTATGTGTCCATCTATGCACACACACAATCACACTGGTCTATATGTAAATGTACACATATACACGTATATCCATAAGTTGATATGCATATCTATATGTGTACACACATCTATGCATGTGTACACACATACATATATGTTCTTTAAAAGTGCATCCCTCTATATTCAGCTGGGCAAATCACTTAAAAATCTCTGTGTGCCTCAGTTTCCTCATCTGTAAAATGGATAAAATATTATCTAATAATAGCACCTACTTCCCAGGGTTGGTGGGCAGCTAGGTGGTACAGTAGATTGCTAGTCCTAAAACCCAAGTTCAAATGTGCCTGCAAATACTTAATTAGCTGTATGATCCTAGGCAAGGATCATTTTACCCTGCTTGTCTTTTTCATCTGTAAAATGAATTGGAAAAGGAATTGACAAACTGCTGCAGTATCTTTGCCAAGAAAACCCCAGATGGGGTGGCAAAATGTCAGACAAGGAAACAAAGACAACAATTAGAGTTATTGGAATATGGTTCCCATCTCCTCTATTAGCTTATGAATTCCTCAATGGGAAGGACCAAGTCTTAGTCTTTTTTTTTTTTTTTCTTTTTTTTTGCTTTCCTCCCCATCTTCTGTGAGCGTTCTGAGCAGGATTGGATTAAATTCCCCTCGCTCTTCCTTGGTACTTGCATTTCCACATACTTTGGCTGTTTCTTAATTTCATGGTGATTAGTTTCTTTCCTTGATTATAAGAAAAGCAGCTGGAATGCCGTTCCTCCATTTGGATAGTGCCTGATTATCCCTCCACACAGACTTCTTGATGCCTGTGTAGTTAACCCCAGTCCCTTGTTCCTAGTCACAGCCTCCAGTATTTGGTTTCCTCCTGCCTTGATTTCTGTTGCTTTTTCCCCAGCAGCAGCTTAATAGGTATATTTGATTGAGCAGAGGAAGCATTGATGCCTTCCTCTTAGGGGAAAAAAAAAAGGATTCAGTGACATAAATCTGGCTGAGTTCTGTCTGGAGAGGAGCTATTGTCCCTGTAGACTCTAAATAAGCATCCTAGTCTTTTTGCTGTGTCACTCTCTACGACATTATCAAGAACTGCCTATACAGCTAAGATTGAGTGGATTAGCCCTTGGGGGCTGGAGAGACTTTTTAAAAAACTGAGAGCAAAGGAAGCAGCACAAACCTGACACTGGAGAGGAATTTTGATAAATTGCATACCTAGATTCCATGGGCTGAGGCTCCAAAGAGGCCCAGAGCTCATCTATTCATTCATCTATTTATCTATCTATGGGAAGAGCTCCCAGCCCAGCATGGGCTGTTTTAGAAAGAACCAGGGCAATGAACATCAGTCTTGCAGCCAGAAAGGGGACCTCTGGTTTGGGAATATTTCATATTCAATAAGAGAGAGCTGTACTTGGATTCAGGAAGACTTAAGTTCAAGACTCGTCTCTGATTTACACTGACTGAATCCCTTGTCCTTTGTCCTCTCAGAGAGGATTTCGGGAGTTTCAGGTGCTTCCTATATTTAATCACCCGTCCAATTCCTTTCTCTATTTTCCCTCCTCCAAATCACTCCTCTTCTCAACTTCTTTATTTTTGTCATGTACACCTTTCAGTCATCCTGGCTCACAACTCAGAATAATCCTAGAATCTTTTTCTCGATGCCTCCCATAGCCAATTAGTTGCTAAGTCTTGTTAATTCTATCTAGCCTTTGCAGAGGCAATTTCCCATCCCTGAAATGTACTCACTTCCACTTTTTAGCATCCCTAATTTACTAGCTCAAATGATACCTTCTTCATGAGACTTTTCCCTAACCAGCTGCCAATACCTTTCTCTGGTGAAATTATCTGGTATTTATATTTTGTACAAATTTTGCATATTCTCATGTAGTCCACGTTTGTCATCATTGAGTTCATTGATAGCAGGAACTGTTTCTTTTTTTGTCTTTGTACCCTTAGAATCCAATATAAGACCTGGCATATATAGTGTATAATAAATGCTTGATGAGTGATCCAATGGAAATTTCTTGCAACTGGTTTTGTGGGTCAGCAAATTTTGATCTGAATTGCAAGGAAAACATTCTTCCATCTTTCAGATATTCAGAAGAATATTCAGATATTAGAAGAAGACAATTATTGGTGGGTAAAGGAAAGAATGTGGTCCAGTGTTGATTTCATAGAACGCTCAATGAATGCTTATTGACCAACTGAATTTTCCAGACTGGAAATAGTTCTTTGTTTTCTCAAGCAAAATGGGAGTCTGCTTGATGGTGCCCTGTATCAAAAGGAAATACAATGTGATATGTCAACTATGTGAAGAAGTGTATCCTACTAATAGGGTACAAGGGCACCCCCAAAATGTTGGAATTTCAGTCTGGTGTCACAAGTGTCTCAAAAGAATTTGTAGACTCAGACCCAACTCCAAGTTAAGGGGCAAAGTTTATTAAAATTGCAGTGTCAATTAAAGCAGGTTAAATTCCAAAAAAAGAAGATGGCAAAGAACAAGGAGCAACATATAAATTTTTAAAGAAAAGTGAGAGAAACCAGGTATTTCCTATTACTGATATGTTAATTTTATGACTTGGAGGTGGAGTTGAGGAGTGGTCAGGTTCTTACTTTACTCATAATTTCCTGGGTAGAGCTCATGGGAACCTTCCAGGACTCCACTTTTGGGAAAACATCACTAGGAAAAAAGGCAGGCATCCAATTTTTACTGCTTCTGTGTTAATCTTAGGCATCTCATTCTTATCATTCTGGCTTCAGAAGTACCATTATCACTGACTAGCAGGTTGCTATCTGACAGATACCAATCTTTTGGACTCAGTATCCTGGCTGTACAAGGAAACTAAGGCAAGATAGCCCAAGAGAAGTAATACATCATTCCTAAAAACATCATCCCTAACAGCTGTACCACATCACTGCTTGGCACATCAAGGCTGAAAAATGTTATCTGTGCTCTGCTATTTGGAAGAAACAACTTTGCCTTTTGATGTAATCACCATTGATCTTCCAGGAAGAACTGGAAGTAGCAGTCCCTGAAGAAGAATCATCATTCCTCACTCTTGTTGTTGTTCAGTTATTTTTCAGCTATATCTGACTCTTTATGACCCTATTTAGTTTTTCTTGGTGTTTACCATTTATTTCTCATTTAATGGATGAGGAAACTGAGAAACAGACTAAATGACTTTCCCAGAGTCACACAGCTAGGAAGTGTCTGAGGCCAGATTTGAACTCAGGAAGATGGTTCTTCCTGATTCTAGAACTGGGTTATCTATGCAGCCTTCCTCACATTTTTTTAGTGCTTACAATTGAGGGGAATGCTCTCCTCTACTTCTGTGAAGTGCAAATATTGTGATCCCTGTTTCACAGGGGAGGGAGCCAAAGCTTAGAAAATTGAATTATTTGTGTAAGATTATTCAGCTAGTGAGCACCGATGGTTAGAAATCAATGTCCCACCCCACCCTGCCTCTTGACACAGGGTTCTTTCCACCATATTGCCTTCACTCATTAGAATGGAAAGAGCATTGGATTAAAGTTAGAGAAACCTGTCTCTCATTCTGTGTATCAACTTGGGTAAGTTACCTAACTGTTCTGAGCCTCATTGCCTTGTCTTCAAAAGACATGGATTAGATTAGGTGACTTCTAAGATCTGTCCCAGCTCTAACTCTATGATCTTATGATTGTTTCTTATGATAAAGGTTATCAAGGGAGAGATGCACTATTAACTATTTATAGGTGGCCTGGAGGTTGGATGCTAGGTGATTCGCATTGAGCTCAGGTGATCAAATAAGAGGAAAGAAGGGTGTAAAGGAGCCTCGCGGTTATGGCGAGCATTAGCTGGCCTCTTGGTTTTCTTCTGTTTGAGCTGTGATAGGATCCCAGAAGGAATGAACACCCCAGTTGATAAATGGTCAAAAGATATGAACAGGCAATTTTCAGATAAAGAAATCAAAATTACCTATAATGATATGGAAAATGCTCTCAATCACTATTGATTTGAGAAATGCAAATTACAACAATGCTGAGGTACTGCCTCACACCTATCAGCTTGATTAAAATAACAAAAAAAGGAAAATGATAAATGTTGGGACATGGATGCAATTGCTGGTGGAATTATAAACTGATCCAGCCATTCTAGGGAGCAATTTGAAACTAGCACCAAAGTGTGCTTACTCTGACCCAGCAATACCATTACCAGGTCTGTCACCCAAAGAGATCATTGAGAGGGAAAATGGGCCCACTTGTTCAAAAATATTTATAACAGTCCTTTTTATGGTAGCAAAATATTGGAAATTGAGGGGATGCTCATCTACTGGGAAATGGCTGAACAAGCTGTAGTCTATGACCATAATGGAATACTATTGTGCAAAAAGAAATGTTGAATAGACAGATTTCAGGAAAACCTGGAGAGATTTATTTGAACTGATGCAAAGTGAAAGGAGCAGAACCAGGAAAACATTGCACATGGTATTGGCAACATTGTGTGATGATCACTATGAATGACTCAGCTCTGCTCAGCCACACATTGATCCAAGTAGGACTCTTGAAGGAAAATATTATTCACATCCAGATAAAGAACTGATGGACTATAAATGCAGCCTGAGGCATATTTTCCTCACTTACTTTATTCTTTTTCATTTTTCTTTTCTTTTTGACCTATTTTTTCTTTTACCATTATGACTAATGTGGAAATGTTTTACATGATAGTACATATATAAACAATTATAAAATTGCCCATTATTTTTAGAAGAGGGGAAGGGAGGAAGGGAAGGAGAAAAATTTAGAATTCAAAATGAATGCCAAGAATTGTCTTGACCTGTAATTGGGGGAGGAAATACTATTTTTTTTTAAAGGAATAAACAAATCTCCATGGCCCTCTTTGATTGGGTTCTCTTTAGAGATAAGTAGCTGCCTTTGGAACCCAGGGGAATTGATAATGAGCTGACAAGAGTGAGATGCTGTGACTTGACAATTTCTCTTCTGGTTATCCCAGGCCCTGCCATCATCTCTGGTTCCTCACACAGCGGTTTCTTTGCTTACTGGGGAATAGCTCATTAAAGTGTTCAGCTCAGTGACCTGCTCTCATCGATGGGGACAGCAGACCCTGTCAGCAAACCAATCTGTCCTGGGCTTTCATTAGGCAGATCCCAAGGAAGCCCTCATCCCTGATGCTGATTCCTTGAGTGATTGTGCACAGAAAATTGTACTCATCTGCTCTGTGGGTCCCCTAGGCCCATCCTTACTCAGTCCTGTCTATAGGCACTGTGAGCTCTTGAAGAACAGGGGATGGGGGAAAGCATCTGGTTCAGAAATAATTGACACTTGAGAGGATTTTCCTCCTCATTCATTTTCACTCTATGGGTTTCTGTCCCTTAATATTCCTTTCCTGGAAGTTTGCTTTCCCCAAACTTGAGTATTACAGATGGCTTACTCCAGCCTGCTACTGCTGAATACAGGCATTAGACATGCAAGCTTTAAATAATATTAATTAAATAAAACTACAGGCATTAACAAATGCCCTTCATAAAAGATCTTTGTTTACTCACTATTGCAACTGTGAAGCAAATAGTCCCCGAAGATTCCTAAGCTAGGGCTTTAGAAATCCAAATCCCTGACAAAGTCTCTGATATTGGTTGACCTTGGAGAAGGGGGAGTTGGAGGGGTTAATAGTGCTGCTGTTTTATCTGTTTCATTAATGGTTTTATTTTTTCTTTTTTGGCCTTGCCCCCAAGGTAGTTCTGTGAAATTGCAATTTCAAAACCAAATAAATAAAAAAATCACCAGAAGCATTGCTTGGATCTTAGGGAGGAAAATCATCTCCAACTTTCACAGAGGACATTTTTCTTGGTAAAGAAAAAGTGATTTGATTATATTTTGGCTGGAAATAATATTTCAGAAATTGCAATTACTCTTAGGCAGTTCATCATGCCCTGTACTCTTGTTAGTTCAGCAATTTAGAGTGGAAGAATTTCTGTCCTCTTCTCCCCTACCTTTGGGCATATTTTCCTTAAGAATTACCTAGCATTTAACACAGATCAGTTTGTGGCACTTCTTTGCTCTAAACTCTTTAGTGGTCCCCTATTAATGACCAAATAAAGTTTGAACTCATTAGCCTGATGTTCAAGGCTCTTTACAATCTATCCGTCTTATTCCACACTTGTCCCTCTATATACCTGTCAAGCTGAACTTCTAGCCATACCTCAAAATATATTCTTGCTTTCTGACAGAGTAACTTACACAATTCCCTGTCCCAGAAAACATTCTACTAGTTGAAACCTGACTCATCCTTTAAAGCTCAGTTCGTGTCACCTCTTTCATGAAACTCTTCCAGATCCTCGTACCCAATAATGACCCTTCCTTCCTCAAATTCCACATGCCGTCTGCTCAAACCTCTTTGGTGGACTTGTTATATATTATGGTGATTTATACCTGAGTGACATTCCTCCTCTTAAATTGTGAGCTCCATGGCTCCAGGGACTACTTTATTTAATTTTTATATACCTAGCACAGTGCCTGCACATAGTAGGTGCTTCATATATGTGACAACTGATTGCTGTGTTCCTAGATCTAACCTAGATACTGTGGGAAAACAGAAAAGGAATAAAAGACTTGGAATTTGCTCTCTGTAATAATAATCTAGTTGGGAAGACAAACCATACACAATGAAAATCATTTAAGAACAATTATAAAAGTATTTTAATCAAATACTTTTCAAAATAATGCACATTTATTGATACAAAAGAATGGAAGAATAATGGTAGGGCAGAGGTGTCTAATATACTGTCAACATTCCTGGAGTGTTGCCCAACCAAATTAAAATGTAATTGGGAAATATTTGTTAAAATAAATAAAAATATAACAAAGATATTATTAATTTGTGGTTTTCCAAGTTCACATGCTGCCTGTAAGAATTCTTATATATTGGTTCTTTAGCCTCACTTTCTACTTCAGTTTGACACCACTGATCTATGGTATGATTAATATCAGACAATTTTTTTGCCCAAAGGGCTATAAAACTGTGCATACCTTTTGATCCAGCTGTGTCTCTATTGGTCTCTATCCCAAAAAAATCATAAAAAAGGGAAAAGGACGCATGTGCAAAAATGTTTGCAGCAGTCCTTTTTGTAGTGGCAAGAAACTGGAAACTGGGTGTATGCTCATCAGTTGGAGAATGGCTGAATGAGTTATGGCATACAAATGTAATGGAATATTATTGTTCTATAAGAAATGATGAGCAGGTTGATTTCAGAAAAGTCTGGAAAGCCTTAACATGAACTGATGCTAAGTGAAGCGAACAGGACCAAGAGAACATTATACACAGTAACAAGATTATGAGATGATCAACTGTGATGGACTTGGCTCTTTTCAATCAATTGGGATGGAAAAATGCTTTCCACATCCAGAGAGAGAACTATGGAGACTGAATGTAGATGAAAGCATATTTTCACCTTTTTTGGTTGTTGTTTTTTCTTCCTTATGTATTTTTCCCTTTTGATCTGATTTTTTTTTTTTTTTTTGCACAGTGAGATGAATATGGAATAGAAGAATGGCATAAGTTTAACCTACATCAGATTGGTTGCTATCTTGGGGAGAAAGGGAGGAAGAGAGAGGGAGAAAATTTGGAATAAAAGGCTTTGCAAAGATGAGTATTGAGAATTATTTTTGCATATATTTGGAAAAATAAATACTATTTAAAAAAAAATACCAAAAGTTTCTGGAGAAATTGTATTTTAAGATAAATTTGAAGGAAATTACAGGATTTGGATAGATTGTGTTATAACAGAAAGATCATTGGTCAGGGAGTTGAAATGTGGCTTTAAGATGTGTACTAGTTGTGTGACTCTCTATATAGTCTTTTTATTCTTCAGTTTTTCCTTCTTTTGTCCCTGTCCCCCAACTCTCTAAGACAATAAGTTGGAGGAGTGCCGATTTGAATTGTAGATAGAATGTCCCAATTTCCCTATGATACTAATACAATAAAAGATTCAGGCTCTTCCCATTTCTCTTTATCCCAGTTTAATAAGCCTATATTAAGTGGCTTTTAATATAAGATTGGGTCTAAAAAGACAAAAATGAAATTGTACTCAGAGAAATGAAATGATTTCCCCAGATCACATAGCCTAGTGAATTGCCAAAGCTGAAATTTAAAACCTTGTCTCTACTCACTCTGGGTCCAACACTCTCTCCATTACTCCCATTTACTTCTTTCTGACCATCTTTCTTCCTTTTGCTCTCCTGAATGTGAGTGCCCCTTGAAGATCAGTCTTGGTCCTCCATATTCCCTTATTAGAATAGATATATCCTATTAGAATAGATATATGTAGTTTTTGTTGAGTAATGTAATTTGTTTTTGTCTCTTTGTGATCCTTTTTGAGGTTTTCTTGGCAAAAATACTGGAATGGTTTGCCATTTCCTTCTCCAATTCATTTCACAAATGAGGAAACTGAGGTAAATAGGATTAAGTGATTTGCTCAGGGTCACATAGCTAGTGTGTCTAAGGCCAGATCTGAATTCAGATCCTCCTGACCTCGAGGCTAGTACTCTATCCATTATGGTATTTTGTTGCCCCAATTGCTGTGCTAATGATTTTCAATCTCCAGCCCAGATTTTTCTCTCATCTTGAGTTCTGTATATTCAGCTGTCTACCAGAGGTTTCCATCTAAAATCTGTCAAACTTAAAAATTTAAAATTGAACTTTCTCCGTCCAAGTAATAGCAATATTTAAAAAAAGGCAAAAAACATAATCCCTATCTATAAGTACCACACATTCTAGAGGAAGATACAATATGTAAATAATGGGGTACATACAAGATATAGACAGAGTAGATAAACGATAATCCGCCAGTTGGGGAGATCAGAAATGACTCCTTAAGAAGATGGGATTTGAGATGAATCTTGAAGGAAGTCAGGAAACCCAGTGGGCAAAAGTAAGGAAGGAGAGAAATTCAAGCCAAGGGAACAGTTAGGAGAGGAAGGGCCTGCATATAGTCTAATGTAACAAGATCTTGGAGTACTTGGAGGGATAAGGCTGGAATGGTAGGAAGGGGCCATATTGGGAAGAACTCTAAATATTAGAGGAATCCATATTTGATTCAGAAGGTAACAGGGACTCACTGTTGTTTATTGAGTACAGCAGTGATACTTTGCTTTAGAAAAATAATTTTGACAATCAAATCCTAGGTATATTTGATTGTTGATAGGAGGCAAGGAGACCACCTAGAAGGCTATGGCAGTACTCTAGGCTGGAAGGCATGAGGGTCTGAACTGGAATTATAGCTGTGTGAAGGGAGAAAGAAGAGGATGTACAAGAGATAGTCAATCTGATATCAGATTCATTTCCCCCAGCACTTCTTTCAACAGTCAATCTTCTGCTTATAAACCTCCGGCAGCTCTCTCTCCAACCTCATCAAGTCCACTTTGAAAACTCTTCATAAGGTAGCCTCACTCTACTTTGTTTCTTGCCATGTTCCAATGCAGGCTGTAATCACACCCGTCCTTACCTTTCTCTTTTCATTCTTACTTTCTTACCTTTTTTCACCCAGAACGTTTGTTTGCTCTTTCCCTCTGTGATTACCTAAATTTTAGCCATTCTTCAATGTCCCATCTTCTTCATGAAACCTTCGCTGACTATTCTGTTCATTATTCTGTTGTTATTGAATCATTTAAGTTTGTCTGATTCTTCATGACTCTGTGGGATGCTCTTGCCAAAGACACTAAAGTGTTTTGCCATTTCCTTCTCCAGCTCATTTTTCAGATAAACATCATTCTGCTCTGTGTCCTATGTGTTCCTACCACTAATGGTCTTCTCTTAAATGTCCCCCAGTTAAATTCCTACCCATCCTTAAAAGGCCATCTCAAAAGCTTTCCTTAGTTTATCAGTCACCCCACAAAGGGAAGAACCAATTCTTCTCTTCTTAGAACTTTTCTTGTATTTTGTATTTCTCTTATGAACATTCACAGGCTACTTCCCCCCCCCCCCCGTGTTTTTGTCTTATTCTCGCTATTAAATTGTAAATGCCTTAATGACAGGGACCATAACTCATATGTGCCTTTGTATAGCCTCAAAAATCTAGCACAGTGTAATAATAATAATAGCTAACATGTTAAGAAGCAGCAAGATGGCACAGCGTGGAGCACTGTCTGTGGAGTCAGGAGGAGCTGAGTTCAAATTTAGGCTAGACCCTTACTAGCTGTGTGACCCCAGACAAGTTACTTAACCGTGACTACCTCAAAAAAAATTTATATGGTGTTTACCATATGCCAGATGCTGTAATTATTTCCACTTTACAAATGAGAAAACTGAGACAAACAGAAGTTAAGTTAAAACTTAGGAAGTTTGGGAGTCTCCAGTCCCATCACCTGACATGTGTATATAATTAATACATACACATAAAACATGTATACATGTGTGTACATGTATGTATACATATATATGTATATAAAAACTGAGGACTGACCAATGAGAATCTCATCCTGGTACCCTGCACAGTGTGCTCTGTCCACTGCCAGTCCATGGAGGAAGCTGGGCGTGGGGAGTCTACTTCTGGAAATGTGCGATGGTGTGTGAGGAAAGAGCCCTGTTATTTGATTCAGAGCATTTATAGGTATTCTGTGACTGTTCCCTGTCTGATTATCGTGTGGGATTCTGTTGGCTGCTGAGCTAGAATTGGATGCACATTCAAAAGCAAACCCTGTCCATGCTCCACTCAATATCATCATGTACTTCCAGGAATAAACTCATTCAGCCCTTCCTCCCTCCTTCCTTGGGTAGGCAGCTGGCAAAGTATACTGGCGTTTTCTGAGGATGGAAGTCCCATTGGCCATTCCTCTGTTATGTACATGCATTCCTACATATGAACATACACATACTATATCGAACATATAGAAGAATATACAGTTTATATATGTATATATAGATATATCTGTATATACACATATATCTACATACATATATCTTTGTGTGTATATATATAAACACATATACACACATATATGTATACATATATAAACATATGTACACACCCCTATATACTTAATATACAGGCACATATAGATATGTTTTATATGTATGTTTATATATACACACAAACATACATTTTATATGTATGTATGTATGTATATGTATGTACATACATTATATGTACATGCATTATATATGTACATATACATACACATTACATATATAAAGTATCTACATTATCATGTCATATCAATGTATATATGTATGTATATATGTATAATGTATAAATAATAAACACATATATGTATATATACATACGTACATACATTATATATGTATATGTATGCATGTAAAACACACACATATAGACATACATACACATATAAACACATACACACATATACATGTATGTATATGCACGCACACCTATATACTTAATATATAGGCACATATAGATATGTTTTGTATGTGTGTTTATATGTACACAAACATACATTTTATATGTATATGCATGTACATACATTATGTATATGTACATATACATATACACATATGTACATTAACATATATAATTACATATATAATGTATATCCATTATCATATATACATTATCATGTCACATCAATGTATATATGTATGTATATATGTATAATGTATAAATAATATACACATGTATGTATATATACACATGTACATACATTATATATGTATGTAAACATACACATATGGACATACATACACATATAAACACATACACACATATACATATACATGTGTATACATATGTACACACACCTATATACTTAATATACAGGCACATATAGATATGTTTTATATGTATGTTTATATATACACAAACATACATTTTATATGTATATGTTTGTACATACATTATATGTACATACATTATGTACATGTACATATACATATACACACATATACATTAACATATATACATCACATATATAATGTATATACATTATCATATGTCACATCAATGTATATATGTATAATGTATACATAATATACACATATATGTATATATACATATGTACACACCATGTATGTATGTGTGTATGTATGCAAAACATGCACATATAAACACACACATATACACATATAAACACACACACACACACACATATATATATATATATATATATATATATATATATATATATATATATACAGGTACATATAGATATGTGTTTATGTATGTTTTAAGGCACAAAGAGAAAGATACACAGATACACAGACACACAGACACAGATACACACACACACACACACACACACGCACACATACACAGAGAACCAGGAAGATAAGCAAAGATCTCATTTAGCAAGTAGAACCCAGATTGAACCTGGAAGCAAGTTAGGAATTCTAAGTACCCAGAGAGTAGATTCTGTTTGGGTGGGGACCACATAGACAAAGGCACGGAGGTGGGGATACAAAGTCACTTGTAGGGACAGTTAGCAAGGGAATATGACTGGAAGAGAGGATGGGATGACCACATAACCTCATCAGAACCTACTTTTTCAGAGATTTTCCAGAACCAACATTGCCTTGTGGTTTCGTATCATTGTATGAAGGGTCACCCTTTCCATTTTCTCCTCATTTTTTTCTTTTTTCAACATGGATTTCTTTACTGTGATTTTCCCTTTCAGTCTGACTCTTAAATGTAGTCCCTCTGAACTAAGATTCTGATCTCCAGATTCCATGCTGTTTTCTTACTGAGGATAGTTTCAATCATCTGGGAGATTCACGACACTAAATTTCTTACAATTTAGGACTAAGCTGGGTTGTGATATCTCAAAGTGAATAGAAGATATACAACGGTCGCCTTTTGTAATGTGGTTTACAGTTTTGTAAAGAGCAAATGCAAAGCTTAGTTATCCTTGGACCAACCTGATTAATAATCTAATCAGTCGCAACTGTCATTAATCAAGACAAAGCCACAACAACAGCCTGATTTATGATCTTTTCCAAATATGTCTTGGGCCAAGCAATTTATTAATGGTTGAGCTAAGCTATTATTACTCTCATCCACAAACACCAAATGAGCATCTAATGTGAATTATAAAGGACATTTAGGAAAGGGACTGAGTTAGCAAGTTGACTATCTAAAGAAGGCAAAGTCAACTTGACTAGCCAACAATTCTCTATTACCCTCTATTACCCTATTCCTGAGGATTACTTTGATTCCCCTGTCTCTGTGACCCATAGGCTTTATTCAATGTATTTGTAAGAAAGACTAATAATGAATGAATTAATAAGTATTTATGAGTGGCTATTATGTACCAGGCATTATGGCAGGTGTCATTCTTCTCATACACGCTATGTATATTTGTGGAAGAATGTGCCTCAGGCAAACTGGGGAGAAACTTTTATAGCTACTATTTTTACTATGCCATATTAGTAAATGCCTTTGAAACCCTCACTTGTAATTTTGGTGCTTGAAGTTTTTGCTATTCAATTGTTTCACTTATATCCAACTTTTTATTGGATTTTTCTTTGGATTTCCTCGACAAAAATGCTGGAGTGGTATGCCATTTTCTTCTCAGGGTTAAATGACTTGCATAGAATCACACAGCTAATAAGTGAGTCCAGATTTGAATTAAGGTCTTCCTCACTCCGTGTCCTGCACTCTATCCACTGTGTCCTTCCAATTTCCCTGCTGCTTGAAGCAAGTCTCACAAATTGCACTCAGGAAAAGTGGAGTTTGGGAGAGGAGCAGACCTCTGACCTCTTGAGAGAGTAGCAGGGAAGGAAAGGAAGCTTTTTAATGGGAAGCTTCCTATTCTAACTAGTTATATTTCCTACAAAACAACAAAAGGCGGCTAGCAGCTAGCTGACCTCAAAGTCAGGAAGATCAATTGTTGACTATTGTATGTACTGGCTGTGTGATCCTGGAACAGAAGCAAAACCTTTCAGTGATCCCTGGGTAACTCTCTAAAATTATATGTGACAGAGAAGATACCAGTATACAGTTTGTAGAGGGACTTTCTTCCTTCTGACTCCCTATGCTGATGAAATCACAAGTCCAGTTACACACACACACACACACACACACACACACACACACAGAGGCCCTAAATATCCTTGTTTATTCCTCCCAAAAGAATAACAAGTGCCCT
The DNA here is from genome assembly GCF_902635505.1 of Sarcophilus harrisii. NCBI lineage: Eukaryota > Metazoa > Chordata > Mammalia > Dasyuromorphia > Dasyuridae > Sarcophilus > Sarcophilus harrisii. The sequence continues at coordinate 431,911,785 of NC_045428.1, read as the reverse complement.
TTAAATCTGGATGTCCAGAGGCAAAGTGGGCTAGCCTCTTCGCTCTTAGATATCTTTGTGAATATGTACAGAGCTCTATATTAGGTGATGCAGGAGACATGAAGATAAATAAAATGGGGTCTTGACCTTCATGTCATAGAAGAGCTACATCATATATACAAATTATATGAAAAAGAAAATACTAAATGCACAAAGGAGGGCCTCATAATAATTTCCATTGTTATAGCCTTTTGAGATTTATAAAATGCTTTCCTCACAATAATTCATACAAATCAGTGTATCAATTGGGGAACCTCCCTGAGTCTCTGAGGGATTAAGTTCCTTGTCTATGATAGTAAGCATCAGTCAGGATGTCAGACCTCTTGATCCATAGTCCAGTGGTATCTGGAACAGGGGCCAATAAGACTATGGCTATCTTTTAAGATGAGTTCATGGCAAACAGGAGAGGAAAAAAAAAAAGGAAACATAAAAAACAACATTAAAAAGAAAAACTCACATTTTGACCTCTTTTCTTGCTTTTCATAGATCTCTAAAGCAGCAGGTGCCTTCCTGCCCACCTGCTCAATGAAACATCTGTTGTATTCACTTCCGCAATTGATTCTACCCTCTGAGTTTGTAGTCTTCCCTGCTGCAGCTCATAGTGTTTGCTTCTGAAAAGGGTTTGAACTGGAAGTTACAATTTGTATTACTGGAAGGTACCGTTTATGCTGAACTAGCCCCAAGGAAAACTATTTGCGTTGAGTGAATAAAACATTAGTTTTGGTTTCAATTCAGCTTGACCACTGCAAGTGCAAACAGTCTGAAATGGAGATCCCCCAGGAAAGTGGGTTCCAGGCTAGGAACTCTGGTCCCATTAGTCTGATTTCAAGTAATTATATCGGTACACTATGTACTAGAATAATGATAACATCTTTAAATGCTTAAAAAAGGAATCTCAATGTGTGTGTGTTGGGGGTTGAGAGGTGAAGTGATGAGCAATTGCCACTCATGGAAATTTTTAGAAGGAATTAAATAAATTGGGTTGAATCTGAAATGGCAGACAGACAGAGAGATGAGATCACTGAAAACAGCTGATAAAGGGAGGCAGCAAAGTGGCAGTTGGAAGTACCAAGGTAAGGAAAAGGATGATAAAGTGTGCTGTCATGCCTCATGGAGTGGAACAGGGAACAGAACCTGGATTCTAACTAGGTAAGAGTGTTCTAATAGTATAACAACTGTAAAAAACCAAACCAAAACAAAACACTCAAATTCCAGAGCAACAGAGAGGGTAAACACATGTTTTTGGATAAAGATTAGTCCATATTTTTAAGGCTTAACTTCTATGGAGAAGTCAAATCTCTCCTAGGAGAAACTTGAAGCTTTTGCGAATAAAATACACATACATGCTTGTGTATATATATGTGTGTGTGTGTTATACACACATACATATATGTTTATACATATTATACATACAAACACATATACACAAACAGAAGTCATTAAAATGAACCATAAAAGTAAGAGCTGGCTAAGATGTGGCTTCCCAGGGGGCTCATTGGCCAACTCAGACTTTTAGAAAAATATGGATGGAAGATGGAAACAAAGGCAGGTCACTAAGGATAAAGGCAAAAAAAGTAGTTAATAATAATATATTAATAAGAATAAATATAAAGTCTTCCACTTTGGTTCAAAGAAGCAACTGAATAAATAGAAGTTGAGGTAGGCAAAGCTAGACAAGGTGAGGAATTTAGTTGAATTGCAAGATCAAGGAGTCAACAGCATGACACAGAAGTAAAAACCTCCTTTTGGGTTGAATTAAAAGAATCACTTCCAGTCTGGCTATTTCTTGTCAAATATTTATTGGAGTACTTTCTTCTGTTCTGAAGACTCCGTTTTAGGAAGGACCCTACTTTGGATACCAAAACCATGTGCTTGAAGCTACTTCTTGGGTTTCTCAGAAGCCCGGAATAGCTGCGGCAACATAAAATGGAACACAAAGGAGTACCCAATTGAGTCACGGCAAACTCCCTAAAGCCCTATCTGGTTTCTTGTTTCCAGTTTCTTTTTTACACTGTGGCCTGGGTATTACAAAATACCGGCTGCTTGGCTATATTGGCAGTGCTAATCTCACCTACCATGTCTAACTCTACCATGGGTTGAGCCTTCCACTTTCATACCCAGTCCATGGCCTCAATTGTATTCTCTCCCCGTTCCTAAAACCAACTAAATCTTTTTTCTGAACCCAAGACTTACAGCTTGGCTCGATCTTCCAGAATTTTGATGCCATTAATATCTCTTTCAAGCATCCAGTGTTACTCCAAATCCAGGAAGAAGAGTCAGAAATATAGTTGATGATTTATTTTATTGTTTATATATTTTTTCCCAGACTGAAAAGGGAAATGTGACATTACTATAGAACTGTTCTGCAACAATCTGAGAGATATGATGGTGGGGTAGAGTAACTGGCCATAGACTCAGGAAGATCAGAGTTCAAATCCTACCTGATATATTTACTAGCTGTGTGATCCTAGACAAATTCTATTAAATTCTGCCTGCCTCAGTTTCCTCAGCTGTAAAATGGTGAAAATAGCATCTATTTCTTAGAACTGATGTGATCATAAAATGAGATATTTGTAAAGTACATTGAAAACAGTTGCTTAAATGCTAATTTCAACAACTATGGCTGCTGTTGCTGCTGCACTGTTATCTGTAAAATGAGAGGATTGGAATCAAGGTCCTCTAAGTTTTTATGCAGCTGTAAATCTATGATGCTATAATAAACAGATGTAATTAACAATGATTTGGAGTCATTAGTAAAAGAGATACTAGGACAGAAAATAAGATCCACACTTAAAACTCATACCCCAAATTCATCAGCCCCATGGGGAATAGATGACTCAGATTCTCACAGGGTATCTCCATGTTACATGTGAGTAGCAAGTCCCTCTAAATACATCCAACCAATGGATATCTAGCCCCTGCTTGTAGAGTGAGTTAACGTGCTAATACCTCTTCTTCAAGGTTAGTCCCAAGTTCACAAAGCCTGAGGTTCTGTTCCACCATCCTGGGCTTGAACAGTGCTATAGTGAGTCACGTGTGTCCTTGATGAGTAACGCATGCTTCATATGATTATTGTCTAACTTACAGGAAGTGCATTATTCACTTTGCTCATTGAGTTGGTCCCTTGATATTGCCTTCATAATTTTTTTTTTTTTTTAGCTCCTGAATATCCAAAGGAAGAAGACTATTAAAAGTTTTGCTCTCCTTAAAAGCAACTCCCTTTAATTAATATAGTCTCAGAGGCATTGTTTAATACAGAGTTGGCTTTCTCTATGTTTGTAAGCCTTGATGAGGGAAGAGCTGAGTCAAGTGCCACAGAACTGCCCAGCTCTAAGCAAAATCAAAACATTACTAAGACTTCTAATATTTTTCTTCTCTGCCTTGGCAGTATTTTTCCAGTCAAAATGAAAATAACATTTAGGCCCTACATTCTCCTTTTGGACTAAAATGCTCTATTACATGGATGTCCCAAGGAAGACAAAGGCTCAGTATTCTGGTGAGATTTTGGGCCACTGGGTCTGGTCTTGGAATGATGACTGTAGAACCTCATATGAAAGAAGTGTCACTAATTGTCATCTCCTCCCCACGATTCCTTTTCTTATCTGAGAAAGTTTTCCTCAAAGTCTCCAAATCATATTCTTTTTAATTTATTCTCTTGTTTACAGGGTGCCTAAAACGATTGCAGCATTTTGTTTTTCTGGGGTTTCTAGAGTTCTCAAATAGCAACATTTAGAAGATGTGAAGCAATAATCAAAACAGGAAATGATGTCAATTGAGCTGATGGTATTCAGAGGCAGTTGGGTATTGGTTAGCATTCAGATAGCTTATAGAGTTCTAACCCCTTTAATTTTAGTGATGGCTTTAGAGGAAGTCATGCAAGACACCCAAGATCTGAACTTCAAAGAGAGCCAGATATTGGGAATTCTCTGATTTCCCTGATCCTGGAATGTCTGCTGTTAATAGCTCTGGTAAATAAGACCTCAAGGAGGCAGGACTAATCCTTGTGTCGTGCTATAATACTGAATTTGTGTAGTGCAATGGAAAGGACCCAGGTTCACATCCCACTGCCTCACACACACACAAAGCAGCTTAAAAAAAAAAGAGTAATATAAAATAAAGCTGAAAAGACAAATGACTACCTTGTGGAGAGCCTTGAATAACAAAATCAAGAATTTGCCCCATGGGAGGGTTGTACTATATAACCTCTAAGATTTCTTGTAACTCCAGTCTTCTGTGACATATGTTCAAATCCTGGATGTCCTTCATACTTTGCATGTATGACGTTGGATGAAGCATATCTAATTCCTGGAACTAGGTTTCATAGGATTATATTATTGCAGAGTTTTCAAAATCAAATTATATATTTGGGAGCATGGGATAAGATTGATTTCTGTGAGTTGAGAAATAATGTTTGACATGGTCTGAAGAAACAACCCTTTGTTGATAACATAAATAAATTTCCATTCTCTTTTATATTTCTATTGCTTTTCTGTTTTCAACTACTTTCTTCCCTGAGGACCACAGAATTAAGGTTTCTTCCAGCTCTTAAATTTATGATGTGATAATCCCGTTCCTTTTCCTCTTCAACAATAAAGGGATCTGTCAATGTCACAAATAAATACTCAAACACAAGTGAAGGAAGAATGAAGGCCAGTAGTCTGGAGCTCTTTCTCTTCTATTACAGTCTCAGGGAAATGAAAAGCAGATAAAAGATAACATTACATTTTCACTGCTGCTGGTGCTGTTTCAAGACTGGCCTCCTTCTGAGAGAGGCAAAGCATATTGCAGCATCATTAGGAAGCATTTCATAGATATCAGTCTGCGACAAGCTCAAGAATTCAGTAGCTTCTGCTTGCTTGGGGATTTGGAGCTCCTAGTCTAATTCCTTTAGGTTTGTGTTATACTCTATGATTTATTCCATTAGATTTTGATTTTAGCAGATTACGCCTGTCTGTATATCTGAGAGAGTGAGGATCTGGGAAGATATTCTACTGGTCTTTCCATGAAGAGGAAATGTGATATGGGTCAATCAGACTCAGTTAATCAAAAGGCAGAAATTTGCCTTTTGGTAAGACCAGACACCAGATCTGCCAGTTGAGCACTGGCCTACTGGAAGCATTCCCTCACCTCACAATGAGGGTTCAATGGAGGAAAAGAAAACATGTAGTTAATATTTATTTCTCGTACTCTCAGCAGGAGTCAAAATAGGTCATAGCAATGAAGTGATTTCTTTTCTCAACACTGAGGCTGACCATTTCAGAATCTTCTAGTTGGAGGGCATGTTGAAGACTGAAAATAAAAGTGGTTTCTCCGAACTCCAGATTTGAACCATTATAGTGGATTGCTATATATTAATGATATATAACTAGATTATATGATCTAGGCAAAGTATTGGAGGGCTGTAACTTGCATTTTTTTTATATTTTAATTGGGTGGGTTTGGGGGTGTCATGGGAGCAAAAGTGATCTGCTGACTTCCTAAACCCTTTCGTACTGACCTAGCATTATGATACTTTGTCCAGGTCATTTTGGTGGAAATCATTGACCCTTTTGAGACTCATTTCTTTAAGAACCAAGAGACATGAGGAGCTAGTAAGGAACTAATTCCCTCTTACAAGGAAGTAATGGGAAGAAGCAGCTGAGCCACATTTATAGTCATGTGGGAGTGGGGTGAGTTGTGGTCTTCTTGATCTTAATCAGACTAAGGAGGATATTAAATATTTCTTCTCTCATGTGAAGGCAGAAGTTATTGGGAGATGAAGGAAAACAGAACTCTTTCCAGAACATAAAATGGACCCTCTGTAAACTAAGCTAAAAGAAATTCAAGATGTCATCTCTATCTTGAGAATACTATTTACTAGAAATATACAAAGAGTAAAAGGAAAGATTTTGAAAAGTAAGAATTCTGAACTTCAAGTCAACAAACATTTTTTTTTTAAGTTTATTTATTTAATTTTTAGCTTATGGGGGAAAAACAAGCATTTCTATAATATAGTATAATAAAAAGATGATTATGTGAGAGATAATTTATTTAGATCCCTAGTCTATTCCAATCAGTATTAATCAATTTGATAGAATCATATCAAAGTTCTGTATGTTAGGCCCCAGAATTGTGAGCTACAGATTCTGTTTACTTGCTTAACTATAAGAAGTTAACTAAAGGCCTTCCACCCTTGTTTTAGCTTGTGATGGTGACCAAGCCCAGTATGGCAGAGATCATAATTACATGGAAAATATACCAAAATATTTTTGTACCTTGGACCAATTCCTTGTCCAATAGGATAACAGTTGATCACCTTATGACTACATAGGTCACTGATTGTGATAGCTTGTACCATTTTCTTGTATCTAACCTAAGGAGAAGTCTGTCCATCTTGTGTGAAGATATTTTACTTCACCCATCTTGTGATGCTGCTTACTCGTTATCTTGCTTATTTTTGTTTGTGTCACATGTCAATCAATGGAATTATTCTGTATTTGGCACAGCTGTTCTGAAATGACTGGACGTCTAGCCCTATAAAAATGGAGCCCTGGAAGGAGAAGTCATCTCAGATGGTAAAGACCATGGACCCTTTAATAAAGTATCATTGGCTCAAAGCTCTGCCTCAGTCTCTTTAATTGCAAATGGGATAATTTTGATCCTCACAATTGTACATGAAACTGAAAATTCCATACATAACTTGCTAGTTCTTTTAAATATGTAATAAAGTTATATAATTTTCTTTTTTTCTTCCTTCCTTCCCCCCATCCTAGAGATAGCTACCATCAGAGACAAATATGTGTGTGTATATTTATGTGTATGTATATATCTATGTATACATTATGTTTGTATAAAGTTATTTTATACATATTTGTATTTATTAGTTTTTTCTCTGAATGCAGATGACACCTTCCTTCATATGATAATTTGGGTATTTGTTATTATATTTTAATTTGGGCTTTATTATATTCAACAAACATTTATTAAGCATCTACTGCATGCCAGACACTCTACTAAGTGCTGGGGGGAGTATAAAGAAAGCCCCAGATCAGTACCTGCCCTCAAGGAACTCAATCTAATTAGAGCAACAGCATGCAAACAGCTATGTACAACAAGATAATCACAGGATAGACTGCAGACCATTAGCAGAGGGATGAAGGAGGACTGGGTAAGACTTCTTGTAGAAGGTGGAATTTGGGTTGAGACCCATGTCAGGGAAGTCAAGATGAAGAAATGAGGAAGGAGAGAGTTCCAAATATGGAGGTCAATCCCAGAAAAGTCCAGGGTGTGAAAATGGAGTGAAGGCCATAGGGGACATTCTGAAGAAGGTTTTTACTACCTTGTGTTAAGAATCATGACTAAGTGAAGAGGCAGGTCAATTCTCCAAGAGCCTTCACATCTGTGAATCATAAACCTTGAAGGAGTTTTAAAGCGATCTGACGCAGATGTTCCTTGTGGATTGGGAATGAAATAAATTGGAGACGAGGGAAGAGGAGAGAGGTCAGACAATGCAAAGCCATGTTTAAACTGCTGGTATAATAAACCAAATGTTTGTTTGTTTGTTTCTGGAAGGAAAAGGGCCTGATAAAACATACTTTCAAATCTTAAAGTAAGGCATTTTTTTTTTAAAGCTCACTAGTCCACCATCTAAGATCTTAAAAGGGTCTCCTTGGTGGAGAATGACAACACCATGTTCTTCAAAGCAGTTCCTTTCCTCTCTTCAATTTAGAAATGGTCCATGTATTTTGACCCTGTGAACATAAAATTTTTAAAGATCAGATGAAAGGAAAATCACTTCTAGCTGGGAAGGAGTTCTGATAAGATTTCATTGAGAAGATGGCATTTAAAGGGGATCTTAAAGAATAGGTGGGAGATCTCTAGGCATCTCCAGGGAGCACATTCCATTAAAATGAAACCAAAGTTTAACTAACCACAGGCACAGAGGTAGGAGAGCAGCAAATGATCAGAGTTGAGCAGAGTATAAAATATATGTATGAGAGAAGGAGAGTATAAGATGAGGCTGAAAATATGTAGGAGCGAAGGACAATATAAGATAAAGCTGAAAATGAACCAGATTTTATTTAAAAAAATTTTTATTTTGCTTAGGCAATTGGGCTTAAGTGACTTGCCCAAGGTCACACAGCCAGGAAGTGTTAAGTGTCTGAGGCCACATCTGAACTCAGATCCTCTTGACTTAAGGGTTGGTGTTCTATCCACTACACCAACCAGTTGCCCCTGACAAGATTTTTGTTCTTTTTTTTTTTTTTTTTTTTTAATTTAATAGCCTTTTATTTACAGGATATATGCATGGGTAACTATACAGCATTAACAATTGCCAAACCTCTTTGAACAAGATTTTTGTAAAAAAATTTCTCAATACAATTTTATTTTTTCAATTATATGTAAAGATAGTTTTCAACATTCATTTTTGTAAAATTTTAAGTTCCAAATTTTTTTCTCCCTCCCTCCCTTATCTTCCTCCTTCCTAAAACAGCAAGCAATCTGACATAGGTTGTACATATACAATCATTTTAAATATTTTTCCATGTTAGTCATTTTGTGAAAGAAAAATTAGAACAAAAAGGAAAAATTATAAGGAAAGAAAAGCAAACAAAAAAGGGAAAATAGTATCCTATCTTTATTAAGTTTCTGTAGTACTTTCTCTGGATGTGGATGGCATTTTCTATCCCACATCTATTGGAATGTAATCAGATTTTGAGGGCTTTGAATACATATTTCTATTTTATTTGATAAAGAAGTGAGTGGCATGGGACTAGAGTCATGTAATCATGCCCATCATCCTAAAGGCCAATCTGTGTGAAGGACCTATTGGGAGGCTTCTGCATTAGTCACAATGAGAAACTATAAAAGCCTCAACTGGGATTTTAGCAGTAGGAATATCAAGGAGGGCACAGCTGTCAGAGCATTAAAAGTCTGTGTGACTTTATCAAAAATAACATTAAGCCAAACTAACCATTCCTTTTTTTATGACTGGGTAACCAGACTAGAAGGGCAGTTAGGAGACTCAGTTGAGAGAGCCCTGGACCTGGAGTCAGGAAGAGCAGAATTCAAGTCTGACCGCAAGACACTAGCTATGGGACCCTGGACAAGTCACTTAATGCCATTTGCCTCAGTTTCTTCATCTGTAAAATGATTTGGAGAAGGAAATGGCAAGATACTTGTCATACAAGAGATACTTGGCAGTATCTCTGCCAAGAAAACCACAATGAGTCATGAAAAATCAGACTTGCCTGAACAACAAAGCCAGATGAATAGATCAGGATAATGTTGCAGATCAGGAATAGATCAAGAGATTTTTCCTAAAGCATCTGACAAAGTGACTCGTGCAGGTTTTGCAAGGGTGAATGCTGAAAACTATCTTTGCATATATTTTGAAAATAAAAAGTTATTAAAAAAAAAAAAACAAAGTGACTGATACTATCTTTGTGGACAAGATAGAGAGGACTAGATCTGGACAGTTAGTGGATTTGGGTCCCTAGAAATTTGCATTTTAAAAAGTTGGTGTCTACATAGAGTAAAGTTTCTAACAAAGTGCTCCAAAATCTGCCCTTCATCTTTTTTCTTCAGTTTTCTCCCTCTTTACCCTTTTCAGCTCAAAACTCTTTTTTACTAAATTTTCCAGTCTCTAATATGTATATACTTACTCAGTCCTCATTAAATCCAAGACCCCATCATTCCTATTTTGTGGGGCGGTGTTAGACCACCTTACCCAAATTAACTAATCAGAGACATCTTCTGATATAAAGAGAAAGCATTTTTTCAGTGCTTGCAAGAGCCAAGCACACCCAGGAGGCATCTCAGCTCCCAACCAGTGCTTGAAATAGTAAAGCTGGTTAAATAGCAAAAGACTCAAGTCTTTTCACTGGATGGACTACCATTGACCAGTGGTCACCAATGTGTCTGCTTCCTGGGTTATGTTACTTCCTGAAGCTTAGACTTGGGATGTGACTTTTCTTACCTTAGAGACGCCTGGGAATAGGGATCACATGACTTCCTGCAACTTGGACCCACACTTTGACTTATTCCATCTCATAGCTTTTTTTTTTTTTTTTTTTAAAGAAAACTTCACCGGGTCTCATTCACTATCAACTGTGGTACAAAATTCAAAATCCCATCTTTAGACACCAATTTCTCAACCACTCATTTGCTTCCTAAATCCATCTTTCTTCAAAGTCCTTGCCTTCATTTGACAACAATGAAGAAAATATCACCTTAACCCTAATGTCTTTATCTTGTCTAAAAATCCCTAGCAAAGCTTTCTCGGTTCTTTTTGGGGCACTTTCCCTTGTACTCTCATGTGCCACCAGATGTAGGTTTGTGGTCATCAGGGTTTCTTAATCTTGGGAGCTTTTGCCTCCAACATGGAGTCATCTCTAAGTTGGCTATCTCTGCCTCACTGGGTGCTCAGCCCCTGGGGAATCTTGACTGAGACTTTTTATGTTTAAATTTGTTTATTTATCTTCCTGCTTTTCCTCATGAGATGAAACCGGTTTGCTCTACTAGCTTTGCTAGTTGGTAGCTTCCTGTTGGGCATTTACTTCCTAATTTAGACCAGGGCTTCTTAAACTTTTTCCAAAAGGGACGAAACCGTTTTTTACCTGAGAAATTTTTATATGATCCCTGGTGTATAGGTATATAAATCAAAGATTTACAGATCATTAATCATAATTTTACCACTCCCACATTGTTATGCTATATTTTCCATCTACAATGTACTAAACTTTGATTTAGATCATCACCTTTGTTTTTCCCCCTCAACTAATCCATGGTCAGCCTCTCAGAGGTGTTTATCATCCTTCTAAAACTACCCTGTGTAATGGGCTGAGGCTTGAGTTGATGCACTGAGGTCCCAAGCACGTGAGGCTAAATAGTAATTGGACTACACTCTATTAATATACATGTTTGAAGAAAGAATGGCCCCCGCCCACTCTCTGTGCAAGTCCTGATGTGCTGTATAGGAAATGACGATTTTGGTGGGTGGAGGCGGAGGGGCAGGAAGAGAGAAGCAGAGAGAGACTCCTGGCTGGGTTCTGCTCTGGTGGCTGCTGGTCTTGTGGCTTCTGATCTGGCTGGCTTCTTGACTCAGTTCCCTTTTACCTCTGATCCCCTTCTACCTCTGATCCTTCTTCGTCTCTACTGAGAATAAAGATTGAAGATTTTCCCCTAACCTGAATTCCTGACTTCAGCTTATTTTAAAATACATGGTCTTCACATTTGGCGCCCAACGTGGGAACCAAGGACCCTACTTTCACTGAAGAAGTCTCTGGTGACCAGGAACTTGGGTGAGTATTGTTAATAGACAAAAAGGGAACTTAAAAGTTCTTAGTTCTTAAAAACTAAACTAGCAATCTTTTTTTTTTTTTTTTTTTGGCTGAAATGGGACAGATGCTAGGTAAAGGTTCCCCATCCCCACCCCCAACCCCTTCAGCCACACCCACTAGTGGTGCTATAGAAAGCATGCTTAAGCTGATAGAAGGACAAGGGCTACTTATAACTTGGGAACAGATAGCTAGACTTCTGGGTACATTAAACCGCACCTCCCCTTGGTTCATAGAGGAAGAGCAAATCTCTCGAGATAACTGGACATTAATTGGGCAACAGCTCTCCGCATATTACAACGAAAACGGTCCTCATTCAATTTCCATCGAGGTATTCTATTTATACAATATAATACAATTAGCACTAAGAAATCCTATAATTAATAGAAGAAAAAAAAAACTTGCTAAAAATAACCAAATGGGGAAGCCTGATATTAAGGAGGAAGACAATGAAGAGATTAATGACCATATTCTCACAGGGCATGGAGACTTAAGTGAGTTTCAAGGGTGTGGTGACTTTTCACCTCAGGAGGCAGCTTCAGCCCCACCTCAGGAGCAGGTGATTGACTCTCCTCCATCAACTCCACCCTCCAGGATGGAGGGAGGAGGGGCAGTGGGGGGGGCAGTGACAGCACCACCACTTCCCCGCCAGCATCCAACTACTCCTATGACTAGATTGCAAAAGGGACTAATGAAGGCCAAAGCGGAAGGGATTGATGTAGCAGAAATCCAACACCACATTTTTCCCGTAAAACAACAGTTTAATTTTTCAGGTCAAGAAAGTCGAAGATACGCTCCTTTTAACGTAGAAATCCTCAAAGATCTGAAAAAGGCTTGCACTCTTTATGGGGCTACATCAGCTTATGTTAAGATGTTATTACAGAATTTGGCTTTTGAAATCTTGACTCCTAATGACTGGAAATCTATAGCAAGGGTATGCCTAGAACCTGGACAAAACTACTTGTGGCTTTCTGAATATAGTGAACTCTGTAGGATACAAGCCCAACAAAATAGTCAAAGTGCATTTCATGCTGCAATCACCTATGACCTACTAACAGGTGTAGGTCCCTATGCAGATGTCACAGTACAGATTAATTATTCCATAGCAGCATATGAGCAAATTGCTGCTAATGCTATCAAAGCATGGGTTTCGCTCCACAATAAAGATGACAAGGGTGAGGCCTTCACAAAAATAACACAAGGGCCAAATGAACCCTTTGCTGACTTTGTGGGACGTTTGCAGACTGCTATCACAAGAACTAATGGGGAAAATGCATCAACAGATGTTTTGATAAGGCAACTTGCTAAGGAAAATGCTAATGAGGTTTGCAGAAGAATTATACTAGGACTGTGCAAGGATGCTCCTTTAGAGGAGTTCATAAGACGCTGTGCCACAGTGGGCACAAATGCTTTTTATAGCCAGGCTATGATGCAGACTTCCCAAGATCCCAACATGGGAAGACAGAGTCCTTCTGGCAAGGGACTTCCAATGAGACTCATGAGCCCTTAATTTTGTAACTACTTCAGTTAACTTAATTATACTTAAAAAGATAAGACCTGCCTTCAAAGGAGGTCCCATTCCCTAACCTTTTCACACATTTAATCTTGAGCTAAATCTTAGGTTGCATACTTCACTTTGTCCCATTGGAGTAACTTTTAAAAATTAAACAATCTTTATCACAATCCTTTCAGGAAGTATCCAGTATTATCTAGAATTACTGGCAAAGTTAAATGTTATATTGAAAGCATTGGGTTTCAATGTGGTAAAGCAGGGCATCTGAAAGCTCAGTGTTGGTATAGAGACAGAGTGAGAAAACAGGGTGGGACAACAAGACCTAATATCCCATGTCCAAAATGCAACAGAGGCTTCCATTGGGGCGCAGAATGTAGACAGGTTCAGGGAAACGGGATGAGGGGCCCAGCCCCCGGGCCCCAGGCAAAAAACACTTAGGGTAGGATGGCAGCCAATAGTGCCCCAAGAGAGTTCCTAGAAGTCCAATACCCAGACATGACCAATCAGCCAGGAAGCCATCTGATGGGAGAAGGGGATTACACAATCAATCAACCAGGAAGCAACCTGATGGGAGAAAGGGATTACAATTAGGGAGAATAGAGTTGTATGCAGCTGGGACAATTGAGATACTCCCTGGAGAGGTGAAATCTGTTCCTCTCCAGCCTATGGATCCCTTGCCTCCAGGAACAGTAGGCTTGACCATTTTACCTCCTTTTTGAACATACAAAACAGTGTCCATCCACACACTGATGTGGGAAACTGGGGAATATGTAGATAATATATCAGTCACTAATATAGGGACACAATGTGTGACTTATCACCCAAGAGAAATAGTAGCATCAGGTTTACTCATACAGAATCCTAATAAGCAACCTGGTGATAGTCACCCAGATTCTGACTCCAGACCACAAAATCCAGGAATATACTGGACAGCAACTGTAACAACTGACCAACTTATGCTCACGATCTATATAAATGATCTACCATTAGAAGGATTGGTAGACACAGGTGCAGATCATACAGTCATTAGAGGTGCCAATTGGCCTAGTCACTGGCCAAAGATTAAAGCAGACACCTACAATGTCTGATGTAGGAGGATCAATAGCAGCTGAAGTTAGTGCTTCCCCTATGAGATGGACTTTTGAAAGCAAAACAGGAGTTTTTAACTCCTTTTATAGTTGAAAAAAATCCCCATCAATCTGTGGGGAAGAGACTTTTACAGCAATTAGGGTTAAAAATGAGTACTTCAGTTTTTTAAGCAGGGCTGCTGTTGAAGGCCTGCCAACACTTACACCTGTTCTTATCCAATGGAAAACTGATACACCAGTTTGGATCAGTTGGCCTTAGGTAGCGATAAAATTCAGGCCTTATTAGATATAGTACAGGATCAGCTTGACCAAGGACATTTACAACCTTCTTTAAGTCCTTGGAATTCCCCAGTGTTTGTTGTAAAAAAGAAATCTGGAAAATGGGGATGTTAACAGATTTAAGAAAGGTGAATGAACAGATGAAAACTATGGGAACTCTTCAGCCTAGACTTCCATCTCCTACTCAATTGCCTAGAGAATGGCCTCTTTGGGTCATAGATATTAAGGATTGTTTCTATTCTATCCCTCTAGATAAGGAGGATATGAAAAGATTTGCCTTTTCAGTGCCCAGCATTTACTTATCCACAGCCGTCCTTCATCAAGGAGACAGTGTGATAGAGTGGTTGAACCTCCCGGCACAACCAGAACAAAGCCTTACTCCCTACCCAGTGCTTGTGGCTAGAATTTTATTAAAGGCCATTAAGTGAGCAGTACAAATATCTGGGACAAGACCTGACAAGATATAGACCTTTTATACCAATACACAAATTAATGTGTGTTGTGAGACCATCCCAGAGTGGCAAATTTTATTAGCCATGGCTCCAAATTTTACACATGGGTTCCATTAAAGATAACCAGACTATTGGCAAATGGATGTGACCCATTATAAATCTTTTGGTCGTCTGTCTTTTATCCACGTTGTGGTAGACACCTTTTCAGGATTCACTTTTGCAATACCAGCAGCAAAAGAGACAGCCTGAGTGGTCATTGAATTCCTCACACAAGCATTTGCCATTATGGGTGTGCCACAAGCAATAAAAACAGACAATGGTCCTGTTTATACTTCCAAACATTTTGCACACTTTTGTGCACAGTATAAGATTTTACATACCACTGGCATACTTTTTAATCCTCAAGGACAGGCAATAGTAGAGAGGAGAAACAGAGATATTAAGATGTTCCTCCAAAAACAAAAGAAAGGGGGAGCCACAGGTAACCCTAGAGAACTTCTAAATCTAACCCTTTATACTATTAACTTTTGATTTTTGACAAAGATGCACCGGCTTCAGAAGACAGGTTTTATAACCCACCAGAAGGGCAGTGTCCAGTGCAAGCAGCTCCACTATCTTTAGATACTCACCAGGTGATGTGGAGAGACCCAGGAAGTGGTGAATGGGAAGGACCAGATAGGCTAACTGCTTGGAGGAGAGGGTTTGCTTGTATCTCTACAGGTGGAGAAGGAATCAGATCGGTGCCAATGAGCCGTATTCGCCTTGTCCATCGCAGAGAGAGACGGAGCAGACCCTTGAAACAAAGGAGAAGACCCAAGAAATATTGGGTGGTTCTGTTGCTGATTGTGCTCACCATTGAAAGAGCGTGGCAGTTATGGCATTTGACTCATGGACATCAAAAATTGTTGGACTTCAAAACCCTCAGGAATCATTGGATTCTATGAGACATAGGACTTGAAAACTCTCAGGAATCATTGGATTTTCTGAGACACAGGACTTGAAAACCCTCAGGAATCATTGAATTCTCTGAGACACAGGACTTGAAAACCCTCAGGAATCATTGGATTCTCTGAGACATAGGACTTGAAAACTCTCAGGAATCATTGGATTCTCTGAGACACAGGACTTGAAAACCCTCAGGAATCATTGGATTCTCTGAGACATAGGACTTGAAAACTCTCAGGAATCATTGGATTCTCTGAGAAATGATAAGACTGTTACAGGACTTCAAAATCTGCTGGAATTGGATTCCCTAACACATAAAAAGACTTTTGCAGGACTTCAAAAACTTAGGGGGATCATTGGATTCCCTGACATGTGAAACAATGGACAATAGATTGGTTTTGGACTATCTCTTGGCTGCTGAAGAAGGTGTATGTGTGACTGTTGTTTATATACCCTCCTTCTAGGACTTCTGGCAATCTTTTACAACACCATGTTGATTTATTTTGTTTGCTATTCCACTACTTGCATGTACAATTCATGTTTGTTACACCACATCAAGCCTGCACTGATTGAGGGGAGGGTCATCACTAATAGCCTCTGCGTTATTGCTATGTGCTTGTGTAATACCTCCCATGCTGATGGGTGTGTACATAATAAGACCCTTCAGCCCAGAAACCTGCTAGCAACCCCCACTTCCCTTTGGTGCTTTTCATCTCCCTTCCTGAGATGTCAGGTAGGGCATGATCATCTCCTTTTTAGTGCTTTCACTGCCTTTCCTGAGAAGTTAGGGAGGCTGTGATCACCTCCTTTTCGGTGCTTTCACCTCCTTTCCTGAGAAGTCAGGGAGGGTGTGATCACCTCCCCTTGGGGGCTCTGACCTCCCTGAGAAGTCAGGGATGGCATGACCACCTGTGTTCGAAAACAAAAGAAAGCGGGAAATTTAATGGGCTGAGGCTTGAGTTGATGCACCTCCCAAGCACGTGAGGCTAAATAGTAATTGGATTATACTTTATTAATATATATGCTTGGAGAAAGAATGGCCCCCGGCCACTCTCTGTGCAAGTCCTGATGTGTTGTATAGGAAATGATGATTTTGGTAGGTGGAGGCGACGGGGCAGAAAGAGAGAAGCAGAGAGAGACTCCTGGCTGGGTTCTGCTCTGGTGGCTGCTGGTCTTGTGGCTTCTGGTCTGGCTAGCTTCTTGACTCAGTTCCTTTTTAAACTCTGATCCCCTTCTACCTCTGATCCTTCTTCATCTCTACTGAGAATAAAGATTGAAGATTTTCCCCTAACCTGAATTCCTGACTCCGGCTGATTTTAAAATACGCAGTCTTCACAACCCTGGATTTTCTAGTTTTCATGGTTCCCATTTTGCTAATTCCCAGTCCTGGATAATCACCACTAATTGCCTTCTCTGCTTCCAGGTC
Organism: Sarcophilus harrisii; assembly: GCF_902635505.1. Taxonomy (NCBI): domain Eukaryota; kingdom Metazoa; phylum Chordata; class Mammalia; order Dasyuromorphia; family Dasyuridae; genus Sarcophilus; species Sarcophilus harrisii. The sequence goes on along the minus strand of NC_045428.1, from coordinate 431,894,725 downwards.
CAGGCTATTAAGAGTATTTCTGGAAAAACACAAAACTGTTCTGATGTACAAATGAGTGTTCTCTGACCTTGGCAGGGGCTTTGCAGCTGCTTGGCAATTCTTTTATTTGATCCTTCTGGCTATTATGTGACACTGGGGAGTGTTCACTGTGAAATCTGAGATAACTGTGATTCACCTGTGATGTTCTTTCCCTTTTCTTCTTTCCCTCGAGGGATGTTCATTGTGGCCACGGTGCTAGGGGTTCCTCCAGAGTTCTGGGTAAGAACTAAAGAGATAGTTGGCTGGGTGGCACAGCAGATAGAATGTTGTATTTAGAGTAAGAAAGAACTGAATTCAGATCTTGTCTCAGATCCTTACCAACTGTGTGAGCCTGGGCAAAACATTTAATCTCTGTCTGCCTCAATTTCTTGAAGTGTCAAATGAGGATAATAACAGCACTTACCACTCAGGTTGTGAAGATCAAATGAGATAACATGCAAAGCACTAAAAATGCTGGCTTATTATTATTTTAAGTTCTAGAGAAATGAGGCACACAGGTATTTTGTACTAGACTGTATCTGTACATTTTATTTTGTTATGTATTACATGCATACATACATTTGTTACATGTTACATCTGTCCTCTGTTACATAATATTTTGATCCTCATAGTAACCCTGCTAGGTTAAGGCAATTGTAAGTGTCTGAGTCAGGATTTGGACTGGGATCTTTCTCAGGCCCAGTTCTCTATTCACTGTCACCAACAGCCTCTACTCTGGATAGGCTGTTGGACTTGGATTTAGGAAGACTAACGTAACCTTCCTACCTAAGCCTTTTATGAGCTGTGAAACCCTAGGCAAGGGACTGAAGTTCCTTAGCCACAGCCTCCTCAACTATGAAATGAGAAGTTTAAAGCAGATGACCTCTGAGGTAACATTCAGTTCTGAAACTCTGAACCTATGAAACTAGGTCTACCTACCTTTCCAGACCTATTTCACATTACACCAGGTCACACACTTTATTTTTCAGTCAAACTGGTCTGCTTGCTCTTTTCCGTACAAAACATTCCATTTCCAGTCTCTAGATCTTTGTATTCCTGAAGTGTTCTCTTCCCATCTTCACCATTGCCTCTTCACATATTTAGCTCTATTCAACAATAGCTCAGGTGCCTCCTCCTGTAGAGCTTTTCTGTTCCTTCCAGTCAACACTACCTTCAATTTTTTGCGTTCTCTTATTTAAATATTTGTTGTGTTCTCTTAATAAAATAAAAGCTTCTTGAGGACAGAGACCAGTCTCAGCATAATTCCTTACATAAAATAGTTGCTTTTAAAATGTTTGTTGACATTGTACACAGTGACAAGATTATGTGATGTCTGTTGTGATGGACTTGGCTCTTGTCACCAATGATGTGATTCAAGATAATATCAATACACTTGAAATGGAAAATGACATCCATATCCAAAGAGAAAACTATGGACACTGAATGTGGATCAAAGCATAGTATTTTCACCTTTTGTTGTTTGTTTGTTTTTTTTCTTTCTCTTGGTTTTTTCCTCTTTTGGTCTGATTTTTCTTGGCCAAAATGACAAATATGGAAATATGTTTAAAAGAATTGCATATATTTAACTATGTCAGATTGCTTGCTGACTTAGAAAGAGGAGAGATAAGAGAAGGAGGGAAAAATTTTTGGAGCACAAAATCTTACAAAAATGAATGTTGAAAACTATCTTTTCATGTATTTGAAAAAATAAAATGCTATTAAAAGTCATCAAATACCATTTTTAAAATTGCTTATTGAATTCATTTGAATTGATTTGCTCAAGATAGCAAGTAATGAAAGAAGCAATTCAGGATCCAGGACTTCAGATTCCTAAGGCAAAATCCTTTGACTACACTGTTAGGAAGTGAGGAAAATATTAACAAGAATGAGAAATAGCCTTCTTTGACTACACTGTTAGGAAGTGAGGAAAATATTATTAAGAATGAGAAATATCCTTTTTAAAACTTATTTGGTTGATTCAATTATATATGAGTAGATTTTCTGGTTGATGGATTATCCAACCATTAAGTTTCTTCATTTAATATCACATATATATTATATTTATGTATTTTGAGTGAGATATTTAGATAGCATAGTGTCTGGCATGTTTATTGTTCTCTTCCTTTCCTAGCTGAAAGCCTTTTTTGAAGTCAGGGCATTTCCCATGGATTTCTGTTTTCTATATTCTATCTCAATCCTTTGTTTAGCCGCAGCTTTTTAAACTATGGGTCACCTTTATGTGGGGGTCTCATAACTGAATGTAGGAGTTGAGAAATTATGATTTATTATCGGTATTTGATTTATATACCTATTGTATATGCCCATATACCTGGGATCATGTAAAAATTTCTCAGGTGAAAAGGGGGGTAGCAAATGGAAAAAGTTTAAGGAGCCCTATTTAGAAGTTCAGTTGTTTCAGTGGAGTCTGTCTCTTCATAACCGCTTTAAGGGTTTTCTCAGCAGAGATACTGGAATGGTATGCCATTTTCTTCTCCAGCTCATTTCACAGACGAGGAAACTGAGGTAAATAGGGTTGTGATTTGCCCAGGATCATATAGCTGGTAAGTGACTGAGATCAGATTTTAACTAACAAAAAGGAATCTTCCTGACTCCTGGCACTATGCCATTTTTAAAGCCTTCTTTTAAAGCCAGGTTATGTACTATGCCTTCTTTTAAAACCAAGTTATGAATATATAAATATATATTATACATATTATATATGTAAAACAATACATAATATGGCATATATGTGCATACATATTTATATGTATATATGATAAATTTTAAAGTGAATTTTATCCTAGAGGCAATAAGAAATCTCTGAAGATTATTGAGGAGAATGACATTAGTGATACTTTTGTAAGAGGAAGATTATTTTATCAGCTCAATGGTGCGTTAGAGGGAAAAGGGAGGCAGAAGAAACTGGTAAAAAGAGCTTCCAGTTGCAATAATCTAGGGGAGAAGTGATGAGGGCTAAAGTGATGTGGTGGCTGTGTGAATAGAGGGGAGGGGATGGATGGGAGAGAGAAGTTATGGAGATAGAATGATCAAGATTTAGTAAACGGTTTGATATATGAGAGCTGAAGGAGAGCAAAGAACTGAAGATGACTCCAAGGTGGTAAAGTTGGGTGACTGGAAGAATGGTAGCATCTATAACAGAAATAGAGAACTTTAGCAGAAAGGAATGTTTAGGGGAAAGGCACTGAGTTCTGTTTTGGACATGTCTTAAATATAATTGAGCCCACCAATGCTAAGGCATTCCTTCAAAGAGTTTTGGATAGCAATGATGATAATAGTCATGATCAACATTACGAAGTATTTTAAGGTTTGTAAATGTTAAGTTATTTTCTTTATCACAACCCTGAATAGCAATACTATTGTTATCCCCATTTTACAGATGAAGAAACTGAGGCTAAGTTAAATGATTTGTGCAGGGTCATATAGCTAGCAATTCTGCTTGATTAAATCATGGAGGATATAAACTCTTTTAGTGCAGCACTGTATTAACAGTTTGAGTCAGCTAATCAGCCTTAATACCTTACTAGCCAAAGTCCATCTGTTCAAATCCCCTCAATGATGAAACCGTCTCCTTCCCAAGAGTTTCACCCTTCATCTGTAAAGGCTTGAGGTGCCAAGGAATCCTATTGGACTTCCTTGCAAGACTGCCCCTCATTACAAGACCTCCAGTCATTGGGGGATGGATGAATTATCCAGTTGTATTGTGGAATGCCAGCCTGAAGAAGCTCAGCTTGGGGTAGAGATGGGCTGGGGGTGAAGTGTGCCAATAACTGCATTGACATACCAGTGCCTGGATGTATGACTTCCCTCCCTAATCCCTTGAAGGGGTCAGCCCAGCTCAGAATTAGATAATTATTTAAACAAATGTGCTGTTACTTGATTGTTTGCAAGTAAAGGAGTGACCTACCTAGATAGAGAACTATTCAGTCCAAAGTAACTGTATATGCCTATTGTTTCATTCCATGAAAGTTTCCCCTCTAGCAGACATTTGGTTTTGAGATGCTAATGGATACCCAGAAAAAGATATTCAGTAGGTAGCTCAGTGACATGAACTTGAGCCCTTGGGACAGGGAACTGGATATATAAATGCTGGAATCAAACATGTGTATCATGGTCTTGCTAATGCTCAGTACAGTCATGAAGGAGATCAGGAAGCTAGAGATGGATGACAACTGGTTTCTGGTAAAAATCCAAGAGACTCTGGGGATTATTTAGTTCAATGTTTTCATTTTTACAGCCAAGGAAACTGTGTTACCGAGAAGTAAAGGACACATTAACCAAGAACACAAGTATTAGCAAGTGGTGAAATTGACTCAAAACTCTGAGCCTTGTGTTTTTTTTCCATAATACCATGATAATTCATGTACTTCTTTTCTGTGTACCTCAGTTTGCCCATCTGTAAAACACAGCTAATAATGCCTTTCCTGCTTCAGCTTTCATTCAAAGATTAAATGAGATTAAATCCAGGAGAATCTTTTGCATATAAGTAGTTATTAGTATGATGAAGAGTTTTTCAGGAGACACAGGGGAATGTTGGAGCTGATATAGAATTAGCTACTTGAAGGTTGGGAATTATCTTGGAACAGATTTAAATGATCTTGGATTTTGTTGTATTCCAGTCTCAGAATGAGTCACTTGTTCTTCTCTTGCGAGTTGGAAGGAAGAGAAGGTAGTTTTCCTGGTTTCCCCCTACTATTTTGTAATTAATTTTCTCTTTCTTCTTTTCTCTTTCAAATTATTTGTGTTTCCCTTCTGGAGGACATTTTAAATATTTCAGATAAAAGTGTTGGATTTTTAGGAGAGCCATGTGATAGTGGAAATAGCAATGAGATTGGAATCCTAAATTTGCATTCCAACTTTCCAACTTACTACTTTGGTGATACATTGGGCTACTCAGAGACTAAGTTTCCTAATCTGTAAAATGGGGGTGGGTGTTTAATTAGATGAGTTAGATTAATGTTGTTTGAGTGGTCTAGATTCCTGGTGGTCTAGAGGTTAGTGGCTATGAGAGAGTTGTTAAGAATCCCCTTTAAATCAGCCTCAGGTTTTAAGAGTGAAAGAATTCACTCATTCCCGAAATATTAGTTGCAAAATGAAAGTTTATTGTTAGATAGAAATCAATTTACCAAGAGATTGACTTCTGTAGTGGCAGATGTATGGAAAATGGAGTTTTGCACTGAGAATGCAGTTCTCATTAGACGGAAGGTCCTGGCAGCAAAGGGAGCTGCCAAGGTCCATCTGCAAAAGACCTTTGTTGATGAAAACTTATAATATTGAGTGTCTTGGTGTGGGTTGGGACAGTCTGAGCAGATCAGAACCAGTGGGGGCTGGGGCAGCCCAAGTTGGCTCAGACCCAGATCTTCTATTGGAATTCAAAGGGATGCTTTTTGACCAGGATTTGTAATTGAATCAAAGGTTCTGGCATCCCAGAAAGACAATTCATCTAGAGAGGATATGCCTCAGCCAGGAGGGGCTGAGAATCTGAAAGGGATCACAGATCAGTAGGAAATACAGTTTCTTAAAGGGACTACAACCTGTTTCAAGATGACTATCAGCTACCTGGTGCAATGGATCACTGGGCTTAGAGTCAGAAAGACCTTGAAAAGGGAACCCTGAAACTCTGAAAATCCTTAAAGGAGAAAATCTCCTTCAGCTCTGTCTCAGTGAGGGACCCTGACCCAAGGACACAAATAGTTTCATCTTTGTTATCTGGGTGGGGTCTGCTCAGCCCTGAAACTCATTGAATTCAATTCAAATTCTAGCCTGGCTGAACTCCCTTTGGCTAAATCTCTCATTATAAAAAGAGCCAAACTAAAATCCTCTCTTTACAGAGGTTCCAAACATGCTAGCTATATCATTCTTGGCATCCCAAGGAACCTCTGCCCACTGGAATACCCTTTTCCAATGCTATCTTCTCTTTACCCTCATCTATTTCCTTAACCAGACTTTAACCTTACTTCCAATGCCCATAATAAACCTCTTTTATCAATCTAGGTTTTTGGGTCTGTAAATTCCTTTACAGAGAACTAATGCTTGCACCAAATCCCAAAGGGTTACAGGGGAGACAAATCCCTCGATTTGATTCCCTGAACCCTGAACCTGCCACTAGACCTCATTTAATTCCCTGACCACCAGAAATCCTAATTTCATTTGGGTTCCCCAAATCTAAACCTCATCAACCTGACCCCAAATTCAGTCTCAGACACTTGAAAGTTGTGTGACCCTGGACAAATTACATAACTCTGTTTGCCTCAATTTGCTCATTTGTAAAATGAACTGGAGAGAGAAATGACAAACCACTCCAGTATTTTTGTCAAAAAAAAATGGAACGTGATTAACTGCAAATTGAAAAAAAGTACAACAAGGCTGTTTATTGTTACCTCATTTATTTAGCTTATGCACAGTATATCATATGAAATGTCAGGCTTCATGAATCAGAAGTCAGAATTAAGGTTTCCAGGAGAAATGTCAATAATCTCAGATATGCAGAGAATACCACTCTGAGAAGGTAAAAAAAAAATGAAGAAGCCTCTTGGAGGGTGAAAGAGGAGAGTGTAAGAGGTGATTTAAAGCTTAACATTAAAAAAAAAAAAAAAAGATGAAGGCAACTGGTCCCATCAGTTCCTGTCAAATAAAGGGAGAAGAAATGGAAGCAAAATCTGATTTTATATTCTTGGGCTTAAAGATCACTGCAGACAACAACTGCAGCCATGAAATTAAAAGATTCTTGCTCCTTGTAAGGAAAGCTATGGCAAATCTGGACAGCATACTAAAAAGCAGAGACATCACCTTGCTGACAAAAATCTGTGTAGTCAAAGATGTGGTTTTTGCAATAAAAATGCATGGTTCTGAGAGTTGGTCAATAAAGAAAGCTGAGTGTCATAGAAGCAACACTTTTAAATTGTGGTTCTGAAGACAACTTTTGAAAGTCCTTTGGATAGCAAGGAAGTCAAAAATCAATCGGTACTTGAAGAAATTAATTAAGGTTATTCACTGGAAGATTAAATATTGAAGCTGAATTGTAAATGTTTTGATTTGACTACATAATGAGAAGAAGGACTCATTGAAAAAGACCTTGATTTTGAGAAAGACTGAAGGCAAAGGAAAAAAGGATGGCAGAGGATGAGATAGATAAGATAATGTCATGGAAACAGTGAATGTGACATTGGACAGATTTTGGGAGATAGTGGAGGGCAGAAGAACCTGCTGTGCCGTGTGGTTCATGGCGTCACAAAGAGACAGACATGACTGAACAAAAAAATGAAAATGAAATGGTTTCTTTGAGCTCCAATCCTCCAATCTTAAACTGAACTCCAGTCTCATTGGATATATCAAGCTAGATAGCCTTTCACAATCTAGCTCTTTCCTATCTTCTTAGTCTTACATTTTATTCTTCTCCATATATTCTATGATTCAGGGACTGCCTTCCATTCCTCCATTCTTTGTTCTGCCAGCCTTTTCACTTAGAATCCCTCCAATGCATGGAATGTTGCCCCTCATTACATTTGCTTATTGGCTTTCCTGGCTTCTTCAATTTCACCTCCAATTTCCTCTTCTGCTGGAGGCCTTTCTCAATCTTTTGTTACTCCTCAACAGCTAATTCTTTCTCTCTGAATTTACTTTCTATCTATTCCATCTATATTTTGTATATACACAATTGCTTTTAAATTGACTCCTTTGAAATGGGAACTCTTTAAGGGAAAGGATGTGTTTTTGCCTTTTTTTTGTATCCCTAGCACTTAGCACAGGGCCTGACACATAGTAAATAATAAATGCTTGCTTATTGACTTGGTCAATGCCCATTGTGAGTCGTGTGTGTGTGTGTGTGTGTGTGTATGTGTGTGTGTGTGTGTGTGTTAGCATTTTTCAGGGATCTTTGTAAGAGATTATCTACCTGTATCTAATTTTTTTCCCCTGAGGCAATTGGGGTTAAGTGACTTGCCCAGGGTTCTGAGCCCACATTTGAACTCAGGTCCTTCTGGCTTCAGAGTTGGTACTCTAACCACTGTGCCAACTAGCTGCTCCTACCTGTATCTGATTTACATTATATATTTCTATTCCCCACTTTAGGGAAACCTGAGACATTACTTATTATCTAAACTGCAGAGTAGCTAAGTAGTTCAATAGATAGAACAGTAACACTGGGATTGGATGGGATTGGAATCAGTAACACTCATCTTCATGAGTTCAGATTCAACCTCAGATACTTACTAGTTGTGTGATTCTGGGCAAGTCACTTAATCCTGTTTGCCTCTGTTCCTCTTCTGTAAAATAAACTGGAAAGGAAATGACAATCCACTTCAGTATTTTAGCCAAGAAAATCCAAAAAAAGGGATCACAGAGTTAGAAGTTACTGAACAACAAGAAATATGTATGCATAAAATTTATATATATACATTATCTATAAATAATTCCCATTGAGATTCTAGACTTTTTGTTTTTTCCAATTATTATTTTAATAGTTTGATAGGCAAGGCACTAAATACTAATGTTCCTATAATGATGCTATATTTCTATGAATCATCAAATGTCACAATCTTGGAAGAACTGAAACTTTTGCATTACTCAGGGAACAATGAAATGATATGTAGTGGGTGTAAATAGGAAGTAGCTTATTACTAAGAAGAAATGCTACATAAAAGATCCCAGAAGAGCTGGATGACAGGAAAGGGGAATGGTCTAGACTTGTGACAGTGTAGGGGATAGCAGATGAACAACTCATGTTTTCTGATAACCATACAATGTCAAGGGGAGTAGAGAGGAAGAGAGACTGCATTTAATAAGTATCTACTATGTGCTAAGCTCTTTACAAATATTTCAAGACCTAGGTAAAATCTAGTTAAGACTCAAAGGATCACCCTGGTTCATGTTGGGCAGATTTTTCTATAGGTGATTTATGGGAGAATATGGACAAGAGTACAGCAATATGAGAATATGTAGAAGGATTGTGACCTGCACCATTGGATGTACACAGATCAACAAAATATCAATGTATTGATTTAGATGGGGGCAGCTAGGTGCCTTATTGAGAAGAGTACCAGGTCTGGAGTCAGAAAGACTAATCTTGAGTTCAAATCAGACACTCACTGAGTAGACAAATCCTGCGCAAATGCTGGGCATCACTTAATCCTCTGTGCCTCAGTTTCCTCATCTATAAAATGAGCTAGAAGAGAAAATGGCAAAGCATTAGAGTTTCTTTGCCAAGAAAACTCCAAATGGGGTCATGAAGAGTCTGACTCAGCTGAAAACTACTGAGCAATGAATTGACCTAGATAAGTTAAATTGGGACTCTTGTTTTCCATGACTTCAGGGTAGGTTTTCACTTATTGGCACTACAGTAAACTTCCTGCTAATATTGTTTCATTCTTTGTTCTCCTAGTCCTAGCATTTGGCAGGTTGCAGGGCATTTAGCAGATTTCTTTCTTTCTTTTTCTTTTTTAAATTTAACAATTCACCCCCCCCACCCCCAAATGAGGGAAAGCCCATGTCTTTCAAGACCCCTCCCTTAACTCTTGACTGAGTTAAGCTAGGTGACTTGGTGGATAAAGTTCTGGGCTTGAAGTCAGGAAGACCAGAGTTCAAATCCAGACTCAGACCTTTATGAGCTGTGTGGCCTTGGGATAAATCACTTCCCCTCAGTTTCCTCATCTGTAAAATGGCAATAATAATAGCATTTATTTCTCAGAGTTGTTGTGAGGATCAAAGTACAGACCATTTGTAAAAGCGTTTGGCTTCTAGTAGGTGCTTTATAAAAGCCTAATCCCTTCCCCTCCGTTTTGAAACGTTCTCCCAAGTTACAAAAGATCCTTTCAGATCAGTGTTAAAAAGCCAAGTCAGAATTTAGAGTATTTTCTTTCCATTTCCTCTTAGCTGAAGACAATCATGACTTGTTTACGATCGGCAGTAAAAACCACTTTTTAGTGTTCACATAAATAACCTATTATCTACCCGGTACTTTTTCCAAAATCTTTTTCGTGATGGCCATGAGCAAAGACCTTGCACTGAAATCGGATCCAAACCGCTCAAAATGTAGTTATTAATTACCCTATAAACAGCTTCAAAGAAAATCCAGGTGACTGCAGTTAGGAAAATTAAAAAAAAAAGATAAGATGGGACCTTTCTCGGCGTTATTGAGCTCGCTATCCTGACAAGGCACAAGGAGACCCTAATTATGCGGCAGCATGACTTTGAGTGCACTGAGGGAGATAATGAGCACCGCAGCAGGCAGGCGCTGCGAGGGGCAGCTGGCAGCGGGGTGGAGGGGGCAGCTCTGCTCTGCGGCGGGAGGGAGGGCCTGCCGTGGCTCCACTGTGAGATGGGATGAGACCTGAAAGGGAGCTCTTTCTCTAACTATTGCGCGACCCCCGCCCCTCCTACGCGTTTTCTTTCGAGAAAGAGAACATTTTCTTGGCTTTTGTAGACACCAGGAAGCTATATCCGCGTAATTGAAAGCAGCGGGGAGGCAGGATTATATAGAACCCCTCTTTAATTTGTGCCAGGGATCCGGGGCTCCAGCGAGATCGGGGGCAGCGGGAGGATTGGGCTTTGCTGGCCTCCAGGTTTGGGGCAGCCTTGGACACCTCAACGAAGGAGGGAACAGCTGGCGCAGATCCTTATCCCCTCCATTTCTGCCTAGTGGGCTTTTGCAGTTATTCACCGTGGATATGTATACCAGGGCACTTCTTCTCCCGTAGTGCTGGCTTCCCCAAGAGGGAAAATGGGCACATAATGCGCTCACGTGCCCTTTGCTTTATGCCAGTACGTCTGGCTGCAGCTGGAGGATGGAGTAAGGGAGGAGGGCTTCAACAATACAAAAAACTTGTCCTGGCACTTGGTCTCTGCTCATTTGGCTTGGGAATCTGGGAAAGCATTTTCTGGTTGTGTTGGACCTTTTGAAAAATAGTTAGAAACCTTTCCTCTTTCCCCAGCTCCTCCACATAACTACAAATTCAGGCGACAGTTGATTTGTCATGAACTCCCCCAAGCTACTGCCCTTTTCGATTTAGGCCTGTTTTCATGCCACATCCTGGCAATTAGTCAGAAGATGCCAAATCCAATCAAATAGTCTTGTCTTATGGAGACTTTACTTAATTGATCAAATTGATTATTCTGATGTCATATATAAAGGAACAGGGGAAGGAACATTGGCTTTGGACCAGTGTTTGGCTTCTGTGTGTGCAGTTTATGTGATCTTAGAACAGTCACTTCCCATTTTGAGGCCTTGGTTTCCTTATCTGCAAAATGGAGGTGCCTTCATTCTTCCATTCTTTTGGTCATTTAGGTTGGCATCCTCCAAGTCATTCCCAACTCTTCACTTTTATTCACTACACATAATCAGATAATTGAGGAGTCTTGTCATATCTCTCTACATCTGTTTCCTTCTCTCACACAGCCATCTTATTTTTCATGAGCAAAATGAGAGAATGGATTAGAGGATCTTGAAGGTCCCTTTTAGCTTTAGGTCTATGATTTCCTCCCCCTACTTCCATTCAGATCCTTATCACCTCTTCCAATTGTTATAGTGTTCTAATTGCTCTTCCTGCATCCAGCTCCAGCCCTTTCAAATCCACACAGCTGCCCACATAATGCACAGGTCTAATTATGCTACTTTCCTGGTCAAAGACCTTCAGGGATTGCTTATTATCTCCAGGATAAAATACAGCCCTTTGGTTGGCATTTAAAATCCTTCACAATCTGATTTCAATTTATCTTTCCAGTATTAATCCTGATACGCTCTATGTCCCAGCTAAACTATCAGACTTGGAGTTTGAAGTACATATAGTCCATCTGCTGTCTGTGCGCCTATTTGGATTGTTCCCTAACCTTGTGTTGCAAGGTGCTGGAGATCATTTTTACTGGCAGGAAAAGTCTTCAGCACCCAGATACTAGGGAGATGCAGGAACTGAGTGCCTAAAAGGGACAGCATTTTTTCCTGTGCCATGGAGGAGAAAGCTTATGAGTGGTGAAAGGGGCAGAGACTCGGGGAATGAGTGGAAAGATATGTGGCATGAAATTCAAGAACAATAAGCAATAAAGAAGGTGTGGAGATTGGAGTGGGGAAATTTAGAAATGGGGAAATGGTTTGGGAGTGACAATGGTGGGGATGGGAGGGGTGAGGTATAGACATGAGGGCATGGTAGAGAGAGATAGAAAGATATATACATTCACATACACACAGAAAGACAAAAGACAAGAGACAGAGAGATAGAGAAAGAAACGTAGCCAGAAACACAGGGAGAAATGAGGAGGCAGATTCAGTTGCTGGGATCTAGCTGAGACTTCTGGAGCTATATGAGAAAGAATCTTTTTAAGCTTGTGCTTTATAGAAGTTCTCAAAGCAGGGTTTCAAAAAAGGCGTGAATACAGTTTCTATTTTTCCCTGGCTGGAAGAGAGATCAAAATAGCAATGGCTGTTTGGTGGGGGCTGGCTTTCCAGGCAGAAGAATTCTCAATGTGAGGAGAAGCCAATGGCACTAGGATAGTGATCAGAGAGTATCAGATAATGCAGATGGGCAGCAAAGGGAGTGGTTGAAATAATCTAGAGGCAGCACTGCACCAGCAGTGTGACCTTGGGTAGGCAAGTCATCTTTCCTTTCTGGCGTACGGTTTCCTTAACTCTGTCACTGATGAAGGCATTGGACTAAATAGTCTCCAAAGTCTTTTCCAGACATGACAGTGTGTGAGTCTGATCTCAGCTTCCTAATCGTTCATCCTCTCCCTCTGCTACACTCCTAAATCTGTCATCCTGCAGACATTCCACTCTCTCTTTTCTCCTTCACCCGGGCACTGGCCCTCATTTTTCTCCCTTTGAAATCTTGATGCTATAGTTAACCATTTCAACATTATACAGATCTCTATTTTCAAATCTCTTGTCCCCTTATTATTTCATAGATGGGGCCTAGAGGAAAGGGAGTGAGATTCCTACTTTTCCCTCCTGCAGAAGTTTAGCTGTATGCTTGAATTTGTCCAGTGGTTTTTCTTTGTCACAAGGGAGAAGGGAGGGTTTGGAATCTTGTGAAGGGGAGAGGAAGGTATATGGGGAAGGTATTATGATATAAAGACAGTAACAACCATTTTTAAAGTGAAAAGAGTAAGAAGGACTTCTCCCTTGCCCTCTTTGCTGGCTCTTGGGGGAACTCTAGCTATTTTCTTTAGATGGTCTCTTAAAAGTCTAGTCCTTAAGTCTTATATCTCAGATTTCCTTGGGATAAGACAGTGGGGAAAATAAAAGAAGTAGAGATGGGGATCTGTCCTTGATAAGCTGACAGTTTTGTTAGGAGGATAAAACTGATGTGTGGAGAAACTAGATAACTAAAAGGTAGGGATTAATCAAATGCTAATGTGTAGCAGAATGTATAAGTGCTAGGAATTCAGAGACCACAAAAATCGATATTATGTTGGCTGGGCACCAAAGAAAGGAAAAACTCACAAGGTACTTAGGTAGGATACAAAGATTTGAGATGTACCTTGCCACTTTTTATAGGAATTTAGGTAATTTTGATGCTTTCTTAGATTCCATTTTTTGGGGGGAGAGGTGAGGAAACTAGAGAAAATATATGCACATAACCTTATAAGTTTAATTCGCATCATTAATAGTTTCTTAAGTCTAGACAATTAAAACAATAAATCAAGTCCTAATTGATAGCATTGCAGATTTCTGAAACTTTACAGTCTTAAAATTCATTAGATCTGACTGCAGCACAACCCTTAACTAGAAGGGAGAAAGTGGAGGCAAGGAGGTCAGTTAAAAGGCTTTTAACAATAGTCTAAGTGAGTCTGAAGGGGGGTTATAACAGTGAAAATAGAAATGAAGTACCAGATATGAGAAATATTGTGAGGTAGAATCAATAGTATTGACAACAGGTTAGCCATGGTAAGGAGAAAGAAACATCAAAGATGATTCCAAAATGTTCAATTTGGATAACTGGGAGCACCAACAGAAGAAAACTCTTCTTCTGGCTCAATTCTTGAGTCAGAGGGTCATCTTATTTTGAAAAATCCGGGAGCACTTTGAGGGATGTCTCATTCCTTTTGGTTTATTGCCTTGTTTTGAAAAATCCGGGAGCCCTTTTGGTTTATTGCCTGATCCAAATAATCTGGTTATTTCATATTCCAGAGAATGTGTTCACTAATTCCTTTTACAAGCACATAGGCTGATAATGCTGAAAATAGAAATATGTTTGCAGAAGTTAATAGTTGTATTAGAGCTGGTAGAAACTAACAATACCCTTCAATGAGTTATTCTCCTTCCAAAAGTCTGTGTAGTCTCAGCCATTTTTAGTACTATTCCAAATAGTAGTTTCAACTGGTTGGGAACTCAGGGATTGCTCCTTCATCTTACTACTTCACCTCTGTGACTTCTCTGGCTGCTTGTTCAGGAATACTTGTCTTGCAGCTCATGCAACCAAAAGTTTGCATGAGCACCACTGTTCATTGCATCCTATTGTGTTTTCTGTCGCAGTCTTGTGTTGATGCACCTGCAGCTTTTACCTCATACAATTCTCTATAGGTCTTAGCAGAGAGTACCAGTGGGATGTTCTCCAGTGTTGTTCTTTCTCTCTCTATGAAGTTCTGCCTGAAAATTGTATTTTTTGCATTTTCCCTCAGTTTCTAACAGATGGAAGTCTTTTGTTTTCTTAGGAGCCCAACTCTTTGTCTTCAGACTCCCTGGCCCATCTGTGTGACAGCTCAAAAGCACAATTCCAAGGTACTTTTTTTTTTCTAGCATCTTTTCTTATACTATGGATACATGGTTCCAGACCTCCACACAGAAGGAGCTATCTTTCCTTGTACCTTATAAATGCATAATTCTCCCCTATTTCTTATTAGTTCATGGCTAGCATAGTTGTATAACAAATTCACGATTTCCAAAGATCAAAACAGGGTAGGGCCTTTGGATCAATCTAACTAGATGAGATTAGACCTGAAATTAGGTACGAAATAAGGATAAATGCAAAGCCTTACATTTGGGTTTTTAAAAAAAATCCACTTCAAAAATATGATAGTAATTTGAAAAAATATATAGATATTTTAAAGAATCATAAATCTCAAATAAATCAACCAGGGTTATATATCAGGCAATAAATGCAATGAGATCTTGGATTTTATTAAGAGGAACATAGTTTTGAGAAATAAGAAGGCAAGAATCTCTCAGTATCTTACCTAGATCAGACTATACATGAGGATATTTAGTTGTAGGTATCATAGTTTAAGAAGGACATTGTCCTTTTGGATACTAGAAAGTGTCCTGGAGGGCAATCGGGATGTGAAAGGACTTTAAATTCATGTTATATGAGAATTGATGATAAAAACTAAGGCAAAAAGAAAGAAAGAAAGATAAAAGAAAAACTAAGGCTCCTTAGTCTGCAAAAGAGAAAACTCAGGGAGTAGACATGACAGCTGTCTTCAAATATATGAAAGACAGATTAGATTTATTTTGTTTGGCACCAAAATAGGTAGAACAATAGGTAGAAATTGTAATGATGCAAATTTAGATTTGATGTTATGAGGAAAAGCCTTAATCATTTGAATAGAATGTGTTGCCTTGGGAGGTAATGAATACTCTCCTCCACATCTTATTGGGATCTTCCACAGGAGGCTAGATGATCACTTTTGGATATATTATAGTAGGGATTTTTTTCACATATAGCTTAGACTAGATGCCTACTGAAGGGTTTTTTTTCCCCCAAATCTCAAATTCTGTTTGTCAGTAAAAAAAATTATTGAATTGTTTTTCAGTCATGTCTGACTCTTTGTGAATCTACTTGGGGTTTTCTTGGCAAGGATAATGGAGTGATATGCCATTTCTTCTCCAGCTCATTTTACAGATGAGAAAATTGAGTCAAACAGGGTTAAGTGACTTGTCCAGAGTCACAGAGCTAGGACATATCTGAGGCCACATTTGAATTTTTAGAGGAGTCTTCTTTACTCCAGTCCTAGTGCTTTATCCACTGCACTACCTAATGGCTCCCTGTAAGAAAGGCTGCTTCTCAAAACATCTAGAGGAAGAAGGGGACATATATTCTTGCAATTTCTATGTTCTGAGAAGGGAAAGATTTATAGTACCTGATACATAGGGAAGTTGGGAGGGGTAGGTTTAGGAGTTTAAGATGATAAGTTCAATTTTGTGTAATTTGAACTGGCACTTAAGAGGACAGATCCGGACATTAGAGGAGAGAGAGACTAGAGATCCCACTTTTGGAATTCTCTTCATGGAGGTAATAATTGAAACCATAGAAATGAGAAAGGATGGCAAAGGACAGATTCTTTGAGGGTGCCCACATTTAGGGGATAGGAGGAGGAAAAGGATTTAGCTAACAAGACAGGAAATCATTAGAGTGATAGGATATCTAGCAGAGTGTGAAAATTAATGGAGAAGAAAATATCATGAAAGAGAAAAAGATAGAGAAGAGTGGCAAGTACTTCAGAGAAACAAGGGAGGGTAAGGATGGAGAAGAGACCATTGGTGTGTTGGAGAGGGAGTTTTTCAGTACAATAGGGAACAGAAATCAAGTTTCAAAGGACTGAGGACAGAGCAGGGAGGTGAGGAAGTAGAAGTGAGTATCAACCTTGTAATTAAGTTGACAGAAGAGTGGGAAGTGGGAAGAGTGGAAAGAGAGTGGGAAGAGAACAATCCACAAAAGATTATCTAGCTCACAATCAGGAAAGAAGGATTACTCTAAAAAGTGATAACTTGGCAGTGGGAATTCTGTGGTCCTAGGTTGAAACTTCAGGAAGTAATTTCTTTCTTTAAGGCAGGTGCAAAACAAATGGATCACCAGGGGATTGAGGATTTCTTTTTTTCACAACCCTCCTTGCAATGCAAAAAAGTCTATGCTTGCTTGCTAGGCATTTTGAAACTCTTTGTCACATCAGCATTTCTTTACTCACTTGAACTGATTTCAGTCTTGGTTAATAATATTTTGGAATGGTGTGTTTGTTTGTGTATAATTTACCATTTATACTTCCCACTATACTTCTAGTATCCTATAGTACAATCGATAATGTAGTTGATATGTCCTTGGTGTCAGTAAAAGCTATATTCAAGTCTTAAATTTGATACACTGGACAAGTAAGTCACTTTAACCCTTTCAGAGCCCGGCAGCTCTCAAAAATGAATTACAGATGAAATGTTGGTCTATATCAGTGTGGAGTTGCCATACCAGAATACCTTAGACTCTATACATATTTCCCACAGAGGATTTCTAGGGATTGTTGGCCACTTCTGACCCTGCTCTTTCTATGAAAAAGTAATTTAAGGTACTGAGAAAATGCTAAATAACATATATAGTCTGACTCCTTAAGTTACTAGTATCTGACACATGAAAGATGCTTTAACAAATGCTTATTGATTAACTATAAAAAAGTGCTGAAACAGAAACCTACAGAACTGAATTGTTTTTCTTTGAGTGGTACAATAAGGTCATGTAGTACTGGGATTGGGACAGTTTTGTAAAGAGATCTCACTCTCTTTCAAAGTTTCTCTAGACTTTTGATTGAACTACCATGAATACTAATTATGAGAAGAAACAATGATAGGTTATGATATTCATTGTTACTCAAATTCTCGTCTGTTCTTAGCCTTTATTTTAAGTTCATAAAACCATAGATTTGGAGCTGGAAAAGACTATAGATACCACCTAATCCATTGCCTTCCATCCCCCATTTTACAGATAAGGAAACTGAAGATATAGAGTTTGAATGACTTGTCTAGTGTAACACAACTAGAAAGTGGAGAAGCCAGGAACCAAATCTATGTCCCCTGATTTCAAATCCAGCATACCTTTCAGTGGATCCTGATACCTCTCCTTCTCTCACCCTCATGAGCCTAGGAAATTAGTGTGTGTCTGACTTGAAATACAAAATATCTAACCCATGAAAACCCTACCTTTTTATATAAATGCTATTCCCGGGTCTAATTTTGTGACAGTTGGTAAACAGCTTCCAGGACTGACCAGCAGTGCTGCATATAAAGTCCAGTACTGGGCAGTACTTTCCAGAAAATCCAACTTGAATGATCCCTTGCTATAAGCTTTCAGAAACTGGCTTATCCTGTTGATCCTTATAAAAGGACTGTGAGACTTAAGGATGCAGACTTAGGTGAAAGCATTCATTTTGACAGCTTAAGAATTACCTCTGAATCCATATCTCTTGTCTCCTGCCATTCCACAGAGGCTCAACTAATGGATAGAGCCTTGAGAAAACTAACTCATCCTGCAAAAATCAACTTTTTTTTATTTTCTGCTTCCTACTCATACAACAAATTGCTGTACAGACTATACCAGATAAATTTGCATTTAGAGTTATTAAAAAAGTTGGTTGTTTAGGAAATATGAATTGAAGGTAGGCTTTTGCTTTCCCCTGATGAGAGCTGAGAGAGGAAGAATGGGGCAAATCAATGGGTCATAGGGAAAGTTAGGGCCTTATTCTATGAGAAGTGGTAAAAACCTTGAACTCCTAACACGTGTGGTCTATGACATCAAGTTGTGTGTGAAGGGGATTATTTGCTCATTTCCCAAATAGATTTATGCCCTCCTCCTCCTGGTAAAAATCATCATCAGTTTTGCTTCCAAATGTCAAAGCATCTCCAGTCTTAGAATGGTTAGAGACAATGATGAAATGATACTTGGAATAGCTGGTTGTCCTTAATGCCTTTCAATATCTTAGCTCAAGACTTATCCTACTTCAAAACTCAGTTCAGGCCCCATGTCCAGAAACCTTTACTTACTAACTACAGGCCACAGAACTATCCCTTTACTCTGAACTCAAAGCAATGCTTCTCTGTATCTATATTTATCAGAGATATGGATTGTTGGTGGGGAATTATAGATTTAGAGCTGTAAAAGATCTTAAAAGTCATCTAATTCAATGGTCTTATTCTATAAATGAGAATTTTGAGGCTCAGAGAAGTGATGTAGCATTTCCAAGTTCATAGTAAGAATCAGAGCTGGGATTTGAACCTAGATTTCTGACTCCACATTTTATACTCTTTCCACTGTACCAAGCTACTTAACACTTAAAGGACCCAACAAATCAAATAATGTAAAATTTTGCTTGATACTTCAATAATATTCTTAAATTCTGGCCTTTTTAAATTCTAACCTGCCTGTTGCTCTCTTATTTCTTTGTCATTTATTTAATTTTTATGTTGCTACTTTACTTTTTCTCATGTATCCATATCTTGTTTTCACAATTAGATTTTTACACTTTGTGAGTAATACAGTGTAATTTATACAGTGGCATTCAAACAATATTTTTTGAATGGATGAATAAACAAATGTGATTGTATTGTTGAGGAACAAGATTACACTGAGGGTAGTAATCCCCCCAGTGGGAGGGATCGCAAATTTTCAAAGGATGGGGGTCCTTTTTATAGGGTCAGGGAATCGTTTTTTTTATAGACAAGGAATCTAATAATAGTAATAATAGTCGCTAACAGTGTAGTGCTTATGTACCAGATACTGTATTAAAGTGCTTTATAATTATTATCTTATTATTGTTGAATTCAGTGCAAAGTCACCAGCTTCACTTTTTCCTCTGGAGCCATTTGGATCCAGTGATAACATATAGATCAGGAAGACTTGGATGAAATGGGAAACTTTGTAAAATAAACTCTTTAACAGATCTCAGTTTGACTGAGACTATGGCAAAGAATAAATATAATAATGAGAGGTGGGCCTTTTGTAATGAGGGGTTGGGTATTTGTCTTTGATCTTGTCACTCATGAACAAAGACTCCTCACAAGCTAGACCACTCCCTCTTTACTCTTTGGCAATCTACAGGAAGGAATCTATTCTCCACCCAGTCAATGAACAATGAACAATGATGGTAAGAATTCCACCTAAATTAGATTCTCTTTGTAAGATCTTCCAACTGGGAAAAAGCATGTAAGGAAAGCATGTACCCAGAGGATTTGGACAATCTCATCTATCAGCAATATCCTTCACAAGAATTGGGCTTTGAATGAGGAAATAGGGAAAAAGCCCTGGATTTCCCCCACATTAATTGGCTTGGAGTCAAGAAGATCTGAGTTCAACTCCAACCTCAGAAATTGATTAGCTATCTGATCCAGGGCAGATTACTTAATCTCTGTTTGCCTTAGTTTCCTCATTTGTAAAATGGGGATAATAATACTTACTTCCCATGGTTGTTATAATAATAAGATAATTATAAAGCACTTTAACACGGTATCTAGTACATTTCTCTCTAAACTTTTCTTCTCATTTTAAAAATGATGGGCCAGTTTAGGATGGGATATAAGAAAGTTTATTTAAGGTCTGTGGCACAAATAGACTAGCAGAGTAATTGGGCCTATTGGTTTAATTGAAGCAGCTGACAGCTAGAATATAGCTAGAACAAGAGGAGCATTTCTTCCCTGAGTGTTTCTGACTGAGAGGTGGGGACGAGAACAGGACCCTTGGATGTATCACTACATAGTAGACAAGGGAGAGTGTGATCTGGGCTTGCCCATGTGACACCCAGAGAATTCCTCTACTTTTAGCTCTTGGTTGCTTTCTTGTTTCCTTTTTTGCATACAAGTCAGGGACCACCAATTCTAAGGTTGATGCTTCCATCTTTGGAAATAACCTAAAGGAAGATGCTGAGTTTGAGAGTTGAGCATTCTCCTTGATGGCATATGGGAGCACAGAAACACTGAACTCCCAAAATATATAACGGTTCTAGGACTCTTCCTATATGGACCACTAAATGTTGGGGAGTGGAAGTTAGACCCCCAAAATATATTGAAGTTTCAGAATAGTGTCATGAGGTGTTGTGCCCTGCTTTTTCAAACCCCCAGGCAGGGGTGACAAAACTTACTGTACTTTCTAGAGTCCCGCCGGGGTGAAAAAACATACTGTCTTAGTGGAGGAATAATGAGGTGAGACTCCCAGAGATGGTTAAAATATGGAGTCCCGGATGAAAGGGGAGGGAAACTGTTCCCTTTACTGAAACTGGGTTCCCTTTAAAATTATCACTCTAAAATGGTGTCCCCTTTTTGATCTGAGAGATCAGGATCTCCCAGGCTCCAAGGAGTCTAGAGAGAGGGCCAATTCTCCCAGGATGAGAGAAACAACATTATTCAAGGGCAAATCAACTCCCATTGATCTTTTTGAAATTCTAAATTCTCATTCAATTGAGAAATCCTGGTCTGATAAGTTCAGGCTGTCCAACCCCCCTGCCAAGAGCTACCCATATAACAGGTTTCCTTAAACTCACTCCTTGCAGAGGTCCAAGCAGCTTGCTAGGACCCTGCCTGCTAAGAAGGCATTCTCTTCTCAGTGCCAGACTCCATTTCCCTAATAGGACTTTGCCACCATAGAAGTCAGTCTCTTAGCAAAGTGCTTTCTATCTAACAATAAACTTTCACTTTTGCCAATTAATAATTTGGAATTTCATGAATTCTTTCATGAAAAACCTGCGCCAACCAAAAGGGGATTTTAACAACTCTCTGACTGCCACTGACCTCATCACGTTTATTCCAAGGTCTTCCTCCTTTTTATACCCTAATATGCATGTGCTAAATATATACTGTGCACGTGGGACCACATGAACAACTTGCTATTGTATGTAGTCTGCCACCTGGTATCACTCTGTTTCAATCACAACACAGGTTGTCCCTGTCTCCTGACTTCTCAGGAAAGGTAAGAGCACCAAAGGGAGGTAGGGAGCCAAACCAGATCTTGTTAGCAGGTTCTCTTTGGGCTGAAGGGTCTTATACCTCACCCAGAGTTTCCCTACTGTCTGTGGGCCTTTACAGTGAGGTGTCTCACAAAGAATTTGTAGGCTTAGACCTCTAAATCAAGAGGCGAAGATTTTATTATTATTCTATTGATTAATGGGCTAAGTTCCAAAAGGGAATTTTAGCAGTTAACAAGGGGGGACAATGCAAACTAATTTCCCACGTGAAATTCACTATTAACAAGTGGGAAGATGCCATTAAGGCCAGCTAAATTCCCAATAAACTACTCATTGTGACATTTAGTAAGGCTAAACAGTGGGGCACAAGTACATTCTTTTATAGGAGAAAAATAACTGGGGCAGGGGTGGGGAATGGGGATGGGGATGGGGGCCAGAGTCAGCCTTCTATTGAAAAGGGGGAGAGAAATCAATGCTTATATCCCCTGGGAAGAGCTTGAGATAGAGAAAAATAAACTCTGTTTAGCAGTTAATGAGGGAATGTTGTTGTTTGTCTTTTGTTCTCAAACAAGATTATGACATCAGGAAGGTGATGTCATGACATGCAGGTGAATCAGATGTGTGTGAAGGGGGGCTGGGCAAAGTCACCAATTGGCCTTCTGATTGGATCATGATCATAACCATGAGGTCATGATAATTTTGTCAATGCAAGGAATGCAGGGAATTCCACTTAAGGATCTAATCCCATCAATGCTCCTCCCTTCTTGCTTTAGGGAGTAGTTTGGCTTCCCCATTGTTTGTAGTAATTCAGGCTCTCCCCTGATAATGCCCCTATCTAAAGCTGACTAACGACCTGGCTCTTTTTTTGTTGGGATCTTTTTTATCCTATCACTCTCACCTGAGGAAAAGGTTTTCTAAACCACATAATTCTCAAAGAAGGAGATCCTTTATAGAGATGATCCCTAAAGCTTCTAAAGATAAAGGACAAAGCCAGGCCATAAAGGACCAGGAAATCTGGACTTTGCCAACCTTCCAGGATTGTGCTTTAGAATTACAAAGAATGTGCAGGTCTGAAATGAACAGGGATCATTTGTTCAATTATCCCACAAAGTATTTTCACCTCCTGAGAGGAATCTAATGGACTATTTGGATGCTGAATCTCTTGGACTATTTGAATGTTTTATGTCCTTTATTTGTTCATGGGTGTAAATGGGACTAGGTGAAGATTTCTTTAAAAAAAAAAAAATCTATGAGATGTAGTGAGTCAGACTCTAGGCTTAAATTTCAGGAAGTCACTGGGACCCACAGGAAGTAGAGAGCATTGCTGAACATTGGTCCATGGTTACTTCCTTTTCAATCCATCCAATGAACCCCAGTCTTTTGCTTCAGATACAAAAAAACATTTATTTGGTCCTTGCAAGAAGAGGTCCAAGCATACCAGCTGACTTTATGGGACCACTTAATAGACATCCTCTCTTCACTTTCATTTTAGCTCTATACTCTCAAAACAGTTTAAATAAGGATCTTAAGAGAGGTGTCCAGAGGATGGATGGATATTGAAATCTGTCCTTTAAGGAACAGAATCTATTTCCCAGTTGATAGGAGATCAATGAGTGGTCAAAGAGCTGTCCTTAGGGATGAGGAGAACTGACTTTGGTGAAGAAAATTGACTTCATTATGTGATTAATCCAATACTCACGATGAATTTGTTGGAAAATCTAGATCCAGAGGATAAAACCTTTGTCCAAGGACATTTGCTAACTTAGTAAATCATACTGTAATGCTGGAGAAACTGAGGCAAGGTAGAGATTAGAGAGGGTTTTAGATATTTTATTAGAGGGACAGTTTGGACTGGTCAAGCCATCTTAGCCAGCCAGGTGGATGGGACTATTGTCTCAAAACATTCAACAACGCTCGAGGGGTACCAGAGACTCTTATAGGTCTCCAGGGATCAGGGAAATAAAATGGATAGAGCACCGGTGAGTGGAAAATTCCAGGAAAGGACCATAAATTCAGTTCTGACAGGTTGGGAGTAAGGAGCAAGGATCATAAATTCTGATAAATTGGGAAGAGCCTAGGAGACACTAAGTCTGGTTCAGAGGGTTCCATCTAAGTATTTGAGATAAGCTCTCTGAAGTTTTATAACTCTTTGGAATGCTAGTGGTCAGGGCTCCCAGTCCTAATGTCCAGAAAGGGGGTTGCCACCAGGGAAACTGAGACATAACAATATAAAAACATAAATTTTATTCATCATTGTTGAAGAATGAGGGATTTTCACATCAGTGATTTTTCTAATAGGCAACATCCCTTGGCTCATTGTGGTTGTGTGGGACTGGTGCTAGACCCCCTTTCCCAAATGAATTAATCAGATATCTTTAGGTACAAAGAAAAAGCATTTATTTAGTTCCTGCAGAGAGAGGCCCAAGGACACCCAGCATCCCAGCTCCCACCATGTTCTCATGGACCTGACCAGCTGGAAGCTTGACAGGATTTAAATAGCAAAAGACGGAAGCCTTTTCTGGATAGACTAAAAGGAAGTAACCACCATTGACTAATGGTCACCAATGTTGTCTGCTTCCTGTGGCTTGCTGCAATCTGGGGTCCAAGGCCTGATCTTCCAGCTCTGGGAATAGGGATCATGTGACTTAGACCTAGCCTGACCTACTCTATCTCAATGACTTTTGGAGAAATCTCTGCTCGGTCCCCTTCATGGTGATAATCTATTGCCCACAAGATTTGTCTTGAGACATTTCATAATACATAGAGCAGGTACCCTGACCATTTCCTACAATGACATGTGCTTTGGCCTCTTGATAGTAAAGGTTTTGTTTATCTCTATGTCTTTGATTCCCTGGTTATAAGAAGGGGGCAGCATCAAAGCTGAGCAGCAAGAGCTTAATGGAAGACCTCCACCCTTACTCTCTCTTTTCTTCTGAATGGGACTGATTGGATGAAGTATTTATCAGTATTGAGGCACATGATCTCTGGAGGGATGAACTTTGAACATGACATGACTTGTGGGAAGCAGCTAACACTGGTGACCATTGGTCAAGGATGGTTACGTCCTTTAAGTCGATCCAATTACAAAGCTTGGATATTTGGCTTTTAAGTCTTGGACAAGCCAGGAGCTGGCCAGGTTCCAGGAGCAGCACATGGTGGGCCGTGTGTCTGGGCCTCTCCCTGCAGGGATTAAATAAATGCCTTCTCTTTGTACCTGAAGATGTCTCTGATTAGCTAATTGGGACAGGGGGGGTCTTACTCCCTCCCCCCCACACACTTTTGAATGTGTTCTGTGAAGATTCTGATTTATCTCTCTCCTAGACAGCCCATGAAGGCAGAGGAAAGAAACCCCATCTCTTGCCAACAGCCCTGGCAGCTGTTCCCATATAATAGCAAGAACGTGTGCTGACCTGGATGAGCCTGAGACTGGACCTTAAGTCTATGATTTTCTCTTGGTATTAGTTTCTTTCTTTAATCCTTAGATTAGAGATCCTCTCAGATCTTCCAATCTAAGAGTAGTACTGAGATAAATATTTTCTACTTTTGTGAGATCAAAAAGACAGGAGCTCTGGAGTTTGTGTGTTTGTTGCCCAGCAAGAGTAACTTTTGTTTTTCCCTTTTCCTCTGTTTTTCCTTTTTTAGGAGAAGATAAGGATTGCCAGGAAAATGAAACCAAGGACTCATCAAATGTGGTTCTTTATCAAATTGCTTTGACAGTATAGAGCCAAGATGAAGGTAAAGGGAGGCTGCCTGTTAAGTGATCCCATAAAGTATTTCACATTTAAATATTTTAAGTATCAACCTTCTAGGCGAGAGTAATAGGAATTATGGGTTAATTTTTTATATTTTAAGCCTTTGTCAAGGAGTATTTATGATACTTTTATATTTTAAGTATTTATTTTATGGTGGAGGAAATAAATCGCTGTCCTCTGATAGTAGATCAAGTATGACTTCATTTCTAGAAGGGATTTAATTAATTCCTTTTAGGTTCTACATGACCAACACACCATCTTTTCTGGTCACATATCTCTCTGATAAAAATATTTTTTATGTTTCTCCTGTGTAATGTTTCATTAATAATATGTTGCTGATAACTCATACCCCCCATAAGCCTCTCCATGACTCTGGGAATTCCATCATTCATATCTATAAAGCATCATCAGCAGATTATTCATGTCTTTTAAAAGAGTTTTTGTTTCATGGAGAAGCCCTTGATCACTAAAAAACGCTATGTAATTTCCTGGAAGCAATCTAGACAACTGTACTTCTATTTAATTTGGAGACAAATTCATTGTTTATTTAGTGCTTGTTTTGATAGACAAGAGATATTGGGGGTGTCCAGGAAGGACTAGCATCCCTAGTGTGAAAGGTTGTCATGTCCTTCTCCGGGCTGGTATCCACGTTTGATATCCATCTGTCACCAAATTCTCATCTGTGGGTCCAAGAAATTGTAGCATGCTCAAAGGTTACATCCTGGCTGAGGGTAACCAACAGGCCTCCAAACCATGGGTAAGTTATGGGTTATCTACTCCAGGCATGTGAAGATTTTCTCTTGGAAGAATGTCTACATCAAAACAATTTATTCCAACAGCCATGGAGGAGGCTGACACAGGCATTGTAGGGCACTTAGAGCTTAGTCAGAAACTGAAGACCCCAAGGTCATCCATTGCATCCCAGGCCATTGTCAATTGTCTTTAATGACTTCAATGACTTTTGAGAGAGTAAGACTGACAACTTTGCACAACTTTGTCTTATTTAAATCCAGTTCACACACAAGTCAAAGGCATCATTTCATGATGTTATCTGTCCTCTTTTAAAATGAAGGACAAATAACAACTGATGGACAAACAGATGTACTTATGGACCAGTTCTGTGGGTTATCCATACAAGTATTTATCCATCATCTAGATAATAGACATTCTCCATCTATTTTTTTTTCTAATTTTTTTCCTGGATAGTGAATTCTTTTGAGTGATTATAGATTTCATCTAAAGAGCTTTAGTATGTTTGGAGCTTGATGTAATCAACAAAGTATCACAGACAAACCAGGAATATCTGGATGATTTCTTTCTTTATAGGGAATCAGTTTTTCCATTGGATTCTGCACTGGACATCTTCCATGAAAGTGGCAATTCCTTTTGGTAACCATTCTTCTCCCTCTCTCTTTTATGCTTTCCTTGAAATTGGCTGGTTAGTGAACAAAGTTCTCTATATTATTATAGCTTTCAAAATTTTCTTAAAGTTTTACTAAGTATTTTATAATAATGTAATATTATATTAATATAAGCTTTAATACCTGATGAGGGAGAATTATTAATGATGTGATGATTGGGTTCTAAAGCTAGGGCTCAATCCAGCCCACTGCCCTAATTTTCTTTTTTCTTTTTTTAATAAAAGCTTTTTCTTTTTCAAAATACATGCAAAGATAGTTTTTAACATTCACCCTTATAAAACCTTATATTCCAAATTTTTTCCCTCCTTCCCCTCTTCCCCCTTCCCTAAACAGTAAGTAGCTCACTATAAGTTAAACATGCAATTCTTCTAAACATATTTCTATATTCATTATGCTGCACAAGAAAAACCAGATCAAAAGGAAAAAAAAAGAAATTTAAAAAAAAACAAGTAAACAACAACACTAAAAAAGGTGAAAATACTATTCTTTGATCCACATTCAGTCACCATAGTTCTTTCTGGATGCAAATAGCTTTTTCCATTACAACTCTATTGGAACTGCCTTAAATCATCCCATTGTTGCAAAGAGCCAAGTCCATCGCAATTGATCATCACACAATCTTGTTGCTGCTGTGTACAATGTTCTCTTGGTTCTACTCACTTCACTTAGCATCAGTCCATGTAAATTATTCCAGGCTTTTTTGAAATTAGACTTGTCATTTCTTATAGAACAATAATATTCCATTACATTCATATACTATAACTTAGTCAGCCATTCCCAAACTGATGGCCATCCACTCAATTTCCAGTTTCTTACCACTACAAAAATTTTTGGATATGTAGATTCTTTTCCCTTTTTTATTATCTCTTTGGGATACAGCCTGTAGAGGCACTGCTGGATCAAAAGGTTTGCATAGATTTATAGCTCTTTAGGTATAATTCCAAATTGCAATCCAGAATGGTTGGATCAGTTCACAACTCCACCAATAATATATTAGTTTTCCACTTTCCCAACATGTCCCCTTCACCATTTATTAGTATCTTTTTCTGTCATCTTAGCCAATCTTTGCATTTCTTTAATGAGTGATTTAGAGAATTTTTTTCATATAATTAGAAATGACTTTATTTTCTTCATCTGAAAATTATCTGTTCATATCCTCTGACCATTTATCAATTGGGGAATGGTTTGTATTCTTATAAATTTGAGCAAATTCTCTATATATTTTAGAAGTGAGATCTTTATTAGAAATAACTGGATGTAAAATCTTTCCCTCTTAGTTTTCTTTTCCTTTCTTTCCTTTCTAATCTTGGCAAATTCTAAAGAATTTTAAATTCTTCTAAAATATCAAAAACTTTGGTTTTGTTTGTACAAAATCTTTTAAATTTAATATAATCAAAATTATTCATTTTACATTTCATAATGTTCTCTAGTTCTTTTTTGGCCACAAATTCCTTGCTTCTCTACATATCTGAAAGGTATGAAAGACTATCCCTTGTTCTCTTAATTTGCTTTTAGTATCACCCTTTTTGCTTAAATCATGAAACCATTTTGACCTCATTTTGATATAGGATTTTCAAAGATTCTTAAATGATTACACCTTGTTAGAGAAAAGCCTTAAGGGCATTTTGCTTTACTGAACACATTTAAACAAAAATGATTAAATATATTGATATATTTTATTTTGGTACAACAGATGCTTCTTCACATATAGTCAAACAAGCTTTCCTGAAAGTACATGATTAGTGTATCACATTTTAATTAAAGAATTACTGATTTTGACAGTATGGTAGTAATATCAAACATTCTTTTTTATAGTCAACAAAAAAAAAACCACATTGATATTTTTTATTCTTGCTTAACTATAAAAATGTTGTCTCCTGTAGGATGTCATGTGCAAAAGTCTGTCTTTTCATAAATCCATCAAGTTACATCAATATGTGTGTAGATTATTTTCTTAAGGAGTTTGTAGAGATGATAAAATGAGCATGTACATCAATAGTTATTGACATTTGACAGCAATAGGTGGAAGCTACAGAGAGGTAGGTTGATGCTGAAAAAAGTTTTTTATAATTTAAAGCTACAGTGCAATAGTGCCATGGACCATCTTCAGAAGTAGGGACAGTCTCCAAGTAAAGACTAGATGATCACTAGTCAGATGAGTTACCAAAGGAATTCTAGTTTATATACAGGTTATACTCGATGGCTTCTTCTTGTGATACTTAATAATACTGTGTAAATTTTTTTTTTTTTGCATTACATCTGTTTTCATCCAAATCTTTGATTTCAATATTAAACTAAGCAAGATCATAAGCAGAACCCTCTGATAATCAACCAGACACTTTCCTATACATAGACATCAATCAATCCCCTTTACATCCAATTAACTATACTTTCCCCCACTTCATATCTCTCTACATCTTGCTAAAAGGATTTCATGACTGTTGGATACCTTAATGGAATCCAGATATAGTATTTTATGATAAAAGCATTGTAGCATCATGGAAAGAATGCTAAATTTGGAGTCAGGGACAAAGATTGGCCTTCCCACTCACCATTTGTATGACCCTAGGCAATCCTTTTCACATTTTTGGCACTTAGCTTCCTCATCTTTAAAGTGTAGGAATTGGACAAGCTAAACTCCAACATCTCTACCAGTTCTAAATCTGTGATCCTTTGAGATTAATTTAGTCTGGCATACAAAATTACATACATTCTCCTTTGGAGGGGAAGGCACTAGCAATTGAGTAAATCAAGAGGAACCTCCTGCAGAAGAGGATCCTGAGTTGTCTTAGAGGAAGTTAGGGATTCCTAACAGAAACTGCAAAACTGACACAATGCCAAGCTACCATTATTAGGGAAGTTGTAGAGGAAATTCATGCTTCAGAAACTGGATTAGGTCATGCATATGAGGTCAAGGACTTTCATTTTTGTCTTTGTACCCCCAACAGGGACATAATACAGTGCCCGAAACATAGTAGGTGCTTAATAAATGCTCTTTAGATTGATTGCCTCAGTAAGTAATTTTGGAAATTCAGTTGATTTCTTGGCATCACTTAGCATCTTCATTCAAAGTTCAGCTGTATTGTTGTTTATGATAATAATAGCTAACATTACTATGTGCCAGATACTATGCTAAGAACTTTGTATTTATTTTCTTATTTTGTCCTGATGACAACCATGAAAGACAGGTGCTATCATTATGTCCATTTTACAGAGAAGGAAACAAACAGACAAAAGGGTCATACAGCTAGTAAAGTGTCCGAGGCCAGAAAATCTCAAGTCATGAGTCCTCAAGGCCTGAATCCAGGCCCAATGCACCTAACTACCATTAAGGTTTTTGGTGAACGATAAGTATTTTTTAAGGTGAATGATAGTATTTTAAAACTTAAAAGGCACTAAATACATAAAACTATAGTTATATAAGGTCATTATGTAGCTTTAAGGACCCAATATTTAAAGGATACCTGCTTAGTTCCAACCAATGTGAAGGTTTGGTGAGCCTGCTTCTGGGCATGGGTAATAAAGGAGTCCTTCTTCCCATTTCAGTATATTATACATATAACCTGTTTTCTGTTGGCTTACTGCATGGTAATGAAAGCTTTTTAATTGGCTTGTGTGCATACAAAAAATTCAGGCCAATTATCTCTTGTTCTCTTCTTTGGTAAATTTTGAGTGAGATTGAAGAATTTTAAATCTCTAGTTGAGGGAGGAACATTGAGCCTTATCTCTCACTTGGTCATTCTAGATCTATAAACTGATGGAACTTCTACTATGTGTCTTGTGTTTATTTTTTCTTGATTTTACATGAATTAGTATTGAGAGATAGAACAGACTAGGAAATGCTCCTATAGCTGCAAAAGATTAGAAAATCCACCAGATGGTCAGAAATTGGAGTTGGAAGCTAAGCCTGGTGAATAAGCTGTATTATAGCCCACCCATAAAAGAACCCAACTGCAAAAGCACCATGTTTTGCAAGCTACGAAGCAACTCGTCCATTCTCCAAGTGAACTCTGCAAAGGGAGAAAATGCCTTCCAGGGATGGGAGATATTCTTTGGACATGTGTGTTCCCTGTATGTGTATGTAATTTGAATCTTCTTTCCCCATGGAAATTTGTCTATGTCTACCAGAAAGTGTTGGGGGGGCACTTTAATTTTGAGCCCACTGTCTTGAGGGACTGAATATGTGCAGAGGGAGATCCCTCCAATTTTGGGGAGGGAGTGTTTTTGTATTTCTATCCTAATTGATAATCAACTACTTTATATCAACTGGTTGATATTGGTTAGATGGTTAACATCAATATTGTGATGAACACACTGGGTTGGGGTTCAGTAAGATAGCATTAGAAATTTTAATTTCTTAGCGTTATTCCTAAGGAATTCTCTAAGGAGAGAAGTAGTCACTGCTTCTTTTTAACCTGAATTCAAGAAGGTTTGGAGAGGTTGTGCTTGGGGTTCAGTCACAGTGATGCTTCAGTTGGCTCATTAGTAACCATTTCATTGGATTGTTTTATTTAAGGAGAATACATAGATAAGGTTTACAGGAAAGAATTATATGGCAAAGCAAAATGGGATGAGATCTTGTCACCACAAAAGTTCTAAACTAAGAAAATAAGGCAAACAGAGATAAGTAGATGGAACAATGCAAAGAGTGCTGGGCCTGGAGTTAGGAAGACTCATTTTCCTCAGTTTAAATTTGTCCCCAGACACTAACTAGCTGTGTGACTTCAGCTAAGTCATTTAACTCTGTGTGCCTCAGTTTCCTCCTCTGTAAAATTAGTTGGAAAAGAAATGCCAAATTATTCTGGAATCTTTGGAAACTCCAAATGGGGTCACAATGAGTCAGACATGACTGAAAAATCACTAAAAATAACAACAAAAACCAAGAATAAGTCCTATATGAATTGATGATTAGTTTTTTGAAAAATGATTATGGGGAAGATATAAGAGATCTTATACCTTAAGCTGAGAAATTCCCCACATATATAGAATATGACTAAAGTGAGTTATATAAAATCTAGCAATAATATTTATCGAAGACAGTTATAGTGATAAAAATGGTATGCAAGATAATATAAGTACCATCTATGGTATATTTTCTTAGCTTATATGAATCAGCTAAATGGAGTGATCATTACAATTTTAGGTGGACAGAATATTACTCAATGAGATTACAGGGATCCTCAAACTTTTTAAATGGGGGCCAGTTAACTGTCCCTCAGACTGTTGGAGGGCCGGACTATAGTAAAAACAAAAACTTTGTTTTGTGGGCCTTTAAATAAAGAAACTTCATAGCCCTGGGTAAGGGGAATAATTGTCCTCCGCTGACACATCTGGCCCACGGGCCGGCCATAGTTTGAGGACCCCTGCAAACTGTTAGAGAAATGAATATTTAATGAGATTTTACAAGGGGATGGACTTTGAGGAAAATGTCTAACTAAATTTGAACATGAAATTTAACAAATATGTCTTCTATAAATTGAGAATATAATTTTTAATCATAAACCTAATGGTATAAGAACAAAAAATTCATAGAAATAGTATGGAATTAAATTATAAATCAATCAATACCTTTCCTAGGATCCTATGGAAATGGGATTGCCATGAATAACTAGCTTCAAATCCAAGAATAGAGACAGATAATTGGATTATTTCTTCCTTTATGCATTTGTAAGGTCCATTGATGTCTACTTTTTTTTCCAAGTATTGTACTCAGTCAGTCAGTTAACAAGCATTTATTAAGCACATACAATCTACCAGGCAGGGCAGCTGGGTGGCTCAGTAGGTAGAGCTCTGGGTCTAGTCAGGAAGACCTAAATTCAAATCCAGCTTCAGACATTTACTAGCTGTGTGACTCTAGGCAAGTCACTTAACCCTCTGTTTGCCATAATATATTGGAGAAGGATATGATAAACTATTCTAGTATCTTTGCCAAGAAGCACCACATGGAGTCACAAAGAGGCAGACAGGACTGAACAATAACAATGAAAACATGACAGACATTATACTAAGTTCTGAAAATTTAAATAAAGGTAATAATCTTTCCCTTAAGGTGTTTGCAATATAATGGGGGAGACAAAAAACAAACAATTATGTATGAACAAAATATATTCAGGAAGATTTAGAGGCAATCTCAGAGGGAAAGAACTAAGATTAAAGAGAACTGGCAAAGGCTTCTTATGGAAGATGGACTTTAGCTGAGTGTTTAAAAAAGCCAAGGAAGCCAGGAGGCAGTGAAGAGGGAAACAGTTCCAAGTACAGGGGAAAGTCAATGAAAAGGGAAAAAAAAGGTATTTGCTCTTAACAATACTTAGAAAATTTAATATATAGTGCCAATAACTCAAATGATCTTGAATATTGATTCAGATGATGATAAATAATCATTTATAATCGTTGTTATTTCTTTTGCTTTCCCTACATATTTTCACTTTATTTATATAAAAATCTCAGTGTTGCATTATAATAACAATTTATGGCTAAAGATTTCCCAGCACCAGGTGATGGCTCACTTATTTCAGTAAGCATTCAATGCTGCCAAGATCTAGTCAGTCAATTCCTTGGAAATCCTTGTAATTTTCTTTTAAACGGGACTCTATAGAGTGCTAGACAATAACAATACTTAATATTTACACAGCCTTTTCCACCTATTATCTCCTTTGACCTTCACACCAGTGCTGTATGTAGGTCATATAAATACTATCTCTTTTCTGCAGGTAAGGAAGCGGAAACCAACAGATGTCAAATTATTTGTGTAAAGTCATGCAATTTGGTAGGAGATCCAAGCCTTGAAATTGGGTCTACTGATTCTAAATCTAGTAATCTATATGATTGATTAAGCAGTTATTAAGCATCTATTGTGTATCCAGCAGTTTACTAAGTGCCAGCATTTACAAATTAAAGCAAAAAACAGTCCCACTTCCCAAGAAGCTTACATTCTATAAGGATATATAGTTATAGTATAACAATATATATTGCATATATATTGTTATGTGTATATATAGTATAACTATATATATATATATATATATATATATATATACATATATACATATATATGAAATAACCTATACTTAGGTATAAACAAGGCATATACAGCATAAATTGGAGATAATCAACAAAGGGAAAGGAAGATCTGGAAAGGTTTCTTGTAGAACATGAGATTTTAGTGCCATTTAAAGGAAGCCAAAAGATGGAAATGAGGAAGGTGAGCATTCTAGGTATGGGAAACAACCAGAGAAAATGACCAGAGCTGGGGGCCATTATCACTAGATTGCAGAGTATGTGATAGAAGAGTAAAATTTATAAAAAAAACTAGAAACGTAGGAAAGGGCCAGGTTAAGAAAGGCTTTTAAAGCCAAGCAGAGGCTTTCATATTTGATTCTGAAGGTAAGGGGAGTCACTGGACTTTACTGGATTAGGAGTGACATAATCAGAATTTTGCTTGTTGTTTTAGTCATGTCCCATTTGGGGTTTTCTTGGAAGAGATACTAGAGTAGTTAGCCATTTTCTTCTTTGGCTTATTTTACAGATTAAGAAACTGAGGCAAATAGGGTAAAGTCACTTGCCCAGAGTCCCATAGCCAGTACTTATCCAAGCTTAGCACTCCCATCTAGCTGCCCAAACTTATGCTTAAGAAAGATCAGTTTGACAGCTGAGTGGATGATAGATTGGAGCTAGGAAAGACTTGTGGTTTGAAGACCAACCAGCATGTTATTTTAATAGTCCAGGAGTGAATTGATGAGAGCCTGTACCAAGATGATGGCAGTTCTAATAAAAGGTTTATGGTTCTGTGTATGTGCATATTATACCTTCCCTTCCAAACAGCTAGAAGGCAATGAATCTATAATCCTTCTATTAGGACTCACTTGCCAATGATGTTCTTTTCAACTCTAATATTCATGATTTTACGATTCTCTGATGGGATACTTAAATCATCTGTACATCTTCTGAACATGTCATCAAGTCGCATGCGAAACAGCTGATCAATTCTTCACTTTTTCTTCATTTCTCAGCAGAAAGGTGGAGGAAACAGTGACAAGGATCCCAGCTCTAAGCTGATGTGAAATTGAACAACCTTGGGACAAAGATACTCTTGATTTCATTTTTAGCATTCATAGATTTAGAGTTAGAAAATGTTAAAAGTTTAGAAATTATCTGTTCAATATGACTCTTTAATTTGTATATATTGAAGACTAGACAGAGAATGATTTGCTTTAACAGGAATGATAATAATAATAATAATGATGGTGATAATAACAACAATTATACTAATATACCAATAAACATGTACCCTAGCTTTAGGAAAGCCTATCTAAACAAAATTAGAAAAGAATTAGGCTTGCTCTTATTGCCAGAGGTTTTTAAAAAGAACATAGCTTTAGGGGGAATGAAAGGCGCTTAAAAAAAATTAAATTCTAATTATTCAATCATGATTAATCCCAATGAGGATGAAAAGGAGGAGGTAGATAAAGAATATGGCTAAATAGGGTAAAACTGGGAGTGGTGGAGGGATTTGAGGCAGTTTTAAAGTTGATTTAGGGGAGAAATTTCCTAACTCTTAGAACTACCCTAAAGCAGAAAGGACTACTCAGAGAAACCACAAATTTCCCCATCATCTTCAAGTGATTCTTTTTCTGATGTGAGTAGCACTAGATGATTCTGATGATGTTATCTTCTGAGCTCAGAATTAGAGAAGGCATGTCATAAAAGAAGGAAGGAAGGACACATGGAGAATTAAAAAGAAGGCATATAAACTGGGTAAGAATAGTGTAAAAAAGGCTAAAGCCCATTATGATCCAAGAAATATGAAAAATATACTTTAGTATTTCTGTATACAACTTGACATGGGTAATAATAAGAATGAAGTTCATACTGTAAAGAGTGAAAAAATATGCTAAAAAGAAGCAATTGAAACACTGAATAAGTGAGACAATAATAAGACATTATATAAATGCTTTAAATAAATTTATTTTTCCAGGGCCAGATCATTTGCATCCTACAGAACTGAAAGAATATGCAATTTCATCATTAATAATAATTTGGAGATCATGAAACTTGAGAGAATTGCCTGAAACCAAAGGTGAACAAATGACATTCTAATTTACAAAAAGGGTAATAAAATTTAAGCTGAAAACCAATGATTTTGGTCATATTTCTGGTGAAAAAGTCAGATTATTAAAGAGATGAGGCGTGAGCACTTAGAAGAAGAAATGATGGGCACTAGGGCTAGAATGAATTTACTAAGAATGAGTGAACCTCACCTCATTTACTATTTTGATAGTTACTACATTAATACATTAAAAAATACTTTGATTCAATCAATATTATAATAATATCCTTTGAAGGTGGAGAGATGTGGTCTTGATATTAAGACAATAAGTTTTCACAGTTGGTTGAACAACTGTGCTCAATTAGAGTGAATCAGTGACTTAATGTCAAACTAAAGGGAGCTATTTGTCACTGAAAAAGATTTTGTTTTTGTTCAGTGGCTTATATGAAGATGTAGAAGACACTCTTATCAAATTTGAAAATGGCATAAACTTGGAAGAGTTAGCTAATGTGATAGATTATATTCAAATATTTCAACATAATAGAAAACAAGATCAAACTTAACAGAGATAAAGGGAAAATCTTAGACTCAACATCTACTCTCATGCTTAATCATAGTGTAGAGGTGACTCACTTCTCAAAGACTATGCCATCAGAACACAAGTGTGGGCAGGTCCCATCAAGCTGAAAAGGCTGCAAGGATGGGCCCAATAATGGAATGCATATCTGTCATCAGAAGACCAGCCTAGTTAAGCTCAGAGTCTGACAGCCAGAAGCCCCAAGGCCAGAAGGCAACTGGGTAATGATGCTTTTTTTTTTTCCTCCTCAAATCAGCAACTTATGAAGAATATTAACAAAGACATTAGAGATAAGGAGGGAGTCTCACAGGGTTCCTCAAACTTTTTAAATAAGGGGCCAGTTCACTGTCCCTCAGACTGTTGGGGGGCCGGATTATAGTAAAAACAAAAACTTTGTTTTGTGGGCCTTTAAATAAAGAAACTTTATAGCCCTGGGTGAGGGGGATAAACGTCCTCAGCTGCCACATATGGCCCGTGGGCTGTAGTTTGAGGACCCCTGCTATTGAAACAGAATTCTTAGATCCCAGCTTCTTAAACTATATAAGATGTTATAACTGAATGTGGAGGATTATGATTAACTATAAATAAATATTTGATTTGAATGAAACTGGCCTAGCTGTACCTGATCTAAAACTATATTATAAAGTAGCAGTCACCAAAACCATTTGGTATTGGCTAAGAAATAGATTAGTTGATCAGTGGAATAGGTTAAGTTCACAAGACAAAATAGTCAATAACTATAGCAATCTAGTGTTTGACAAACCCAAAGATCCCAACTTTTGGGATAAGAAGTCATTATTTGACAAAAACTGCTGGGAAAACTGGAAATTAGTATGGCAGAAATTAGACATGGATCCATACTTAACACCATATACCAAGATAAGATCAAAATGGGTCCATGATTTAGATATAAAGAACGAGATTATAAACAAATTGGAGGAACATAGGATAGTTTATTGCTCAGACTTGTGGAGGAGGAAGAAATTTGTGACTAAAGACGAACTAGAGACCATTATTGATCACAAAATAGAAAATTTTGATTACATCAAATTAAAAAGCCTTTGTACAAACAAAACTAATGCAGACAAGATTAGAAGGGAAGGAACAAACTGGGAAAACATTTTCACAGTTAAAGGTTCTGATAAAGACCTCATTTCCAAAATATATAGAGAATTGACTCTATAAGAAATCAAGCCATTCTCCAATTGATAAATGGTCAAAGGATATGAACAGACAATTTTCAGATGATGAAATTAAACTATTTCCACTCATATGAAAGTGTTTCAAATCACTATTGATCAGAGAAATGCAAATTAAGACAACTCTGAGGTACCACTACATACCTGTCAGATTGGCTAAGATGAAAGGAAAAAATAATGATGAATGTGGGAGGGGATGCGGGAAAACTGGGACACTGATGCATTGTTTGTGTAGTTGTGAATGGATCCAACCATTCTGGAGAGCGATCTGGAATTATGCCCAAAAAAATTATCAAACTGTGCATACCCTTTGATTCAGCAGTGCTACTACTGAGCTTGTATCTCAAAGAAATACTAAAGAAGGGAAAGGAACCTGTATATGCCAAAATGTTTGTGGCAGCCCTTTTTGTGGGGGTTACAAACTGGAAAATGAATGGATGCCCATCAATTGGAGAATGGTTGGATAAATTGTGGTATATGAATGTTATGGAATATTATTGTGCTGTAAGAAACAATCAGCAGGATGAACTCAGAGAGGCTTGGAGAGACTTACATGAACTGATGCTGAGTGAAATGAGCAGAACTAGGAGATCATTATACACTTCAACAACGATACTGCATGAGGATGTATTCTGATGGAAGTGGATTTCTTCGACAAAGAGAAGATATAACTCAGTTCCAGTTGATCAATGATGGACAGAAGCAGCTACACCTGAAGAAGGAACACTGGGAAATGAGTCTAAACTGTTTTCATTTTTATTTTTTTTCCAGGCTATTTTTACCTTCTGAATCCAATTCTCTCTGGGCAATAAAAGAACTGTTTGGTTCTACACACATATATTGTATCTAGGATATACTATAACATATTTAACATGTATAAGACTGCTTGCCATCTAAGGAAGGGGGTGGAGGAAGGTAGGGAAAAGTCGGAACAAAAGTGAGTGCAAGGGATAATGTTGTAAAAAATTACCCAGGCATATGTTCTGTCAATAAAAAGTTATAATAAAAAACTAAATATTTGATTTGTAGCCTATTTTATGTACCTATGTGCCCAAGATCATGTAAAAATTTCTTGGGTAAAAAGGGGTTTCTAGTGGAAAAAGTTTATGAAAGAGTGTGAATTTAAGTTAAAGAAATTAAGAACAGGGTGTAGAATAATAGGATAGACCTGGCTTTAATGTGGCAATTTGTGTTATTTAATATGGTATTTACCTAAAGATTTTAGTTTAGAAGAAAATCATTATGAGTCAAAATGAGACTGCTAATGAAATCTTGCTTTAATGGATCCATGGTCTCACTGATATCTTTTCCAACAGAGAAGATTATATTCCTGTCATTCCCACTGTATAATTCTTCTCAATGTATGTCCATAAACACTCCACAGAGGATCTACCCAATGTATTGGATTTATTTTATCTTTTACTATTTTATGGTAACTCAGGCTATTTATTGT